>NC_051851.1:27971495-28623579 GCF_905115235.1 Hermetia illucens | reverse complement strand
GGCTGATGAAGCTCAACTGCTGGCAACTTCTCGATGAAAAGACTTGTCACGTGCCTGGTGACGATTACATAACCATTGCTGGCGACCTTAATGGTCATGTGGCTGAAAAGGCAGACGGTAACAGGTGCCATGGGGGAAAGGGGTTCGGAGCGCGCAATGAAGGTGGCGAGCGTATAATCGATTTTGCGAACACCCATGACCTTGTACTTATGAATACATGGTTCATCAAACGATTGTCTCATCTTCCCACATTTTATAGTGGGAACAATAAAACGCAAATCGACTATATTCTCATAAGACGCCAACATTTTACCACTGTCACTGATTGCAAAGTCGTTCCCTATGAGACCATCGCACCTCAACATCGGCCGTTGATTGCCGTCATGCGAACCGGGAAGCAAAGAAAGCGGTCGTTGTCACCCGAGCGAACCATTTCAAAAATCTTTACGGTAAACTGGACACTCGGGATGGCGAGAGAGATCTATATCGACTTGCTAAAAGCCGTGATGAACGCACACAGGATATCGAACACTTCTGTTGTGTTAATGACAAGAACGGTACTTTGCTTACCAATCGTCGAGCCGCAGCGGATAGATGGCGAGAATACTTCGAGCAGATTTCAACTGAAGAATTTGCTCATCCTCCACTTCCACAATCATTGCCGACATTTGGAGTAGTTCCACCAGTCAGCGCAACTGAAGTCGAGGAGGCAATAAAACAAATGAAATCGGGGAAAGCAACAGGACCTGACGACATCGCATCTGAGCTCTGGAAAGCGAAGAGCTGGGACCCAACACTGTGGCTCAGTGAATTCTTTAACCGGGTTATTCAGGAAGGAAGAACACCATCTGACTGGCAAGAAAGTACCACTGTTCCAATATGGAAAAAGAAAGGTAGTCCAGCAGAATGTTCAAATTACCGTCCGATCCGGTTACTTTCCCATACCATGAAGATCTTCGAACGCATTCTTGACAACCGTTTTCGCGAAATTGTTGAAATAACCGTGAATCCAGCCGGATTTGTCAAGAACTGCGGAACTACTGACGCAATACACGCTGCGCGGTTACTCATGGAGAAACACCGTGAGAAGCATCGCCCTCTTTACATTGCCTTTCTGGATCTAGAGAAAGCGTTTGAACGTGTACCACACGAACTCATCTCGTATGCTTTACGAAAACACTTCGTGCCAGAAGAACTCGTGCGCTGGGTTCAATTGCTCTACCACGATCCGAAAAGTAAAATTCGAAGTATGGCGGGTGTATCAAAACCGCTTCGTGTCTCTGTTGGTGTTCATCAAGGAAGTGTCATCTCACCACTCCTCTCTGTCCTTGTTATGGAAACCGTCACACGGGATATCTAACGTCCAGCGCCCTACACACTGCTTTATTCAGATGATGTTTTCCTAGCATCTGATAGCAAAAATGATCTCGAGCAACTTGTTCAAAAATGGAATGATCGCCTCATGCAACACGGTCTCAGATTGAATTTAAACAAAACTGAATTTTTGATGACCGATCCCCATGAAACAGGCACAATCACTGTCAGCGGCAGTGATCTGCCCAGAACTGAGCGATTTAAATACCTCGGGTCAACGCTATCAGCCAATGGAGAGCTGCATTATGAAATTGCTTCACGCATTAACGCAACCTGGATGAAGTGGCGCTCCACAATTGGTGTCCTTTGTGATCGACGTATCAACGAACGTCTCAAATCTAAAATTTACCGCAATGTCGTCCGTCCAGTCGCTCTCTATGGTTCTGAGTGTTGGCCGACCATAAAAGACAATGAACGGCGTCTTGCGGTAATGGAGACGAAGATGTTACGTTGGACTAGTGGCGTCACACGTTTAGATCACATCCGGAATGAAGATATCCGCGATCGTTATGGGGTTGCACCGATCGTGGAAAAGTTGCGAGAGAGGCGTCTGCGATGGTATGGTCACGCAATTCGTGCAAACGAGAATTCACTTGCCAAGATTGGTCTGAACATCGAAGTCGATGGTAAACGACCAAAAGGCAGACCTAAGCAACGGTGACTTGATACGCTGGATGGCGATTTGAAAGCCTCGAGATTGCACCCAGATCAGGCATTCGAGAGAGCCAAATGGCGAAACCGATCACGACGAGCCGACCCCGCGTGTGAACGGGACAAAGGCTGAAGAAAAAGAAGAAGAAGAAATGTCGACCATGTCCAAGTTTCAGACATCTATCCTTTTAGCAAAATTTAAAGGTACATTGGCAAGTAATTCAGGCTCTATTTCACGGACTACATTTTTAATAATACATAGTTCTATACTGTTGGTCGCACATGAAAAGCCATAAAAATGAATGCCCCCTTAACAATTTGGAATTCTTTCCCTTCGATTTCTACCCATGAAATCGAAGAAAGCCCTTTCAAAAACTTTCAAATTGCCTTCGCTGACTGTGGCGTACACAAACTGATTTCCATCTAACTCGCCAAACAGAAGTAAGTGCCGAAAACGGAAAGCCAAAATCCCCGCCCCCCCCGGCAATCTCTCCAAAAAAAAAAAATTGTCTTCCTTTTAACTTTCAACCGCCTTCAGATCATGCCACTATCATCAATATCAACATACGTTTCCGCGGTATCCTTGGTTTTAGCTGCTTTCATTTTTCTTGACTCTTATTTTAACCTTTACATACATAAATTTTTCAAATTTCGCGAGACAAACGTGCCAAAATCCATTCGTTAGTATACAGCATGAACATACATACATATCGCAGGGTCATTCAATTTATTGGAAAAACAACATAAGAAAGGTTAATGATCATCTTTGAAAATGTGAATAATATTTAAATAGATGTCAGGATTTCCCGAAACTTCAAAACGAGACAGTTTTATAATGAAAACTTCCGAAGAGAATTAAAATCAATCAATCAAAATTCAAAATATGTTAATATTTGTGTGCAATATAAAGTCTATATGGAAATCTATCTACCGTGACCATCATCAAAGGCGCAACAACAGGTATCCGGTCTAGGCCTGCCTTAGTAAGGAACTCCAGATAACCCGGTTTTGCGCCGTGGTCCACCAATTCAATATCCCTAAAAGCTGTCTGACGTCCTGGCATACGTCACCGCTCCATCTCAGGCATACCATAGATATTGCCCTCATAGACTTTCTAGGCTGGATCATCCTCACCCATATGGATTAAAAAAACTAGGCGGTCACAGTATCGTCCATAAATTTCATCATTATGGAGACTACGGAACCGCCCATTTTCATGTAAGGGTTCAAAAATTCTTCGGAGGATTTTTCCCTCAAACGAGCGCAATTTTTCTTGCTGGAGGACTGGCAAGATAATGGTCTTGGACAGTAAGAGCTTTGTTGTTGATCGGGATCTGAGGGCGGTGTGCAGAAATTTACAATGTGCCCGTGATTTGATTGACAGTTGGTGCCTTAGGCATGGGCTTTCAGTTAGCCCAAATAAAACCGCAATGGTATTATTTACAAAAAGGAGAAAAGTGGATGGACTTTGCCTCCCCAGAGATGAGAGGTACAATCACTTAACTTTCCGAAGAAGGGAAGTACCTGGGAGTCACTCTAAATAAAAAGCTTCTTTAGAGCAAACATGTTGAGGTAAAGTTGAAACGAGCTTTCATAGGATATATTTATTCACAGTACTCCAATGAGAGCAGCTGATAGACTAATTCGATTAGATATATAGGAAAACAATGGATATAGGGTCACAGAGCATTGGAAAAGTTACTGAATTCAGTTCTTACAATGCCTTCTAATTTTCAGGTCTATATAAATCTTCTTGGTGGAAAATATGAAGTCATCCTCAAAGGCAGAGAGAACTGGGAAGTCCCAGAGGAATGCGTGGCGGGATATCCGAAAGTCTTCTACACCGGCGGCTGAAAAACAAAACACGGCTCTGGAGCCGAAGTCTACCTCTCGAAAAAAACCGGAAGTAGACTTTTCCTTCGGGACAATATGCAACGGATTTTCAAGCTGAGGTATATGCAACCCTAAGGGCGGCAAATTAGGCGATTGAAGAGCAACTGAAGGGCAGGCGCATTCCGATCTGTATGAATAGTCAACATGTATTGAGGACGTTGAATAGTCCTTTGATCACCTCGAAAATCATTCAGAAGTGCAGAAACCTATTGAACTCTGTCTCTAGATTCGATACGATAGCACTACTGTGTGTAGGTGGTCACTTTGGTGTAGAGGGAAATTAAATCTTCGTTGTCTTAACAAAAGAGGGTTCAATCTCCCCCATGCCGACACCGGAACCAGACATTGGAGTATCAGAAGGATTGGTTAAGGTTGTCTTCATAAACTGGGAATAAGCTTCCCATATGGACAATTGCGGGAGCCTAACTGCTACTAGACACACTAGACTTTTCCTGTCAGAACCTAATATGGATACTGCAAAGTTCACCCTGTCGAATCGCGGGATGATGTGGAGGAGTATTGTGGATGTTTCGACTGGCATTCAGTAGCTTAGCATATGTTCAGAATAGGGATTCTCTAAGATGATACGTCTCCATCCCGCAACGAGGAAGCGAGATCCACGGAACATCTTCTACGTGAGTGCACCGCCTATGAACGCCTCAGGCATCGGATCTTTTAGTGCTTATCTGTTCCAATTATAGTAGCTAACATCATACTCATTAACAGAAATCCTGCAATATTAAAAAAATCGGGAGTCGTCCATTCGGGTACAATGGACCACTAAGGTTTAAGTGCACAGAGGCTTTACCTCTCCCCACACCACATAGACACACGCACGCAATGTGGCGCTATATCCCATTTTGTAGTTCAGATTCCGGCTTGGTCACCCGCTTTGGTTAAAAGACAAATTAAATTTCATTAATGTCGTGAGAAGGAGTGAAAAGGACACCTTCGTATTCCTGAGTCTGGCTAGCACAGCGACATATCTACGGAACACTTCAGTGCAACTACAATATTTACGGACGGACTCTCATTTCATTCTTTCATTTTCGAAATACTAAAGCTATCAAGGAAACGGGAGCTATCAGTTGCCTTCATAGCTGACAAAAATTCAAACAAAATTTTGGGTTGGGGAAAAGAACTGTCGTATTTGTGATCGAAATTTGACGCTTTTTTTAACATACTTAGAATTATCCGATTTAAGTCAAATATGCGCCGTTTTGTTCGCAAACTTGTTGCCATTTAGAAGGCAACTTCATTACCCCCCCTTATAAAACCCCCTCCTTATTTGCAAAAAACTCAGACAGCCAGTTTTCGCAAGTCTCTTTTGAGGCCAACTTAATAGCACCAAGAGCGTTTTGCATGGACCGGAAGAGATGGTAATCATTTGGTGCCAGGTCCGGACTATACGGTGGGTGCGATAGGACATCCCATCCGAGCTCCCGTAGCTTCTGGCGGGTCATCAAAGATGTGTGAGGCCGAGCGTTGTCCTGGTGGAACAGAACACCAATCCTGGCCGCTTCTGGTCAATCGCCTGCTTTAAACGGTCGAGTTGCTCCCAGTAGAGGACCGAGTTGATGGTCTGGCCATAGTTAAGCAGCTCATAGTGGATGATTCCCTTCCAATCCCACCAAACACACAGCAAAATCGTCCTAGCCGCCAATCCGGGCTTGGCGATTCTTTGGGCCGACTCGCCGCGCTCCGACCACGATCTTTTTCCCTCGAGGTTGTCGTACCTGATCCACTTTTCATCACTAGTCACCATCGGCTGCAAAAATGGGTCGAATTCGTTCCGTTTTAGCAGTACATCGCAGGCGTTGATTCGGTCCAAGAAATATTTTTCGGTCAATTCGTGTGGCACCCAAACATCCACCTTTTTTTGGAATCCAATCTTCTGAAAATGGTTCCAAATGGTTTCATGGTCTATACCCAGTTCCTGGCCAATTGAGCGAATGCTCACATGCCAGTCTACTTGGATGATTTCGACGATTTTATCGGTTTCTACGATGATTGACCTACCAGTACGGGGTGTATCTTAGACATCCACTACACCAGAGTGAAATCGATCGAACGAACGCTGTCCTGGGCGAATCGTTACAGTATCGGGACCATAAACTTCACAATTTTTTTCGGCCGGCTTCGTTGCATTTTTACCTCTCAGGTAGTAAAAACGTAAAATATGACGAATTTCTTGCTTGGTGGACTCCATATTTGACGCGCTATAACTTGAGACTGAAACGTAAGATCACAACACTATCAAAGAGACACTTGTAGCAGATTGTCGTCTTCAAATCGCCATATGGTATGACCCAATGCGATAAGTAAAACACAAGATATGTTTAGGTGTCGCGATCTATTGACAAAATACGTCATTTTTTCCCCAACCCAATATTATCAATTTCCAATATGCGCGATTCGCATCACAGTCAAATCTTTTACTATCTGGGTAACGAATGTCAATGCCCCATCCCGAAAGAAAGACGACGAAGTCAAAGACAGTTTCTACGAAAAACACAGAGAGAAACAACTGCTAGTCACAGTTCCCATGATATATTGAATGATAACGGCCAGCACTTCATTAGTTTCGCATGTAGTGCAAATCTTATCATAAAATAGACATACAATATTTCCCACATAAACGGAATCATAAAAAGACCTGCACACCTCCAGATGGCATAATATTCAAACAGGTCATATTCTTGTCTACAAAAGATGGTCCTCTTGCATCCATAATGTTTGATCATAACGAGGAGCAAACTATGACTCCGACCGTTACCAGGTTAAAATCAGATATAGGTGTCGTTTTTCGAGGAGTAAATATCTTGAAAATCATTTGGACATTGTCCGCCACAACGCGATATCTTCCAGCAAATCCAGCACCAGCAAAAACTTCCATATCCTCTTTCCTAGCCTTTCTCCTCTGTCTTCACTTAATTCTTCCTTCTTTGCTCCCTCCTCTAGCCTCATTCCTCTCTGCTATCTCGTCTCTCCTCTCATCTCTCTCCTCTTTTCTCTCCCCTCTTCCTTTGCCTCACCCTGTTTTCAACTCCCTTCTCCCCAGTTCCGTCCCCTCCCGTCTTCCTTCTCCCATCTCGCCTCTCTTTTTTCTTCTCTCTCCTTTTTTCCTCTTCTCCCGATCCCTGGGAATGGCCACCTGCAATAAATTATCTAGTTTGTCCAGCTGGCATCGGCTCAATGCCAAATACAAGGACCGTGGGGCGACCAAGTGTGCTTCCGTTTTCTCACTGTTGAACCGACCTCGTCAATTCATGTCCTGATTTGGCCGGAAAGTGAAAGATAGTTCTTGCAGTGTCATGTAGTAGTCCAGGCCATTGAGTCTACGGCATTTCTTGCTCAGAAATAGCCAACTCCAATCTTCTTGCACTCCGGAATACCACTTTTACCTAATCTTCAATCGTTTCACACGGTCGCTGAACACATAGGTTGGTTGGATAGGCTGAGTTTCTCCTTCTCCTGAGGGCAATAAGTAACTGGAGTTTACTCTGTTTATTCTTCGTTAATAATAAATAATACTTTCTCATAGGTGGTTTGGACGCGTTAACCTCCAAAGCATATGATGCTCTATACTTCAGTCACATTGCGAAGGCATGGAGCAGTTCGAATGACAGGTCGAAGCAATGCAGGAGAAAAGGAAGGGGAGCCATGTTAGCAAGGATTGAGGAGCAGGACTTACACTTCCAAGCTCTCCGAAATCATTGTGACGGCATTTGAGTCAAAGGTCAAACGGGCCAAGCGTCGAAACAAAAGTGATTGGATTCCACATTAAAAGCAATTATGCTCCAGATGTTGGGTGCTCTTGCTCTGAACGTGCGAGTATATTGGCCGAATCATAGCGGGGGGATTTTAACGCAGGTGCTCTCGAATGGATCAGCCGGACATCGAATATGAGAAGACTTGTTTTGCCCGAAGCATTCGCGGAGCAAGACGTGGTACTCGTGAATGCACTTCATACACCTTCAGAGAAAGGGGTGTGGGGTCTATGGTGGACCTGATATACGCGAGCGTTGCCTTAGCTAGTATAGTTGTTTGGCAAGTCAGTAAAGACTAAACTCACAGTAACTAGCAGGCAGTTTGTATTGAAATCAAGGACGAGTCAATCTTGCAAATGAGGGGTTGTTTGCCTGATTGGACGGCGAAGGATTTTAAGGAAGACACGTTTTTCTGGTGGGACCTATATGGTGGTAATGAAAAGGCAGCGAGTTACCTCGGGTGACCTGCCCGCACCTTCTGAACAAGATAATTTCCCATCTGCTCCCTCAGCACCAAAATGGCGAGGGTGTCCCCAAAAGAAGGAATATCGCCTGCTCAGTGAAAAAAAACCAAAGTTGATGTTGCTTCTCAAACCTAGTAAGCTTCTTAGATATCTAGAACCGTATAGCCCGTTATATCTTTTGGATGAAATGGAGAGAATGGTCATTGAAAGCAGCAATAGCTTGTCGAAGCGCTCAGTCTACGGTGAATTCTGCTTTTTTGGACACCTGTGTGGGCGAAGGCGCTTGTAAATTCTCAGAGGCACATGGAACTTAGGAATGCGACAAGTTCGGAGTCGTATGACCTTTGTCACCACAGTTGGGACGAGTCTACGAACGGTCGCTTGACGCACAGACTCATTCCCAAAATAGGGTGTGGCTTGAGTGGAAACACGGGGAGACCAATTACCACATTATTCACTTCCTCACGGAAAACTGTGTTCAGTGCAGGCAGTATCTGCTTCGCTTTGGCTTGAACGGTTCGCCGAATTGTTCTGGATGCGGTGACATAGCGGAGGATGCAGAGCATGTAATGTTTCACTGTCCAAAGTTTGTGATGGGAAAAAGGAATATCGATGAAGTGCTGGGATGGAGCGTGAGCACAGAGAATATAGTTACGGAAATACTGAGGTCGAAGAAGAACTGGTTTATGGTTTCCTTCACAACTGCAAATTAGAGTACGAGCTGCTGAAGGAGATATGAAGGAGGAATGCAGAAAAGAACAGAAGGATAAGCGTCTGAAGGTGAAGCAACCTTGCGAAGTAATACCTAAATGGTGATCTCTGGGGGTTGGAGCTTTAGCGACCGGAGGGTGATTTTTAGTGTGTGCGAATTTCATACGCGGCCGACGTTTGTAGGGTGGAGCTGGAGTGGACGTGTCTTTCTAAGATTTTTGCGCCTAAGTGTATAAGTAAAAACAAATATTAAGACAAGTCTCAAATACCCTTCTACATACATAGAATACTCCATCAATAGAAATTTCCCTTCTTCTATTACCTGTACAATATCAGTAATTGAATTTCCACTCACACCTAAGGCTAATGGAAAGATTTAGCGTCAGATCTTTTGGATTTTCTTTATACATTAGGCTCCTGGCATGGTGTCCTAAATAATGCACCATATACCTGTCTTAAGAACAACAACCTTGGAATTTTTGAAAAGGCACGTATCGTTAACTTAACCACTCAAACCTCAATCTTTTTCTGATGGGCTTTTTCCAAGAAGGAAGACAACTCAGGATGGGTTGCAAAAATAGATGAGATTGGCTTTTTTTTGTGCTGGTGTTATAATTATGATTTATCCATGCATGTGTGAAGGATTTTTTGCTATTTGGTGAATTCAATGGGGTGATTTAGATAATGCATTGTACAGCAACACCATTGTACGACCGTAGGAATAAATAACGGATTTGGGTTTGAAAGGTAGAAGAATTGAAGTCCTCGATATCGTTCACATTCCTCTTAGGTTAGAGAACTCTACAGCGAGTTTTTACGTACCTATCTTACCATGTTCTTAGCAGAAGTTGTTAGGTACCCACTACTCCTCAAGCTTTGTCCATGTTTTACGGTTATGCGGAGTTTTCTTCAAGGCAGACAGACACATAAACATTGAGCGGCCTTAGGTGATTTTCGTTTTTATCATAAGACCCAAACAGTAAAGTATTTCGGGGAAAAATGATACATAAATATGAAACCCTCTGAATATCCTTGGATACCAATGAAAAGTCTTTCTGTCCCAATTTCGTATTTTCCCTAAATTTCCAAAGAAGAACCCAATGCTAGGTTGGCAGCTTACCAGTAAAACATATATTTTTCCACACACTTGTTAGCACTTTCCACTTTGCCATATGCAAATTTACCAGGAAAATTTCTAATTTTCTTCTTTCAGGGATCCTCGGATACTGGAACTTTTATATGAGGAGGCAAAGCACAATGTGCTGGCTGGACGTTATATCATGGAGTCCGTTCACTCCATAATGCTCGGAGGCATTCAAGCACGAATAGAATTGGGTCCATATAATTCGCATACGCATACAATCAGTTTTTTTCGGTAAGTATAACATTGAATTGTCCTGTAACGAAGGCAACCATTGATTTTTCGAATAAATGTCTCAGATTCCCTATTATGGGTTTCTCTGAAACAAATGGGGGCGGAATAAAAATTGGAGTAGACATAGGAGATGGATTCCATGATCTACATTTGAGTATTTTTAATTTGGGTACTGATCAGGAGTGGGTACTCGAAATTTGACTTTTAATTTATGAACATTCCAATAGATAATATTGTAATTGGTACTTTAAGTGGTCTTTAGTTATATTTTCCAATCGATTCATTCAGTAAGTTCACTGACTCCACTGAAGCTTTTCCGACTAAATAATTTATGAATTTTCAGAAGTGGAGACTGAATACTTCCATTAGGTTATTGCCCACTTAATTGCATTTATACATTTTCCAATCCAATTTAGGGAGTCCTTCAAAAAGATTGAAAGACCTACAACAACGGTCCTTAAAAAGTTGAAATTTTGGCGAATTGCGTTGGTATGTGGTGATACCTAAATAAGTTCCATATGTATCGAAGGAGTTTAGGTGGTTCGAATTTACCTCTCATTATGACGATTCAAATAAGGACATCTTTGAGCCTATATGGCGACCCTTTGATTGTGGATTACATCTGGCTTAATCGACCGTGTTAGCCAGGTCATTTAACCAATTTGTATGAGGTTGATCTGGCTCGGAAAGTTTATCAGGTAAATATCGTTGTTAAGAAAAGTAGACTTGAAAACGCTACCTCAGATGAAACGATGGCGTAGGTCAGACTTTTAAGCAGCCACTAGGGATATCGAATTGGTGGATGCTGGTGCAATTCTGGGATGTTTGGCATGAAAGTTGGAGGAGACTTTAGCGCCAGGGCCATTGAATGAGGCATGGCTGAACTAAATTCATGAGAACACAAATTTTAGAGATGAAATATCAACGGCACACCGACATTCTGACGCCCTGATGTAAGTGAGATCCCTCACGTGATTTTTGCTACAGAGTCCTTAGTTTCAACGGTGTAGCGATGGAGTGTGCTGGTGTATTTCATGGCTAGTGCTCACCAATACATTAACTTCGAAGTAAGCTCCGCCAAATGTTATGACGCTTGGTAAATTCATACCAAGAGAACCATCACGAACAATGTGAATGGAAGAATTTCGACAGAATCGCTAGTAGACTCAGAAATGTGCCTATCACCGCAGCTTACGATGGATTGCCGCCCAAAAGGAGACTTCTAACAAATCAGTAGTTTTGACAGGAACTCATGAATCCCCCGAGCGCAAATTCGATACCAGATGAAAAAGAAGGGGGTTTGAGACAACGTACGTTGTACTATCCTCAATAAAACAAAAATAAAACGCTGAGATCAGGCAAAGAGATAAATAAAGTATAGTTGGAGTTATTCCACTATGCTAAATCCTACCTGACCTCTCTTGCTGACAGGTTCCGCGACAGGCCCACCACGAAAATGCATCCAATGTCGTTAGAAACAAGATCAACAACTTCTCTATTTTGGCAACCCACAAAAGGCTTCCGGGATGCTATCTAAGGAGGCGACCGATTTACTGACCGGCTGATGAAGCCCACTTATATCAGCTAATCCCAATATTCACTTCCTATACACCACAGGCATGTCGACCTGATACCGAGAAAGACGCCTTCTGGCAACTTCTTGATGAAAAGACCTGTAACGTGCCTGTTGCTCACTATATGATCATTGGCGGCGACCTCAATGCTCATGTGGATCAAAAGGCAAACAGTAGCGGGTGTCATGGATGAACGGCGTTTGGAGCACGCAATGACGGTGGCAAATTCATAATCGATTTTGCGGAAACCCATGACCTTGTATTTATGAATACATGGTTCATCAAACGATTGTCTCATCCTTCTACATTTTGTAGTGGGAATAGTCAAACGTAAATCGACTATATTCTCATAAGACGACGACAATTCACCACCGTCACTGATTGCAAAGCCGTTCCCTATGAGACTATTGCACGTCAACATCGGCCGTTGATCACTTCCTGCGAATCAAGCCACCGATAAAACAGCGTTAGGAACGCACTGGCCCGCTGCGCATTAAATGGTGGCGATGTCGTGAGGAGAAAGAAGAAATCAAGAAGCCAGGTAATCGGTACATTAATCGAGATACTTGGCTTTGGAATGTCGACATTGGAATGAAGGTCCGTAAAAAGAAACGCCTCTAACACAAGTTTCTCGACGATAAACCGCTCGCCAATTGGCAAATTTACAAAATGCCAACAGGGAAGTAAAGGAAGCGATCGCTGTCAACTGGACACTCGGGATAGCGAGAGAGGTCTGCCAAAAGTCGACAAGAACGGTACCTTGGTTACCGGCCGTCGAGCCGCAGCAGATAAATGGCAACAATATTTCGAGCAGATTTCAACTAAAGAATTTGTTCATCCTCCACTTCCACAATTATTGCCGACATTTGGAACATTTCTACTGTTAGCGCATCTGAAGTCGAGGAAGCAATAAAACCAATGAAATCGGGGAAAGTCACAGGATCTGACGACATCGTGTCTTAGCTCTGGAAAGGGACGAGCTGGGACCCAACACTGTGGCTTAGTGAACTATTTAATTGAGTTATTCAGGAAGGTAGAACACCATCTGACTGGCAAGAAAGTACCACAGTTTCAATATGGAAAAAGAAAGGTAGTCCAGCAGAATGTTCAAATTACCGTCCGATCCGGTTACTTTCTCATACCATGGAGATTTTTGAACGCATTTTTGACGACCGTGGTGTTTCTCAAGAAAGCGCCCTCTCACCACACTTCTTTGTTCTTGTTATGGAGAATGTCATACGGGACATCCAACGTCCAGCTTAATGCAGATGATGTTCTCCTCCTGGGTCTAATAGCAAAAAGAATCTCGAGCAACTTGTTCAAAAATAGAATCATTGCATCCGAGTCAGGCATCACTACGAGCTGACCCCGCTTGTAAACGGCACAAAGGCTGAAGAAAAAGAAGATGAAAGCAGTGAAAATGGGAGAAATCGTATAAGTGCTTCTCCTAGCCACCCTATCCGAGCTAACTTTGCCAATGAGAGGGGAGTGCTGAGCAATGCCCACTCTTCACTGTAAAGAAACTTGAAGAGGTGATCTTGTCCATGTAGATATAAAAGTACCAGTAACGGATAGTATTCCCTGCGAAGTGTTGAAGTTTGGTTGTTGCTTCCTCCCGCTGGAAAATTGCGACGCTCGTACTGATAAGGAAAGGCATAGGCCATCCCGATGCGTCATCAGCGTACCGTCCTTTCAATATGTCGGACACTATGAGGAAACGGCTCGATGAGCTCATTAAGCCAACTTGAATGACACAGTATATACCGCGGGAGGTTGCTCACCACAACAATATGGCTTTAGAGCGGGACGATCCACAATTGATGCGACGGGAGAGGTTGAGGGACACAGTCTCGATTGTCTTCTAGTGGTGCTCCTCGTGACGCTAGATGTAAGTAACGCCTTCAATTCTGCAAGGTAGTACGATATGCTCAAGACGGTGCAAAATTGCTTTCATTTTCCAGGCTGCCTTTTGCAGATACCACACTGAGGCACTATTCAAAAAACTGCACCTTGCTCTACTGGACCCAGAGGAAGGGTAGCGTAGAATAAACATCACGTCGGGGGTGACCTAGAGATCCATCCTTAGTCCACACCTTTGGAATGCCTGATATAATTATAATAATTACCTACGACTGGGGATTCGGCACTGGTGTCGACACGCACGTCCACCAAGTTCAATGCACACTGGGAATGGCTATGTGGCGAGTTAGCAAATGGATGACTGAACATGGATTCTTCCTAGCTCTGGACAAAAACCGACATGGTCGTCTTGACCAAGGAGAGAGTTTCCACAGCCCTCAATATTCAGGTTGGTAAAATCATGCTCTTGCCCCAGTCGGCGGTGAAATACTTCGGCCCAATGATAGGAACGATAATGAGCTTCTTGGAGTAGATCCGGAGCAACACAGACTAGCCTGCAAATATGTAGAATGTTTACGATGGCCAATGTCGGAGGTAGTTTATCCAGTAGGTGCCAATTACTGGCGAATATCGTTCAGTCCGTCCTTCTTTACAATTTCTGAGTATGGACTGATGCTTTCAGTAAGGAAATGTAGCGCAAGCGTCGAACGCAATTACAACGATGAGGAGCTCTATCTCATCGCCTGTGCTTTGCCAGTTGGGGCTTAAGAATGCGCTCAAAACCTTCCCTGCTTGTCGTAAGAGGCGACTAAAAGGGATAGAGATTTGTGGGCTAGCAACCTGTAAATTTTGAAACTTTTTTGTCACCACCACATGCAGCGACCTTTGACTATCGAAAACGGACTAAAACGTATGCACGTTATTCGACAACGGTAGCGTGGGTCCTCGCTAGAGTGCTTCTTTCTCCAAATTAAAAAAGGGCCTAAGCGAAGTAAGATAGTGGGACTTTGGAGAGTACTCCTCTCCCTCTTGCCACACTAATGGCAATGTGCTTTTGTACTCTGGGAAGCCAAGTGGTAGAAGACATAAGTCCGATGTCGTTTTGTTTCTGACGTCTACGTAACAAGAGAGGCGCTGACATCGGCTTCGAAAGGGATTGGAGGGGGTTTTGAGTTACTCACTTCTTGCAGAATTGAGGCGCTACGGCCCCGTAAGATCAACATTAGCCGCTTGTATGACCCAGCTGTCGGTCAACAGTGGGAGAAGCTATCAAGCTATCTTGCTGATCGGACAGATGATATACTGAGTAACCCCCTATCTTTGCCACCAAAGAATGGAAAGCAAACTCACAGGACTTTCCACGTAAGTAAGCATGTTGGTTTTCATTCAGAAGCGACCTTAGTGCCTTGTCGCGAATGTGACGCTCAACCAGTCTCTCCAGACATTTCAACGAAAATTATGTGAGGCTGATTTGTCTGAAGTTCTTTGGATTTGAATTATCATCTTTCCAAGGCTTAGGTATGAAGACTATCTTCACCTTCTGTCAAGATGAAGGCATATAGCTTAGAGCTAAAAAAATATTTCTTAGAAGTTGCACTAAGTGCTCTATACCCTCCTTTAGCATCGCTGGGTAGATGGCATCCACGCCAGGTGCTTTGAAGTGTTCAAATGATAGTATTGCAGCTCTCGCCTTTTCATTGGTAGTAACCTCTCACGCAGTGTCCCAATTTCCCTTGCAACATCTTCACGTTGAAAGGTTTGCAGAAATCGCCGATTCTCTACCTTCTAATTCTGAGACCTGTTCTCCCGGGTGGTATACTTTCAAGACAGTCATCAGAGATAGACTCAAGTCTGGAATTCGTGAAAGTACCATTCGGTATTTCCAGAGTCCAATCTGACCGACTCATCCTCCTTAAGGACTCTGCATAGCCTGGAAGTCTCCCTTTCATCTTCCAGCTCCTCACAGTATGCTCTAAAAGAGTCTCGTTTCGAACGTTTTATGAGCCTCTTATATTCACACTGTGAGTTCCGGAAGTTTAGCCAGTCTTCCTTTTGCAAGCACGATTAGAAGTCATCTGGATGATTTTCTGAGTCTTTGCAGTTCTCGATTCTACCACGGAACCGTTTTACCACGTTGGTTTCGGGAAATAGGACAAGCCTCTTCAAAGCCTTCTAAAAGTGTGCGATTTAGAGTTCCTAATTGATCTTCTATCGCTAAAGGAGTCCTTAGTTTCCTAGGGAACTCCACTTTGCCGCCAAGAAGTTCATTGAGCTTTGTCCAATCCGTTTTTCTAGGATTCCGCCTTTGTATTACAGACTGTTCGCCTCCAATTGTCGGACTCAATTCTAAGTAACGGTGATCTGAGAGTAAGACTTCATCTAGCACTCGCCAGTCTCTAATCAACTCTAACAACTTTGAAGTACAGATTGCTAGGTCAATTACTTAACTTCTTCTTAGCCCCATGAATGTAGTCGTGAACCCATGATCGCCGTCATCAGACCAGCTGAAGTGGTAAAATGAAACAGGTTCTTTACTCTAGAAGTGCATTTGCTACTGCTTCAACAAATATACTGAGCTTTTGCATCACAATCTATTAAGAGTTTAAGGTCACTTGATCCTCCATATACTACCAGATCCCCTAGTTCTTTCGTCAGTGGAGGGCACAAAGAATCATAAGGTAAGTAAGCAGGGGCAACTATGACGTTTCTCTTCTTACCATTAACCTGGTATTGCAAGTTGACCGGAACCGGGTCCTGGGAATAGAATTGCCTCAGCATAGTTGCCTCTAAGAATTTTGCCATCAGAACGCAGGCCCTGGGTTTCGATGATCTCTCATCGAAGAAGATCTTAGTCCCCTTTACTGACCCAATACCACAGATTTTATTAAAACGAAGCCATGACTCTTGAACCAGAAATATATAGGGACAGTCCTGCACCGTTGACAGCCTTGTCGCCAGGGCTGTATGGATCTGTTTCCACATACTGGAAACAGACCAATTGCGTACACATCATCAGCTTCCCTTTCTTCCGCTTTTCCTGGCAGAGGCGGAGGAGAAAGTTCTTACGGGCAAGCCTGTAGTCTCTTCTCTTTTGCGGCTGAAGTTTCCTTCTGGCGAGCCCTCCACACCGTTTTTTTGAAGAGTTATGGAATAGTGTCACCGGCAGGCTGGCCGTCGTCAGGTTTCTAATTCCTATTATTAAGGGAGTACAACAATATCCTTTCTGGCTGACCGTGCGTAGACACCGGTTGTAGGTTTTCCTCTGAAGTGGAACGCCTGTCTTCCACAGATTTCTCCGTAGAGGAACGTGAATCTGATGAGACTTCCAAAATACATCCCTCGTCCACGACATGATTTCTTAAAGTCGCGGGAGGATTCGAAGTTTGTGACTTCTTACCACCTGGAGAGTTACAATCCTTTGTTTCCATCTACATGTGTTTTTGGACACCCATAGTGTAGGAGTAAACTACGACAGGGTCCCCCACGACCGAGGTGTCCGAGGAGTGGTGACACTGCTATTGTAATGGCTCCTTGACACCTTATGCTCAGCCAAAAACCTATTCACAGAAGAAGAAGTTTATTTGTTGAATTCATTTGAGATGACCGCAATAGAACGCATTGGTCTAGTTGCTGTTGATTAAGGCACAGTGCCTGAAAAGTTTTCCTGGAAAAAAACTGATTGTCCTATTTAGAGCATTGATGATCTCTGCGTTCCTGATGTTACTACGCGTTCTATCGGCTATTACAAGTTTAAATAAGTGGAACAGCATTGCACATACCGGAAACTCCAGACTAAAAGAGGACTATTCGCTCATAAATGTTGACACTAACAGTAGCAAACGGCATTGAATCAAGTGTCCATGTTTTATTTCAAGATCGATACCGTTTATCAAAACATAGATAGTCAACCCCTTCCCTTCATTTCCAATTCCGAAGCTAGGAACCGTTTCCACTTGGAAACATCCTATCCATTATCCACTGTCTGCAAGAGTGTACACAACGAGTAATACAACACAATGTAATCTTTGCTTTACAGAGAGAACCAGTCGAGATTTCTACCTCAACATGTTGCCAAAAATTCGAGTTGGTCCTGGTTGCCGGTCAGCAGGAAAAACTCGGCCGAAGTGAAACTTTTAGAGCAATTCAAGCGGGTACCGCAGGCCGCAACAACGAGGAAACTGATGCGAAAATACTTGGAATTCTGTTGGGCGCTTCCGTTTTATGGGTGAGGAACAACATGAAAATTTACATTTAATAGTGTACTTAACACGACATTAACTCCACTGCGGAGTAAATTTCGAACCGAAATTTATTCTGTTATCCTTTAGTCTAATAAAATATGCATGTGGTGTGACCTGAGCGTTCTAATATTTTCTCTGGTGGTGTATCCTTTTCTTGTAATGTTTCCAGGGCTGCATTTTTTCATGGTCAAGTCGAACAGCCAGTTCGAGGTCTTATGAGCTTAGTTAATCACAAGGACATCTCTGTAATTATAGCAATCAATGAACGAGGGGTTTTTATTATAGATCCTTTAGAATGTGTAAGTATGCATTTGTCCACTATTATGCAGGTAATCATGGTCTATGTTTGAATGCATTGTTGCTCGCAAGTGGCGTCGTGGAAAAGCTGCCATCGATGCTCTTGGCTCTTCTGCAATTCCACAACGTCCTTCAAGCCTCGACAGCCCTTAGGCCCTTAATTCGCAATGTATAGCTGAAAACATATTTCAGCATGATGGTCGAAATTTTCGAATGTTGGTCACATGGCAATCCGATCTGTGACCAATCTACTAATGGACTCTCCTCCCCCAGGCTTTAACACTACTGCGGATGCCTCTTTCCATCTTGCTGTAAAGAAATTTCGTAACTATTTCCGCCATCTGAAATTATGTAACATGCAAATACGAATTCATTTAATTAATAGATGGAACAAGATTCACAAAAAACCTCTTTCAATTGCTCGTGGACGTAATTCATCAAATTAAAAGAAACAACATTCGGGTCGCGGAGCATTATATGTATGGACAGGTATCTCTCGAATAGACCTCGGATTAGGCACTTCAAAACGTACAAGTGCAAGTAGCGTTCATAAAAAAATTACATTCAAGCATAGACCGAGGCAGTGAAGACATGAATACCATCTGGTCTTCGCGGTCGTATCTTTTTAATTTCCTGGAAATAATAATAAAATTTTCCAGACTTTATTACTCGGATTAAGATATGAAGATTTATCATGGGATTATGCAAAACCAAGTACGAACGATGATCCCGACTGCCAGACGTGTATATTTTTACAGGTGAGTACTTTATTACACTTATTTAGATATAAATATGAATTACAAGTTAGAATCACTTACAATGGAAACATAGATGTGAGCCGGTTGAAATTTTCTTGGATTGTCCTTTTCTGAAATTTAAAATCTTTGGAGATTGCAATATTTAGCGCTGAGTTAGCACACGGAGATAAGTTCTAATAAAGCCTTATGGATACTATGAAAGTTAAGATGAATTTAAACAAAAACAGATTACGTTGTGAGTGATTTCCCTAAAATTGACAAAAAAAATGGAAAACGAGAACTAACAGAATTTAGTCAGAGCTTTATTTGGTTAGATAGATAAATTAAGGCCGTTCATTTCCATAGATCATGTATTTTTCTTTCTTGTTCAAAACCATCCAGGGGTTATTTCTCCGGAAAATTTAGAAATATAAGCCTGATCCACATTTACCCCCCTATGGAGGAGGCTGCAGAGTCGCAGAAGAATACTTTCTACGAGGCAGTTGAACGGACCCCCGAATCCTGTTCCAAGTATGATGTCAAAACCATACTTGGACATTTCAACAGTCACGTAGGAATGAAGCCCGTATTCATAGCTTACAAAGGGATACCAATGATAACGGAGTGTGGATTATTCATTTAGCAGTATCTGACGAAATGGTTGTTGGAAATACCTGGTTTACGCAAAAAGCGGTCAACAAACATACATGGGCCTCTTTAGACGGTACCACTTTCAACCAAATTGACCACGTGCTGGCGTCACCCCTCAAGCTTTTCCATATGGTAATTTAAGGAGTAGTGTCCTGTCTAAAAGCTCTACTTGGATTTTCATGTCCCACTTCTTAAAGGGCAACCAAACTGACGTTCTGGCGACCCCAGGTTCGTTCATATGGATTTTCGCCTGCCTCCACTCGCCTGCGTGAATCCTTGCAATTTCACCCTTCAGAGTAGACTTGATAGTGGATGGTCTAATACCCAAAGCTCGTTCTGGCCTCACCATTGTGGATTCGGACGCTCGGTGAGCCAGTCTGTCAGCTTCCTCATTACCAGCGATGTTTGAGTGCCTCAGCACCGATATCAGGAATAATTCATTCAGTCAGCCAAGTTTCACCAGCACCAGATGACAACTCTACACCAACTGGCTTGATATGTCGTTGTTGTTTAGTACTGATAATGCTGCCCGACAGATTGGAATGTTGCGACCCCTCCATTTTTCTCGCAGATATTCTTCTGCTGCCAATAAAATGGCATATATCTCCACCTGGAATATGGTCGTCATTTTTTCGAGGGGTCGGCTCAGTTCCATAATCGGATTACCCGAGAATATCCCTGGGCCCGATCCGCCTTTCATGACTGATCCGTCGGTGAAGATTATTAAGTCTGTAATCTGAAAAGACTCATGGCCATTTATCGACCATTCTTCTCTTTTGGTGATTACGACAGTGTATATCTTTTCAAAGACGAATCTGGAAACTATACGATCAGAGTTATCTGATATTTGTCAATGAATCTCCAGATAGACACATGGCCGTATAATTAGCCGCGTTTCCACGCTCCCATGGTATCGAGTCCACATGCGTCATTGTCCGCTTTCCGTTTCACCTCCAAGTGAATGGGGGGTAGTTTGAGGATAGTTTCAAGTGCCACAGTCGGCGTAGTACTCATTGCTGCAGTAATACTTAGGCCACGAAGCCTCTGAATTTGCGTTAGCAGCTTCCTGCTGTTAGCAAAATTCAGTCTCGGCCACCAGAGGATGCGTGCATACATCAAAATGGGTTTCATTAAGGTGGGTAACATATAACTGCCCCCCTTCCTAGTGAACACAACTAGTCCAGTCTTCCTAGCGTTCACCATGAATCCCTTGCGGAGACACCAACTGTGGATTTCAAGCAGAGTTGCATTCAAGCGATTACACACTGTGTCTGCAAGCTTGCCGGTAATTATTACGGCTAGATCGTCCGCAAATGCTGGTGCAAAGACTTGTTTGTCCTCCAGGAGCCATAGCAGGGTATCCATTACCAGTGGGCATAACAGGGGAGACAGAACCTCTCCCTGTGGGCAGCTCCAAAAACATTCTACCTCAATAGACTTCTGGCCGACAAATATGTGGATTTTTCTCCACTCTAAAATGTGAAGAACCCAATTGATTAACAGTGGATCGATTCCGTGCTATCTTGCCGTACCACACATTGGCGCGAATAAGGAATAATTGAAGATACCTTTGATATACATGGGCCTAAGGAGTATTCTTTTTCGGGCATCGCCTATTCAATTTTTGCCGTGAGTTCATGGAGTGCTGCCTCCATGGATTTTTCTTTCTGGTAGGTGTGCCTATGGTGAAGTGACCACTTGGCAATGTATGTATCCCTTATGAACCCATCTACCAGTCTTTCTAGTTCTTTTAGTAAAAAGGACGTTAGACTGATTGATCGGAAGCTTTTTGCTTGAGTGTAGGTGGGTTTCCCTGTTTTGCGAATAAATATCACCTTCATATCAAGCCAGTTAATTGAAATATAAGCGTCTGCTAGGCATGCACAATATATATTCCGAATATGTAGACTCTGGGCATCCATTCCCTCTATTACTAGCGCAGGAATAATGCCATACGGACCAGCAGACTTGTATCTATGGAACGAGTTACATGTCCATTTTACTCGCTCCAATGATATTACTTTGCATGCCAGAGTCCTGCCTCTCGGTTGAGGGCTGGATGCACCTGTCAGCGCCGGGATGAAATTTTGGATACTGCTTGGGAAGTGCACTTCAAATAATAATAATAATAATCGTTGGCGCAACAATCCATATTGGATCAGGGCCTTGAAGTGTGTTAGAGCACTTCATTCAAGACCGTAACGGTACACTACAATATATTGTAGGAGACAATGTAGTCAGCACTGCGCTCAAACAAATGGTTTGCCGTTTCTTCATCGCTTTTTGTGTAGCCCCTTTCTGTAAACGTAAATAACCCAGCTTCTGACTACGTTTTTTAACAAGGATTCGGTTCAACTCTGAGGTTGCCTCAAGTGAGTTAGTCTCATCTTAAAAGCGTCTCCTTGATGGTCGTTTAACCGATGTTATGCTCTTCTTTAGAGTTTTCTGTACCTCATTATAGCGATTCCAGACAGCGGATGAATCACACTTCAGAGCACGATTGAGGAGCATTCTTGTTGTTCTCCCCTTTTTTGCTAAATCTGAGTTCCACCGTGGTGTTTTACTCTTCTTTGGCGTCTTGAGCGGACAGCTTCCTTCGAAAGCTTCGAAAGCGAAGGATCGTGACTCGGGCGCTCGGTTCTATTTTATACGTCACCCAATCTGTTTTCCGCGGATTCCAAAATGTATTGGGTGGAGGTGCATCTATGCCCATTAGAAAATCAATGCGTCTGCCATCTGAGAGTGATCTTTTGATACTTTTCACTCTCTGACCAGAGCCGCAATGTCAGGGGATGCTACTGTGATATCGATGACCTCTCGACTGACCATGTTGAAGAAATTGGATCCATTACCCAAATGAAGGATCTGCTGATCGGTTCCTACCAAATACTCCAGTAGTCTGGATCTTCCTCCATTGATGTTGGAACTTCCCCAGCATATGTGGTGAGCATTGAAGGCAACGGGAGGGAGTTATCATTGATACAGCCACAAACATACTTGGCCCCAGCCCCAAGAAAAGTTGAAACGGCTGGTTCGACGATGAATGTAAGCTAGCAATGGAACGCAAGAATCTTACACATCCAGTAATGTTGCATTCTCAAAGAATGCGGGCATATCACTTATATTATTACTTACGCCCGGCTCTAACAGCTCAGCGAACATGTCCGGTCTGGATTTCGCCTTATCTAGACTCCTTCCAGGCCCGAGGCTTTACTATCGTCTTTTCTACCGCAGATCTCTAGTGGCTTTTCTCTGGTGACAGCTGGAATCGCCATCATATTTAGAGTTCGTTAGAAGCTGTCAGTGCCCCTCTCTTGCTGGGGGAATAACTTCTGGATGATTTCCAACAAGAGGGTAGGCAATGTGATCTGCAGAAAAGAACGGCGTCTGAATTGTCCAGGCAGGTTTGGACCCTCCCTTTCGCACCAAAGGTTTTAGCAGACTGCACTTCCTTGCATTTGCCTCTCTGCTACGCCACTTAAGTGCCCAAATGTTGCAGTCACCGGCGATCAATCACCTTTGGACTTCATCCCCTTGTGTCGACAATAAAATTGTGAAGTGTGTCTTCAAATTCAGATAGTGTCAGACTTGGTGGAGCGTAACAGCAATGAAAATAAACACCACCTATTTTCGCCCAAATAAAGCCACTAGCTGCCTCATTCATAGTACATTGTATGACTTGTCGATCGCACGCCCAAATCGCCGCTTCCCCAGTCAAATTTGTAGCCCATATGCCATCGTGACGGATTTTATACCTGCTGCTCAAGTAAATCCTGATCGATCTTGAAATTATTGCAATTTACTTTAACAGACCTCATTTTTTCATTGCAGTTAGCCTCTTTCTACATTCCACGCATTTACTACTTCCAGTAATATGCCGTTTACACCGTCCCTTCTTTTTTTCGCACAACAGGCATTTGAGGTTTCTATTCCACTATCTGGTAATATGGCCTTTCTCCTCACACCTTCTACACCGATCGATCGATCAATGTTCCTAGTGCATGTCCTCGCTCAGTGCCAAAACAGGCATTTAAAGCACCTTTTTGACGAGATCAGTCATCTTGAATGGCATACTACCCATTCTATTCAAACTTTTCCAGCCGCCAACAATTTCTGTGCTACCTCCACAGGTAGTGGTATTGTGGCCATTTGGGTGCCGACATACGCTTTTTGTAAACTCGCAGTGGGGTCCCTCATAGATTCCTACAGCTTGCATTTCAGTGTCCTTTCGATGACACTTCATCAAGATCCTTACAATGGATGCAGATCTCACTTCATGCCCACTGCGGCATCCTCCTAGAGGACAGTGCAGTTAGAATAGCCTGTAAGACACTGTTTCGGAATCTCCTTGGTATTCCTTTCCTCCTCTTTCGATCTATTAAACAGCACCCTAATAGTCCTCATTTTATTCTCTATGGCTTGGTGCACGTTGCGTCCTAGGGCATTACATTGGAGGATATCCCTGTTAAACTGCCCAAGATTTACAACAAACTATCTAATTAAGCTGCCAACTTTTATTCCGTGCTAAAAATTGGCGAGCGAAATTATCTGAAGATGACATTTCACTTTAAATGTGCCTAAATTCTACAAGATAACGTGTATCCGAAAAACCGAAGTAGACTAAAACACCAAATTTTTCTTTAGGGCCAGTAAAAAAATTACTTTCATGACGACGAAGACAGTGGGACGAAACGCCCCGTACGAACCCTTTCTTACTTTCGGTTTGTTGTTGTAAAAACCCTTAAGAACCACTACCTGGCTACATCAACAGCTGGAAAAAACAGCGCCAGCCGTTTGGGTCGTGGCCGACGACCTAAGTACCAGCGAGGAAAAATGCCGATCAATATTCTCAGGCTCGTTACTCAGTGTACCTGCCGCCTGTCCGCTAATCAAGATTGTTCTATCACTGTCGAGCGACAGCTGAATCATACAAGCCGTCGATGTGATGTTGAACTTGGGAGTAGGTTGCAATTATCCAACCCTACGAAAAGTGGCAGATGCAACATGAAAGCGAAAGTAAGCGATCATCAGACGGTGATCCCTTTCGAAGCTGATATCAGCGCCTCTCTTGCTCCGAACATCCTGGAGACAACTCCTAAATTAACTGCTGATCACAAAGTGGTCAAGCTGATTTCTCGTACGATATCAGTCAGCTGAACCCTAATTGATTTTATTGCAAGCTCTGTGTTCGAACAATGTTCCGAGACGGTGGAAACATCACATATCCGCGGCATTCAGATCACCCATCGCAATCACAATGTCACCTCTAGGAAGTTCTCTCCTAAACTGCATGTAATTGCTCGTAGAATGCATCCTTCTCCACTATATCGAAAGTCTCCGCTGGTGCACAGAACTGCACAATTATAATGCTTCTAAATCTGGACAGAATCTTGCAGAATCTTGTCATAAATCGACTCTAGTTGGAATTATCGAGCATTTTAAAGAGCTTCGATACCGTTGTCGAGGAGCGTGCGTACATCCCAGAAACCAATCATACTCCGTGTTCGATAGCCGAGGTCCCTCCCCTATTCGAGGTATTGTTGACGTTTCGGTAGCAATAAAGTTTTGTAATTTGCAGATTGCCAGCCCACAAATTTCTACCCTTTTTAGTCGCTTATTACAACAAACAGGGAAGATTTTAAGTGTGTTCTTAAGCCCCCACAAGGCACATTCTCAGGGAGCAACAATTTGGCGCCAAAGGAGTAACTTTTACGTTCTGTAATTTTCCAAATAATAATAGGATTTCAAACTTTCCAGTATTCAAACCAGAAGCTGTACTACTGCAAAATTTTGTGGATCTAGGATAAAGTGAACGTGGCTTCGCAGATAATTTACATAATGCAAAATATATTATTATTAACTTTATAAGAGAAGAACGCGGGATATTTTGGTACCTAGATGGTACAGGCACGGACTTCCATGATTTTTTTCAGAATTTTCAGTTAAGTGCTTTCTGAGAATGGTTCTTGACATATTGATCCTTTTCTAATCCACGGAACAACATAATTCACTGAATACGCGTGTTTTCACAGTTTCAGCCTTTCCACCCAATTTCGTGACAATTGGTGTAACCGTTTCTGAGAAAAGTGCATGTGACAAACAGGCAGACAGACTATGAACCGATTTTAATAAAATTTTGTTTTATGAAAACCTTAAAAAGAGTATATGCAGCAAATGAAATCCCGTTGGTTTTTGAAGGAATCTGTTTTTTTATTGTTCAAATCCACTCTCGTTTCGAGCAGGCAAGATTCTTTTGAGTGGAAGTTATTCATTCATTCATCATTCATCTGTTTTTTATGACCTGGCTACTGACGCTTTTAAATTTTGATATGAGCGTCGAGGATGATGAGTTATGCTCACCATCCTGGACCTCGACTTTCGTTTCTTCTGAGGGGATCAATCACCAATGTGTTCCCGAACTAAGCTGAGGAACAATTTCAGGTAGCATGACGATCAATTTTCTTTGGACAGATTAGCTGCCATTGTTTTGCAGTGGTGTGTTTAGGTAAGAGACCAAGAAAATGCTCCCTACTTATTCTACTGAATTACCCCATCCGATAGATCGGTAGTGTTTCCAATTGTTCTGGGAGAATGATGGCTTGTTTATTTGAAAAAATTTAACCCTCAAAAGTTTGTTTTATCAAAAGTTCCTGCCTGTCATCTCAACTTATAGCGTCAAGAAGATTACATACAGGCAGAGCAAATTCAGTTTCTCGACGGACGTGAGTGTCGATGATTGAAGAACTGAAACACGCCGAATATGTGCAATGTTTTTCTTCTACCGTACAAATTCAAGCAATGAGTCTTTTCTGATTCTATGATTTTGAACTTTTGCTGATAGATTTCGAAGTTCAAGCCCCTTTTGCTTGCCTGATACTTATTTTCTTTTGAATGGTCAACTGTATTCGTAGGCACGCATCATGTATTAGTTTCCGTCTTTTTAATTAAAAGATAATTTTCTCGATTTTACTGATTATCACTTAATGAATAGTACCGGATGCTTTCCACTAAATGGAGGACTAGCTAGAACTTCAAGTGATTAAACCCCCTGACGTTTTGACAATTATTTATGCTAACAGTGCCTTCACTTCAATAACGATAACTGGGGTTGGTAGTGGTTTGTCTGTTTATTTTCCACCTATTTTTGCAACATCTGATTCCCAGGTATTTAATTCAGGCAACCGCGCATAATGGATTATTATGAATATTCAATGAGTGGAGTAAGGATGAAGTACTTTTCCAATAGAACCTCTATAAAAACAAATTGATTCAAATTTTAATTAGGAGATCGAAACCGCTTTTCAGGACCAATGGCACAGCAATCGTGAATGCAAGCTACGTAATAATAAAGTTGCCACTTCCACTTGCTCGCTGATTACACATTCCGCTGGCCTTCTTACTTCCGTCAAGTGATTTCATACCCTTTCGTTATCGTGCCGACGTTGGAACTTGAAATTGAAAGGCACTTCAAGAAAGTTCAATGTACTTAACGACTTACAAGACGCTACAACGCTCCTTGAAATGGGGTGACAATATAATTCCCAAAGTTTCATGGAACTTTCCAGCAATCCATGCCATTTAACATTTTGAGCACTTGACTGCATCGCCGAACGCAAATCCTACTTACGAGCCATTTTAAATAAAATTACCTTTCAAAACTGTATATCTTTTAATTTCACATTTTATCAAGCCAACTTCATTCTAATCACATTCTCCGGAAAAGAGAAAAAAACTTGATTCTATTCTGACTTTAATTTGATAGCACACGGAAAGTTTCGTCGTTCTCGTGTGCTAAAAACTTTTCCACGTAGGAAAAACTCGCAAGTGAAATGATGAAGACACGAAAAAAAAACACAGAAAGGAAGCGAAGGAGAAACCCAAGAACACTTTTCACTTTTCTAATTACGTATGTGTCATCTGCAAGAGAATTTCAAAACGACCGAAATAATTAGACCAATTCTTATAAAAAGGATTCTACGCAATCTGAACTTGTTCTTATTCGCGTTCTTCCTTCTTTTTTATGACGCGGAAGTCAACGAATGTTTGTCGGTGGCAAACGGGAGAAGTAATAAACAATATGGCAGGATGGTGTGCAGCTTGAAGAAGGGAAGACGATGATGAAAAAAGTGAAATTTTACCTCCACGACGAGCATCATTTTATTGCTATTATTATAATAATTCAGTCTAAATACAAAAAGCTCTTAGCCTTATTACAAAAAAGGGAACCACAAGGACGGGAGTAAAGTACTTGCGGATTAAGAGAAAAGGAGCCTATCCATTGCTTTGTTTAAACGAGGGTATGGCAGCATATTTGCTTGGGAATAATTTGAAAGTCCTTGCGAGCTGAGTGTTTCAAGTTCAAGTGACCATAGAAATCTAACATTTTCCCTCTGCTTACAATGGTCCATAGTTAAGTGGAAGATTTGCATTAAAGTCACTATTGCAATTTATATTGCAAATACTGCGGCGGTTATAAAGGATCATCGTCATTTTATCTGACTTCACATTAATGGAACAATACCGAGGATGTGGGGTTAAGCCATTCGCAATTGGGCCTACTGTGAAGGGTTAAGTTAAAAGGATACGCATACCCACATGAAGTAATTCGACCAACCACGTGAAAACCCTAGTAGAGTTTTTTTCCAGTCACATGGGGAAAATCAGATTGGCGGTCTCCACTATATGCAGTCAATGTGGAGAAGACGAGGAGAAGGTTCTGCAGTTTATATACTACCGCCAAGCCTCTTTAGACCTCATTCGAAGATACATTTGGCAAGGTTTGCTCCATCGAAAAATCTGTGCACTCTCTACCTTCATTCTACGCATCCTCTTTCTGGCTGCCCAAACGCATTTCTTCAGTCCTCCTCCAGACCGACTGAATCCTTCCCTCAATTTCCAAGCTTCCCAAATGGTTTGGAGCCAAAGATTTTCTCTTTCAATGCCATTTTGGGTATTTCGTCTCGTCCATTCTTTGAATGTGGCCCAATTATTCGAGGTTCTGCAATTTTATCATCTTGGAGACGTCCATTTTATCATCTTAGAAACTTCCATATATTCTAGGTGGTATAAGTACGTGTTTCGCCTGAGTCAATGGCTAAGTTTCACATACGTAGCAGAGCATAGGTCTGATAATCGTTTTATAGACACGAAGCATGGTTTTCCTGTGCACATATTTAGACTTAACGATGGGGAGGAACGAGTCTTTCTTTTCTTCAGGCTTTGTTCCGTTCAGATTCCGGGCCGGCTTATTTGGATGGGTTTTATTCAAAGGCCTGTTCTCGATAAAGCCCCAACGCTTTCAAATCACCGTCCAACGTATGAAGCCATTTTTGTTTCGGCTGGCCTTTTGGTCGTTTCCCATCAAATTTGATGTTCAAATCAATCTTGGCGAGTGATTTCTCCCCAGTGCGAATCACATCTCCACTCCATCGAAGACACCTCTTTCGCAATTTCTCCACGATCCATGTAACGCTATATCGATTGTGAATGTCTTCATATTGGATGTAAACATGGCGTGTCGCGTCACTGGTCTAACGTAACGTCTTCATCTCCATTACCACGAGGCACCGTTCATTGTCTTTTATAGTCAACCAACACACATAATCAGAGGGCCACGGGGTGAACGAGTGGTAAATTTTTGGATTCAAGATTTGGATTTATTCTAAGATCGAGTTGTATTAGGCGATCATTCCAATTTTTGAACAAATTACTCTAAATCAGCTTTCTTTCTCGGCGACAGAACATTGTTTTCGTATCGCAACAGAGCAATTTACCTCACCATGAGTTCCCGTGACACTAGGTGTTGCCGCAAATCATACCAAATGAGTTTCTATGGCCCTAGAGCTCCACGTTCAATATGTTGCAGCGTGCAGTGCCGTCAGACTATGTGGGTCCGAATGCTGGACAGAAATACCTCGAGAAATTTGGGCATCCCCCACGGACTATGTCACACGCAAGCTGAACTTCACGAGAAACTTTGCTGTGGACCTTCCAACCAGGGCAAAGTGGAAGACCGGCGCCGTGTTGCAAGACTATGACACAGTATTCTTTACGGACGGATCAAAAATTGAGTCGGCGTGGGGGTTTTCTTGAATATACACGGTGTATCCAAGTCGTTTGGTCTCCCGGGTTTCGCCAGTGTATTCCAGGCGGAAGTACTGACGATATTGGAAGTCTGTCGATGGCTGGAGCGTGATTCGAGCCCCAAGCGTAACATAGCCATTCTGACCGACAGCCAAGCGGCCGTCAAGGCCTTGTACTCAACGACAACATCTTCCCAGCTGGTGGGGCAGTGCAGAAACGCGCTCAACCATCTGGGCGGCACGCTCAAGGTCACTCTTCTCTCGGTTCCCGGGCATAGGAACATAGAGGGGAATGAGCGGGTTGGCGGATTGGCCAGGCAAGGCTCTGTTCTTGGCAGTCCCTCGGCGAATACAGTCGGTGTTCCGCTGGCAGCTGTCGGGGGTCGAGTCTACTCGCACTACGTAGCAGCCGCGGGCCTGAGATGGCAAAGGCTTACAAGCTGTGTCAAGTCAAGGAGAATTTGGCCCGCTTATAACATAGCCCGATCACGAGAGCTCCTGTGCCAGACGCGTGCAAATGCATTCAAGATTACGGCAACTGCACGGGGCACTGGCCCATAGGGGACCATGCTACTAGGCTCGGCATACCCTACAACTCGCATTGCCGAAGCTGCGGAGAAGGAAATGAAACCCTTATGCACTTTCTCTGTGATTGCCCGGCTCTGGCTAGAGTCAGGCTACGGACAATGGGTAAACCATTCTTTGGGGGCCTCAGTGAGATTCCTAGCTCCAGGGTGGGGGAGCTGCTTTCTTTCGTGAATGCTACGGGTTGGCCATGAAGTTCCGAGTTGGCTGGACTCTGCCTCCCTGCTCCCATAACAACAGTCACGGTCTTAGGAGTTTATGGCATCAAAACGGCGCACCAAAGCGCTAATTGGACTCCTCGGAGCGGCCACTGATACCTACTTACCTACCCATAGCACGTGGTAAAATACTGCTCTATATCCAGAAATTCAATATAGAAAGGATGCTTCTCATCGAATTCCCCCATAAACAGCCGCGTAGTGGGTATTGCGTCAGTACTTCCGCATTTTTTGGCTGTGTTCTTTGACAATGTCGTGAATAGAGATGATAACAGTGCATTCAAAAAGACTTCATGGTATGGAGCTGCAACTGGATCAGAGGGTAATTTGAACATTCTGCTGGACTTTCCTTCTTTTTCTTCTTCTTTTAGAACGATCGTACTTTCTTGTCAGTCAGATGGAATTCTGTCCTCCTCAATATCCCGATTGCTGTGTCCTAGCCTTTCACCTTCCAGAACTCAACTGGGATATCATCAGGTTGCTTTCCACGATTTCATGCGTTTGATTGTTTCCTCGACTTCAGTCTCATTTACCGGTGGAGTTGGTCCAAATTTCGGCGGGGCTTTTGCAAGCTGAGGATTTGTCTACTCAAAATTTTCCCGCCATTTGCCGGTGAGCAAACTATCGTTCTTGTCAAATCGATAGAGATTTATTTATCGTAAAGATCTTTATAATGGACGCTTTGGCAGGGCACCATCGAGTTTCTTGTAGAGCACAAATATCAGTACACGTCTTCCGAGTTTGTCCATCTTTCCAAAGAGGGTACAAATGTTAAGCATGCGGATGCTCATTTGGTTGTTTTAGGCGTACTGACGCCGTTCATCCCTTAAGGTCTCTTGCTCATTTGTCGACAAGACGGATGTATCGTCTTGGCTAGTGCAAAATCTGCTAACTTGTCCGGACGAAATCATCTAAAACAGATTGGGTGGAAATATTTTCTCTCGGATCCTAGTTACAACTCATCCGATTATGATCTCTCCCAACTTCCAACAAATTGTTTGACCAAACAGCGTGATGATTTGGTTTACTTGTCATTGTATGCTTTTCGCAAATTTTTTGTTGCGTCGAAACTCCCGTTTGGGACTCGAGCATTTACCCCTACATCCCTTCCTACGCCATACTCTCGTCGAAGCCTCTCAACTCTATTGCTATCTGGTTGGCCAATTGGTTCGCCATATCTCCTTTTCTAAAATTAACCAGGAAGCGTTCTTTCGTTTTGCGTCTTCCGAAGTTCCAGGAGAAGTTCTGTCTTCTGTGTTCTTCTAATACTCGTGACATTGTCACCTAGGCCACTTTACACCCAACATTCTTTTCGCATCAGTTCCTAAAGTTTCTGATCACTATCTTAATGTTTTCAGATGGCTCAAGTGGTTAGAACACTGGACTGCCGTAGCGAGCGGAGAGCACTGGACTGCTATTATTATTATTATCTTAATGTAGCTGTGAACACTGTGATTCGACTGGGAAATTCATAGAGAATATTGAATTTATTACCAATCTCCTACAAGCGGTTTTCCACGATCGGTACTCTCACTAGCACCGCATCATTTCTCTCATCGTTAGCATCCGCCACTTCCTCACTGTCGTGTCCAGTGCAGCTGTCACTACTATCAATCCTTGGTCCTCCATCCGTCTAACCTAAGTGGAGAGTATACTAATGGATAAAGGTCTGTCTTTTCCTCCTTATGGCTTGTTGAAGTTTTTACTGCGGTGGCTAATTAATCAGCCAAAACAGCGCCAATATTTTCTCCGTTTTCCAATGTTAATGGTAGTTCGTATCTTACGTCGACTAGTTGCCCGAGATTCTGGTACACGTTATACGTTAGTCTTTTGTACCATAGCAAGTTCCATTCCTTTCCCTCTTCGGGTTCCCCACCTACCAAACAGGAGATGAACGTCCCGTAGGCATTTAGAAATAGTTCACCTTGCAGATTTCCTAAGTTAGCTACGCTAAACCGCGGTTAACGTGTTGAATTCCAAAACCCGCAGGAGAGATTCATCCTAACCAGTCGCAGTCCTATTCGGGCATTACACATGCGGGAAGTTCAAGGCGATACTATACCCCTTGCGTCAGCAACTAGAGCGTAGATTTTTTAGTTTACTTACTTGGTTACCCGTCCTATACCCATTTTTGTCTATGGATGGGCGTTCTCCTTACACCTACCTGACCCCCGCAAAAACATTCCCGTGCACCACCGAGGGTTTCTCTATCCGAACGAAGATGGGAAATCCTGCAACTCGTGGCGAGACTGCTCGACCACAGTGAATTGGCGGACGTCAAAATGGACCCTGCGCTCAAGCTTCCTTCTAGCGCCGTCTGTCTCCTGGAAGAAAGGCTTCAGCGTGTTCAAGGAGATCATCTTGGATCATTAGCGTACAGACTGAGTGAGCTTACTCTCCACGTTCAAGGATCTTGTAGGGGCCCTCATATAGTGGCATTTAAATCCTAGGAGCTTTCCGAGCCTCGAGAGGAGAGAAGATTCGAATTGCATTCCCTGGTCAGGGATTACGGCGGGAAAGCCAACGCGCGGGTTCCACTCTCGACAGAGAGTCTCAGTGCATGACTGTGTTGTGATGTTCTCAGAGCCACCGCGTAAACCGATCAATGATCGTTGGACAATACTTGTACTTAGTTGAATAGAAAACTTTACCGGATACATGTCGAAAGCCCGAAACTGACTAATGAAGACTAAGTGTCGAAGTTAGAAAAGAAACGCTTGGTGGGTCTTCTTTTTTAATGCAATAGTTAGAGGCTTACGGTTCGTGAACACGGTAAACCGTTTGCCTTCGAAGGAAACCAGAAGTGTTTGATGCTAAGATGCGCAGTCAATAATTCATGATCGTAGAGGGTGTAACACCATAGAGCAGGATTCAACTATTTCGCAAAGAAACCCAATGGCTGCCAGCTGAGACATCGCGAAACATGGCTAGGGCTCTTGTTAAGGGAACGCCAGTATAGCGTCTACTAGCTGTTTGTAGTTTCCAATGCTTGGGCAGCTTCTGGACATCCACGATTCATTGATTTTAGGACCAGATGGTGAAGCATTAAGTAGGGTCTGGTGGTGAGCCGGTTTGGGTGGGAAACGACGGTAATAGTTTACTATGCCCAAGAACCTTCCAAGAACTTTCATCTTCTCAGGCAGCGAAAAAATCGCAATGGCTTGCACCTTGTCTGAGTCATCTTGCACGCCGTCAAGGGGAAAGAAATTTATCCTTCTGCGGAAGAAATCTGCATTTTTCAACTTTAAGAACTAAGTCATTGTCAAGGAATTGTTGAAAAATCGCTTCAAGATGTACCAAATGCTCACACTCGATGGAAGAGGCGACCAGAACATCATAGCAGTAGACGAAGCAGAAGTCCTAGCGTCATAGTACAGAATGAATGAATGTCTGGACCAAAAGTCATCCGTGTGAGCTTGAAGAATCTGAAAAGTGGATAAATTGCTATCTTTGGAATATCTTCCGGAGCTACAGGGATTTGGTGGCAGGCCTTGATGAGATATAACGTCGAGAAAACATGATAGGGGTCTGGAATCATCTGAGCATACAGGCGTTTATAATCTCCACGAGGTAGCAATTGGCCATTATGCTTAGAAACCAGATGGTGTGAAGATGACCAAAAGCTTTGGAAAAGTCTGCATCTTTTTTAGCTTTTGTCCCGTTCAGAAGTGGAGTCGGCTCGCCTTGATCTATTCCGCTGTTTTGCTCTGTAAACGACTTGATGGTCGCGCGGCTTCAAATCAATAAAATGAATAACCAGTCTATCAAACCACTGTTGTTTCGGTCGGCCTTTTGGTTTCCTCCCATCCACTTCGATGGTCAGACCAATCTTGGCGATTGAGTTCCCGTTAGTGCGAATTACATAATGAGGACCACGATCATGAATATTCTCACTTTGTGATCATGGCGTGTTACGCTACTTGTTCAACGCAACTTGTGCATATGCCCTGCTAAATAAATTCGTTGAAGTCTCTCCGGGCAATAGTGAGCAGCTGGGGTGGTAAGGGATGCACCTTCGAGAAGTAAGAAGTAAGAGCTCTAACACACTTCAAGGCCCTGTTCCATTTCGATTGTTGCGCCAACGATTATTATTTTGGAGAAGTGATCCATTCAGATCGACAACGTCCTAAAAACGATAGGTATGGTGTTATTTGCGTAGGTTGAAATTTTCCCTGACCACTTAAGGGAGGAAGTCTACTCCTAACATGGGAAAACTGTTGTCAGCCAAAATGAAGCGTTTCGAAAAAGTCCGTCCCAAGCTAAGACTCGCGTCTACTTGCCTGTAGCCGTAAGTTGTGATGGGCGTGGAGTTTGCTACCGTTAATTTCAACTACTGAGGGAATAGTTTGCTGGGTCTGAAGACGGGGAGGCTCGAAACTTTTGTGCCACCAGAAAATTACGCCTCCGGGTCGTACATTATTAGGCGACGTGTTGCTGCGCTCCAGGTAAACGTCACCGCGTCCCCCAGCGAACTGAGTTTTTTTGGTGTCGGAAGATGAACTGTTAAACTTTGCAGAAAAATAAACGATAGTATGGAAAATAATTTGTTTGAAATCGTACTATTATTATCAAAGTTAAAGTAAACCTAAATTGTCTTTTTCAAGTGAAATTACTGCACCATAAGACATAACATGTTAGTAGTCCTTTGGAATGGTTAGTCAGGTGAACTCAACGCATGTGGTGTGACAAATGCTGCGAGTCCTGAGTCTGCATTCACTTGATGACCACTTGCTAAGCAACTTACGTCCTCTCTTGTAGTTCAAGGACTCTCTCTTTTTGAGGTAAATATTCAAGTTTCAAAAAAATTTCACTGACGGTTTCGTCCAGACAGAGGCAACTCATCAGACGTTGTCTCACCTCTGATTTGGGAACAGCGTGACCGAAAGGGGCGACAGATGGTAATCGCCCCATTTATTTATAATCGCGCATCTTCAACAAAAAAATCACTTCGACCTAGTTTGGATCTAAACATACGACGGATTTAACTCTCACTTATGTCGTGTCTGCGATTTTACAATATATAAATGAAGCGATTGCCACCTGCCACCACTTTCGGTACCGTTGCTCCCATGGTAGAGGTGAGGGAGCGTCTGATAAGTTGCCTCTGCTTGGACGAAACGTCAGTCAACTTTTTTAGAAACTTCAGTATTTAACTCAAAAAGAGAGGGTCCTTGGACCACAAGAGAATATATAAGCTGGTTCCTAAGTGGTCCTGTCGGTCATCAAGTGAATTAGGACTCCCAGCATCCTCAACAAAAAATATAGAATTTTCGATCGAAATCTATTTCTTTTGAAATTTAAGAACAAAGCCTTTGTTGGAATGCATATTTTCCTATACAGAGTTACAAATATCATACCTTCCAAATCCAATGACTAGAACTTGACTTTTATTAAACTTAGATGTCCCTTACGAATCCTTTGACAATGAAGACTGTTAGTCTTTCCCAATTATTCTGATTCAAACATATCGGAGTCCGCAAATGAACACTGCTTTCGGTCAATCAGATTGAGTTCATGGTTTTGAATTGTAATATGGAAGAGTACATGCCGTATTTATGAAATATCCTTGACAAAGTTCAGAAACAATAAAGGAACTATGAAGTGAAAAGCTTTCCATTTGAGACGAAGAAGAGGGAGATGCTGATAAGATACAGATACAGATATTGTAAGTGCTTGCTTCATAGGGCCTCAAAAGAACTGCAAAGTTAATGCGAATTGCCTAGGCCCATCAAGGACTCTAAATTATGTAAAACAATTCTTCATTGATATGTACAACCATTTTGGAATATTATGAGGATGCGCATCCTATTGGCAATATTGCGGATATATTTTCTCCGAAAATCGTTATCTATTTCCATCATAGTAGCCTCCTATACCCCAGACACTTGGTTTACTTTTCGGTCTATGTACGTAATTCCAAAGTGGCTGAAGTAAGAAGGATTGCTCCTTGCAAAGGTACGAAGTTGCGATGGAAATTCGCTAGTAGCTTAATATGGGAATTCCATCCCATGCCGATAAGACCTTCCTAAGCTCACTTTGTATGGGCATTAAAAATGATTGGTACAGGGTGTTTGATGAATATGGAAATATGTGCTGCTGCGGGAATCAACAAAAGGGCATCGTAAAAAGGAGTTACGTTGTGAATGGAGGCAAGAGATGCTTCGTTCCAGGTGAAAATGTTTATTGGATTAACCCGGATATAGGAGAATAAATAATGGAAAGAAAGACAGAATAATTACTGGGGCTTAACGACTTGTTTATGAGTAAGGTCTAACTACCCCGGATATTTCTGAAAGGTAATAATCATGAAAAATACTTGTTATCGACATATTGGCTGCCCATCAATAACGTATCTTCGACAATACTTTTGTAGGATGTGTGTGTGCTAAAGATAAAGCCAACCACGCGTCCTTTTTGTTTCGAGTTGTCTATAATTCACAATCGATTCTGTTACCACATCACCTATATCCCATACCTGTTTCTTCAAAAACTATTCGGCAATCCTTCTTGGGCCGAACATAAATCCCTAAATATAAGGAAAGCTTCATAATGCTAGATCTGAAATCCTTTGCCCACCGATAGGCGTCCTTCCTTTTCCATATACATATTGCACGAGTATATCATCACTCCCATCTATATTCTTTCCCCAAGGTGGGTCGACGAAAATGGGAAAATAACATCGGAGTATGGAGGTGTTGAAGAAACTTCTATTTGTGGATTGGAATTTTGCTTTTCTGAGAAATTTGTCTGTTCGCGGGAGCAATTTATCTAAAGATGTTTACTTTATGTGTCACCTGGTCTACGGTTAGAGAAAGTGTTACGACTGCCTTTTGTCTCTGGGGTATAAGGCTCTATCGTAATAATGATACTGCTACGTGGATTAGACAGATGTTCATCAACCAAATTGAATGGAAGGTTTGGATCGAAAGGATTAATTCGGTAGTGCTCGTTGTCAGAAAATGTATTGTTGACTTAAGGTAGCAGAGCATTATTAGGATTTACAGTTTAGATAATTGAGTTGGTATTATTCATGATTCAGGTTTATTAAATTCTGTTGGGTGATTATTGTTGGGTCTCTCTTTGTCTCTTTGGTACATTATTCACATTTTTTATATAGTACAATCTAATCTTTTGAAAGAACTCTTCGAAGCATTAAGGCTGTATCAATTTGAAATTTTAGATTTTATCGAGTGACATATTTTGTTACCTTCCTCAAAGTTGCGGCTATCACAGGAGTTAACAGCACCACCATCATCATCATCAACGGCGCAATAACGGGTATCCGGTCTAGGCATGCCTTAATAAGGAACTCCAGACATCCCGATTTTGCGCCGAGGTCCACCAATTCGATATCCCTAAAAGCTGTCTGGCGTCCTGACCTACGCCATCGGTCCACCTTAGGCAGGGTCTGCCTCGTCTTCTGTTTCTACCATAGATATTGCCCTTATAGACTTTCCGTGTGGGATCATCCTCATCCATACGGATTAAGTGACCCGGCCACCGTAACCTATTGAGCCAGATTTTATCCACAGCCGGATGGTCATGGTATCGCTCCTAGATTTCGTCATTGTGTAGGCTACGGAATCGTCCATCCTCATGTAGGGGGCCAAACATTTTTCGGAGGATTCTTCTCTCGAACGCGGCCAAGAGTTCACAATTCTTCTTGCTAAGAACCCAAGTCTGCGCGGAATACATGAGGACTGACAAGATCATTATCTTGTACAGTAAGAGCTTTGACCCTATGGTGACACGTTTCGAGCGGAACAGTTTTTGTAAACTGAAATAGGCAGCAGCACCACGCTCCGCATAAATGAATATTGAGGAAATTTAACGTGAGTGCCTGCCATGTAGGCATATTCCCACCGTCCTCTTTCAACACCGATTTATTTGGAGACCACAATCAGAGCCCTGCCTTAACTAGCATTGCGGCACTGGTTTATACTGAGAACAGGCTCAGCATTTTTATCAGTGGTTGCGAGGCTCATCTATGCCTTCTGCCACAATTAGGGGTACGGTACCCAAGCTGTATATAGCGACTCATCGCTCTGCCCGCAATATTTCACAAACACCAAAAAAACTCCCACAAGGGGGCAACAGCAAATTGCCGCGTCAAAAGCACATCTCTAGGAATATTCCCTTCAGGACATGCTATGATAGGGCAATCCGCGTTCCCATGATATCAGGTTAACCTCCGGTCAAGCTTCCTGCAAAGAGGCTCCTCGCCTCCTCGGAGGGCAATCCGGGTTCCCGTGATACCAGCTTAACCTCCGGTCAGGCTTCGTGGAAAGAGCCGCGTCGCCTCCAAAGGCTTGACTGGAGACAGCTCCTGCGGGGAAATCTTTCGACCAGTTAATTATCGGCCTGCGTACAACACAACACGAAAGACATGATAAGATAACACTAGCACAAAACTCACGGAACTTGAAGCTGTCTACCACGACCACAATGACCCTTCACCAATCATACTGCAGATGAATCAGCGTCGAAGAACTCCTTTCATCACACCCCTATGAGGTCTGATAAAAAATTTCCACTTTTTAAATTGCTCGCCTTGACGTTAACGTTGACAGCTTGTGCCCTACAAGGTCATTTTTAAGCAGGAACCTACCTGAGTAATCTCCATTTTGTTTTGTTGCTCTAGTCGTCTCCAAAGCGATTGTTCAGCTGTTTTTTTTATGTTTTGCGTGTTCGACAGGAGGAGCAAATTTGGCGTAAAATTAGACAAATCATTCACGGCAATTTTTCAAATGCTGTAGTAAGGCTTTGGTGATGAAGAGATGAGTCGTTTACGGTGCCATGAATGGTTTAAACGGTTCAAGGAAGGCAGAACGTCAACGGAAGATGACCCACGTTCAGGAAGGGCTTCAACATTAATTGATGACTTTCATGTGGCCAAGGTGCATGCCTTTGTGCGTTCCAATCGTCATTTGGCGATTCGAGAGATGACAGACGAGTGCAACATCTCATTTGGGTCAAGTTTGGAAATTTTGACCCAAAACTTGAAGATAAGAAGGGTTGCAGCCAAGTTTATTTCACAAGTGATAACAGAGGATCAAAAAGCGCATCGCCTGGAGGTTTGTCATTAGCTCTTGGAAATGCCCAATGCTAGTGGAATCTTCTTGAAAATCATTATTGCATGTCGCAAGTCTTGGGTTTATGGCTACGACGTGGAAACCAAAGACGTCCCAGTGAAAGTAAAAAAATTCACCAAGACCAAAAAAAGTTCGCCTAGTTTTCTTCGATTCGAAGGCTGTCATCCATCATGAATTCCTTCCACAAGTTGAGACAATCAATCGTGATCGATACCTCCAAACAATGAGAACTTTACGCCGAAAAAATCGTCGGAAGAGGCCAGAATTGTGGACAACAGGCGAGTGGTTTTCCATCATGACAATGGACCTTGTTATACCGCACTTCTCATTCGCGTTTTTTTTGCCAAAAACTCGATGAGAACCCATCCCCGTCCACCCTATTCTCCTGCTCGGGCTGAACATGAATCATGAATCAGAGTTTTGGAGATGCATGGTGAAAGCACTGCTCTGAATAGTATATGTCCCTCACACAGGACAACTCTGACTAGAGGCAACATTCCGCGAGAAGAAAATCTACCTTCAGTAGCCCTATATTTCACGTACTCATATGTAAACCGAACTTTTCGACTTTCGCTCCACTTAAGTGGCAGTCAGTTTGCAAGAAAGTTACGACTTATCCCTCAAGATCCTGCAAGCCCTGGCATGTCTCCTCTAAATCATGAGGAGGAACTCTTAACAATACCTTCCTGTAAGCAGTTTCTTTAAGAGCACCATCATCGCAAATTCATACTCAGGGGATCCGTAAGTAAAGCAAGCTAGATATTGCCCTTATAGACGTTCCGGGCTGGATCATCCTCATCCATACGGATTAAGTGACCCGGCCACCGTAACCTATTGAGCCGGAATCCACAACCGGACGGTAGTGGTATCGCTCATAGATTTCCTCGTTATGTAGGTTACGGAATCGTTCATCCTCATATAGGGGCCAAAAATTCTTCGGAGGGTTCTTCTCTCGAACGCCGCCAAGAGTTCGCAATTTTTTTTGCTAAGAACCCAAGTCTCCGAGGAATACATTAGGATTGGTAAGATCATAGTCTTGTACAGTAAGAACTTTGACCCTATGGTGAGACGTTTCGAGCGGAACAGTTTTTGTAAGTTGAAATAGACTCTGTTGGCTGCCAACAACCGTGTGCGGATTTCATCATCGTAGCTGTTATCGGTTGGGATTTTCGACCCTAGATAGGAGAAATTATTAACGGTCACAAAGTTGTAGTCTCCTATCTTTACTTTTCCCATTTGATCAGTGCGGTTTGATGTTGTCGGTTGGTTGGTTTTTGGTGCTAACGTTGCCACCATATATTGTATTTTGCCTTGGCTTCATTGATGTGCAGCCCAAGAACTTGCGCCGCCTGCTCGATCTGGATGAAGGCAGTTTCTACGTCTCGGGTCGTTTTTCCCATGATGTCGATATCGTCAGCATAGGCCAGTAGTTGGGTGGACTTAAAGAGGATCGTACCCCTCGCATTTACCATATCACGGATCATTTTCTCCAGGGCCAGGTTAAAGAGGACGCATGACAGGGCATCCCCTTGTCTTAGACCGTTGTTGATGTTGAACGGTCTCGAGAGTGATACTGTTGCTTTTATCTGGCCTCGGACATTGGTCTCGGTTAACCTAGCCAGTCTTACTAATTTCGTCGGGATACCGAATTCTCCGATGGCCGTGTACAGCTTTACCCTAGCTATGCTATCTTAGGCTGCCTTAAAGTCGATGAAAAAGTGGTGGAGGAATTGATGTCCATATTCCAACAGTTATTCTGTTCCTGATTTGCCTGGAGTGAAACCTCTTTGGTGTGGGCCATTTTTGTTCTGGGCGTATGGGGCTATCCGACCAAGCAAGATAGCGGACAATTTCTTATAGATGTACTCAGCAATGTAGTACTACTATAATCGCTGCACCGCGTGATATCCCCCTTTTGATGTATAGGACAGATAATGCCTCGTTGCCAGTCGTCAGGCATTAATTCGCGGTCCCACATCTTGAGCAAAATTGGGTGAACCATTTGGTGCAATTGGTTGCCTCCATATTTAACCAATTCGGGTGTAATTTTATCAGCTCCTGGCGACTTATGATTTTTAAGCCGATGCTGCAATCCATCGGGATCGTTCTCGGGATTGTTTCTTCAATACTTGGTGGTGAAAGTATTTGTCCGTCGTATTCAGTGGGCGGGACCTCCAATTCGATATTCTGATTGTTCAGCAGTTCATAAAAGTACCCAACCCATCGCCCCAATATGTCTCAGCAGGATGAGCATCAAGGTGTATAAGACTTCATCCTGCTGACTTGTTGGTAAAACTTCCTCGCCTGGTGCGGTTGCTCCCTGTACTTTTCTATGATAGTTCACAGACTTGTTGGTTCTCCCTGGTTTCCTTTTTCTGCCTGTGAAGTTCTTCTTCGCTTTCCGCTCACCGAAGTTTGTAATAAGTCTAAGCGCGTGCCTGCGTCCTTTGAGAATGCAACATTACTCGGTATCCAGCATTCTTCCGTTCCGTTGCTAGCTTATATTCATCGTGAAACCGATTCTTTTTGCGGCTGGGGCCAAGTATATTTGTGGCCATATCAATGATAACGTTCTTCAGGTGGTTGGGAAGATCATTTGTTGATGCTTCTTCTCCAGGGCAAATGCGGTTATTGTGGAATCCATTTCCCCCTTGTAGGTGTTGCGGAGGGCTGTGTTGTGGATGATTTCAGTGTTAACTCTCATCAGATTGTCACAGGGAATCCTGGGTGGTGGTGTTGTTGGAGCTAGGAGCAACATGCCAACGGGAGCCTGCAATGCAATGCAATTCATAATTTTAAATTTGTGATACTTCAATATGAAGGTTCAAAGTTCAAGGCCGGAGAGAGGAAATCAAGGCCCTAGCTGAAAATTATTTGCGTCTGGGGTAAAATTATACTGGCCCCATATTATCTCGTTTTTCATTGAAATTCTCTATTTCTGGCTCTTGATAAAAGTCCGGACCCAGGGAAATCCACATTTTCCTGCATCTCCCATCAGACCTGCGGAGGTTTGACACATTTTCCAAAACCTGATCTGAAAATTCTTCTTCGCTGAGCTGGAATGATTTGTAATATATGTATATACTAGATATGTATGTATCCTTTAAAGCTAAATCACACAGTCGATATAAGTAAGCTTGGTAGCTGCTACGATAAATTTTCGTCATCCAAACCCTTAAGAGGAAAAGCTCCATATTTTTAACAATCTGTATACCAGAATATTTTGCCTAAATATGGTATATGCAGTGTGTCTAATCCCAACGAATTTTAGCGTTCCAATGTTTCTCTTGAAAAAACGCTATATTTTACTCTCTATGAAAGCTGGAATGAGTTTTTAGACAGATTACGTGGTAAGTATACTTTCCACTGCAACAGCTCTCGAAAATTGCCTGAATTCGAAGCCCTATAACTCTGTGTAAAGTCTAGATTTTTTTTAAGCGCCACACAATGTTAATTGCTATTTGTTCAAATGTCCATGGTAAGTCCGTGCTCACGAGATATTTCCATTTTAGTATCTAAAACTCTTTTGTGTAATGTTTGCTTTCCTCCTACAGTTGACAATTTTTCGTCCCTAACTCTCTAATCGATTCAATTTCCTTCTCTATTTTTTTTTCTTGCATCACTGCCTACTGTACCACGGATGCTGTGCAATTTTACAGTTCGATGCGGTGGAAAATGGCATAGCGGTATCGAAACTAATGCAAATATTCTCACGACAAGCAGCCATGATGGATGCCTTAATAGCACATTTTGCAGACCAAATGCGACGACGACGTGAAGGAGCTGACGGACAGCCAGCAGAGCACATACACGATGGTAAGTAAATTTCACTGAAAATATTCCTTAGACATATGTACATATATAGCTATGTATTATAGAAGGAATGTCCTTGCAGGTATGATTTTGAACAACCAATGACGAAAAAAAATGTTTACATTTTCTATTTTGGGAGAATGCTTTTTCCTGTCTTATTTCCATTTGATTGAAAGAAACACAGAAACGTACAGAGAAATCTACTAGGACGTATTGGAAATTTAGGGGGTCTTTGGCTGCCGTGATATCTACGGGAAATAGATGGAGGTTATGCGACCTCCATGTAATAAAAGTAAATGCGTAGTTGGAACATCATCGTTATAGGTTTTCATCCCCCGTATGTATGCCGTAAAAAAGATTTCTAGGAAACTGTCTTGCGTCAACGTCATTCATTTCGATATCACAGTATTCAAAGGAAATTTTATTATTGCTAGCAAATCCTATCTATCCTTATGAAGGGGCTTGATTTTGGAAATTCACGTTAAGTACCAAATTTGCCTCTGAAAATCCTCCTTTATTTTCGGTACATAACTAGCTGTTGGAAATGATCCTGCTTCTTCTTCGCTCGGCTTGGCTCGTCAGGATATAGCTCATTACTTCTCATGGCTATAAGCATGATTCGGATGGAGTGATTCGGTCAGCTATTGACTTTATTCCAAACGACTTGAATATTTAGGCGAATCATAGCTGCTGAGTTACCATCAGCTCAGATAACGTCACTTACTATCGAATGCATTTCTCGTGCAATTTCACGAAGATGATATTGATCGCGGATGTCTTCATTTCAGATGTAATCGTAGCGAGTTATCCTATTGATCTTGCACATCTTCGCCGTCCGCGAGGCAGGGTTCATTGTCTTTGCTGGTTGCATATCCCTCGGAAACCAAATACCTCAACCAAACAGACATCCCTCGATAAACTAAACAACCCTGTGGTAAATGTGGGGTTTGAGACATTCGATGATATACCCATCGCGAAGGATACCGATTCCTCCTTCAGATTGAAGTGACTTGTGAAACAGTTTGATGGAGCAGTACATGATTGGAAGAAAACAGCTGTGGCTCAGTTCTGGGCAGCTGGCTGTCACTGGTAGTGATCATACAAAACTTCGTAAATGTGGTAGATAGAAGTCCGATATGTGGGGATGCAAAATGGCTATTGATCATAGGAAAAAGCCAATATTTTTTTTAACAGACGCGTGTTAGCGGCAATGCCACACAATTCACTTGGCATTTTGTAAGCTTTACAGTTTATTGAACATCAGTCAATGTCTCTGCGACATCCACAATGAAAATCAAAAGTAAAAATATGGAATGCATTCATCTGCAGGGTGATGTCTTTTCTGAAATTACTTTGAGAACAGGGGGACTCTCGCTCTGAAACAGACTACCGAAGAAAATATCCTTCCCTGCCTATATGATCCTAACCTGGAAATGTTTGGTATATTGCATCGGATTGGAGCTACTCACCTTATCAGCACCCAACCCGTAGTTGAAGAAGCCTCCATATCCTGCCATTCCTCTTATTGCTCTGTATTATTTCTTTGCCTTAAGAATCTGAACCATAGCGTTCAAACATACCTGACCCCTCCAACGAAGAAGTGCTGGCGATTATGCTCCCACCTTCTGTAGAAGAACAAAGTATGGTAGGCATCATGAGTCACCCCTCGCAATAAATGCAGTCGGGTAACGGTGGTTTCTCGAGTTTATGCAGGTTGCACCGAAAATACTTGTACCCACTGAGTAACTGGGCGCATAAATAATAGCACCTTCGACTGAATTACGGTCGAATGTTTCTGTTGAATGCTGCGGTCCATCTATTCATTGCTTTGTTCTAAGAACAGTGGTGTCATGCGCTGAGAGAACTCTTTTCTAAAACGATTGCTTTCTTATCCTGCTAACTTTTTTTGAGGTATATAGAAGTCCTTTTCGTAGTGTACAGAACGGTCGGAATAACTCCTAGTAAGTACTGAGGTGAATCTCTCTTTGGTCCGGAAGACCGTCTCGGCTTTTTCACAGCTAGGAAAAATCCGCGTCCAGTTAGCTCTCAGCTGACTAGCAATATCACCATTGTCAGTGTAGGCTCGACTTGTTCAGCCTAAAGTACAGCGGCTAATGTCAAAACACTATGAGTCGCGACAGACTATCAGATAAGGCATTCCTAAGATCTCGACTAATTATAGATTCTTAAGCTGCCTAACCTTCATTGTCTATTGCTCTTCCGGACACCGTATCTTGTGTAGTCCATCAATGTCCAGAAAATGTAGCTTAAAACCATTTTGCCACGCACCATATTGACCCACCTCACGGACTGAAAATGTTCCTTTCGTCTAGCGTTACAAGCAGCGCTACCAATCGACAAATGATGGTTGCATGTGTCAGCTTTTCTGATCGCTTGGAACACTTTCTCGATCGTATCTATTATGAAATGTCTCGCTCGTGGTTTCCACACTGCTAGCAACATGTCTAGGGAATTGCGGTTGCACTGCATCCTAAAAAAAGTACCGTGTTTCTATGTTGGTTTTTGCATACTTGTTAACCATAGTATGTCGATAAATCCTGTAACTGACAGGTAATTTAGGATGCTTCCTGCTTCTAGGTGTTTCGGCCTAACATCTGGTATCAAATATTCTTCCAGGTACCTAACCTACTTTGCATAAGTGGTTGATAATTTCACAGAATATGCATGTGTCTCTTCCCGCAGAGTCCATAGTCAATTTTCGCAGATATCCTAACCTTCCCACCTGAAATGAACCCTGAATATTCGCACTATAATCCTAAGACGCTTTTTGGCTAGGTTTAGACCATCTTGCAAGCGCTTTGGTTCATATTTCCTATGAACTATACTATGCCAGCAAGAACAGGGAGTGAAAGCAGGAGTAAAACCGGTGTAATGACAGCAGATCAAACAAATAAAGGTATTCGGTCTAATGTAATTCTTGTAGATCATATAGTATAGTTCCTTCAAGGGGACGATACGATGAAGGCAACTAAGGATTTGCTTTGCCTCGGATCATCGGCAGGGGGCGCTTTTTAGAGGCAGGCAAAAGCAGCCGCTGGCACAAACTTCAACTTTTCACCGGTAGTACCGGTAGTACGTCCTTATTAGCCGATCAGATCGTCAGACAAGACGACCTGTAGGATTAACTTTTGGGTAACAAACTTATTCATATCACTAGATATATCATCTGACCCACTTACGCACTGTGTAATCCGCGAAAGTCAATTCATCCACAAATGGGTAATTTTAGTTGTTCACCGCACAGTCACCTTCCGTGACGGAGTCATATATTTTGGCACTGAGACATCACAAGCCGCTGTGATAAAGATTGTCGTTGAATTCATTAGTGATTCATCAGCAGCTTTGCCGCTTTTGAGATACATAGCTACGGGGAATTTACCCATATCAACCTTACCGGTGTTTCAAATTGAAGAAAGCCTTATAAAGGAGAGCAAATTTGCTTGAAGGATAATAACTACACAATCAATGATATTTAAGACAATAATTCCCGTCTTGGCGGCTATCTCTGAGATTCGCTTCTCCCGGGAGTCTGACTGAGTCATATTGTACTCAAGCAGTTGGCGACTTTAATGCCAACTCAAACTAGGACTCCTTCTCCGCGTTTCGGATGTCATCGGATCATCCAGAGGGGAGGAGGTGCTTTCATCTGAAAACAAAGCATAGGCGAACTCGAAAGGTATCTCGAACCCAGATCAGCAGTGCCAGATATATCGAAATGCCACCTCGATTAGCTACTGTTTCGATACTACTCACTGAGGAGCAACCAATGAGCTCCTCTCGTTCTTGTGTGCGTGTTTCACCTATTCGCAACCAATTGGCGTAATTATGGATTTTTCGAAGGACCACCGCAAAAGAACTCTGATCGTTCAACTTGCTGAGAAAGGCCTCTAGTCTGCCTCACTGAATTCCTCTTGGGACATAACTGATACCAGATCTGACCCGTTTTTCATTCTCCCCAACCAACCAAGTAAACTCCATAAATGTTTTTTTCCTGGCAAAAATTTATCATGTAGTTCAGAGATCGTTCTTTCATTAACCTCAGCCTCGGAGGCGTCTTTTCCTTCTAGTCGCTAAAATTTTCGCTGTCCAGGGCCTAATGTAGCGGAGTAACCTCATTTGCAAAACGAGGACACTTATTTTTATTAAATCCACCACGAACTGACTACCTACCTCTACAAATCGGCCATCAAAACCGCCAAGAGGCGGTCTTGGTTAGACTATTGTCAGAACATCGCTCAGTAAGATTCCGTCCAAGGAACATAGGAGCCCGTCCTTTCTTAAAAATTCAGAAGGCTCCTGGACGGAAGCTGCTAGCTCAGACGCATTTTCCCGCCAGCGAGTAGGACTGTAAGTCAGAGCTTTGCTTGGAGAGTTGTGGAAAGTTGGCAGCCACCCCAGCCGTGGGAGGATCGGCTGGGCTATAAACAGCTTCTCTGCATATAAATTTCCAGTTCTGGATGGCGTAATCTCATTCATGCTACAGAAGCAGCAGGAAAGGGTTGCCGAGATTTACCGGAGCTGTATCTCTTTAGAATACGTACCACAGGCGCGTAGACGGGCACGTGGTTTTTATACCGAAAGCAGGCAGGTGCGGTTATGGATCTGCGAAGGATTTTAGACCAATCAGTCTCACCTCTTTCGTGTTGAAGACCCTAGATCGCGTCCTGGACATCCATTTGAGGACAATTACGAAAAGAACGGCTTTCTCTAAGTCCCACCACCTACCTCAAAGGGAAATCCCGAGAAACCGATAATTAGCACGGTTGAGCGGTCAATGCAGTACAAGCAGTATACTCTAGCTGCCTTCTTGAATATAGAGATAGCATTCAACAACGTTAGTACCACCGCCATCAAGGAAGCCTTGACCCGTATTGGTTTGGAGGGGTATTTTACGCATTGGATGCTATCCATGCTAAGAACAAGGATAATCTAATCGAATAAGGGAGGCAACCACTTGACCAGAGCTGTGTACAGAGGCATGCCGCAGGATGACACCATCTCTCTGGTGCGCTGGTAAATAGTGATGTATAGCCTTCTATACCTGCAAGAGAAGCTCCGTAAAGAATGGGGTCTCCGGCCGAGAATGGTTCTTTGAATATACACAGCTGTGGTGCGTCCAATCTTAACATACCACTCTCTTGTATGGTAGCGGGCTTTGAGCAAAATGTTCAACAGGATAAAGTTTAATAGGATTCAAAGAACTGCGTGTGCAAGTGTTCCCGAGGCTCTCTCAATGTACTGGTGCATCTCCTCCCCCTAGACCTCCACCTTAAATATGTTTTAGTTCGTCGTCAGTTTAGTTAAGTGTCGTCAGACTACGTGCCCGGATGTTGGACAACGAAGCCTTACGGCCACATTGTAACACCCTAGACGAAGTACCTTGGGAAATCTGGGCATTTCCCACTGGCTATGCCGCACGCAAGCTGAACTTCATAAGGAACTTTCGACTGTCGACTTTCCAACCAGGACAGAAGAGAAGAACGGTAGCGTATTGCAAGGGTATGACATAGTATTCTTCACCGGCGGATCAAAGATGGTCTGTAGAGTCGATGCAGGGCTTTCCTCGAATACACACAATGTATCTGAATCATATGGTCTCCCAGGTTTCGTCAGTGTATTCCACTACTTAGCAGGCGCGGAGTTTAGATCGCGAAAGCTCAGCACCTGTGCCAAGCCAAGGAGGATTTAGCCCGCTTATAACAAAACCCGATAACGAGGGCTCCTATGCTAAACGCGTGCAAATGCATACAAGATTGTGGCGGTCTGCACGAGGCAATGGCTTGTAGGAAACCTCCAGCTGCATCTACCTCCGTTAGATCTATACAAGGAGAAAGTAAAGCATTCAGAACCAGGTATTAGTTAGGAGCTCCTCTTAAAGGAGCCTGGACTAGCAACTGAATGGTATCATAGTTCTGAATGTTCTTGTAACGGTGCTAAGATAATTTTTAGGAAACTACAACATAAAAATCTGCGAACCACTTGCCTGGGATAACATATCACTTAGGTGAACTAAGATGACAAGGATACATATTCTTAATCGTTAGTGAAGTTCAGGTCATGCCGGATCGGTATTGTGATCGCTAAGATGAGTCCACTACTAACCTGACTTTTGGCTATTCAGCGCCTCCAACGTATCCTACCTCATTGGACCAAAGCTGTAATCGGATGGCCTGGACATTTTGGATTTGGTTAAAAAACATTAATCTAGTTAAACGCAGAAATCAAACAGAAAAATTCAATCATGATCGAAGGCGACATGCTTCGATACAGAAATTAGGTAAAAATATGTCAAATGAACTTCAGCGAAACAGACACCGATGAAGAAATGCTTCCCGTGATCAAGAGTGGCAAAGTTACACATAAACCGAGGACAACTAACAATCAAGCTGGAGACAACTGAACTACCTGCTGGTACGATCTGGAAAAATTCAATAGGCTGCGGTTTACAAATTTTCAGCTACCAAGGCAGCGGATAACATTTAGACAAGGTGTCGGCCTCGCTTGGGGATTACCAAACGGATAGAAAGTCAGGATTATGTTTTTAGTTTTGCTCACTCCCACTCACATGGAAAACTTCGGAATCCGAAACCGCTCCTAGAAAGTGAGAGAAGGGGATCATCGTTAAAATTTCAAAGAAAAGCACCCATTTTGAATGTGATGATTAGAGTATCTGCCTGCTCCCTGTCGTTGCAATAATCCTGGAACGCATCAAAGACCATTTCGAACGCTTGATCGACAGAGAGGAGACTGATTTCCGCTTTGGATCCTTCTAGATCTTCGCTGCGCCTGCTCTTCATCGGATTCGAAAACGCTTTTGATAGTGTGAAGAGGGAGTGTATTTGGAGTGTTTTGCACAGGAGGGACATTCCGAGGAATCAAATAGTTATCATCAGAGCGACATATGATTGTGGTGGCATCGGCATCGAAGGTGCGAACCTAGGCGCTATTTTGAATTCGAATGAATGCTATTATTAATTTTATTTGAACATATATTCGTGCGGAGGGCACTTCGGAGCCTAGCCACCATATAGTGGCAGCCTGTTGATTTTTTCAGACCCTGTCCGCCGACCAACGAAAATTCATAAAAAATCTAGGTTTAACAATAAAGTGAATATAGACGCAATTTACATTAAAACATTTTCCCAAATGATACACAATATCACGTGCTGCACAGAGATGCAGTCGAGGGTTTTTGGGATGCAAAGCGGCATCGGCCAAAGTTGCATCTTATCACCGACATTATTTCTTCTTATTATCGCGGACGTTCTTCATCTTGGCTAGACCTCTGCTTTTGAAAAGAGAGGCAAGTAGAGGTGGACTGATGATAAACACCAACAAAATCAAGGTTCTCAGTCTGGCGGGTCATCGCACTCTCCTCATCATCATATCTAGGAAACGTTGTTTCTGACGACAGTGATGTCAAACTAGGTGTTACTCGACGCATTAACAGCGCTAGATCCGCTTTCAATGCCTTGTCTTGTATATGGAAATGCAGTTATCTCAATACCAAGATCAAGTTAAAACTCTTCTGTGCTAGTGTCCTTTCCGTGTTCCTATTTAGAAGTGGCACATGGAAAGTGAACTCGGTGTTACTCAAAAAGCCCAAGTCATATAATTGAAGTACGCTAGCTTGACACTATCTCAAACGAAGAACTTGGTCGGCGCGCAGGCTTGGCACTAGTGCGCACTGTGATCAAATGGCCGAAGTGGCTGTAGATAAGTTAAACATTAAGAAGGGGCGACAATTTCATTTCTAGCTATGCAATGCAGTGGAATCCACTCTCCTGAAATGGATGACAGCTGGGTTGCTCCAAGGGCACTGGCCGCAAAACAGTAGAGAAGGAGCGCAAGCGTCTCAGGAAATCGGGTGGGAGCTGAAGGAAGTTTCAAATAACCGCGAATCACCGCGCTTAAGTGTGGTTGACGCACTATACCCCCATCAAGCAGTAAATGGCGACCATATATATTTGATGGAATAATCAAACGTTTAAGTTACAGTGAGAAACGACTTAAGAATCGACACGGGGGGTAGTCGACCTTTTGATTGGGGGCGAACCGGTAAAGCATTCCATGACGTTTTAACGGTGGTTTGCTATGCAGAGCAGCAACCAATGGTCTACGTTTAGATATGATTTTTCAGGGCAGTCTTATCATCATTGTCAACAATGAAGGAGCATCTCAAACAACATCCACATGGTATATGTTCGGGTATTTATTCGGAGATGGATGTTATTTGTAATTTTGTGTTTGCCCCCTGCTGAAGACTTATCATGACTAGATGAATATAGGATATCGCGTGTCTCATATTCTACTAAAGGCAGGACATGCCACACTTTAAAGTGAATGATAATGACAAAATTACATACAATACAATAAATATTTAAATTTTTTCAAGGTGCATTCCTTTTAACTAACCGCTCCCCTTTTACATATAACATGGTCAATGCTCACTTCGAACTCCTGGTATCCGAGCTCCAACATATCCATACATACATGAGAGTATTAACACCTGTCACCCAACATTTTCCGAAAGACACTCGATCATATAATTTTCCCTGCTCCCCAATTTTTCATAATTGGCCATCGTTCAAGTTGTCTCCACTTACCCCCTCCATGAAAACCAATATTATTGAAAGAGCTGAGCCTCGCCGTAAAACAACAACATAAATCCACCTATTATAATTAGCTCAGTTTTCCAAAATATCGCGTTAATGGGGAATTTGGGAGATGAAATTTATTCCAAAATGATGCAATAAATACAATAGCCGCCATATCGGCTGTGAATTTTATACAAAATTAATTCGCATAAAACAATTTCAGTCTCGGCTTGGCCATGGTGTAACCGTTAATTGGAAAGCGACCAGCGAACAGGCGACAAAATGGCAGGATGTGAATGCACGAAAATTCAATGCTTTTCCCGATCCTTTCATAAATATTTTACTGGAATTTATTAACTGCATTAATTCGGTATTATACATATTTTCGTTTCTTGTTGTCCAGTAAATCTGAATGGGATGGTTATTAAGAAGAATAACTACGATCAAGATTGCGGTAATTACGATAAATAATAAAATTTAAGGCAAACTTTGCGACATTGATTTGTGAATTAGCTGGGGACTGCTCGTGTGGGTAGTCGGCTAAAACCGATTAAGTGAGAACCCAGGAGGATGTTATTTGAAAAAATTTAAATTTTAAAGAAGCGCCCAAGACAAGGGTGACATTACGTAAGGATATCGGACTACCACTTCATAGCAGTGCCTTAAATAAACATTTCCAAGGGCGGCAAATTGAGTAATGTATCTAGAGCTTCGCGGACCTAGTTTTTTTTGCAATGAGGCTATTCCCAACGCAAGCGCTTATGTCTTTCCTTGACCATACGTACGTATGAAGGCGCGTTTGTACCAAAGATGGTTCTTTCTTGGAACCACTGCCAGATATTTCACTTCTTCGGAAACGGGAAGGGTCATGCCACTTATTTCCGGAGGACAAAAACCACAGCCACCTCCTTTTTGTAAATAATATCATCATGGGTTTATTTGGATTTAAGGAAAGTCCATGTCTTAGGACCAACTGTCAATCAAATCAAGTGCTCGTTTTACATTTTGACATACCGAGTTTTCAGTGAAATTGACATCAAGGTGGTTTGTCTAAAGCTTTCTGGGTTTTACTAGTCAAAAATGACTACTCAAACCCTACTCAAGGCTTTGATAGCAATACTTACCTAAACTTATGCAAAAAAGGTAGATACGTAGACCATAAGGCTGCTAGAAAATAATTTCCATGCCAGGTGCTTGAAAGTGGTCAAAGAATAGTAAAGCTGCTGTTCGTTTCCTACTGGCAACCATCGCTCTATCAATGTTTCAGTTTCTCTGGGAACACTTTCTTCTTGATCGGTTTGCAGAAAGCTGTTCTCCCGGATAGTGTACCTTCAAAAAAGGCCATATTGACAAAACTCAGTTTTGCAAAAAATATCATCTGGTTATCTAAGAGCTTGGTTGACACATGCCTTCTAAGAACTCTGCTCTGCCTCTTATACTATCGCTGCGAGTTCCTGGAACAGTCTTCACCCTTATTGCTTTTATAAGTTTGGAAGCCCGATCCAGGAATCATCTGATTGATTTCCTGACTTTTTCAGTTCGCAATTCCACCAGGGAACCGCTTCGCCGCATTTACCTCGGATAGTTGGACAAGTCCCTTTAAAACACAACAGTTTCCAATCGGGTTTCTATCGCCAAAAAAGTCCTTAGTCACCTAGGACACTGCATTTTATTGCTAAAAAGTTCACTGAACTTATGATTTTTATGATGACAGAAGATCCTAGTCCTGAATAAATAACTGACCCAATTTCGGAGGTTTTGTTTGTCCGAACTATTATATTATACAGGGTGCGGCAGCATAACTTCCTTTTTTAAAATGCGCGCCACTCAGTTAGTTGATGTCATAGCGGAGCGCTAGTGGTCTCGTTCAAGAGGGGATACTGTAAAGTTTTGTCCCGACACGGTTCAGTTGCCATCATGCGTTGGAATAGTGAGGAGCGTGCCTTTGCCGTTGAGGTTTACTTTTCAAGCGGATGTTCGGTTATTGCAACACAGCGTGCATTTCGGAATCGCTTTAATTAGCCCCGTTGGCTCCCGTCCCAGACCGCAAATCAATTGTTACATGGGTCACTACATTCAGACAAACTGCAAGTGCGACAAAAGGAAGAACTGGAGTCCCTCGGCCCGTTAGATCACCTGAGAACATTGAAGCAGTGAGAGCGTCAATGTTGCGATCGCCACGGCGTTCTGCGCGCAAACACGCATCTGCCCTTGGACTATCCGATCGTTCTGTGAGAAGAATTCTTCGTGATGATCTTCATTTTCATCCCTATAAGATGGTGATAGTACAGGAACTTTCAGAACGTGACTTCAATTCTCGGATGAACGCGTGTGAGCTTCTTCTTGATGTCGTTCCCGAGGGTGCTATTGTTTTTGTTAGCGATGAAGCCCATTTTCATTTGTATGGGTCGGTTAACAAACAAAACATGCGCTACTGGGCTGACACCAACCCTCGAGAATTGCATCAAAAGCCTTTGCATTCACCCAAAGTCACAGTGTGGTGTGCAATTTCCTCAGCTGGAATTATCGGTCCCTGGTTTTTTGAGGAAAATGAGGTTACAATGACAGTGAATTCGGAGCGGTATGTAAACATCCTACAGAATTTTTTTTCCCACGGCTAGAAAATTTGGATTTGGGGGACACTTGGTTCCAACAAGACGGTGCAACGGCACACACTTCAAGAGCATCGATGGCTGTTTTGAGGGAACACTTTCCAGAGCGCCTTATCTCAATTAGAGGCGATTTGGAATGGCCGGCACGCTCTCCCGACCTGTCCCCTTGTGATTTTTTTCTATGGGGTTTTTTGAAATCCCGTGTTTATGTGAACCGTCCAAGAACCCTACAAGATTTGAAGACCAACATCCAAGAAGAAATTACCAACATAACACCTGCTATGCTAACAAGAGTCATGACAAACGCCAGAAATCGGTTTACGCAATGTATGGAGAATGGGGGACGTCACCTAACAGATTTGATCTTCAAGACACTGTAAATAAAAACTTTAGACATGTACCTACATTATAAAAAATAAATAAATATTTTCCGATGCATACAATAGTTTTTATTGAGTTTTGAAAAAAGGAAGTTATGCTGCCGCACCCTGTATCACATTCATTCTGGCAACTATCCAATCCAATCCATACGGAAAACGGTTCACCTTTATGGTTTTTGTCATAAGCGTGGTCTTATATGTAATAAAACACAATTAGGAGTATACGCCATGGTCGGCGACCGAGTTCTCTGAGACTTGTCACCTTTGGTAGTGTCGCAGTGACTATGCCCTCATCCACAAAGGGTCTGGTTTGTACTTAATGTCAATGTCTATCACCTATGCAAATGTATTTTTTCAGTGGATTCGAAGCCACTTGTCCACAAGAATCGGAAGTTCACACACGAAGGAAAATAGGATCTCAAGTCGCCCCTCAAATTTGCGAATTTTGTGGTTTCCCAGTCCTTGCGTTTATTTCAGCACAGTTCGTTGATAAGTAGCGTTCTAAGCCTGCAACAATTAGGAAGAAGTACTATGGTGGTCTTATGGCACACGATCCCATTTTTGGGAAAATGATAATTGTTCAAGGTTCACCTACAACTTTGTTCAGGGCAAAACTACCTCCTACCTGTGTCCGGATAGCTGAGTGGTTAGAGCACAAGGCTGTCGTACGGAAGGTCGCGGTTCAAATCTCACTGGTGACAGTGGAATTTGTATCGTGATTTGACGTCGGATACCAGTCGACTCAGCTGTGAATGAGTACCTGAGTTAAATCAGGGTAATAATCTCGGGCGAGCGCAATGCTGACCACATTGCCTCCTACAGTCTACCGTAGTGTACCGTTACGGTCTTGAATAAAGTGCTCTAACACACTTCAAGGCCCTGATCCAATACGAATTGTTGCGCTAACGATTATTATTATTATTAAAACTACCTCATCGAACTTCGTCTCACCTTTTAATTGATGGGCATATGTGGTTTGCTCTTTTATATTAATTCGTGAATACAACATGATTGCGAATTATAACAGGAACGAATCTGCTTTGTTCGGGCCTAAGTTTATCAAGCCAATGCGCTTTTATTAATTGAGCAATCCCAGCTGCAAATACAATTGAATCAGATCAACCGGCAAAAAAGTATCTCCGACGTAAATAACTGATTTCCATGCGTCTCGTTGCGGGATATAGATCGCCGAACGAACCTACGTGCCACCGATGTCGTTTTTTGGCAATGCACTCCTCTCACAATTTTTCATAAGCTTGAATTCCTCCTTCACGGTTCTACTTCACCCATCTTGGGGTATTGGGAATCAGTGAATAGCATAACCCGGAACGCTGGTTGGCATTCCTCAATGTATGACTTCGCTGTTTTGTTGGAATGATCTGTCCCCACATGTTCAAGGAAGGCGAACAGACCCTAGCCTACAAGGGGCTTATCTGAAGCGGCTTTTACCAGAAACCCTCACTGGTGGTTATAGATTACAATAGAAACCGAGATGACTGGAAGAACATCATTAACAAAACTGATGAAGGCTGATCGCTGTTCAACAAAAAGGATAACAACATCAACCTCATTTATTACAGTAGGAGGTACTCCAAAGCCAAGGACTCACTTAGGAAAAGCTTGACAACTCCTTAAAGTCTTCGCCAACGCTAAAAATTCTAAAAGATGAAATACAGAACATGTAAAAAATACTAAAAACGAAGAACTGCACAAAAAAGAGTATTCCGGGCGAGACTAATAGAGAAAATAGTCCTGATTCGGAAAAATTACCCTTCACAGGAGCACGGTGAGAGCGATTCCGTGGGTGTCCATAAACCATGTTTCTGATCTATACATATAAGTAAAGACCTCGGTTGAGTAACATCGTAGGAACAATTTAATAAGGATATGGATAAGTTTACTGTGTAGAAGGCGGTACAAGTATGGGTAGTGTTGAAATTGTTAACTGCCTGCCATTTCAGAGAACAAATTTCACTCAGTGAGGCCCGATCGATATAGACATATTCCAAAAAATGGGTTCGACCGAGTCGTAGATGCTTAATGTGCGAAGGGAAAAAGGAACAGGATAACAGACATATTGCGTTGCGTAGGATTTAGTGGCACAGACCACTTACGGGTTCATGTTAAAATTGTCATTATCCCTAGGGAAATCCTCACGGCAATGAATGGGTCGACCTTTGGGCCCTCGAATAGCTCAGGAAAAATATATATTATGCGGCTAAAAAAAGGGTATATATACAGCTTTCAGAAATGGAGGTTGCACTCGGCTGCTGATCTGACCCTTGCGAGTCCTACAATGGACAGGAGGTGTAACAGCTAGAATTCTTATTCAGAATATTTGTCCAGCTAGTGAATTATGGCCAATCAGAATGCCCACAATACTTCTACAAGTCTTCCTGCTTTCCGACACGACAAACTTTGCAATATATTTATTTGGTTCTGACAGAAAAAGTATGGTATATGTACCTACATTATGGTACTGCCACCTGTCATTACAGGGCATTTATACCGAATGCTGGCATACCAGGAAGTTTGCAATGATATCAGCTCGATGTTGGGATCTATCCGGAGTGAACTGCAATCTGGATCGATGACAAACCATACCATTCTCCTCGCGAATATGGTGCTCACATATGTCAAATCGACTAAGAGTCCGACCCTGCCCCACGAAAGGAGGATACATTTCCCGTATTTGCAAGCACCAAGTCTAGCTCCGCGAAAACCTCGAGCAGGATTCGGCCCCTGGTGTTCGCAGTTCGACTGCCCTAATCTACAGCTCACGCGTTGAAATCACCCGCTATGAACTTCGGGTTTCGACTTCTTGCATCCAATACCAGCATGCATCATTCTCTCGAATTCTGCTATCTTCGCGCTTGGTGGAGTATTGCAACTGTATATGTAGATGTCAGCTATTTTTGCTCCGACGAATCCAACTTCTGCAAAATCTATGACTTCTTGAATGACTTGACTTTCACACCCCCATTTTGCCGCTTTGCCGATAACATCTGTAGTCCAGGCATCACTCCTGTTGTTACGATAAGGCAAAGATGGTCTGCGAGAGTAGGTTTTGCGCTGCCTCGCAGTGGTTAAGGTTGATTTTCACCAACCTCATTTTTTCACTGCATCCAAGACTCTCCTAAACACTGGGCATCTGCTGCTGCTTGCAACGCGCCAACAGTCGACGCCCTTTCAACCTTGCAAAGCATACATTCAGGATCAGTCCTGCACTCCCTGAACATATGACCTTCCCACCCACATTTTCTGCATCTTTTTCACATGTCACATTCACGGGTGCATTTCGCCGCTATGTGGCCAAATTCATGGCATGTAAAGCAATGCTTGTGAGACACCTGCTCCCTGAGTCGGCAAACGACCCAAACTATTTTGAATATGACAGCTGCCAGCAGTTTGAATGCTGCTTTAGCTGGTAAGATTATAATTGCCATTTGCGTGCCTCCGTATGCCTTGCTCAGTTCTCTGATTGCGGAATCTTGCAAACCAAGTGGTCCGAACTGCTTTTCTAAGGCGCCGCGGACATCCTCTTTGCTCGTGATTTCATCAATGTCTTTACAATCTCCTGCTTTCGGGCCCGTAATTGTGCCTTTTCCTCTAAGCACTTTTTCACCTTGCCGAGGAAATGTCCACCCGTTTTGCCTAGAGACTTCTTCAGTGTCAGCATCAAATCTCCTCTTTTGGCGCGTCTGATCCGGCTGACGCTTTCTCCAAGGTCTATCAGCTCCAGCTCGGATTTGACCTTCCTGAGGATATCGGCGAAAGTCATATCACTTTTTACGTGTTGCATTTTTCTTTCCGCAAACATTGGTCTATGCTTCCTTGGTTCCTTTTCTTCCGCTTTTCTGGTAAGAGGCCTTCCTGCATTTTCGCGTCCTGCGAGTATCCGAAAGAATCGTTCGCGCCCTTTCTACTCCTCTTTTCAAGCTTATCTCCCTTTGGATTTTGAGGGAGTGCCACTTGCTCTCTTCAAGTTATTTTTTCATCTTTGACACTATTATACAGCACACGAATGAGTCAGACCATCTTTTTGATGGCCTGGTCCACATTGAGTTTGTCCTTTATTCATTCGGGCAACTCTATTATTTTTTCTCCGAGTAGAGCAAACGATATTTATTAGCCTTATGCGGGCTTCACTGATTTCCTTCCTTCATCAACGTTGATTTTGGAGAAGATCACATGATCGTCGAGGTTCTCCTAAATGGATCAACCACTAAGTCTTGCGACATATTCCGACCAGATGTAGTCACCCCACTATGGGGTAATAAATGACCAGTTTGTGGGACATTTTTTCGCGTATTTTGAACAGGCGTTCTCGGGAGTGATGTACTCCTTTTAAATGCCTCTTTCTGCAGGCTACTTGTAGTATTCGATGCAACGGTGGTGCCCATTTTCAAAAGGCGCCGGTATTGGGGTTCCGAGTCCCTGCACAGTAACTTTTTCTTTCCTTTCTTCTCCCATATTGGTTTCTTGTTCTGGGTGCCCTTCCCATAGCCATTTTTATCCAGGTGTGGGTGTTTTTCTCCCACCCACTCGACCTGCACGTAAACATGCCCATGCACGCACACCTCGAAATTCGTACAAGTGCATATTCCAGCGCCGAGCATTTTCTTATCCGCACGAAGGTACGCGCCTGAAGGGCGATCTAGCAACTCCGCACAGGTCTGTCTATCTGTCACACCCGATTTATTCCGAAACGGCTAGACCTATTGTGACGTAGTTTGGTGAATTTGGTTTGGTCTGTGAATCCCTTTATATATAGCAAGTGACACCATTTTGTGTTGAGTTTAAGCGGAGCTCCCCATACATGCTAGAGGGGGGTGTAAATTTTTTTTCATAGAATATTGCCATGTGGGGTATCAAATGAAAGGGTTCAATTAGTGACTTTAGAAACTGGTCCTCTATTTCCGATCGGGTGAAATGTAGGGGAGTGAGGGCTCAAAATATGACCCTCAAAAGGTGTGACGGGTATCGTTCTCAGCACCAGCTTCATGTATTCCGAATTGTTTACTTTTGAAAAAAACAGTGTATTCTGGAAAAATTAGTAGGATTGAATAAGCTGACCCTAATCTATGGGGAGGCCAAATAAAAGCAGTTAGACTGAGACAATTCACCATCACCAATAGTCTTGGAAAAGCTGAAGTAAATACCGCCGTTTGGTTATGGATAAAAACCGTTTGGCTGTGTATAAAATCTACACTGTGATGGCTGGATCATTTAGCCCATTTGGGTGTATATACGACCGCCTCGAAAGTCCAGGGGTAACATACCTATATGGTAAGAAATGAAGACATGGCTGACTCTTAGGCTATAATGCAATCAGCTGCTATAGACATAGAATTGGTAGACCTGGACGCAAAACCGCTTTTATTGAATTTCATTAATAAGTCAGGCCCAAACCAGACACCTTTTGTTGAGCACTGGGCACAGAGTTTACTGCTTTGTCACCCAAAGTTATTGTTTCTATCTGGTTTATATCATCATTAACTTTAAAAAAATCTCAACTCTTAGGTAAGCGCTGTTTAATTAAAGTTTCAATTTTTGTTTGAAATGATGAACGAGACGAGAAGGAAGTTTATCCTGTTTCAGTCTCCTCGCCGTCTATTGTACATTGTTTTCCAGAGGTCACATTTTCTTCTGTAATAAATAGTAGCTTCGATTAACTGGGAGCACGGATCCATCCATTCCCGCTGAGTGTAAAGAATCGCGTCCTCTCAAGGCAAATAGCCACTATAACTTGAGTGCCTCTTATTACGTCTGGCGAGTCGATAGGGTCCCCGGAAGAAAACTTTCTTTCATATGAAACTTTTTAATTGCACTCTTTGCTAAGGATTAAACTACGTCAATATAATTATCGCCAACTTTCAAATTAGAATATTTCGCGCACCAGTAGCAAATCAGCGTCGTTACACACAAAATGATTTTCCGCGATAGTGTCTTTAAATTGAATTTTCCCTCTGCACAACCCCCACGGCTCCGTTCTAGTCAAATGAAATTTTCTTAACGTTGTTTTTGCGACTCGCAAGTAAAGCGAGCAGCTTGAGGAAAAATGAAGAAAAAAAAACTAAAAAATACACGAAGCACTCAAAATTGCTCCTGGGGGAATTGAAATCAAGAAAAAAAGTTTTTTCTTTCTTTTTTTTTACAAGTATGTAAACAAGAGCGAAAAATTAGAATTTTCCTTTCATATTTTCTGTCGCTTTCGTTTTATTGTCGTATGCAATGTCGCTTTGTATTGCTTTTAACAATTTTGTGCTCGCGTTCACAAACATAAAGGGCAGACTCAAGCATATAATGGCTGCTTTGGAAATTTCATAGTAACAGGAAGCTCAATAACAATTATGAGTGAGGGGAATTCCTTCAAGTGTAACATCACTAAATGGAGCGTGTACTTAGTAACAAATTTATGCAAAATCTCCATCACGAGGAGGCAGGGAAACTACACAAACTTTAAGTGAATACCGAGCTTGTCGGGATCAAATTGCTCTCGTGATTTGATAATCCTGGTAAGAAAGGGAAATTGACAATCTGGATCGTGTTTGTAGTACACTCTGGGACCATCCATTAGTGACTGAAGCATGGATACCCTAGGCTGATTTCTAGGATGTTATTGGGACTTTTGACAAGTTTGTGGTCTTCTTATGTAAGAAGTAAAACCGCTTTTAACTTTAGTGCTTTGATGCATTAGCGTGCAAATGAAAATGGGTACTTTCATCAATGTCGATGTATGACATTGTCATCCACTGAAACTCCTCCAGTTTCTCTTCTGTTCGCTGCAAAACAATACCTAACGAGGGCCATGCCTTCCAAGTCTTCAGAGCTCCAGTTTTCCTCTGACTTTCTTGACAATTCTCTGAAGATTTAGCTGACGTTTAGAGAGCCTTCAAAGCTTCTCCTTTCTGAGCAAAATTGTGGACAGTAAAACATGAAACGTTCTGGAGACGAGGGCCAATCATCCGGCCTAAATATGTACAAACATTTACAGCAACTACCATTGCCATACTGACCGACAGCCAAGCGGCCATCAAGTCCTTGTACTCAGCGACGATATCTTCCAGGGTGGTGGGGCAGTGCAGAGACGCACCTTCAAGGTCACCCTCCTCTGGGTTCCCGGGCATAGGAACATTGAGAGGAATGAGCGGGCTGACGGATTGGTCAGGCGAGGCTCTACTTTTGGCAGCCCTTCGGTGAATACAGTCGGTGATTCGCTGGCGGCTGTCAGGGGCGGAGTCTACTCGCACCACCTAGTAGCCGCGGGCCTTAGATGGCGAAGGCTTACGGGCTGTGCCAAGTCAAGGAGAATTTGGCCCGCTTATAACAAACCCCGATTACGAGGGTTCCTGCCCTAATGCGTGCAAATGCATACAAGATTATGGCGGTCTGCACGAGGCAATGGCTTATAAGGAACCATGCCACTAGGCTCGGCATACCATACAATTCACAATGCCGAAGCTGCGGAGAAGGAAAGGAAACCCTCATGCACTTTGGGTAAACCATTCTTTGGGGACCTCATAGAGATTTCTAGTTGCAGGGTGGGAGAGCTGCTTTCCTTCGTGAATGCTACGGATTGGCTCTGAAGATCCGTGCTGGCTAAACTCTGCCTCCCTGCTCTCATAACAGCAGTCACGGTGTTAGGAGTTTGTGGCATCAAAACGGCGCACCACAGCGCTAATTGGGCTCCTTGGAGCCGCCGCTGATACCTACTTACGTAACTATAACACCATTGCCTATCAGCAATTCTTGCAAGTAGTGGTTAATTTCGTCGTGTTGTCATTGAATTCACTCCTAAGCACGGGAAACCGGTGAATGTATTCAGTAACTATCTGTGAATAGACCACGGTTGCTGCTGCTTTTTCAGTGTCTCTTGAGTTGCTGTAATTCGTTATTCTGCATTATTTTCAGGTAAATTCATTCGTATTTTCTCATAACGTTGTATTTACCCTCCTCTAATTGCGGTCATACGCTACTGCTTGAAGTAAATCCTATATCGGCCCTTCATATAATTTTGTGAAGCGAACCATTTTGACTATAAGGTTCCTGCCGCTGCATTTCAACCCTTGGATATTATCTATACTAACGATTCGGCTTGCCATGGTCCCACAGTCATAATCAAGGGTTTTCATCCCGAACTAGTTGATTAGCAGCTTTGAAGTGATAGTCTGGCCACCATCCCGAATACTAATTGCATTTTTTATTTTTTCTACGGTTGGTAATCAAGACCTACTACCCCTCCTTTACTCGTCAACAGCCGTAGGCAAATCATTTGCAAAACCGATTAAAGTAGCACGGTAAGGACAAGAAGCCCATTGTGCACTGCGATCCACAGAAGAGGACCCAATACTGAGCCTTTTGGCACTTCTGCCGAGACGATGCACTGTTTGGATCTCGCAACTGTATCATATAAAAATATCTTTTCCGGGAGGTAACTTTAGAGTTTACTGTCCGGATGCTAGAATTTACCACCTCTACGAACTATTTCCCTTCAAACGTTTTCGTAGACCAACCCCTATTTTCAGCTTCCTATCTGCGGCAGTGTATACCACCCCATGACCTATTTGAGAGCTGTGCTAATGTAGTACTCGCATACATATATGTCAAATCAAGTATTAAGCAAGAGGCTACGCCTCGGAAAGTTGTTGCATTTCCGGTGTTTATAATCGTATTTTCGCGAAAGCCAGGAAGAGAAGACGGTCCTTGGTGTTAGCAGTTTAATTCGACTGTCCCATTCTGCAGCTTCCGCGTTAAAATCGCTGGTTACGGTTTTGGTGTTTTGACTTCTTAGGAGTAAACTGGTCATTTATTAGTCCATAGTGGGGTGAATATGTACACCTGGTCGGACCATGCCACAGGACTTAGTGTTTGATCCATCTGGGAGGAGCTCGACAATCCTGCGATCTCCTCCGAAATCAACGTTGATGAAGGAAGGAAATCAGGGAAGATCCTGGGAGGCTAATAAATACGGAAGTGCCCATTGGGAAAACCAAACGGAGGAGTGTCAGAATCCGGACGAATCATCGTTGCCCTACTCGGAGGTAAAATAGTAGGGTTGTCTGAATTTATAAAGGATAAACACAATGTGCACCAGGCCATCAAAAACATGGTCCGTACCATTCGTGTACAATAGTGCCAAGGACGAAAAGCATCACCCAGGCAACACATGCGACACTGCATCAAAATCCAAAGGGCGGTAAGCTTGAAAAGAGTAGTAGAGAGGGCGCGAACGATTCTTTGGGATCCTGACAAGACGCGAAAAGGCGAAAACGCATCTCACCGCCAAAGGGGAAGGCAAACAAAGGTGTCAAAATCGTGGAAACTGCACAAAAAGGAACCAAGGAAGGATGGACCAAGGTTGGCGGAAAGACATTGATGAAACCACGATCAAGGAGGATATCCGCAACGCCTTAAAAAGCAGTTTGGACCACTTGGCTTGCAAGATTCCGCAATCAGGGGACTGAGGAAGGGATGCGGAGGAACACAAACGGCAACTATAAGCTTATCAGCGGAACCAGTGCTGCTGGCGCCTGGTATAGTAGGCTTTAGATACCTAAAATTTGGCCACATAGTGGCGAAATGCACCGGTGATCGTGACAGGTCGAAAAGTTGCAGAAAATCTCAAGGAGAAGGTCTTATATACAGGGAGTACAAGGCTGAGCCTGAATGTATGCTTTGCTAGAAGAGAAAGGGGGTTGACTGTCGGCACGTTGCAGGCAGCAGCAGATGTCCAGTGTTTAGGAGAGTCTTGAATGCAGTAAAGAAATGAGGTTGATACAAATCCAGGTGCCATAATCAGCGAGCCTTATCGCAATAATAAAAGCGGTGCCTGGACTGCGGATATAACTAGCAAGGCGGCTTGCGGAGACCAAGCCATTCAAGAAGTGATGGAGTTTCCAGAAGTTGGATTCGTCAGGGCAAAAATAGCTGGTATCTATATATATAGTTACTATGCTCTACCAAGCGCGACGATAGCAGAATTCGAAGGAATCCTGGGTATGCTAGTCTCGGATGCAAGAAGTCGAAACCCCAAGATCATAGCGGGTGATTTCAACGAGTGGGCCGTGGATTAGGGTAGTCGCACTACGAACGACAGGAACCGTATCCTGCTCGGCGCTTTGCCGGAGCTAGACTTGGTGCTTGCAAATACGGAAAATGTTTCCACTTTTCGTGGGACAGGGTCGGGCTCAATAGTCGGTTTGACATATGTGAGTACCACATTGGCGAGGAGAATGGCATGGTTTGTCAGTGAGCGTTATACTCATAGCGACCACCAGGCAATTTTTCTCTAGATCGAGTATGGGCCATGTGCGTTCCTGCGGAGCTGGATACCAGGGCTGGTCCGTGAAAAAATTTGAAGAGTATGTATTCATAGAGATGCTATTGGGACGCATAAGGAGAGCATGCGACGCTGCTATGCCGAGGCGACGAGTCCTCACAAAAGGCGCTCAAACTATTGGTGGAATGAAGAGATCGCGGAGTTACGGGATGGATGTTTTCGAGCTAGAAGGGTTTGCCAACGATCTGGAGGAAGACCGGACTTCGGCGAGAAACGGCAAGTATATGTGAACCTGCAGGTAGGCTTAAGAACGCAATACGGACCAGCAAGCGAGAATGCTGCTAGGAACTTTGCGCAGAGGCAAACCAAAGCCCCTGGAGGACAGCGTATAGGATGGTTATGAAGAAGATGAGAGGGCGAACACTACAACTGACCTACCCGCATCTTCTGCTCGATATCGTGATGGCGCTCTTCCCCCAGAATAAAGAGGAGCGCAAACAACATAAGTAAGCATTGGACATCTACACCATACCTGCGGTAACTGCGGAGGAACTTGTGCAAATTAATAACAAGGCATCCGGTCTGGATGCTGTTCCCAACAGAGCTCTTAAACTCGCTCTTAAGACCAGACCCGATTGATTTATCAGCGTTTTTGAAACATGTATGGTAGAAGGAGTTTTTCTCGACCGGTGGAAGATGCAAAAACAAATTTTTCTCCCGAAGCTGAATAAGCACCCCCCCCCCTTATCGACACGGCAGGAAGGATGCTTGAAAGGGTCATCTACAATAGGCTGCTCCCTATCGTTGAATATAAGGATGGACTATCGGAGCGACAATTTGGATTTCGACAAGTCCACTCAACGATCGACGCCGTAGACGTTGTTTTGAAGTTGACTCGAGACGCGATGTCGTCAAAAAAATGCTGTGTCGTGGTGACGTTGGACATACAAAATGCATTCAATTCCGCTAATTGGGAGTGGATAAAAAGCTCACTGGCTAAAACGGGTGTCCCTAGTTATTCGACCAGCGTATCATTAGCCGGATGATTCCTAACATTGAAGGCCCAAGATACAGTCGCAGATTAATTGTGGCCGGAGTGTTCCGCTTCACGCGGCATCAGTTTGGGAGGAAACACTAGCGTGTGAGAGTAATCGAAGGAGGGTAAATATGACTTAGTGCTTAGTGGCGCTAAGGGTCTGCAGCGCCTTCAGAACAATATTAGGCGACGCAGCGTGTGTTATTGCGGGAATGATCCCGATAGACATTCTGTCAAGTGCATGCTGCCTGGAAAATGAATCCTTCAGAAAAGGATGCAGAATACCGAAAGGCTGCAAGGCGAGAGTGGCTGGAGAAGTGGCAACAACGGTGGGACGACTCACAGAGGGGTCGGTGGACACACACTTTGATTCCCCGTATTGAGGAGTGGATCCAGTGGCGACACGGCGAGATTAACTACCATTTGACTCAATTCTTGTTAGGACATGGTGGTTACAGGAAGTATCTGCACCAACTCAGGCTGGATGATTCTCCCTTTTTGTCCAGAATGTGGTTGCACACCTGAGGACCCGGAGCATATTATGTTCCACTGTCCACGATTTTTCTCAGAGAGGAGGGGTCTAGAAGACTCCCTCAAAACCAATCTAAGCCCGCAGAACATCGTCGGAGAAATGTTGAAGTCGGAGGGAAGCTAGTGTACGGTGAACTCCGCAATCAAAAGAATCCAGGAGCAACTTGGAAAAGCGAAGCGCGCAAGGAGAACGTGAAGAACGGAAGGTTTGGTCGCTTAAAGCGCAGTCCACCCCGCGAAATAATGCTTTGCGGCGGTTCCGCGGGGAAGGAAGAAGGAGAAAGTGGGGGTGGTTTTAGTGGGTGAGAATCCCACACGTTGCTGCAACCTGGGGCGGCAGTGTCTTTCTAAGATTTCCATCTCCATCCATAAAACAAGACAGACATCGATTCGATTCTAAAAAGCCCAAACGAAGCTGAATTAAATCTTCCATGCCCAAGACAGCATCCCTACTTTGAAAAAGCGAAATCCGTGATACCTTTGAGATAGAAACTAGTATAAAATCAAAGGGAGTTATTGCGCAAAGTTTTTCCGCGGCTTAAACAAGATAACATACCAACTTACTGCAGAAATATCAATCTCAAGTTTATAATCGATGAACTTTGGCCATCCAATATTTGCTCCATTTCCAGCTCTCGAATTTATCATTGTCATGCCACTAGCCGTGATTGCGTACTGAGAGATAGCAGAAAGTGATAATAAGATATTGCTTCACACCTACCTACCATCCATAGTGGCTCCTGGATGACGGACTTTTATAGTAAAATTTGCCAGAATTATATATTCGCTCATAAGTGCACAATCAAAAAGCAATCCCATACTCCTTAATGAATTTCATCCAGCAATCCGTTATTATCACATGACGGTATGGTTATCCTGGCTGAATTTAAGCTGGTAAACCAAGCAGTGGATGAATTAGTGACTTAAGCGAAAAGTCTCGTAGTACATATTGCTCTCATATAATTTCCAGCATGATGCACACCACTCCCTGACATTCTGGGGAGAGACATCCGAACTCCGCCACAGGAAGCCATACACGAGGCAAACTTTCTCGATAAGTCCGTCATTACGCTCGCCTCTTAATTACACTCATTAAAATTCGGAAGTACTTATGTTGGGAAATTGTAAATTAATTATGCTGGAGAACGAACGAGCAACTTCTCCGCACCAATCCAGATAGTTGCCATCCTTTGTCGCCACTCAAGGGCTTGGGGAAGCTGTTCGTCGATACAATTCTGCTATCGCGCTGTCTTCACCCCAGACAGGGACGCGGTCGAAGTTCAGAGTTCAGGAAGGAACACTGCAGAACACAATCTAGGAGTTGTAGGAATCTTTGCACTTGCAACCCTTGCATATGTACGTGCCGGGTTAGGGGTAACTAATGTGAAATTCTATACATTGTTTTGCATGCACATCACAGACGCACTGTATTGTATGCGCTCCCGTGGATGCATTGTGCAGAGTAACTGCAGTGCCATTATCTAGATTTACAATCTGGGTAATCTGTTCTATTGACTCTCTTCATTGGATCGTGAATTTATATATCCACATATGCACGAGCTTGTTTACTATACATATGTGCGTAGTTCGAAGCGGTACGGATATATTTTCCTTCCGTTCACTAATCGGCTTTGATTGTTATGAGGCAGGAAAGATAGAGATTGTGGACTTAATGGCATCATCAATTAACTTGTGGTTTGATTGGCTTTTGGTGTCCCAATACAAAGCTGCATATAATTTAGTAAATCACCGGCAGATTGTAAGGATAATCATAGTAAATTGCGCTCCTCACATAGCAGGTTTCAATGAACGTAGGATGATTTCTGATAATGTGAAAAATATTGGATAATATTTCAAAGGAAGAAAAAACAAGTCGGGAAAACCGGAAGGTGGACGCTTCAGGTACGAAAAGTTTTGTGTATTTCTTAGTACGTAGCACGTAATATATCCATATATTATGTGAGAGTATCCACTTTCGAGTGATATTGACATTCATAGTCTTCAATTTTCAAAGAAGCAACAAATTTGAGGTATTATAACTTTGTTAGTAATAGTTCAATTTCCACCAAACTTAGTAAGATTATGCTCCATATTATAGCCTATATCACTGCAAAATTTCATGGGACTAGGATGAACTTAAGGGGGGTTTCTAACCAATTACAAAAAAATGTAGTAATATACTATTATTAACTTTATTTAAACAGATATCGGCATGGAAGGTATTTCGGAGCCCAGGCACCATATAGTGGCAGCCTCCTGTTTTTTTTTCAGATTTTTCGGTTCGGTAGTTTCTGAGAATGGCCCCCTTAAAGAAGTGATCACTTTCAATCCCCCGGGCTCCCCACCCTTCCAAAGAATGCCAAAACTAAGATCGGCTTTGAAAAGTACTAATCGAGACCTTTAATTTGATACCCCACATGGCTATATTTGATGAAAAAAAATGTACACCCCCCTTTTGCATGTATGGGCCCCCCCCGCCTTAAATTCGACGTAAAAGGATGTAATTCACTGTATGTGTGAGCGTTCACAGTTCCCACCTTTCTACCAAAAAATGCGTGTGACGGACAGGCAGACAGACAGACAGACAGACAGACAGACAGTAAACCGATTTTAATAAGGTTTTGTGTTTACACAAAACCTTAAAAATGGTAGTTATCGTTCCGATGCTTGTAGTTCTTCTAAATAAAAATAAAACTAGGTAGCTTGCTCCTACTACAATATATTTGAATAGTTAGTAAATATGTATTTCGAAAGCTACTTACTTTCTTCCTCAGTACTAAGCTACCTAGCTTAAGTACTGAGGAAGAAAGTAAGTACTTAAGCTAGGTAGCTTAGTACTGAGGAAGAAAGTAAGTAGCTTTCGAAATACGTATTTACTAACTATTCAAATATATTGTAGTAGGAGCAAGCTACCTAGTTTTATTTTTACTTAAAAATGGTCCCAGCCGTCACCAAGTTTATGCTAGCTCAGAACTCCATCATTTCTTAGCTGAGCATAAAAACTGTGATTTTGACATTCCTTTATTATTATTAAAGATATACAGAATCGGACCTTATGGATATATCGAGGGGTTTAACACTACCATCCGAAAAGGCAAAAAATATGAAACCAAGGAAAGGCATAAACACGTTTTTATCTTAAAGTGCATTTATCTGCATTTATGACGAATAAAATACTTACTTACTACTCTGGATACCGGGCGACCTCCAGTTTCAAGTAGCATTGTCTCGGTCAGCAGGGGCTCCGCCGAGGTTGGCTTATTTTCTCCGGTAAAACAAAGGTTATGGCACCTTGGCAAGGTTTTCTTCAATGAAGAATCTGCACACTCTCTGCCTCTTGAGAATGTTCTCAGATTCGCTAAAGCCTGCGAACACCGTAGGCGGGAAGCCATTGAATAGGCAACTTACGGGGATAGTACAATGGGCCTAATAATGGCCTGAGTGCTCGGAGCTGCGGCTCCCCCCATTTAACTAAACTAAACTAAACTAAGGTTATGGCAGCCAAATATGAAGAAGCCAAAAACCTAAATAATAAAAAACATCAACAGCACTTTGATCATGACGATCTAACCTTGAATTCTTCGATAGAGAATCTGAGTCTAGACTAAGATTCGCCATTTATTCAAATGAAAACCAACCCTTTTTGGACCCAGTCCTTAACAGATGAGCCGAAGCAGTCTCCTTCTGATTCCGGGCTCCAATCGGCGCCATCTGCTAAAGCTAAAGTCTTAATTACGGGTAAGGCTCTGCCTTTGGGCAGCAAACAGGCTACGGGCAAAAAAACTTGGGCCAAACCGCCTTCGGGGAAACAAAACCGCCGAGTTGTCCCAACGTTGAAGGGAAAGGATCATCTGAGGCATCTGTGGCTAAGAGCAAACCAAAGCAACCGCAGTTTTCTGATGATCCCAACTCTTCGGCTCGAATGGCTTCAAAGCAGGCTCGGCAGGCAGGCAACGACCTAGTCTTCATTTGCAGCCAAGGCTATCGAAGCCGATGGATGGGTCTTGCATGATGACACCAATCCTTCCGGTTACGATACAGAGCAGTGCGAGCAGCAGAAAATTACACTGCGCTTTGAGTTGGTAGGTGTATATCGTAACATTTTTTTTAATGACGTACAAAACAGGACTGAGCGCCCGAGTTACGATCACTGGGGGACACACCAAATGCATTGTTGCACTTGAGAAAATAACTCAGTTGATCATAACCAGCATGGGAGAAACTTTCGAAGAGAGCTGTCCACTCATGATGCCAAAGAAGGGTAAAGCATCATGATGGAACTCGGCTTTGGTGAAACAGAGGACAACGACAAGGGTGCTCCTCAACCGAGATCTAAAGTCTGATTCAGCTGTTGGCTGGATTCGGTACAAAGAGGATCAAAAAGCTTTAAACAAGAGGATAAGGTCGGCCAAACGATCATCATGGAGACACTTTTGCGAAGAGACCAACTCTCTTGGGGCAACCTCAAAGCTCAAGCGGATCCTTCTCAAAGAGCGTAGCTAGCAGGTGGGTTATCTACGTTCAGAGAAGGTGAGGTACACAGCAAGCGATGAAGAAACGCCAAACCATTTGCTTGAAGTGCACTTCCTATACAGGATCCAAAATCTCATCTCGGGGCCGACAGATACATACAGCCCTTAACCGGGAGACTGGACTGTGCAATGCAAAGCAGTTTCACGGGGACTCGTTCTATAGATACAAGTCTTCAGATCCGGACGGCATTATCTCTAGAGTGAATGGATGCCCTACCGCGCTTGCCTAGCACACGCTTATATTCTAACCAGCTGGCCTGATGAAAGGTAACATTTATTTCCAAACCAGGGAAACACACCTAGAAGGACGCAAAAAGCTTCCAACCGATCAGTCTAACTTCCTTTCTGCTAAAAGGGCTGGAAATACTAGTAGTTCATAAGGAATACATATATCCCTAAGTGGCCACGTCACGATAGGCAACATGCCTACTAGAAAGGCAAATCCACGGAAACAGCATTCTATGAGCTAACAATAAAAATACGCCTTAGGCGCATTTATGAACATCGAAGGCGCCTTGTAACCCGGCAAGACAGCATGAAATCGATTCACTGTTAATCAATTAGATCCGTCGCTTGCTGTGGAGAAAGATCCACATATTGGTCGGACAAAAGTCTATCGAGGCAGTGTGTCTTAGTGGTTGCCCGTAGGGAGGAGTTCTCTCTCTTCTATTATTGCTCGTGGTAATGACACTTTGCTATGGTTTCTGGAAGACACAAGGCTCTCCCCACAAGCATTCGCGGACGTTCTAGCCCTAATAATTATTGATAAGCTGCGGGCATAGTATGTGACGGCCTGAATGCAACACTGCATGTAGTACACAGATGGTGCCTCCATAATGGACTCACGGTGAACGCTAGAAGACTGGACAAGTTATATTCACTAGAAACGTCAGATGCGACAGCCACACGCTACCTACCTTACAGAAGCGGAAATCCAGGTGCAAACAGTCAAATATTTAGGAGTACATTTCGACGTGGAAGCACCATATCCAGGAACAATATCAGAAATCCTGCAGATTGCTCTGGTGCTGTAGAACTGCGATAGGTAAGACCTGAGGACTTTTACCAAAGCATATTCATTGGGTATATACATCCATAATAAAACCCATTTTAATGTATGTGCGCATCGTCTGGTGGCCGAGACTGTTTAACCTGCTGAAGAGCAGGAAACTGCTGACGCAGATTCAGAGGCTCAGTTGCCTAAGTATTACTAGAGCAATGGGTAGTACGCTGACTGTGGCACTCGAAGCTATACAGCCGCTGTGCCCCACCAAGCTTCACATTGCCTGAGTTTGAAGACTTGCTAGATGATCCGCGACGCAAGGGGACGAGGTCCAAAGGTCATAGCCGCTGACTTTGATCCGTAGGCCATCGAAGGGGGCAGCAAAGAGACTAACGCAAGGAGGCGGTGCTTATTAGAAGCATTCGACCAGTTGGATGTAGTTCTGGTCAAGGTGATGTAAACACTTATCGGGAAGGGGGATCTGGTTCAATTGTAAATCTGCCTTTTGCCAGCCATGCGCCAAGTTAGCGAGGAATTCACGTGCCACTGGGCAGGAGACCCGCACCTCGGAAACTGAAATCCAAAAGAACATCAGGATGGTCCGCAAAAGCGGTGAATAAGCAAATAGCCATGGAGATTTGGTTAGACCTGCCTAGCAAAGCAGGCACCTTCACGGATAGAGCTTTCTATGCCACACAAAGCATCTGTAAAGCATGTGACGCTCCGATGCTAAGAAGATACTCATTTCCCACTAGAAGATCTAATTTTCGGTGGAATAGTAAACTTGCCAGCCTTCGATCGATTTGTCACCGAGTCAGACAAACGGCTCAGAGGGTAATAGGAAGGATCAATCAAGAGCAAAAGGAGCGTGCCTATAGAAAAGCCCGCGAGAACCTCAACCTCGCTATCCAGCGGAGTAAGAGGGAATGTTTTAAGGAGCTCTGTTCCTGAAGCGGACAGAAATCCGCGGGGTAGCACCTATAAAATCATGACAGGTCGATTCAGAGCCCGTTTATCTCCGCAGATCACGCACCCTATGCTCTTGCTAAAAATAATCCAGGGGTTATTTTCCCAGCAAGAGGGGGGTACTGGTTCTTTCCAGCGCCCCATCACCTCATCACTTCAAAGCCGGCCATCAAATACTTGGGAGTGGTGATAGACGGAAAGCTCAATTTTAAGCAGCACATAGAGGATACTGGCTCTGGCAAGGATGATGCCGAATTTAGAAGGGCCGCGATATTCTTGCAGGCTGCTCACAGCCAGGATACTGAGTTCTATTCTGCTGTATGCAGTCCCAGTTTTCAGAAAATTGAGTGCGGTCTACTGAAGAACAGCCTTAAGAGTGTGTTCTGCCTTCATGGCCGTCTCTGATGCAGCATTCATCATCTCGGAAATGATGTCGATCGACATCCTGGGAACCGAGCAACCTTATCGCTGGTGAAAATGGATGGTACCAGTCAGAAAAGGGTCGTTGAACTTACAGGTTGATCCCTTCCATCGGGGAGTTTCTCACCGGCCATTGAGGACTCAATACCTATAAAGTGTTTAAATTCGACACATCACCTAATTGTCCAAGCTACGAAGGGGTCCCAGAGGACCTAGTGGACATAATCTTCCAATGTATTAGGTTCATGGAAAAAAGGAAGAACCTGGAGTAAACGAAGTGCTATCACCAGCAGTCCGGAAAATGGTGGTTTCCCAGGAGGATTGGGATGCGATCAATTCCATGATCGCAGCTATTCAGGATAAACTGCGAAAAGCAGAAAAAGTGAGGAAGACACAGTTACGAACCCCGCGGGTAGCCGGAAAGACAGCTAGCTGAACTAAACTAACTCCGCCCCGTGATGTAATACCCAAAGAGTAGGAGGGAGTCGGCAGTAGTTTTAGTGAGTAAAGATCCAAAACTTCTACCTCCTTAAAAAAGGGACGGACAGAAGGACAGGCGGACAGACAGCTATTTCACCATGTGTTCCGGAGAAATTCCTCCTCAGTACAAGTGTATGGATAGTAGTTTTTCCTTTTTCATTTCCGACGTCGTTTTTCTCGATGATGACGCATGCCTCTTCGAAAATCTTGGCATCAGGCCGGCAGAAATTAATTCCACTGATGAACTGATGATTCCACTGATGAACTGAGAGCGGGGTCGCCTGTCGGGGCGCCTTTCAATTGCTTATTATGCTCGACCCTAAAAGTGAAGTATAATATTTTGCTTCCATACAGATTTTCACCAGGTTGATACATTGTTTAACATTCCATTATGAACCTTTTTGTTGCTGACGTAACCAATCGTCTACTAGAGCGGTCGCCTTTTTGAACGAGATATTCGGAACATCAAAGGGTACTATCACTTCGTCTTCCTCAAGTTCCCCCATTAACTTAGGACCTGGAAGAACTCGTTTCAATTCTTGACTGACTTAATCTCAAACTATTTTTCCATATACTGGAACTCCTCCGCTAACCATTTGACTATTTGATGCGTTGATGATACTTCAGCGGAGATGAGGGAATCTCCTTCGCTTTTTTACGGATTTTAAGGAGTTTTTTAATCTTAAGAAGTACTGGGTTTGAGACTTTCGGTTCGTTGTTTCCCAGGATTAGTTGGCATTTCTTGATGACTCTGTCCACCCCTCTATACTTATATTGATTAAGTGGGCCTTAAAAGGTGACTACTGTACTACATTCTTTATATATCCTGCCACTAAACTTGCTTTAAATCCAAATTGAAATCAATAATTTTTTTTCTATTTACAGAGCCAAATCCAATACAGAATAACGGAAACGGTGTACTATGTAATAAATTATCACGTTTAACATTAGCAACGTTTGACGAAGAAGGACGATGTATAGGACAAATGGGATCGCTATCGATAAGTTATTAGCAGTTCATTTAGTGGTGTAGGTTTTCCAAGCTTATACCCACTTTTTTGTACAATAGGAAAAGAAGAAAATGTAATATTTACACCAGACATAAATATACATATATCACAATAAAAACAACAAACACTAAGACAAGACAAACTTATTCTGATTACAAGAATTTATTGTAACGAAAAAACTATCGATGAACGACATAATGCAATCAACTCTATCCTAATGGAAAACAAGAAGGATATTTACAGAGCCAATTTGGACTTTGAGGAAACTTTTACTATTTCGATAGCTAATGAAGAACTTGTTACGAAGTTGAACAGGCAAATGCAAGGATTCTTTTTTTTTTGGTTACAAGCATCGATTTTGTTTCCCAGCTTGTAGAAGCGTTCCCTATTAGCCAAATATCTGTTCTTCCATTAAAAGTTAATTTTATCGAAATCCTCTTAAGCACCCCCGAAAGGGATTAATCCATATAAGGCCAGTTGCTGGGTTATCCAATTAGTAAATAATTCAAGGTGAAGGATCTATCATTAGAATCATTTCATTTGGCGCCCAATTTGTCTATTTTAGGTCTTTTTGCCCCATCAACCCCACTGTCATCATTTGAGGGAGAAAAATAAAATCTAGAAAAGATATTTTTTCCGAAATTTGTTTGTAAAAGTCGAGGTAGGTAACAAAGAACCTAATAATATCACGGCCGTTGGGTTGTGGACAAAACCTGGCCCACTAGGTTGGGGTGGTCAGGCCTCTTTATCCTTATGGGTACAGATTATCCACTCCGGAAAACCCATCAGGAAAAAAAATAACGTGGTAGACTCTGCCACAAATAGGGCGATAGTGTAGGGTATACAGGCAGGGAACCATTAAACATATTGGATTAGTGAACCTCGGAGCAAAGCGCGATATTTGGAGTCTCTCATTAAAGCTGGCCTAAACCAGACATCGACTGTTGTCCCATTAATAATGATAATTAATTAAAATAATTTGCATCAGATGCTTTGGAGTTTCCCAATACCCCTTATGATGGATTTTGATAACAAGACCTTTCAAAAAACTACTCAAGAATGACGCTAAATTAAGTATACTAGATCCCCAAACAAGGTAAATGTCTTCCGTCGCACTGCCTGATGTGAATTGGGATCATTTTTGGACAATCTGCCTTTCACTGCTAACTAGCATAAAAAGTGGTTCATTTCTTAACAGGAATGTAACTGGACAAACCCCTTTGCTAAACAGTTCCAATCCCTAAACCCATGTTAATACTGAAAAACGTCTTACTTTTGACAGGATTGTAATAATATAGTTTATTGCGAACTTTTACAACTAGGTGCCAACATTTATGCCAACACCTGCAAGGATTAGATGTTGACCTGATGAGGAAGAGAACTCGGCTGACGTTGGGAGATCTCGAAAAAATAAATCAACTACTTCGTCGGAAAAGAATCTCCATTAGGTGTATCTGAGTACTCATAATCAAATATTTTACATTCCAACCCAAGTGCTTCTTAAGTACCTCCACGTTATGAAAGTGAAACAACACTTTTCTCTGTTAACCAAACCAGGTCTCTTCCTCAACAGATCAACATTTAACACAGTTAGCACATAAATGCCAATCAGTTAAACCTGGACAACCCTACCTACTCAAAATGGATAGGGCGGCTACTGTAATGATGGCCTGTGGTGGGTTATTGGAAAGATCCGACAAGCACCCCCGTAACATCGACAACTTTTACATGGTCTTAAGCAGTTTGTGTGAGGGTCCCAGGACACCTCATGAAGTCATGAAGGATTTATCTCTACAGCTGGTAATATTACGGAAACTAAAAGCACCTTTTCGGGATACCAAATATTTTTTTAATTCTGGTTGACAGGCTTGTTGTGTGTAATATAGCAATCAGTTAAAAGCTGCCCATCATAATAAGTAGAACTATTGAATACTGCTCCCCATTCATACAGGTAAATCGGTAAATAAGTGGACCCCTCTTGAGTATCTTAACAACGGAGTTGTTGAAGGTGCCTAGAGCCTGGGACTACCAAGTCTGTGCAAAAGATCGGCTCCTGATCAAGTGCTTTTTTAATGATCTCAAATCAAACACGTTTCCTGATGACGGCCTGGATTGTGTGGCTGTGAGAAAGCGGTACTGGTCTATAACCTGCTGCACAGTTACTTATTGCGCTCAACGAATCTTTGGTGCATTAAGGGCAGTAAGATGTTGCTTTTTCGTAGTAGGAGCGGACAGTATAGAGGTCCATTCCCCCAGTCTACTTCATCAACTGCCCACCCGAATCTATTGCAGTAGCCACCACAGATTTTGGCAGACAGAGCTATAGTCCTTCTAATCACATCGAACTGTCCCACGATTAGCTATTTCAACGTCACACTTTTCATTACAGGGAGCCGACCTAGTCCCAAAGTCAGAAGATTTCCCCTTTTTCACAGTTTATGGAAGTGCTTTTTATACCTGGCTGCCAGGAGTGGTGATAGCTTCCTCAGTGAGTACGCTCAAAGTTCCTGCACTTTCCTCGAAATGGTGAAACACCGCGGTAGCCTGCAGGCATTCAGATAGAAGCTATCCATCCCTACCCCATTCACAACGAGAATTAGGACTGGCTGCAACGTAGTTTTATTTATTTTGCCCCAATTATCACCCACCTGCTAGATGCCAAGTTTTACTTAATACTAGTAATGATTACCAAGCAGTTAGGCTCGGGTGATCTTATCTACTTAACAATATATAAGGGCTTTGGTGCCGGTAGTCGCTAGTAAGCTAATGACAAAATCCGTCGGGAATCCCCTGCAACATCCAGCACATTTTCAAAATGATATACTTCTGCATGGTTGGAACCATCTGTGGAAGAAGGCAAGGGGAACGATTTAGGTACAATGCCTGTAGCATCTATACTGTAGATTTGGTACACGTCAACGTTATATTCCCAGCTCTTTTGCAAGATTAGTTTAGCGATAAAAAGTTGTTCGGTTGTGGAGTGACCCGGCCTGAAATCGCCTTGGTTGTTCAGTGTATGGTCTTATTGTATTCTCCAGAATTTTTGTCAGAATTTTATAGGACGAAGAGACAAGTGAAATGCCTCTGTAGTTTTCGCAACGCAACCTATCTCCCTTTTTGTTGATAATCCTGCGCTAGTCGTCTGGGATCTCCTCGTCCTCCAAGATGCGCAGCAATCTCGTCCGCACCCGGCGCTTTGTTTGAGTTCAATGACCGCACAGCCAAATCAACTTCTTCTGTGTTGGGGGATGTGTAGTGGGGCTACGGTTACCAATACCGTCATCGATTTGGGCTACTTGCATGAGGCAGCTAGGTGTCAGATTTAGAGGCTCTCCAAAATAGAACAACCAGCGTTTGTTGATGCTGTCGGCATCGCTGATGATGATTCCACCTTTGCCCTTGGAGAGGCTAGTCCTGGGTTGACAAACATTCTAAATTTTATTCACTAATCTACATGCTTGTATGGTGTTTAGCTAGGTTTTCATTAATGTTCAGCAACTGCTGGTCAACATATTTTCGTTTCTTACGTCTAATTATTGCATTTGAAATTCGCTATAGCTCGTCATACTTTTCTTTTTGGGCTCTGGTTGCACGTTGGATATATTATCTGTAGGCTTCGTTTTTTGCGCCGAGTGATATTCTGCATTCATCCTCAAACCAGTCAATTCGGGTTCGTCGGGCTTTGTATCCCACGACCTTCTCTGCGACTACCTTGATGGTGCCCTTAAGTTCTCCCCAGAACCTGTGTAAATCCGTTTTGCTGATATCGTGTAGCATAGGTGGTAATTTTTCCTCCAGAGCGACTGTATATACCTGCGCAGTAGCATCGCTCAGAAGTTTATCAGCCGCGAAGATTTTGGTAGGGCTGATTCCCGATTGGTGGACTGAGGACATTCTGCGCCAAAATGTTGCCTTCACCAAGTGATGGTTTGAAACTCAGTTTGCTCCTTGATAGGATCGTACGTCTACTGGATGCCCATCTTTTACCAATGAGCACGTGGTCAATTTGATTGATGGTATATGCGTCTGGTGATTTGCAGGTTTGCTTTTGACTACGCCGGTGTGGGAAGCACATGGACCTTACGACAAGATTTCTACTGCTGGCAAAGTAATTGACAGTTATGATTGCATTCCTCATGGAGTCTGTGTCCTTCAGTGGTTCCCCGATGTCAACTTTCGTTTCTGATTTTCGCATTAAAATCCCCCAACAGCATTTTGATACCGTTTGTTGGGAGTGAGTCAAACAGTGTCTCCAGGTGTGAATAAAACTCGTCTTTCACTGCATCTTCTTTGACTTCGTGCGCGTTGATGAGTAAGAGGTTGAAAAAACGAGTCCTGATGCGAATCGCACAAAACCTTTCGTTGATAGGTTTGAAGTTGATGACGTGCGGTCTGAGCTGTTTGCTCACTATAAATGCAACTCCAAACTCCTTGTGACCCGATGGCTTGTCACTTTTAAAAATTGTGTACGAATTCATGTCGCTTATTTCGCTGCCAATCAAATTTGATTCCTGGGCTGCCATCATGCTCAATTTGTGAATATTGATCTATTGAAGGAGGGACTTAACGACCCCTGGTTTGTTCACGGAGCGTACATTCCAGAATCCGAACGAATAGTCCTTTAGCCGTTTGCTCAGTCGTCGTTGTTTATGCGTCCAATTCGATGCAAATGTTCCAGATTTCTTGACATGGAGTAGGTTTTTCATGGGTGGATTGTCGGTGACAGCTGCTTCAGGTGGATAGAAACATGCCAGAGTTCACACAATTAAGTGGCAAATCTGGCTACGTAGTTCGTGACACCCTACTCATCTGAGACTTTGGTATAACTCAGCCATTCAGGCTACAGCTATCGTTCCCTCCTCATTTGGGTTTCGTGGTAATAGAGTAGTGTCAGCAAAGGTTGCCAGTCCTTCGTTGGTAGGTGTTGGTAAGTAAAACCTTCGCATTCGCTACTATTTTCATTAGCGTTATCCGGCACGCATCATAGGGAGCTCGCGGTACGATTTTGTTTTTTTTTACTTTAATTTACTAATTATGCGATAGCCAGATTAGGGCGATAGAATATGTGCATGGCATATGTGAAGACCTGGGGTTCGGAGAACCAGTTGGAATAAATTAGGCGTAGGGAACTAGTCTTTATCCTTCACCATCTTCAGCTTTTGGTCTTATCGCCCTGCAAGATGGCACGTTTACTGAGAAGGTTGGGCTCTTTTAATGGCAGCTCCTATTCTCTTAAATGCAGCGCGCTGCATTTGTGGCTCCTTACTCCAAGTAATTAACCAAAATCATGCTTTTCCAGTCTCAATGTTTTCCGAGATGGAGCCTTTTATTGCTTTCATATTATGGAGTGAATCGGAGTGCCGCCATTATCGATGCCTTGCGTTCCAATTGTGTGGACATAAGTTTCACACTAATCACTGATATCAACAGAAAGTTTCATTACTCGATAAGGGCATGCTGAAGGATCGAAACATCTTTTTATAGGAGACGCGACTTTCTTCAACCGTACGCCTTGTTCACTTGATCGTCAACAAAAACCTTCACCAGTCCAACCGAGAAACTGGAGCTAATTATTTCCTGAATTTCTCCCTCTGCATAGAATATGGATGGCATTTCCCATTTTCCCATCAGAAATTTTCCGAAACAAAAGGAAGTCTTTTGATACATTTCCACCTACTATATTCACCCTACGTATACTATCTTTGCGCCCTTGGTACAGGCACTAGTTGAAGAACTAGTCTGGTGCTGTGAAGGCAAATGCATGCCACAACCGGGACTCGAGAGAGGAAATTTAAGGGTGAGACTTTTTTTAAATACTTACTCAAGGAAATTCCTTCTAAACTTTCTAAGACTCTATTCCAAATCATGCTCTCCTTTCTAGGAGTCATATCACCTTGGGTCCTAAATGAATTGATTGGAAAGATAAAATCTTAAAGTCTTAAAGTCTTATCTGGCCTCCCTCGATGCAAGAAATATATCTTTTTTTGCCCAACTGCTTCCTCCAGCTACAAATATATCTTTTATGCAGTGCTAAATTATTGAAATCAATCTGCCGAATCGAACAGATACAAAATAGTTGACTGCTTGAAATTGATTCGTTCATTTGAGAACAGGGGCCAATTTAGTTGTCTTCTTTGAATATTCTCCTTTCATGATGCTAAATCAAATGGAATACTTTATCTGCAAAAACAAACAATAGTTTCCAGCAAATTAATGTGTAAATAATTTATCGTATGTTGAAAACAATGTTCGAAAAAGCTTCACAGGATTCGCAAGATATCAACTGATATGTGAACTAAAACTGCTGTAAAATGTACTAACTACACTCCCCACGATACATACATAAAACATAAACAAGTTGCACTACATACATAACTATATAAACACTCTAAATTCGAAACTTTGTAATTAAGTAGAAAGGAATGTGTGAATAGTGAACAAAGAAAGTAAACTATGATAACAATGAAGTAAGAAGTAATGTTTTATACCTTTCGAAAATTTAGTTGTTAAGTGAAAAAAGAAAGTGTAAAAACCATAAAAACCCAAAAAAATAACACGCTCTTGTAAAAAATAACTATAAATATTATTTGAATTTAAAAGAAACTAGTATGGAATATCTGAAATATATTTTAGGTAATAATAGTGCTAAATACAATTGAAAACTTAAAAAAAAAACTACTGTCTTCGCAAAAGTAACTAAAATCTTTCTGTTCTGAAATAGAAATGTTGAAAAATCACAACCGAATTTACTTCTTCGATCATTCCAGCTTTTTTGAAGCAACAGTTTCATTTTGATCTATTGTTATACTTTCTATAATAACATTTTGTAGGAGGCTCAAAACAATTTAATTTTTAAAACGCCAAGATAGCTACATCTTTTGAAATACGAATCAGAAAGGACCAGTACTCATTGTTTTAAGTGAATGTTGCCTTAGTTCAAAATGTTGAAACTGCTTTCGGGTGCAGGTACTTTCTACGTAGCAAGCATTGTATTCACCTAAAGAACAGGTAATTTGAAATAACACAATACTAACTTTCATATTTTGTTAACTAGGAACGTAAGCAACTAAGGTAGGAATCCAGTTGTCCACAAGATATGTTGAAGGGATTTTACACCCTTTTGATTCGGTAAAAGAACTATTGAGCCCCTTTACTGGGTATATTATACTTATAAACTATAGTATGCGTTTAAACCTATAACCAACAGAAACTTTATTATGTTCCCTACTTCCAAGTGTTTCAACCTGGCATCTGATATTAAGTATTCTCCCAGGTGTCTGAACCTACTTTGCACTAGTGCCGGACACTGTGTGGAGGTGTCATCACCCTCCTCACAGAATGTACAGACAGTGGCCGCAGTTATCCTAACCTGACAGTTTAACCTGCAGGGGCCAGTGAGTAAGCCACTATAATCCGGCGCCTCTTCTTGGTTTAAACAATCTTTCGAGCACTTGCTATCAAACACCCTGGCCTGTTCCATTCCTGGTATCTTCGCCTAGTAAAGTTTTCTCAGCCGTTCCTCTTCATTTTTCAATGTCATCGCCATGCACTCATTTCCGACTCCCCAGAATGGCTCTGACCCGAATTGGTGTGTCCTTCCTCCTTTCCTGGCCAGCTCTTTACCAGCCATCTCACATTCCAACCCAATATGGCCTGGAACCCAAAGTATCCAGACCTTTGTGAACGAGCCAAGATTATTCAGTCTGTTAAGGCATTCCCATACCCACCGTTGGGACTTAAGTGTCCTAATAGCCGGTTGGTTTTCGGTTAGAAAAACAATGTTCTGCCCCGTATAGTTCCGTTCGAGGTTGAAGGCAGCGCATAGGCCTATGGCGTATATTTCCGCCTGAAATGTGCTAATATGGTTACCCAGTAGTTCAAAGAGCATTTTCCTTGCACCAATGACCCCGGTTTCTGTTCCCTCCGTCCTAAGGGATCCATTAGTGCACCAGATAATTAGTTGTTGGTTTATGCGCTATGTGACAGCCGCTCCCAGTTTGCCCTGTTGCTCCAAAGTACTTCAAACTTCTCATCGAAGTTAAACCTCGTTGTCATGTTATGCCAGTAATGCGGGATGCGCCGTCTAGAATAAATATCAATTTTCCTTGGATTTAGACAGCTCTCCGTCTCACTGGTACTCCCGGACATTCTGAAGATCGCCTTTCTTGCCCCCATCTGTATGTGCAAATGGAGAGGATTCAACTCCAGAAGTATCTAGAGATTCTGTTGGGCAGCGTCTCATTGTCCCACAGATACATCCGCAAGCCAGTCTGTCCGCCCAGATTACCACCTCATATTTAATCATTTGCCTTACTATTGCAGTGTACAGTGTGCATCCCCAATATTTTTCCTTGCTATGGACCTACAAGCCATCAGAGCCATTGTGGCTTTACGACATATGTTTTCAACATGTGTCTTCCAGAGCAGTCGTTGGTCTAGTTAGTGGTCAAATTCCTTCTTGACCATGTTAATGTTAGTAGCGGTTGATGTCGCGATAGAATTCCGAACCTCTTCCTAAAATGCAAATAGAACATCCCCTTCCCCTTAATATCACCGTGTCCGAATGTAATTTGTGGATATGTATTATCGCCTTACTTCGGTAGTGTGGTCTCTTTCCATAATTGTGATTGTCATGCATTTGGATCTGTGCAAAGGAGGTTTACTCAGTTCGTCACCTTTAAAAGAATCTTCCCAACTCAACTTATCCTGGTCGCCTGATTCCTCTTAGCCTGACATCTTTGCAATACCGAACATCCCTGACTGTTGCCTGTATTTTTTTTCAAATTTTGTCAAGGCTTGATAAACAACTCAGTGGTCTCCGAAATTCAATACTCACATCGCACAATATTCGCAACATTAATGTTTTTGAGGTTCCATTCGCGGAGCTTACAAAAACTGTTCCGCTCAAAACGTCTCACCACAGGATCAAAGCTCTTACTGTACAAGACAATGACCTTGCCAGTCCTTATGTATTCCTCGGAGACTTGGGTTCTTAGCAAGAAAAATTGCGAACTCTTGGCCGCGTTCGAGAGAAGAATCCTCCAAAGAATTTTTGGCCCCCTGCATGAGGATGGACGATTCCGTTGCTTACATAACGACGAAATCTATGAGCGATACCATGACCGTCAAGTTGTGGATAAAATCCGGCTCAATAGGTTACGCTGGGCGAGTCACCTAATCCGTATGGATGAGGATGATCCAGCCGGAAAATCTATAAAGGCAAAATCTATGGTAGAAACAGAAGACGAGGCAGACCCTTCCTGAGATGGAGCAATGGCGTAGGTCAGGACGCCAGGCAACTTTTAGAGATATCGAATTGGTGGACATCGGTGCAAAACCGGGATCCCTGGAGTTCCTTATTAAGGCAGGTCTAGAACGGATACCGGTTATTGCGACGTTGACCACCTCGATACCGTTGAAATTGTTGCCTTTGAGGGCGCCATCAAAAGTGTCTGAGTTTTAGCGAAGCCACTTCTAGGCCGCAAGGGAACCCGGGAGCTATTGATAAGTTGTACGTCATACGAATCCCATGAACATGCAGAGAAATGTAGTGAGTATTATTTTTATGATGGAGCAGTAGAGGATGGCTGCCTCCTTTCGCACATAGTTATTTTTCAATCCATTCAGGAGATCTACATAGTGTTGATGGATTATAATGGAGGAAGGCACTTTTTATGGAGAAAACCTTGGAACCTAATAAGTCCAATTCGAAGACGCTTTCCAAAGTACAATTACAACGGTCGCAAGAATAGTTTTTTGCTATATCTTACACAGGGTCTTCCATTGTTACAGTACGATGTCAACTCTTGGTATCCTCTAGTCTTTGTCTCCACTCTTCTTAGTCGAGCGACCGCATCCTCTAACTCCGATAACTGTTGTACACTGAGCACTCCCATCTGGTTCGAGGATTTACAGCTGGTCGTTTATCTTACACCTTGCATTTCAATACACGCCCGGGAATTTTTCTAACATTTTTGCCCTCTACATGGCCTGCCCATTGAAGCTCTTGAGTTATAATATGGATGGCGGATTCTTATTCACCGTTTGAGAGATATAACTCGGTTTTGGATCACGTTTGTCATCCGCCATCGACCCTCACTGAAGCAAAAGCCCACCATCCCCGAAGAGCTCAGCCCGTCGGTTACACCGGAGAAGCCCGCAATGCACGCGCCCACCAGTTGAACTGAATTCACCATTCACCTACGGCAAGCCACAACATCATAAGTTCAACCCTGGACCTGCAAGGACCTAAACAAAAATTTGAAATATTTTTGTCTGTGAGCATTTATCATAAATGTTCACCAGCGATAACAATGCCCATAAAATTCGCATTCACAGCCAAAACAAACATGAAATCCTAGCTCACATCCTAAAAAAATATATCTGGCCGGTCGGTCGAATCATTTTTTCAATCCATCGCCGGCCACTGAACGGTCAAAACGGACAGGTCAAACGCATCCCATCCACATTACGGCCGCCTTTGTTTTCCTGTTCATATTTTTATTTTTCAGAATTGGCAGTATATATCTAGATTTTGTCCATTTTGTTCGCCTCCATTGCGACAATTTTGCCTAAGCACGCTTTTTGGAAGTTGTAATCCTTTAATGTCGCGTTTTCCTTGTTTGCTATCTTCCTTCTATTATATGATAGTTTCTATCGCGATTTCGGTCTTCTCTTCGTTTATTTTTAGGTCAACTTCCTTCACTACTTCGTTAAGCTTCTCCAGGGTCTCCTTCGCGTTCTCTTTCGATTATCCTGGCAGATAATTATATCATCCACATATTCTATAATCTGGGATGATTTGTGCAGTACTGTACCACTTGATCCACTGGTTGCGTCTGCTTTTCCTCTTTTCCTGCTTGAATCTGGAGTTTGTGCCGAGACTGTTTGATAGTTGGCTTGTTGAATATTAAGAATCTAATCATAATCCTAATTTGACAATCAGAGTTTAAAAAGTCCGGCACGTGAGTTATATTTTCAATGGTGTGGCTGATTGACTGCTATCCGAAATGTTCACTCCCGGTCAGCTCCTCCAGTTAGCCGAGGGATATCGACATCATGAATTTGTACAGGACCATGGCAGTCATCCCTTCTTCTACTCACTGGAAAATGTTTCAGATTGAGAGGATTTTTGAATGCGTAGAACATTTACATAAGTTACAGGGGTTACAGAAGCCAGTTCCGCACGGAGACCGTGAAGAAAGGCGTCCTTATTCCGGGCGTTGATAGAAACGATGATTTCAGTTCTATTTGGAGGATCCGTGAGCTGCTACATGCTACAATGGGTTGCTATATTATCTGCGAGGGGTGGAACTTCACTGGGTGATCTACGATTGAGAATCGTTGCGAAATGCTGCAACACTTTTGAAGTTACTCTATTACTGCGTCCGAGAAGCGTGACGGTAATATCCCTCACTTCCCGCCCTCAACTCTTACATGGGAGCTGTAATTCCATCGTCATTATGGATGCTAATGTCCCTAAAGCTGTCCACTAAGCATACCTGTCAACGTCGTGCCTCAACTCAAGGCAAAATTTTACTTTTTACAACGAAGTTTAAAGAATATTATCTACGTGCAATAAATGCAGGGTACTCACTTCATTGTCATATATTTTCTAAGCTGTCATGACCACGGTATTTTCTTTGAGGTAACGATCGCCGCTTTATTCTTAAATATCTTCCTGTTACTGCTGCCTCCTAAAAATATCAAACGACCCAATCATAAGTTGAGGAGAGTATGGAAAAGAAAGTGGGTTTGGGTTCTAAGGTTCCTTCTATATATACTACATCACTTCACCCACCTTTGTTCAGTGAGTTTTTTTATAAAATTTATGATTCGGGTTGCAATTTACCTCCAAATTACGGAGAGCACTGCCCAAAACGAACACTGTATTCTTATTGGCCGCACTGAGAAGCCCAATTAGCGTTTCGGTGTACCATTTTGATGCCACAAACTCCTAAGGCCATGACTGCTGTGGTAAGAGCAATTGGACAGAGTTCAGCCCGCTTAGATCTTCAGAGCGAAGCCGTAGCATTCACAAAAGAAAAGTAGCTCTCCCACCCTGCAGCTAGATATCTTTCTGATGCCCTCAAAGCATGATTTACCTACTTTGCGTAGCCTGGTTGTAGCCAGAGCTGGACAATCGCAAAGAAAGTGCCTGAGGGCATCTTCATTTTCACCGCAGCTTCGGCAATGCGAATTGCCAAGTCTGACTGCATGGTCTCCTACAGGTCAGTGCTCCGTGCAGACCGCTTTAATCTTGTTGTTATAGGCGGGCCAAATCCTCCTTGACTTGGCACATGCATTATGCCTTTGCCATTTCAAGCCCGCGGATGCTAAGTAGTGCTAGTAGACTCCACCCTTAACAGTCGCCAGCGGGACACCGACTGTGCCGACCGAAAAACTGCTAAGAGAAGAGTCTCGGTTGGCCAGTGCGTTAGTCTACTCTTGAGTGTAATAAAAACTGACCGCGTCGAGGTGTCAAATTCAGGGAAGCTGAAACAAGTTCTCTATTTGCTGTGTGAAAAGGATTTTAGTAGTTTTCGGAACGGAAATTTATGTCATCTCTGAAGTCAGATACTTAACGCTGCGAATTTTTCCAACAAGACTTGTGTGAACAATAACATGGTCTTGGTGAAGAATGATTTATTCCTTCCATCTCTTGTTTTCTTCTACTGAGTATAATCTACTTCTATGCTAATGCTTTCAGGCAGTTGGATGCTCTTGATTCCTAAGTCCTTTAATGCGATGTGCTCAGGTTTTCGTTTGCCCACACTTAAATACTCAATGTCTTCAATGCAGTTATTATCCTTGTGATATTAGGAGGCTGGCAGCGGGGCATACGATGTTCTCGAAGGAAGATCTAATTAACCGTCAGCTACTCAATCTTACACTTTTAAACGAAAATGCTCCGATGCCTTTATTATTCACTTAAGGCTATTAAAATTAAATTACACTGTTCTACTAAGGTTTAGAATTAATGTGGTCTAGTGCAAGGGGACTATTATATTGCTCCTTACTACCGATCATGTCTTAGCAATAGTAATTTCAAGGTGAACGCCAAAGTAACCAGCTGAGGTAATGTTGTTGCGTGCTGATATTGCCCCAAAGTAATAGAATGCTTAGAGCTTAGAGCTACATAAACTAATAAGCGCGTGATATGAGGGTCATTTGTAAGATAAGTTTCCCAATGGTTTTAAAAATAGCAATATTTTTTTTCTTTGCATTATAGATCGCAATTTGAGGGAGTGCTTTTTCTTCGGTCACCATTAACAATGGAGTCCAACAATTCTTTCTAGTTTCGTGCATCTTCTTCTTTTTCTTCAGCCTTTGTCCCGTTCACAAGCGGGGTCGGCTCGTCGTGATCGGCTTCGTCATTTGGTTCTATCGAATGCCTGATCTGGGTGCAATCTCGAGGCTTTCAAATCCCCATCCAGCGTATCAAGCCACCGTTGCTTAGGTCTGCCTTTTGGTCGTTTACCACCGACTTCGATGTTCAGACCAATCTTAGCAAGTGAATTCTCGTTTGCACGAATTGCGTGACCATACCATCGAAGACGCCTCTCTCGCAACTTTTCCACGATCGGTGCAACCCCATAACGATCGCGGATATCCTCATTTCGGATGTGATCTAAACGTGTGACGCCATTAGTCCAACGTAGCATCTTCGTCTCCATTACCGCAAGACGCCGTTCATTGTCTTTTATGGTTGGCCAACACTCCGAACCATAGAGAGCGACTGGACGGACGACATTGCGGTAAATTTTAGATTTGAGACGTTCGTTGATACGTCGATCACAAAGGACACCAGTTATGGAACGCCACTTCATCCAGGTTGCGTTAATGCGTGAAGCAATTTCATAACACAGCTCTCCATTGGCTGATGGCGTTGACCCGAGGTATTTAAATCGCTCAGTTCTGGGCAGATCACTGCCGCTGACAGTGACGACTGATGGTAACCGCTCCATTTAAATATAATCGCAAACACGTAATGGCTACTAATTATATTCAAGTGAAACCCGTCATAAGCCCAGACTTAAAACACCAAGTGGGTGCAAATTCAGGACTCCCAGCATCCTCAACAAAAAATTTACTTTGGCCGGGACATTATTCCCGTACTTTATGTCTCTTCAGGTCTTCCCAAAAAGTCTACACTCCTCTTCAACTGTTCTACGTGATGTGATTCTAGGCCAACCCACTCTGAGAAAGTGGACATAGAATATTCGGCAATGTATTCGTGGAACCCATTCATTGCGACTCTTCTACTTTAATTCGCATATTGACCGGTAAGGGATTTCGAGACTTTCTCAGGCTAGAATACACCAATGAAACGGGGGAGATAGGTGTAACCAAGGCTTGGAACTTTTGAGTGATAGTGATAGCGACTTTTAATCTGCTGCTCCCATATAACAACATAGAGAGAACGGAGTAATGCTAACTTGATGCTGGTTTTAAAGTATATGTGTTTCCAAAGTTTAGACAAAAACGAGAGGGTGGATCTATCGTTCTGTTCGTTAATAAAGATAGAAGAGGTGCAATGACCAGTCACGCTGAGAACCTTGGTTTTGTTAGTGTTTCGCTTCGATCCGACTCTGCTTGCCCATTTTTCCAAAATTAGAGTCATTTGCTCAAGGTCTATGACTTGGTGAGAAGGACGCATATGCCATGAACGTATTCAAAGTGTTTGAGAAAAGATGTCATATAAGGGGTAATTCTTTGCGATTCTTGTTTTATTTCTAACAAGGCGTAGTCAATCTGAAGCAAAGACCTACCTTTGAGGAGCTGTCGACATGATACTATTCAACAATAGTAAAATCTCGGGCTTCACCCCTCCTTGCCATGCCTACCAGCGTATGTTAAATTTTTATTTTGATTTATTTCTGATTGCTAAGGTACTTCTCACGAAAAGAGCTGGGCACAATCGCAGAGAATATACTACTTTTTTACGCTCTCAACTATCGTAACTTATCAATGCATAGGAGCGAGACTGGCAAACCCCGGATCAGAAACCGAGGAAACTCCTCGCCCCGTTAAATTTCTATATCAAGCCAGGAACAATGGACAAGAATTTGAACCCTACTCCCCTTCGGGGCAGAGTGTAAGAAGGAATCCCCGTACCATTGAGGGCCTACTGGGGAGAAATATTGTATTAAATGAACACTGTGCTGGACGATTATCACCTGATGCTATTTTGTGACCTGATAATAAGACATTTACGTTATAGGCAATTCGGGTGCAGCCTATACCAGACCTTAACGTCATATTATAGTCGGGTATATCCTGCTGATATCTAATAGGTGGATTCAATGCTTGATATCATCTGTCAACATTTTTTTATGCCAATTAACATCCCTACGGTGGTCCCTTAATGGGATCACTTATACAATCGTGTTTGCATGAAAAGTTTCCGAAATTCAAACTTTTCAAATAAAAAACCGAAAAACTGTAAACCTGCTGAGACAACCATCCTGCCACAAATGTAAATTGAGCAAATTTCATTTTATTTAATAAATAACAGTTTCCGGTGAAAACAACACAATTAAAAGTCGAGCACTGAATTTCGTTTACTGGAAAATATTTCTCCTGGACTATTCGGAAAATCCAGTTTGATAATAATTTCACATTTACGTAGTCATTTCCCATGCATGCTGTATGTTTGCGAATGAGGGCAGGAAGTTAGCTGAGTTATTCCAAAGTTTTTTTCTGTTGAAATTGCGTTATTTAGCCTGAATCATTTTCATGAATTCCAGGTCATATTACGAGACCAAAATTAAATATGATTTTAGCAAGTCGGAGATGCTAACAAAACATGGTTGCGGTATCCCCAGGAGCAGCAATTCAAACTTGATTGTAGAAGTATCCGGAATAAATAATCCCAAATATCTGAGTTAACTCCATTATTTTGATTCTGCAATATTAGATATCTCTTGAAAACGTTAATACATCCATGCATATACCACCACGTGATTTCATATTTCTATATACGAAGAATTGTATGCCATCTTTGATTAAAAAAAATGAAAATAATAATTCATTCAACTACGAGACATCGTGCATAGATGTAAGATGTGCAAGAAAATTATAAAGCGAACTCTGTAAATTTCAATAAATTAATAAAATTTTGAAAAAAAAATCAACAACAACAAGTATAATATAAACAAACGTGAATCATAGATAAGTATCAATTACGTATGGTAAAATATTAAACATAATTATTGTAATTATCGTTTTCACGTATATAACTTACTATATACATACATATACCAATATATATTTCGATAAAAAAGAAAAACCAAAAAATTATAAGTATGAAATATAAAATGGAACATATTTTAAAGTAAAAAAAGAAATAAAAAGACGAAACATTTTTTGAATAAAATATGAAAATTTATGGTTTTATTTAATTGCAGTCTGCCTTGCTATGGCAGAGGAAATTAGCCGTGAACTCATTCATCACCCTTCTTCTTCTTTTGTAACCTTTCGTCCCGTTCATAAGCGGGGTTGATTTGTTTTAATCGATTATGTCATTTTGTCCGGCCTTAGGCCTGATGTGGATGGAGTCGAAACCTTCTCAAATCACCAGCCAGCGTATCAAGCCATCATTGTTTCGCCACCTTATGGACATTTTCCGTCGACTCCGATGTTCAGACCAAGCTTCGCAAGTGAACTCACTCATTACATGTCCGTACAAACTTTTCCATGATCAGTGCCACCCACACCGATCGTGCATGTCCACACTTCGGATGTTATCACGGCGTGCTACGCCACTGATCCAACGCACTATCTTTGTCTCCATTACCGCCAGGCGCGGATCATTGTCTTTGATAGTCAGCCTACATTCGGATCCAATGAGGGCGAACAGGATGGACGACACTGCGGCAAATTTTGAATTTGAAACTTTTGATGTGTCGATAAGAACATCATTTGAGAAACGTTTCCTTGATGACAGAGACATGAAGCTGTTTTGATATGCCTACCATATTTCAAACTTCAGTCTTCGGATCGCGGTAAAGCAATTGAACCTGGGGCACGATTTGCTCTAACGCTTTATGATTTCCATCAATTATTACCTGGAAGCGTTGGAAAAAGCAGACATAACAAATTAATGGTATCAAAAACGGTTTTATACAACAGCTTCAAGATCGCCAGAAAAGGTAGTCAAGTTTTAATATCTTCTGAAGGTTTTTGTACTATACTTTGTTTACAGTCTATGTGTCTGTTTGTCCGTCTGCATTTCTGTAAAATATTAAAAGCCACGATGTTGGACTCGCACCCACTACAACCACCGCCCCATGTACTCCACGGAACTATCAACAGATAATACATTGTAGTTGACTTAGAGATCTTAGCTGACAAAGATAATTCTCAAAATGTTTCCTTACTATAGTAATCATGACATCATCGGCATAGCCAATAAAAACAGGTTGTCGTGGGAGTTTGATCCATAGCACTTTTTCGTTTCCACATCACAGGAGTTTCCTATCCCCACAATAATCTTTGATGATTTTGCTGGCATATCCAGCTGGTTTAGGGACCTTATAATAAGCTGCCATTTTACAGAAGCTTTCCGCGCATCGAGGGAGGTAATAGGACTGCATTTTTTTTGCAGCGTCCTTCCAACTTGTGCCTGCAATTGCTTCGTCTATCTGAAGATAAGGGGTGTTTCACAAATTGGATCAGGTTCAAAAGTCAGTACGTCAGCTAATGGAGTACTGGATCGGGATCGGATTCTTGCTGTACTCTCAAGGGTACCAGTAATAGATCGGAGATGTCGCTCTTCAAAGGAACTTATCCCAAACTAATCACAGGGATATAGATAAGCCGATTTACCCACGTGAGTTCGAAGGCCTTTTCTAAGTCCAAACGGCATGCTACTGTTCATTATTGATATTAAATCGGGTACAATACAATGTTGTGGAAATAGGTAAGAGCGTCCTGGTATATGTTTAAATCGGAATCCAAACTGGTGCTTAGGATTTTTTTTGAGGTCGGAATGGTAGAACAACCCGAGGACCCAGGCTCTCACAGAAAGTTTATTAAAAACGAGATGGGGTTGAAATTTCTGGTTCATGAAAGATTGCCTTTTGTTAATAGCCGTGCTTTAGCTATTGCTACATTTATGAAAAGCCGTAAGAAAAAATTTAGTTGAAGTTGTGGGAAGGTTCTTGATGATAAAGTGTAAGTTGCGACCGGTTCAGATGACTTTTACCATTAAGGATTACATATATTAATATAAATTGATCAGTTTAGTCGATGGATTCGTCGAGAAGTTTGAGAGGTGAAAAACTGCTACAAACTTCTAAGACCATGACTGCAAGAGGCGCAGAATGCAGCCTCAGTTTTTCAAAGCTATGCCGTAGCATTTGCAAAGGGCAGCAGCACCTCAAATTAGTGTCTCTAAGGTCCCCATAGAATTGTTTGCCAGGTGTTCGAACCTGGCTCTAGGCAAAGTTGGGCAATCGAAAAGAAAGTGCCGCAACTTCCACAATGAGAATGGTAGGGTATCTGAAGTCTGACAGCGTGGCTCCCAATAGGCAAGTGCCTAGTTCAAACAGCCGTAATCCTATATGCATTTGCGCGTGTTTGGCTAAATCCTCCTAGACTGCGGTGCGTCTTTGCCATCTGAATTCAGCATTCTTCACAATTATCAGCAGGATGTCGACTGCAGTCGAGGAGGAACTGACAACAACCGACCCTCGTCTAGTCAGTCTATCGGCCCGATCATATTTCTTTATATTCCTATAACGGGGAACCCGAGAGTGACTTTGAACATATTACACAGGTTATTCAGCGCGTCACAGCAGCCTGGATGATATCGCCCCTGAGTACACAGTCTCAATGAGCGCCTGGCTGTAGTTCAGAACGGTTATGTTACGCTTGGGAATCGGATCACACTCGATCATAGACAGGCCTCCAGTATGTACTGATGATACCGCTTGAAATACTCTGGCGAATCCTGGAAAAACCAACATCGACCCTACAGACCATCTTTGGTCCGTCGGGAAAAAATACTGAACCACCTTGCAAAGCGTCGCCGGTCGTCAACTCTGCCATAGTTGCAAAGCGCACAGAAAGATTTCTTTTTTAAGCTCAACTTGCGTATGGCGTAATCCATTGGGAATGGTTAGCGCTCCTGAGGTGCTTCTTCTAGAATATTACGATGGGTTTCTCTTTTTATACTTTTCATTTTTATGATTTCTCCAAACTGGCAGGCGTAATTGGAAAAAAGACGGAAATACGGAAGCCTGACGCTTCAGGTATGAAAGGTTTTGTGTATTTCTTATATAAAGAAATTTGAGTGTGCATTTGTCCCATTAGTGCGTAGCACGTAATATATATATATATTATGTGTGAGTATCCACTTTCGGGTGATATTGACATTTAAAGCCTTGAATTTGTAAAGAAGCGACAATTTTGACCTATTATAACTTTGTTAGTAATAGTGCAATTTCCACGAAACTTGGTAGGATCATGCTCCATGTTATACTCTATATTGCTGCAATGTCGTGATACTAGGATGAAATAAGGCGGGTTTTGCAGCCAATTACTAAAAATTATAGTAATATACTATACGGATATACTATTATTAACTTTATTTGAACAGATATCGTCATGGTATTTCAAAGCCTAGGCATCATATAGTGGCAGCCTGTTGATTTTTCAAATTTTTTGATTGCATAGTTTCTGATAATGGGTCCGTTAAATAAATGATCACATACAATCGCTGCACTCCCCACCTTTCCAGCTAAGGTCAAAACTAGGCCCCGTTCCGAAAAGTACTAACCAAGACCTTTCATTTGATACTCCACATGACTATATTCAAAGTCGACGTAGAAGGATGTAACTCATTGTATGCGGGAGATGTGTGAATCGCTATAGCCGTCTCCGAGAAAAATGCGTGTGACGGACAGACAGCCAGACAAACGGACGGACAAGCAGACAGTAAACCGGTTTTAATAAGGTTTCGTTTTACGTAAAACTTAAAAAGGGCTAGGGAGAAGTAGATTCTTCACGAATGGAATTTTAATATTTCACTCGAATGTCAATTATTCTCATTAATTATGACGTCAGTATCTTATTTGGTTAGGATGCGGCAAAGTCGCACGAAATTGATAAGTTTGAACTGCTATAACTTTGACACTAATAGTCGGATTTTCATGAAACCTGGCATGTATATGCACGATACTGCCCTCTATGCCGGCTCATAGTGCTCTTGGGATGAAAAAAAAAATTACATATCCCCTTTACATGTATGGGGACGCCTACTTTAAACTGCACGGAAATTTATATGATTCGCTGTTTGCATAGGATTTCATAGTTCCCATCTGTCCACCAAATTTTGTTCGGATCGGTCTAGCCGTTTTGGAGAAAAGTGCGTGTGACAGACAGACAGACAGTGGATAGATATTAATAATTGCCTGCCTAATGGTAGAATCTGCATAAAAATCACTTTTCATTACTTTATCAAACAGGTTGCAGAGCTTTGTCGACACCTCCAACCAACGCTGCTTCTGAAAGGGTATTTTCAGATGCGCGAAATTTAATTACAGAAAAACGTTGTGTTCAGACTTTTCTTTAATAACTGAAGACGTTACTTTTATTTTTTCTCTTTTATGGAAAACTTGGGTGTTTAACCAAAAAAGAGGAGTTCGTGGACTACAAAAGAGGAAGTAAATTGCTTCCCAAGTGGTCCGGTCCGTCACCAAGTTGGATGCGGAGTCAAGACTGCCAGCATCCCCAACAGAAAATTTCACTTTGGCCTGGTTTAGGTCTGAACTTATGACGGATTTCATTTGAATATACTTCGTGCCCATTACGTATTTGCGGGTATATATAAATGCAACCATTACCATCTGTCATTACTTACGGTCACGCTGCTCCCAGGACAGAGATGAGACGTCTGATGAGTTGCCTCTGCCCTGGACGAAACTGTCAGTCAACTTTTTCTCTTTTGTTGGAAAACTTGGGTGTTTAACCCAAAAAAGAGGAGTCCGTGGACCACAAAAGAGGAAGTAAGCTGCTTCCCAAGTGGTCCGGTCCGTTACCAAGTAGATGTGGACTCAGGACTCCGAGCATCCTCAACAAAAGTTAATGATAGTATATTACTATAATTTTTAGTAATTGGCTGCAAAAGCCTTCTCAAGTTCATCCTAACACCAGTAATGTAGTAATGTAGGCTATTGTATAGAGCATAGGCCTACCAAATTTGGTGGAAATGGCACTATTACTAACAAAGTTATAATAGGTCGAAGCGGTCCTTTTATACCTGAAGCAACTAGCTTCTGGTTTCCCGACTTGTTAATTGTTAGCTGCTAAGGAAAAACTAAGTCAATTATTACTCGAATAATCAACAAACTATCAAATTAGTTACCTTCTGCATAACACTGACGCAAAACGCTAGCTGAGTATTTTCTTGACTTTCTTTAAACAAACTAGAAGTTCGGTTGTTTTGAATGAAACAGTTCCTTTATAGTTTTAAATATAATCATGCAGACTTTTAGTGCACATATTGACCCCTTATTTGCGTATTTGTAATGTCGTCAAAACTATATTCTGCTTAAGAAAGTACTAATCAAGGCCTTTCATTTAATACCCCACACGGGCATATTAGGTGAAAAAATGTATATTCCCTTTTGCATGCATTAAGAGCCCCCCTTTAAGGGGGTCATCCCGTGTGTCGAATCCGCGGAATCGATTTTTTTTTGGCATCAATTGTATCTAGATATAGTGTAGAATATATGGGTTAAGTGATTTTTTGATATTCGAAGTCGTTCGGAAATTATAGTGTTAAACACGTGATAAGTCATATGCTAGATTTATTTCGATCGCCGTAATAAAGCTCGTATTTATCGATCCAAATGACGTTCGAATGACTTCGCTAAATGGACAAGAATTGATGCCAAGGCTGTACATGTGTTTCTTGAAGAAACCTAAGGTTTACGGGCTAGGTATAGCAGATTAATGGTCAGTTAAGGTTTTATGGCTAAAAATCGCATTCTACTTTTTAAATGCGTTTTTCTCGAAAGCGCATGTTAAAAATCGGCTGCCACCATAGCCAAAAATCTATCCAACCAAATTCTTTGAAATTTTCAGGACTTATTCAGAACATTATTCTACGGTCCGCAAACTAGGATAATTGTGATTCATTCAGTAGTTTTTTTTTATTCATTGAAAAAGCCGTAAAAAAACATCAAAATTCAAAAAAAAAGTTTAAGAAGGCACCAAAAATTTATAATAGTTTTTAATATTTTTTAATAATCCTAGTTTGCGGACTGTAGTTAAGTCTGCACGTTAAAATTCCGTTTACTTTTTTTCTCTAAGATGATCGCAGCGCCCTCTAGCGTGGCAGCAGGAAAACACCTTTTTTTGGAGACGGGTGTATAAATTTCTCTGTATTTCAATAACGAACTATGTGATCGGTCTGGAAAAATTACTATGGACGCTCAAGATATTAATAAATATGTGGTGAAAAATTCGTATTTGCATCTTTATCCAGTTCTTCACAAAAAATTCTAAAAAAAAGCCAAAAAAAAAGGCCTTCACACGGGATGACCCCCTTAAACGCCTCAACCTTGAAAAAAACCGAGGAAGGGGGCTTTTTTAGATCTTCTAAAGCAGGCTCCCCAATTAACTCCCAACTCAATCTGTGCACATATATTTATGCAGATGAGCGAATCTTTTTGCAACTTCACAAGATTGTCTAATAAGCATATTAATATCAACGAATTCGTGAAATTTTGAACATGTACATTGTACATACATTGTTGTTTCCAAAAATGTGCTCAACTGACTTAAATTTCCAACATATCATGTTTAGATATATCTAATTATGCGATATATTTTTTCCTCGCTTCTTCAATATTATTGAATGTTATTGCCATGTCAAGTATTGCAGATATACTATATGCACGTACATATGTACATATACGCCTTTTGGTTTTCTTTCTGATCAACATTCAAGGTCAGCTTTCGGAATGTTTACTTTATACCTAAATTCTCCGAAAAAAAACATGAGCAACGTAAATAGTCTGAAAGGTGAAAAATCTCCCAAGCATTACATATCTAATCTAATCTACAGATCTAAATTTAATAATACAAAAATAAAATAAAAATAGTAATTTACGAGTAACCATGCTAATAGAATGTACAATGAAAACAAACAGATGGAAAAAAAATATCTAAATCCTTATTCTAAACAAATTTGATAGTACGTAGCACTGACGAACATTGTTTGATGCCGTAACAACTCATACTTTGGCGAACTTCCAATTGTTCAATATCGAAAAGATATTTACATACGAAGAAATTAATTTAACAAGCTACCTGCTGTCATCGTTTCCTAATCAAACAGCGGAATACTATCGTTAATGCGGGTGTAAACAAAAGATATAAAAGTATATGTACATGGAATAGATAAATTACAGCTGTTTGATGGAGCGAAATTTGAGATTACCCAAAATGCCTGTAGTTCGGCAAGTAATCAGTCTGCATATATATATGCATAGTGTATGAATGTTTTCAAAAGGATAACACTTGAGCAGCAGGTAGTGCGATTAGCCAGTTGCAAAGCAAAAGTATAATAATAATTAAGAAAATTAATTGTAGACCATCGAATAGTAGGCGATAATGAGGTACGGAAATAGAAAAAAAATGTTTTCGTTTCTAATTTTTACTTCAACACAAAAACATACTTCAGATATCAATCTGGTTCCTTTTAGAGGTGATAATAAATAAAGATATGAATGGAAATTGTTAGGTATTGAAGATGAAATAAATGGTCCTGTCATCCTTTTACCAGTGCAATGGTTGAGTTGATTGAATTTCAGTCCTCGATTCTGTTGCGTTAATATCCCAATATAGATGTTTGTGTTCGTTTTTATGTTTTTCCACCTACATACCTAAAGCTTCACTGAAAGTGAAACGAGAAAGAATAAATAATAACAATAAGAAATAAGAGACTATGTGGATGTCAAAGGAACAAACAGGGCAAATTAATCTCCTTAACATATTCGCCGGAATAATATGTTGATATTATTGCTAATGTATGTATCTATAAATTTTTTGTTGTAATTTCTTCAGTTTATTGCTCAACAGAAATCAGGAATTCTATGCATATTTGCGCCATTATCGTAACTAATATAATTAAATGTGTAGTATGAGGGAGGGATCTGGTTTACGAGATAAAATACTGAAAATTCTAAGAGAAAACAATTTATTTAAGTGTATATAAATTTAATGAAAAGACACGAGGAAAGCACCGTGGTCGAGGATGGAACTATTGACTGAATCATTCTCATTCTTGAACTTGTCCTGAAGAGGCAATAGAGAAACCGAAGGAAGAATTCATACCCAACTATGTGATTAATAGATCCAACGAACACTTTACCCCGGAACAGCTTTCACTTCTCAATAAAGGCTTCAACTTCCCCATGAGAGACCCCACTTTTCCCAAAGAGGACATGGTAATTGACATCGAGGTAGGAATCAAATATACATCACAAGAAGAAAAACCCGGCACCCGAGAACCCCCACCAAGCGAATGACCACAAGGAAAACAGCATCGTCCAACCACCAAAAAACCAATAAAGAATCGAAAGAGAAACCAGTTTTCTACTTACCAGCAGACAAAGAAAATCCAGTGGTCATCATGGAGGCTTAGGACGCAAAAAATTAGAAGAAGGTAAGTTTCACATCATCAGGCATGACCCTCTACCAGACTCCGTTAAAAAAGTGGAAAAGACTCTGGCTGAATGCAAACCTATTACTGAGAAAACAGGCTCTGCCTAGAATCAAATGCCTCCCTCAAAATATAAGCAAAGCAACGAAGTCAGAGAGATAATAGCAGCAACGAATTCACAAACCCAAAATATTCCAAAATGACTCTTGGAAGAAGTCAAAAGGTTAGGCCTTAAAATAGGAAAACAGGCAGTGGGAAACGGCAGAGAAGTCATTCCCAGACTCAACGAGGATGGATAACAAAGTGATGAAATACTAGTATCCTTCGAAAGAAGCCCTATGCTTGCTCGAAGAATGGATCAGGACACACGAAAACTCATCCGAATGGAGGAAGAAGGGTAAACTGTACAAGAAGCTGGCCTTGTGTATGAGTGAATCCTATTCCACATTCAAGAATAAATTTTATAAAAACAATCTCCGAAGCAGCAATGGGCAACCCCTTTTAACCGCTGCTATGCGAAGTATTTACGGAGAATCTGAAGAATGAACTCGTGGAGGCTGGGGCACTCCCGAGATTCTAGATCAGATACCTGGATTATGTATTAACAATCATCAAAACGAAAGAAGCAGGAATAATCCTCGAGAAACTCAACCGGGCACACAGGAACATCGAGTTCACCATGAAGATCGAAAGGAGAGGGACTAGGCTTAAAAATAATCCGGGGAGGAGGGGATTTTGAATTCGATATCTACTGGAAACCAACCCAGACACAACGAACCATCACATACACCTCAAACGATGATTTCCACCATCAAATTATGACATACAACTTTATTATTCACAGGATGGTCACAACACCACTCAATGAGGGGAGAAGAAATAAATAAATGAACTACATCCTGGAAACAAATCCAAGAAACACGGATACAATAGGAACCCAATCGAAAATCGGATCAAAAAGGAACTACGCCAGGCTTCAAGACAGCATATTTCATCACTCCTCCAGGAGGTGAACACAGAACCTAGGCAACTAACCTACGCGGGTCGGACGCAGAACATCAAAAGACGGCTACATAAACGTGGATTCCGGGTCACCTCGCCCAGCAGACGATACGTACTTAGGACCCGGTTACAATCAGTCAAGGACAAAAAAGAGTGCACTGAAAAAAGCTACGACAAGAGGCCGAATCCGTTTAAAATAAGAATAACCCACACATGCCCGCGGTTTCCTAGCATATAATAGAGCAGCGACACCATTTCTCGTTGAACGACATTAGGAAACTAAACTCCTACGAGAATTTCTACATCTTTTAGCCGCTGAATTCCTGCGAACGCTCGAGCCTCAAAATAATTCTCCTTCTGGTGAGTCTTCCATTTTTAAGGCCCCCTTATGGGGGTCATCTTGTGATGTGTCACCTTATGTGGTTGTTGCCAGTCCACTTGGCAATCCCTGTGATGTGCCACCTTATGTGATTGTTGCCAATCCACTCGGCAATACCTTATTCTTCTTTCTTTCTAGATTAGATTATGGTTAGTCGGAGCAGCTAAATGCCAAAACTCCAGACTAACCAGTTATGGGAGCAGCAATTGCCTGAACTCCACAATGACCTAATCAAGCAGTGTAAATTATGGGAGCAGCGAATTGCTTGGACTCCACAGAATGAAACACGTTAAGCTTGAGTTTGATAGTTCCAACGAACTACGTATTTTTAATTTATATTTCCTATTTTATACAATTTTTACCTATACTTAGTAGGCCGGCACATATGAGTTTACAGTATTTTAAAGAAAATATTACATAGTAGGCAATGATAAGTTTACAGTATTTTTAGAGAAAATATTACATAGTAGGCAATGATAAAGTGGATAAGTTTACAGTATTTTACACCTTACCCCTTTTGAAAAAAATGAATTGTCTTTAGGAACGGTAGACAATTCGTTTTTTCTTTATTGTTTATATTATGTATAGTTAGAAGTTTTTTTTTTTTCTTTTTTTAACAATAATGAGTAATATTTTTAAAGTCTACTTATTGTAATATATTGTATTGGTATTGATTAATTAGGTGGTATATTTATATTTATAATAGTATTTTCAACAGTATAGGCAATTTCAAAGCAATTTTGTTTATTTTATTTATTCGTCTTAACCTATTTTTGTGAATTTTAGATATTTTATTGTCCTGGTCTTTTATCAGGCAATTTACATTGTCAATTGATATTATGCTATAAGGACCTTCATACAATGGGTCTAGTTTTCGTCTGTTTTCGACGGATAACAAAACTTGATCTCCTATTTTCAATGATAATGGGTTACATTTTGGGTCATTTTGGTTTTTTGTCTTTTTCTTTGTTTTTTCCAGAAGTTTTTTATACATTCTACTCTGTCCAATGTGTCCTGCTGTTGGAGTAGAGTGATTGTTATGCAATACTTCTATTATTTTCGATTTGTCCGTTATTGTAATTAGTGGTTTGTATATTTGGATATCCATATTTTTCAAAGTATGATTCGCTAGCGTTTTAAATGCGGTTGTATTTAATATAGTGAATAATTCACTTTCGGCCGATAGTTTCAGAGTCTTGATCTGAAACCTATTATTTAGATATTTTTCCAACTCTGTGAGTTCCTGCACTAATGCGGGTTCAATTGATTGGTTATTATTTAGATTTATATACCGCTTTATTTGGACTTTATTTTTATGTATTATGTTTATCTCTATATCAGTATTTTTATTTTTATATTGCGCAATATTAAATTTCAATTCCGGTAAATGCATTACTTCATTAGGTGATAGAACCTCGAAAACGTACAGTTGATCAGGCTGCATGTTTTTGTTAGTAATGCGGTTTTCTGAAGTATTGTTAATGATAGACATTTTTGGGAATTGGTTTATCGACTGCAATTGCCTTTGCAATTGTGTCGGATAGATTTGTAAGATTGCCGGCACGTAAAATTAATGAGGTTTCGCTGTTCGAAAAATTTTCCGCTATTGTTTGCATTGCAAATTTTTCGGCTAATTTCTCTGCAGTTTCGCCCTCTGCGACTTTTTCTGATACAAAGGCTCTTGTCAATTGTCTTGACAAGTCCTCTATTTTATTTGTAAAATCAGTTAATTTGGTATTTCCCTGTTTACAACTTTTAAGTTGTGCCAGAACGGCATCAGACGATATTTTTATAGAGAATTTTACTCTCAGTTTATCGATTAGTTTAGTTATTGTGTTTAATTCCTCGGATACCGTGTATTTGGCTTTGCCGGTTATCCGGGTTTTCACAAATTTAAGTAGAATACCTTTGTGTTCTACTGGTGTGAGTTCGTTCAATAGTGAAACTGACTCAATGAAGGATTCTGTTTCCTCTGGGTTTCCGTCAAAGTATTTGACTAAAGCTGTGGCTGTTTTAATGTCGAAAGCCATGTTCCCTAATTGTTGTTTGTCTAATATTGAAAGTATTTCAGCAGATAGTTGCTGTATTTCCTTGCAAACTCCCTTAATTAGAGTTGCTGTTTTAACGTCTGTTCGTATATTTTGTTCAGTCGACTTTGCGTCTATTAGTGTTTGTTCAATTAATTCGCGTTTTTCGCGTATAGTTTTTTCACTGTAAGGACGATTTACACTTTTCCGTAGATTTATTAGTGTAATTTGAAGTTTCTCTTTTAGAGATTCTAATTTGTCCATTTAGAAAAAGCAAAGAATAACATTTTCAGACATCTACTTTTATATTGTTATATTGTCGTGCTTTTAATCATGTGATATAAATACTAACATTATTTGGAAGAAACAAAAAAAAAAATCATTTATTATTTATGACTATTACATTTATTAAACTAATTCTAATTTGGAACAAACATTTTTTTTTTATATTATTTTACTGATTAACTTTATTATTTTTTTTTGCATTTTTTTTAAATAATTTATTTCTTTTTTAACTTTGGTTATTAAATATTTATACTTGTTGTTCTCTTCTGGTGTAGCTGCGATTTGCTCTAACTGTTTATATTTTATGAACTGCCGCTGGAGTTCTTTTCTTCGTCCTCCTTTAGCGCTGACAGATTCGTTATTGGATAGTCGTTTCGTACGTTTCTTATATTCTTCTATCGTAAGGCGTCGAGGTCCCGTAAGTTTATCATCAACCGTAGTTGTCGGTGTTGATTCTGACGGCTTCCAGCGTGGTGGTTGCTCTCCAACTTTATATAGTGTTATGCCTCCATTGTTTCGCTCTGGTTTTTTTTTTTTTTTGAGCAATCGCCAGATTTTCTGGTAAAGCTGGTCGAACTTTTCCCCAATGTCGTTCATTTACACGACCTTGATTTTCAAATTTTCACAATAGTAGAAACGATAGTAAGTAGAAACGCTAGTAAGCAGAAGTCTTTAGACTGTTACTTATGTACGAAGTCTTTAGACTGTCACGGTCGCCATGTGATGTGTCACCTTATGTGGTTGTTGCCAGTCCACTTGGCAATCCCTGTGATGTGCCACCTTATGTGATTGTTGCCAATCCACTCGGCAATACCTTATTCTTCTTTCTTTCTAGATTAGATTATGGTTAGTCGGAGCAGCTAAATGCCAAAACTCCAGACTAACCAGTTATGGGAGCAGCAATTGCCTGAACTCCACAATGACCTAATCAAGCAGTGTAAATTATGGGAGCAGCGAATTGCTTGGACTCCACAGAATGAAACACGTTAAGCTTGAGTTTGATAGTTCCAACGAACTACGTATTTTTAATTCATATTTCCTATTTTATACAATTTTTACCTATACTTAGTAGGCCGGCACATATGAGTTTACAGTATTTTAAAGAAAATATTACATAGTAGGCAATGATAAGTTTACAGTATTTTTAGAGAAAATATTACATAGTAGGCAATGATAAAGTGGATAAGTTTACAGTATTTTACAATCTCGTGTATCAGAACCAAGGAATCGACTTTTTTTTGGTATCAATTGTATCTAGATATAATGTAGAATATTTGGGCAAAATGATTTTTCGATGTTCGAACTCCTTTGGAAATGAATGTGTTAAACAGGAAACGGTCATATATGAGGTTTACCTTGACCGCCGTAATGTAGTGCGAATTTACCGGTCCAAACAACGTTCGAATGATTTCGCTAAAAGAGTGAGAATTGAAGCCTAGGCCTTACATGTGTTTTTCAAAGTAACCGAAGGTTTATGAACCAGGTATAGCAGATTAATGGTCAGCTAAAATTTTATGGTTAATTGTAATTTTTAAATGTGTTTTTCTCGATACCAAATGTTGAAAATCGGTTGCCAACATAGCTCAAAATATATCCAACAAAATTCTTTGAAATTCTTGCAACTTATTCCGAACATATCTCTACGATTTGCAAACTAGAATAATTGCGATTCATTTGACTGATGTTTTTTATTAATTAAAGAAACCGTGAAATAACACCAAAATTAACAAATATATAGTGAAAAAGAATCCCAATAAAACCAATAAAAGCGGCCTTCACACTGGATAACCCCCTTATTAGAATTTATTCGATGTCTGTATGTCCGTCTGTCGATTACACCCGATTTACTCGGAAACGGCTAAACCAATTGTCATACAAAAAAATTATGCACCCTCCATTCAAATGTATGGAGAGCCCCCCTTAAACTTAACACAAAACGGCGCCACTTGTTGTGTATAAACGGAACAACAGACCACACGCTATCACCAATTTTCGTGGCAATCGGTCCAGCCGTTTCCGAATAAATCAGGTGTGACAGACAGACAGGTTTGTGATGGGGAGATTTAGAGGTCAGGCAGCTCCACAAATTATGTCCCGATCTCCTACTGAACATCGTTCCGGCTTTGTCCCTTCAGGAGAACACAAGGGGTTACAATTTACGTACATCTTTAGATGTGGCAGTAATACCCCCAGCAACGAAGGAAGAAGTACTGGAGATTTGGGGTAGGCTAGGAGACAACAAAGTACCCGGCTTCGACGGCATACCAAACAAGGCCCTTAAACTAGCTCTCAAGTCGAGGGCAAACATATTCGTAGAGTTGTTTGAAGCATGCTTGGCGGATGGGATCTTTTCTGAGACATGGAAAAAACACAGGTTAGTTTTGTTACCTAAACCTGGTAAGCCTCCTGGTGAACCATCTTCTTACAGGCCTTTATGTCTATTGGACACTATGGGAAAAATGTTGGGGAGAAAGTTCCACAACAGATTGCTCCCGACTGTAGAAAGTTTGGGTGGCCTATCAGACCAATAAGTCGGTTTCCATACACCAGATCAACGTCTCCGTTGTGTTTCCGCGGGGGCTCTACAATAGCTGGGACCGTTATTGTGGAGCATCATGTATAATGATATCCTCAATATTCCAGTTGCTAGCGAGGTAACAATAGTGGGTTACGCCGATGACGTAGCGTTGATTCTTGATGCAAAAGATCTGGCGGATGTGGAATTGTATTCATCCGAAGCAATCACTGCTAATAAGAAGTGGCTGAAAGATGCATGTCTTGCACTCACGGAGGATAAAACAGAGGCGGTACTTATCACGAAGCAGCGTAAGGAAACCACAATGGAGGCTGAATTTCAAGCAGCACTTACAAAATGTTTGCACCAAGGTGTCCAATGTTAGCATGGCCCTGGCAAGGATGATGCCAAATGTTGGAGGGCCGCGCTGCACTCGTAGACTGTTTATAGCTAGTGTTGAGTTGTATACTAGTTTAAGCAGGGCCAATTTGGTCAACTGCATCGCATACCGCATGCAATGCTCAAAAGCTGAGCGCGGTGTATAGAAAGACGACTCTAAGAGTGTGCCATGGTTATAGAACCATCTCGGACGAAGCGGCCTATGCAGTAGCCAGAATGATGCCAATCGACATTGAGATGGCACGTATCTATGATGGACTCGATTCTTCCTCTGATCGGCAAATGAAAAACGCCGAAAGGGGGGAATCGTTAAGCAGGGGACAGCAACGGTGGGAACGGGCAAAAAAAGGTCGATTTAGAGATTTAGAGAACGCATGGTGAGATAAACTATGATCTCACACAGTTTCTCACGGGACATGGCGGTTACCGTAAATACCTCTATAGGTTTAAACTGGATAGCTCAACCAACTGTCCCAGCTGCGACGGTATTCCAGGGGACCCGGAGCATGTTTTCTTCCATTTTCCTTGATTTTTTCCTTGACTCGCTGAGGAAAGGCAGAGTCTAGAGGAGACATTGGGAGGAACACTAGCACCGAAAAATATAATTGGACAGATACTTGAATGCCAGGAGAGCTGGAATGCAGTGAACGACATGGTAGGACGGATTCAGTGCAAGTTAAGTGAGACAGAGGAGACCAAAAAGGCGCGGTTGCGAATGCAAACGATGGGCGAAGGGAGAGGCTAGAGTCATGTCCACCTAGCGATGAAATACTTTGCAGGGGTTCGGCGGGGAAGAGGACAGGAGTTAGGGGGTGGTTTTAGTGTGTCTAGTGTGTGTTTACACAAAACCTTAAAAATGCACCCGTTTTGAATATTACAATTGAAGTGGTATCTGTGCGTTCCCTTCCGTTGCAAAGATAATTGTTAAAATAATCCCGGAACACATCAAACGCCATCTCGAAAGCTTACTCGATAGAGAACAAGTTGCTTTCCTTTCTAAGAGACATTCGGGATCTTCGTTTCATCTGCTGTTCGCTCTCGAACCGGTCATGGGCAAATGACCCCAGATTTGGAAAAGGAGTCAGACTGAAGATAAACACCAGCAAAGCCAAAGTTCCCGGGCTGACGGGTTATTACACTGAACTGTCGCTCGTACATGATGTGATCGGATGGCGGAAGTGGCAGTGGATATGCGGCACACTAAAGAGAGGCGACAAGTTCGTTGCTGACTACGCCGTGTAGTAAAATTCACTCCTCGAAGATGGCCGATGAGAGGGTCGCCGCGACAACACTTGGGGCAGAACATTAGAGAGGGAGTGCAGGCGCTTTCGGTAAAGGTTAGTTGGAGCGCATGCCAGGCGGGGGGTTCAAATCTCAGTCGACATGAGTATCTTTGTTCGTCTTACCTTTGTCTTGCTGCTGTGAGCTTATTACTTATACGGCGTTAAATGTGATGATAATGAACAGAAAAATAGAGGATTCAAAACCTATATTCCGCTAAAGAAGAAATTAACAGGAAACACTACTAATAAAGGCGAACGAACAATTTCGTAGTCTATATAACGCTAGTCTGGTTGTAGATAAAATTCGACAGCCATGAGCGGATCACCTAGTCCATATAGGTGAGATGATCCAGCCCGGAAGGTATGGGTAATATCTATGGTAAAAAAAGAAGTTGTTGGCGCTGCCTCAGAGGAGCGATAACGTAAGATAGAACTGTCTGGTATTCATGAATAACGTCTACATAGACCGGATACTGGTTGCTACGTCATTCGTGGCGATGAAGACGATAATGAGCTGCTCATGCTATTGTCCACTAGTTTACAACTGGACGAAATTTAAACCACAATGTAAAACCATAGATTAGTGGTAATATAAGGTATGTATGTATTAATCAAATCAAACCTCGATTCGTTTGAATTTAAACCTGATTTGTTTGCGTTCTGTCCCAACTGGTACGCATCATTAATATTCCCATTACTACAAGCACTGCGTATTTGCTGGCAACGTAAGGCTTACCTGGCCATACCTCGTGAAGCTATGAAAGCATCTTCTCTAAAGATGAACACCATGAGGGCCTGATCGACCTTTTTATATATACATAAAATGCTCGTCTACACACACGAGCTCTTCACAGGTATTCCCTAAATTAACAGAAAATACGCTTGAAGAAATGGATAAGAAATTAACATAAACAATTTAAGATGAAGATTTAAATGAGTACCTTCTGTACTAGAATGAGCTAATTCATTAACACTTACGAGTAAATTATCAGATAGTATGAGTTCAGTAGATTTCCTAGATAATGGTACCTTTTCGAAAAACCTGCCGACCGCAAGCTAAAGATATGCGTATCTGCGACGGCCAAGACTAGACACTTTCAGTTCTCTCGCGAACTTTTAGGCGGTCGCTTGGTAAGGTAGACGCAGCTTTCGGGTACTTAGAGCAAGTGATTAGCTGATAGCGATCGCCGATTCGTTCACGATAGTGTGACATAGTGAGCTCCCTGAAGTGATTATTGTCTTATTGATCTTATTCCTCAAATAGAATCTTAAGTGTTTAAAATTACGATCATTGTTTGTTCATGAACAGCAACTGATGAGTTCAGTGATTACTTTTCAGTGTGTACTTAAGGTATGCGTTGTGACTAAAAATTCCGAGATTAAGACAGGTCACTAAATGGCCTGAGTCACTATGTGAGGTACCGAAGGTGCACTGAGTGGTTGACGGAAATTGTTAAAGTGCTAATAAGTGATTGTGCGATAAGCATACATTTATCATGGATTATAGCCAATAAAATTTCACTTCATTGTTATAAAAATGTTTCACTCTTACCTGATAGCGTTTTATCAAATGTAATGAAACATTTCTCACTAAACGGTGATGTGTTCGAATATCTACGTAAAGGTGGTTACCATAGTGTAATTAGAAATTTATGCATGTTGCATTAAACGCATGGCAATTTATGGAATAAGGATCCTGAATTATAAAAGATTTAATCATACAGTACAATACCAGGAGTAACCTTAATATTCATCAACCCCATTGGACGAAAGCAAGTATTTATAACTTTATGAAATCATTGAATGAATTTTCATAAAAATTTATATCAACTGCACTTTTCCTTTCGTTCGCGCCATATTTCTTTCTAGATCTTTTTCTGCGAACATTTATGTTTACGCTTAAATCCAAATATTATGTATGAAACTTTGTTTTCTAAAAAAATATGTTAGGGTTTGTTGAAAGGCTACATCATTTGATAGCTTATTTTGAACATTAAAATAACAAACGAAATTATTCAGCACAATTTGAACATTGAGCATAGGAAATTCACGGGAATCCACCTGCAAGAAACACGTAAGCAACTTTACTAGGAAATATGTACAAAAAATGTGCGTAATCTATTGCTCATGATTAGTGGGTTCCAAAAGATTAACGACCTTTAGGCTACAACGACATGTTTGACGACTTCAGTCTTCTCCGAGGTTTCAGAAAGAGGAGATGGTGAACGTTTTGGTCACAACTTTGTGACAAAATATAGAAAACGAAAGTATAGGAGGACTGAGGAAGGTTGTCAGAAACAATGTCGATAGAGTTTCGTGAAAGGTATTCCAGGGACGTAATCCAAGACATCATGAAAGCCATTAATTCGCTGCTATATCAGCTACTACTTAATTGTTATTTTTACCACTTTCTTCAAATTATTTAACTTTGCCTCAAACTTATGCCCAAAGAGGACACCCAGCATTAGAGGTCTATATTCAAAATCGTCCCTACTATCACCACAAATGCTTTATATACGCGAAAATCTATCTTTTCTCCTAATTTTCAATTAAACAATTATCTCAAAAATGCTCCTCCATTTCTTCTTTTTGAGAATCATCATTGTCCCTCCTACCCTCCCACCTAAGGCTGACGATCCCATTATGTTCTCTGATGCAAAAGTTATTTATTCCGTGCAAATCTGACTTCATTGACATCCAAAGCACGACTAAAAGTGCAAATAGTGTAATTTATGCAAATTTTGAACAAATTTGATGACGAATGATCCCGCAAAACGACTAAGATAACAAAAATGAAAAACCGTACTGCAAGTTTGATGACCGTACTTGATGAGTAGTCAAACCACCAAACATATCGTATTATACGGAGCTTGCTTAAGGGGTTTTCTTATGTGACGCTTTCTAGAAATCAATCTTTAAGGTTCTATGTGGAACAAAATCTTATTAGAATCGATTCGAAGTCTGTCTGTCTGTCTTTTTCTTGTCATTGGAAGGTGCAAAACCTACCGCTGGCTTTCGCCATACGGGTATGTGAGACTACACGCTAAAACCACCTCTTCTCCTTTCGCTTAACCCGCGGGACTCTCATTCCGGTATTACCTCGTGGACAGAATCAGTTACGAGCTGCGGCTCGTGTCATTATTTACTACTTTCCTCCGAAGCTCCTCCTTCCCCAGCAGATTGTGGATCACCTTCATGAACTTTCCAACACACTCCCAGTTTTCTCAGAGCTAACATTTCATTCACCATATTCTCGGGTGACAACCGCGCCCTGGCGTCAATTTCCACTGAGTGTGTGGCGAACCTCGGGCAGTTAAAAACAACATGCTCCGCATCCTCTGGAATCATCTCGAATGATGGGCAATATGGGTATGCAAGGTACCCCCCGTACACGCTTGAGGACGTTGCTAACTTCACCGTTTAATCCATTTTGGGACATCTGGAATAATCCTATGAGTCCAGTGTCGTTTAGTTGAATCACCCCATCTTTTTTGCCACTCCAAAATAGCTTCACTTCGTGCCAATTGCCGACAATAAGTACAAGACTGGCCGGTTGCATATGATGGGTCGTAGAGGTCCACCCTCGTTTGCCAAGGTGTCGATGGGGACCATGCCTGCTATCACACATACTGCTTCGTTGGAATGCACTCAATCGATATGGGGCTGCGATTTTCCTTCTATTTGCTGCTAGCTTTAGTGCGAAGGCTTTGTCTAGGACCACCTACATTTGGTAACATTCTTGCCAGCAATGTAGCAACCCCGAGAGCCTTTTAGTTGCTTAATTCTCAAAATTGGGCTTGAATTTTAGTCTTTGGTCAACCATGACTCTTAGGTGTTTAAGCGTTGGTTTCGAATGTGTTATGTGTTCGCCAATTCTGATCTTTATCGACGTTGACTTCCTTCGCTTGGTGATCAAAACTACTTAATTTTAACACTTTGTGAGCACCAGGCCAGCCATGTCGTCTGTGAAGCCAATAATTGTCACTTTTTTGGGCAGTTGCAACTTTAAAATTCCATCATACATTATTATATACACGAGAGGAGTGACGACTGATCATTGTGAAACGTCACAGATTGTTCTATATGTCTTAGGTCCATCGTCCGAATCGTAACATAATTGCCTCCCACGGAGGAATTCTATGACTATAATATACGTACCAGATATTTGGGATGGCCCAATTTGACTAAACCCGCAATTATTTTGCTCCATTTTGCAGTATTAAAGGCATTGTTCACGTCGGGAGTAACTTTATTGGCCTCTACAGCTTTCTCAGCAATTTTGACACCGCACTGATTGTATTGATAGTAGATCTTTTCTTTCGGAATCCGGACTGCTTATCTGAGCCTATTGCAGATGACCCGTTCGAAAAGTTTGCCAACGCTGTTTAAAAGGCTTATAGGTCTATAGACGAAGGATCATTCAAACGTTTATTTGGCTTCGGGATTAGCACAAGCTTCTGTTTTCTCCACTTTTCTGGGTAACACTCTCTTTGAAGCACATCGCGAAATTTTCAGTGAACCACTTTTGAACCTTTTTAACGGCATCAGAGCTTTATTTGGAATGCCATCTTAGCCTGGGGCTTTATTTTTTACAATTTTCTTTGCGGCTTCCAGGCCTTCTTCGGTGGTTACCTCGGGAGTTGCATCTGTGGTTACCTTGGGAGTTTCATCGGAATCTATTTGGACAGTAAGCAGGTTCGAGTCATTTGAAACAGGTGGAAAGAGGGTACTAATGATGTCCCGCAGCAAATCACGGTTGGTGATCGGTGACGAGCGTTTACCCTTGATTGATACCATAACTGCCTTGTATGCACCCCCATGGGTCGGACTCCGTTTCCTTTCATAACGTCTTGGAGTGTTCAGTTCTACTTCAGAGATGGTTGATTGCAGTTATTTACTCGCGTTCTTATATCGATGGTGCAATTCTTCAGACTCAAGCCGGTTTCCGCTACGTTGACTGTGTCTCCTGGCTTTAAGGCAAACTTTGCGAAGTTCATCAAGATTTCGGCGTTTCACCAGGAGTTGGACATTCATTTCTTGTCTTGTTTTGTCCCGAGGTCCACCAATTGGAAATTCCTAAAAGCTATCTGGCATCCTGACCTACGAAATCGATCCACCTCAGGCAAGTCAGCTCTGCCTCGTCTTTTTTTTTCTACCATAGATATTGCCCTTATAAACTTTCCAGGCTGGATCATCCTCATCCATACGGATTAGGTGACCTGCCCACTACAACCTGTTGAGCCTAGTTTTATCCAAAATCAAACAGTCGTGGTATCGCTCATCGAGTTGTACTGTGTTGAATCAGAACTTCATTCCCAAAATACCGGGGTACCTCAAGGTGCTTAAGTAGCACTTTCAATCCAATCCGCAGCTTTATTGATGACAGCACCCTTGACTTCGCGTATTCGTTTGATTCGCTGGCGGACTCCCGTCGTGGGGGGGAGCGCATGTTTGAGTCATTGAATGTGGACATAACGTTTATTATTGCTTGGGACAAAGCAAATCGTGTCCAGTTCAATGCTTTTAAAACCAAATGCTGTCTCATTTCGAATAAACTATGTGGTCCCCCTCCTCACAATCTATTCTTGTCGATGGTGGGAATACTTCAACATACTGGGTATTAACATCTCTAGTAAACTCAGATGGACCGACTACATCTTCGGTATTGTGAAAAATGCGATGAAATGTTTGGGTTTTCTGAATCCTTGCAAAAAATATTTTTCGCCATTCGACCTGGCGCCGATCTACAAGACTCACGTCTAGTCTTAGATTCGAATATAACTCTCACATTTGAGCGGGTGTAGGTATAACTGCACTGTCTACTCTTGATAGAAGTCAACGAAGAGCTTTTAAACTCATCGGTGATGTGAGCATCACATCACAAATTGAGCCTCTTGAACACAGACGATCTGAAACATGTATTTCTATACTCTATCGTTATTATGAGGGTCACTGCTCCCAGGAAATATCAGGTCTTATCCCTTGTAAAGCCTCTCCCAAGCGCAACACCTGGCTAAGTAGCCGCTTCCATCCGTGTGCTCTAAGGGTCAGTACTAGTCGCACCGTGAAATACCACGAATCCTTCTTGTTTCGAACTATATGAATGGTGGAATAGACTACCATCTTCTGTCTTCCCGTCTGACTACAACATACAGATGTTTAGGCAAAGAATGCATCGCCACTTCCTTCACGCTCAACCCTTTCCCCACTCCAATCCTTCACCTCCTTCTTCCTCGCCAAGGCTGTGTTATGGGTTAATAGCATCAAAGGACATCCCGTGAGCTTTGGCATCATCACAAAAAAAACTGAATAATCCGCAGTCCGTTGTCATTGATCCGACATATCGTCTGAATACGGGCTCCGTCCCTGCTTGATTGTTGAAATCTCCAAGTATGATTTTTATATCATACCTGGGACAGGCTTCGCCAACTCTGCAGTTCCTCTGTAGTGTCTGACTAGGAAGCCTACACTGAGCCCATGGTTTACCGGGTCATACAATATATGTTGTTTACGGTGCAGGGTTGTCAGCCCTACCCAACCTCCAACTTGGACGAGTTGGTACGATTTGTGTTGCCTTTAGGCGCCGGAGACACACCTTCATTCTAAACCGTCCGCCGGCGGTTTTTCTATAAGAAAGAACTCCTAGCGATCACTGCGTGGAGGTGGAGATAGGGTTTGGTAATAGAGCTGTTGTGCGTTCAGCAGGCGTTTCTCAGGTTTTACGCTCCATCGTAGGTACCAATCAACGTTTCGCCCTGGGACCTATACTACCCTTTGACGGCCGGGAGAGTATCAACAACGACCAAACACTTCATAGCTCGAAAGCAACGGGAAGAACCATCAGCTATAAACCCCAGAAACATCAACACATACACATGTACTATTTTTTTGTACATCCTTCCAACTTTTGCTCCAATTTTTCCCACTTCCTTAATGAGAACTCTAAAAAACGAGCAACAGATAATCAACACTTGAAACTTTTTCCGTTGATTAATTAAATTTCCATTTCACAAATAAAGTACGAACTCAGATCAATATTTGATAGAAGCGTATTCTCTTTCCATGACTTTCCACGTTCCAAAGCCAAACTAGTGTTTGCCTGCAGTCTACATGAACTGGCATTTTCGAAAGCCTTCAAAAACATGCTACCATCAAATTGGAGTTTTCTCGTTCCTTCCTTCAGCTCCTGATGAACTTTCTTTTTCGAAAATTCACTCTTCCACATGAAACTGCTCCTTCGTAGCAGTTTTCCGCGTAGTCTTAGTTAAGATCAAGTGCAAGTTTTTCTTACTTGGAAGCAGATTAATTAATTTCCTGGCGCTATGCTGCACAGTCGATTCCCGGGGAGACATGTGAAGATTTCCCTCATCGGCACAATGCACGTGAATCGAACTGAGCGACTATTATATACACTCCGACATACACACATTTATAAGAAATTTCCAATTACTGTTGTTGATCGATAAATCGAGGAAATATTAGCGAAAGACGAATTGCTCCAACTCCCGGAAGAGCACGTACCGATTCCTGAAAAAGTTTATCTAAAGGAACATTTCTCGTTGGCGGTGTACCTTATATGGAGGAAGCTGTTAGGGAAATTATCGATAAGTTGCAAAATTGGGATTGATTCAAGGATTACAATTAATAGTGATTTGCGGAATTTCTGCCGCCGAGTTTGAGCTCTACGAACCCCTCGCAAACCAACTGAAACTGAGTCAATTATTCAAACTGAACTCATAGTCATTGCACAGTTTTATGTTAAGTTCTAAATTATGGTGAGCACAGTCCTAATTGAAATAATTGGGATAAGTCGGAAGTTACTAGGTCGACCTTGGAAAATTGGGTGGGAAATTTCTACTAATTCGCGCAGGGTGGTTTAAGCGGATTTAGCACAAATTAAAAAGTCTGAGCACAAGTGACTTTCACATAATCAAGATAAATTTAGTCAGTGCTTTAATTGAGTAACGAAATGACCAGCAATTCCTTAAAGAAGGAAAGCATAAAATGCTGATACCAAAAACTAACCCAATCATCTGCACAATGCAGAACAACCTCAACACTTCCACCTGGTTGCTGCTAGGCAGCAAAACAGGGGAGAGAACCAATAGGCCGGGAACTTTTCTCACTATCGGCGTTCCCGAACCCTACTATGGGCTGGGAACCGTCACGTTACAAGTGTCGGCTCCTAAAACCATTGAAGGGGATATGCAGCCCTCGGCATCTACATCTGAAATAAATTCCCAAATAAATTTGCAGCATCAGTCATCGGATCAATAGCTGCAAGTCATTTATATACCTCATACAAGAACCGTGGGTTGTTGGTGGGGTAGTCAGGGGTCTAAACTTCCATCATACTGACCTATTGTATGCCAATGGAAGCGATCGACCCCGCACCTCCTGCATGGTAGTCTCAAAAGACTTCCAGGCTAATTTGGTTAACGAACTATGTGATGGCAACACCACATCGGCTAAGCTAACCATAAAAAGTCAACAGGGAGATGAAGAGATACTATGATGCTCTGCATATTTTCCCTACGACGCAGAAGACGTTCCCAGTGGAACATTCATCAGAGCTATCCAATATGTCAAAAGTAGAGGCATGGGGGTAATAGCAGGATGTGATGTCAACGCTCACCACATATGCTGGGAAGTTCGAACATCAATGCAAGAGGATCGAGATTACTGGAGTATCTAGTAGGAACCGATTTGCAGATCCTAAACCTTCAACGTGGTCAGGCGAGAGGTCATCGACATCACGGTGGCATCTCTTGAGGCAACCTCAAAGCTGAAGCGGATTCTAGTCAAAGAACGTAACCAGAAACTGGGTTATTTACGTTTACAGAACGGGAAGTACACAGAAAGCGATGAAGAAACGGCAAACCCTTTGCTTGAAGTGCACTTCCCAGCCAGCATTCAAAATCTAATCTCGAAGCCAACAGGTGCATACAATCCTCAACCGAGAGACTGGAATCCGGCATGCAAAGTAGTATCACTGAAGCGAGTAAAATGGGCATTTAACTCGTTCCATAGATACAAGTCGGCAGGCACGTCCAGATGGCATCATCCCTGCGCTAGTAATAGAGGGTCTACACATTCGGAATACATATCGTGCATGCCTAGCACACGCTTATATTCCAATTAAATGACGTGATGTGAAGATGTTATTCATTCCCAAACCAGGAAAACGCACCTACTCAGACGCAAAAATCTTTCGACTGATCAATCTAACGTCCTTTCTACTAAAAGGAGTAGAAAGACTAATAGATCTTTTCATAAGGGATACACACATTCCTAAGTGGCCACTTCACCATAGGCAACATGCCTACCAGAAAGGCAAATCCACGGAGACAGCACTCCATGAACTTACGGCAAAAATTGAAAAGGTGATGTTCGAAAAAGAATACGCCTTAGGCGTATTCATGGACATCGAAGGTGCCTTCAATTATGCCTCATTCACGGCAATTTGTGATGCGGCAAGACAGCATGGAATCGAACCGCTGCTAATTATTTGGATCTTTCACATGCTAGAGTGGAGAAAAATTCCCATATCGTTCGGCCAGAAGTCTATTGTTATGGCTCTTGGTAATGGATACCATGCTGTGGCTCCTGGAGGACAGAAAAGTTTTTGCGCAGGCATTTGCGGACGACCTAGCCCTAATAATTACTGGTAAGTTTGCGGACATAGTATGTGACCGCCTGAATGCAACCCTGCATGAAATCCACAGCTGGTACCTCCGCAATGGACTCACGGTGAACGCTAGGAAGACTGGACTAGTTATGTTCACTAGGAACATCAGGTGGGGCAGCTATACGCAACCCACCTTAGCAGGGGCGAAAATCTAGCTAGCACAAACAGTCAAGTACTTAGTGGTGCATTTCGATTCCAAGTTAACGTGGAAGCATCATATCCAGAAACAATATCAGAAATCCTGCATATTGCTCTGGTGCTGTAGGAATACGATAGGTAAGACCTGGGGACTTTCACCCAAACGGATATACTTGATGTATACATCCATAATAAAACCCATTTTGAAGTATGCATGCCACGTCTCGTGGCCAAGACTGAACTTTGGTAACAGCAGGAAGCTTCTAACGCAGATTCAGAGATTTGGTTGCCTAAGTATTACTGGAGCAATAAGTACTGCGTGGACTGCGGCACTTGAAGCTATCCTAAATTTACCCCCCATTCACTTGGAAATGAAACGGAAAGCAGCCAACGACGCATATACTCGATACCATTGGGGCGTGGAAGGGCGGCCAATCACACGGTTATGCGTCTATCTGGAAATTCCTTGAAAAACAAACGATAGCCCTGATGCCGACCGATCATATGGTTTCCAGATTCGTCTTTGAAAAGACATACACTGTCGTAATCACCGAAAGAGAAGAATGGTCGACAAATGGCCATGAGTTTTTTCAGATTACAGACCTAATAATCTTCACCGACGGGTCAGTCATGGAGGATGGATCGGGCGCAGGGGTGTTCTCGGAGAATCCGACTATAGAACTGGCCAGACCCCTCGGGAAAATGATGGCCATATTCCAGGCGGAGATATATGCCATTTCATTGGCAGCAGGAGAATGTCTGTGACATAAGTGGAGGGGTCGCACCATCCGAATCTATTCCGACAGTCAGGCAGCATTATCAGCACTAATTGGCAACGACATATCAAGCCAGTTGGTGTGGAGTTGTCATCAGGTGCTGCTGAAACTTGGCCGACTGACCGAAACATTCCTGATGTGGGTGCCGGGGCACTCTAACATCGCCGGTAATGAGGAGGCTGACAGAGAGATCCACAATGGTGGGGCCAGAACCAGCTCTTGGAATCCGACCATATACTGTCAAGTCTACTCTGAAGGGTGAAATTGCAAGGATTCACGCAACCGAGTGGAAAAATTTGGACTCTTGCCGGCAAGCGAAAATCCTTGTGAAGGAGCCTAGGGCCACTAAAGCGGCATTTTTGTTGTCCCTTAAGAAGTGGGACATGAAAACCCTACTAGGACTTTTAACGGGACATTGCTCCTTAAACTAGCATATGGAAAAGATTGGGGTAGTGGTTTCGGCTATGTGCAGCCAATGTGGTGAGGAGCAGGAGGAGACGGCCCTGCACTTTTTATGCAGCTGCCCGGCATCCTCAGATCTCAGACGAAGACACCTTGGTAAGGTTTTCTTCAATGGAGAATCTGCACACTCTCTGCCTCTGGAGAATGTTCTCAGATTCGCTAAAGCCTGCGAACACCGTAGGCGGGAAGCCATTGAATAGGTAATTTACGGGGATAGTACAATGGGCCTAACAATGGCCTGAGTGCTCGGAGCTGCGGCTCCCCCCAGTAAACTAAACTAAACTAAAACCTAATCATCTGAAAATTCGTTACCTTTGCCTGAAATGATACGTCACAGGAAATATCTAGCTCTTCTATGCTCGGCTCATAACCCTAAAAATAGAATTCAATTACAATCCACGGGTAATCTTTGCTTTTCATCTCATTATCATACTCCTGCATATATGCTGGCTTCCCTCTATTAAAATCTATTTAAAACTTTTAAATACATGCAAGTACGTACCTTTAAAATGGAAACAAAGATGATCTTTCAATCTTTTTGAAATAGTACGGAATAAGAAAACTTTTCAAGAGTCAATTAGCGTAATGTGCAGAAGCAGAAAATTTATTTTTCTCCTTATCCTATAAAGATATCATAATACTGATAGGCTCATATTGGCTCTCCATATATCTACGTATAAACGCCGAGTTCCCCTTGACAACGTACTCCAAATTGAATGTATTGCAATTCAAGGATTCAGTTCGTCGTAAATATCTACGATTTTGTTTTGAATAAACTTGCCCCCTAAGTACAGCGATAACAGCCATATCTTTCTGGATAAGAGGCAGAAATATGGGTAGCTTTTCGTTCAATTCGTAAACATCAGAATGACGTATTTCATTGATAAGAATCAATACATTGCTCATATTTGAATTAGAATGTGGGAGGGATATATTGCATGAAAAAAGAATGTACTCGCGTAATAAGCGCCTAATTTGAGATTCGGAATATTATCTTATATACTGTATTGCTACCTACATGATGATGGCTTAAGAGCTGAAAATTATGATTTAGGGAAGCAATTAATGCTACTTTGACCCTGGCTGTTTGCGCAATGTGAATTAGGCAGATGTTGGTACTTCACTGATGCTGTGGATGCTGTACTTGTGAATTTGGGAAACATAGAATGAGTCACGGTTCATCAATCTTTCTCTAAGATAGAATAAAAATGTTGACGATTTACGTAATAAGGTACGCTGCTCTGTTTGATGAACTAGCAGACATACTAGCTTGACGGAGAAGAGTGGCGTCGAGGACTTCAGAAGGGAAAGTAAGGTGTTCGGGCTGCAAATGAAGAGAATCATTAAGGAAAGACCCCGTCGTAATGATTTTAAGAAAGCAAACATACTAACATACCGCTTTATTATATCTACCAGTCTATACCAAACATGCTTCATCGAAACTTTATATCTAAAGTCAACGCATTAATTACTACACTGTAATCCTCAATGTTCCATATTCAAATAAATAATTACATTCATGCTTCCTGACCAGGGTCACCATTTCTATTTATCAAATTACTTTCAGTAAACTGATCAGAAGTTTCATCGAACATAAGACAATAACAGAAACTATATTAGCCTGACAAAATTCAAAACGAACGCTCTACATACATATATATATATGATTGCTGTTTACCCATTGGTAGGCTAATGCGTTTCAAATCTCCTCACGACTCTCCGAGACGCCTGCACTCTTCCTTCGTCGGTCATTTTGAGAAAGTGAATTCTACTTCCTGGCATTGCGATTGTAGCCTCTTCTTAATGAGCGACCCAAAAAGACTATACACGGGAAATCAACTCCCAGCACATTTTTCGAAATTTTATGGAAACGGAGAAGTGTTGCATACGTTTGACCGCGGCGGGAGTTGCGCGGCAAATTCCGCGCATCAGGGCTGGTGTTAGTACCGTGTATGTGATCATTGGTGCCCACGTGGTTGTGAGCACAAGGCTGCGAGTGTGGCAGCAGCTGCTTATAGCTTCGCACATTCTAGCGGAACCAAAGGTAGAGCTTCTTTGAAGACTCATTTCAGATTAATGATAATGAGCGAATGATGCTTTAAAATTCCTTTATGGGAAGTTTGGCGGAAGGAAAAAAGCGCAATATTCTCAGCAATAGATCCATGTTTGTTCTCCTAGGAAGTAAGGAGGAAGTAAGAAGATGCATCCAAGATCAATATTTTAAATGCATCCGATTCATGCCGAAATTAGATGAAGAAACACACACAAGAAAACAGGCAACATCGGCACACCGACACGCCAATACCACATACCTACCGCGTCCCTACCAGTAAGGTGCACGATGAGATCCGAAGCCCCTTTGCCGATGGAGTTGGTTCTCCTGTGTATAATCTTCTTGGCGCGAGCCATTCACTGCCATTTTTACCTTCCAATCAAATCGTGTGAGGGTTCGCTTTCCATGTACTACTCCCATATAGCAAGCTAGAAAGAACACTAATAAAGAACAGTCTTCACTTGATCTTGGTGTTAAGATAACTGCATTTCCAGATTTTAAACAAGGCGGTTAATGCCTCGAGCCACATCCAGTTTGGTAGCGCCGTTAGCAGAAACCACGTTTCCTACATACGCAAATTGATTGATGTTTTCGGTAATCTGCCCGTTAATGCAAATTTAGAGAGTTTTCAATGACCCGTCAGTTTTGAAGAAAACTGTTATGGTCCTTTAGCCACGCAAAATTTAACCATTACTCTTGGTTTTTGGTTTTTGCAGAATTCCTGTTTGTAAATCGTACGATCTAATGCTTCTCACGTTTCACATATCAGAACAGAAGTGTTACATTTCACGGCCAAAATGTTGGATATAAAAATAACGCTACAAAAATCAAGTTGGATCCATTCTAATCTAATTTGATGAAAATTATACTTTGACATTTCCCATCGCCCCAGTCCCATGTCAGATCGTCTCCATTGAATCCAGCGGCAGAGGCGACTTTATGTTGGCGCCTAGGCTCGCGCCTCCAATATGCCGCCACATCACTGTATCCCCAGCTGAAACCGCGCGGGTTCAGCGAAGCAAACCATCCGCGTGATCCCGCCGTCCCCGAGCGAATCTGAGGCTTCGCGGACGCTCTTTCGAAGGCCTTCAGCCTCGACAAGGATACCCACTTAGGTCCGCCTCGGACGTCAATTTTAAACGAGTGCTCGCCCCGTTCCATAATTTTAAAGAAGCTCTCGTATGGTGGTTGCAGCGGCTTTCGAGGAGCGTCTACCCTGATGAGGACCTGGTCACTCGTGTCGAGATCCCTGTTGACCTCCGATGTCGCGTGTCAGAATGGTGGAGTCCGTTGCATTTTCGAAACCGCGTTCCTGGGCAGATGCAGTACTTCCGAATCGTTTAACCTTGCTCTGATGTCCCGTACAGGGTCGGCGGGGAGGCGTAGATTCTCCCCGTAAACCATCTCTGCTGGGCTGGCCGTGAGCTCCTCTCGCTGGACTGTGCGGAGGCCGTGGAGGACGAAAGGCAAGGACCGCGACCACGACGAATCGCCGCAATCCATTACAACGGCCTTCAACGTCCGATACCAACTTTCCAGCATACCATTGGACTGTGGATGGTACGCTAATGCGTACTAGTCTTATGCTGTTTAAAGCCAAGAAGCTTTGCTAACTCCGCAAAAAGAGTAGATGCAAATTGCATTCCCTGGTCCGTGATGATAGCTTCTTGAACACCAAAGCGCTGAATCCACAGACGCTCTCGGCATATGGTTGCGCCGTAATGTCAGACGGAGGTATTGCTTCAAGTCGCCACATAAACCTATCGATGTTTGCGAGGCAATACTTGAATCCGTGTGAGTCTCGCTAAGGGCCGATGATGTCGAGATGGATAGTGTGACAGCGCTTGGTTGACCGGGGGAAAACACTTACTTCCTTTCGAACGTGCTTGTTGGTTTTGCACTTCTGGTAGGCGATGCACTGTCTGGCCTAAGAATTTACGTCCTTGTTCATGGACGGAACGAAATATTTATCAGTGAGTAACCGGTTCGTCGTCCTGATGCCTCGATGCCCAAGATCGCGAATCGCGTTGAATACTTCTCTGCAAAAATCGGTCGCAATGAATGGCCTGGGTCCCTTATCTGAGGTCTCGCAGAGTAAATAATAAAAATAATAAAATAGGAAACTCCTTGAATTTGTGTTTGAAGTTTACCTTCAGGTTCTGAAGCTCTGCATCGTCTTTTTTGTGCTTCGGCGATTGTCGTATAATCGACCATGGCGGGGACTGTGACCTCTGAGATTCGATACAAAGCGTCAGCAACAACATTGTCTTTCCCAGACACGTGTTGTATATCAGAAGTGACCTGGCCAATATAACTCAAGTGCTTAAGTTATCGAGGGGATACTTTGTTGGGCTTTTTTTCTAAGCGCGAACGTAAGGGATTTGTAGTCCGTGAACACAGTGAACGGCCTGCCCTCAAGGGAGAAACGGAAGTATTCAATTACAAGGTACGCGGTGAGTAGGTCACGATCGTAAGCGCTGTAATTGCGTTGAGCTGGGTTGAGCTGCTTCAAAAAGGAATTCAATGGTCGCCAGATTTAATTCACCCGTTGATGAAGAGCGACACCTACCGCTGTATCTGAGGCATCGACGAACATAACTAGGGGTGCATAGGGTTGAGTCAATGCCAGCAGTGTTGCTTCAATAAGCTGTTGCTGGACTGTCTCAAATGCATGAATGGCCTCAACGGACCACGCAACCTCGCGGGTGTCTTTAGTTTTGGGCCCAGACAAGTAGTCGTGATGAGTGACCCCGGGCAAGAAACGACGATAGAAATTTAACATGCCCAAGAACCTTCGCAGATCATTCACCGTGGTTGATAGTGGAAAACACTTAATCGTCCCAACCTTTTCTCGCCAGGGGTTACTAAGTAGCCGAGAAGCTTCACCTGCCTCTGGAGGAATCTGCATTTTTCAACGTTAAGTACAAGTCCGGCCTCAGGGAGACGTTGAAAAATGCACTCAAAATGTTCTAAGTGCTTAAATTCTGAAGAGAAAACGACCAAAACATCATCCGTGTAGATGAAACAAATGTTCAAGTTTTGTAAGACAGAGTGGATAAACCTCTGGAAAGTCTGTGCAGCGCCGCACAAGCCGAAAGTCATCCTAGTGAACTCGAAGAGTCCGAAAGGTGTACAGCTAGCCGTCTTTGGAATGTCTTCGGGAGCGACAGGCATTTAGTGATACACCTTGGCAAAATCCAAGGTCGTAAAAACACGGCAGTTCGTTAGCGTGTGCGCAAAATCATGGAGGAGTGGAATGGGATATCGGTCTGGAACTGTCTGAGCGTTCAGAGACCTGACCGCCATTCGCCGCTTGGCTTAGGGACCAAATGAAATGGAGAGAACCAACAGCTATTGAATTGTCTGCAGATACCTTGTTTCATCAAGTCTTCCAACTCTTTCTTCACAACAGCAAGCTTCTGAGGTGAAAGTGGACGCACCTTTGAGAAGATTAGGGAGCCGGTAGTGTTGATGTGGTGCTCCACATCGTGCTTAACTGGCTTGGAAAAACTACTTTCAGTAGTGATTATGCTGTACTATCGGAGGAGTGCGCAAATGCAGTGGTCGGCAAGGTCCTCGAAAATTATAGAAAGAGTGCCATTTTGGCAGGTAGAAATCTTCCCTGACGCACGTAACGTTCTGTAAGTCCATCAGCAGCCCAGGAAGTCTGCGCCTAATCTGGGGACGCTAATGTCCGCCAGTTGTTTTTTGTTGCGCTGAACGTGGTACATTTAGTCGCTAGAGCCTGGAGCAAAGTCCCAACCGTCAATGCGAACTTCGTGACCGCGTCGGCTAATGTTGACACTACTGACTTATGCTCGTCGATTTCCCGGGTTGTATTTCGCGAAACCGCCGGAGTGTGTCCCTAAAAGGTAGAAAGAGAATAACAAAATGAAATGATTAAAAAAATATTGACTAAAACAGAAGAAAATAAATGAATAATATTAAATAAAAATAATGGAAATGAAACACAAGAAATGGATGAAGTTGCCTGGCTTGTATTGAATTCAACTGTTGTTGTTGCTGCAACTGCAAGTGAGGTTGGATGTGTTTGATGTTATGTGAAGTTTGCTATGTCTGTGTCGCTGACTATCTCCTGAACTCAAACTTCCTGAAATCGAAGAAAAAGCGTCAATTCTGCCGATATTTGCAGTTGTCCGCAGATAAATAGGGATTATCAAAAAACCACCCCAATGATATAGCACACTCTATTTATGTCTAGGTACAGATCTGATTCTAATCGATATTGTCAGGCGGGTTGCCTAGTGTATTTGCCATAAGATTACCAAAATAACTCTCACCCCCATTTGTTGGGGGACAACCGGACCATAAAAACGGCCAATATAGTAGCTCAGTGTCCACAATATCAGAAGCCTCTGTTAATGCGTAGCCACCTACCTAGATTTTAAAGCCAGAAATTTGTCAGAAACCGGCGCCAAACTCAAGAGAGCAAGTCTTGTGGCCAAGGCTAGAGAGAAGGAAGACTCTCCATAGTCCTACCATCTCCCTTCGCGTAGACCCAAAGTGTCTACCATATATTGCCGGAATTCTCATTCGACTTGGAGAAAGCAAGAATGTTAGGTTCCCTCATTACAACTGGTGTTGAACGTGTACATTCCAGAAACAAGTCATAGCTTCTTTTCGATAGCCGTAACCGTAAGGTCAGTCTCTCTCCGAGACATTATTGTCATTTCGATAGCAATAATGTTTCAAAGTTTATAGGTTGCTAAGCCATCAATTTTGACCATATCTCTTTTAGTCGCCATTTACAACAAGCGTGGAAGATCTTGAGTGCATTCTGCAGCCCCAACTCACAGGGCATGATTCGCTGTGGCCTGGCATTTGCTTCTGCAATGCTACAAATTAAGGGCGAGTTACTGAAGAAACCAAGACCAAAGGCCCTGAATCATAAGCGGTTAAGGGCAAATTCACCATACAAAGTTATACTTAGATAGTGGTGAGAAATGGATGGAGAGAGCAAACTGTTTTTATTGGATGCAAATCTTGTAAGCACCTTCTCAAGCTTCGGCGGTGCCAGCTGACTTTCGAGCTGAACCTGGGGTGTTTTTCAAAAAATTTGGAATTCTTAGTGGAAAAACAAACCTCATTAAGGTGGCTTTCTATAAGTGCGGTGTATGAGTTATTTGTTTGAAACCATACAATATGACAGGATCCTTAAGCAAACGCCTGTAAACGGGATCGTCAAATAATACAACTGATAACTTTGTTAATCGCTCTACCTACCTAAGTTCATGATTAGGTGACCATTTACCTTACTACCTCTTTAAGAATCACTTCTTAAGATTGAAGTTTAAGATAAGACCGATACATGATACCGAAATGAATTCATTGTTAAAATAGTCTACAATTTTTAACTTTCAGATCTATCCATTTTTGTGGTCGAACAGTCCAAGTACAAGCAAATGCGTATGATCAAAAGTATGTTTCAAGGACATCGGAGGATGAGGACGCGGTACTTTGCTACAGATGCTATATAACTCACAATGACAGATTCAACTTATATGGTAGGACCAGGAATTTCGTTTTACCGCTCCGATGGTGATCTGAGTATCACCTTCAATGCAACTCGACCCAGAGTTGTTGACATCGAATTAAAGCTTTATGACATTTTCATCCCCATACTTGGATTTTTAATAATCACTATGAACACTGTTATTGTCGTTTCTAGTGGTCTCATTTTATATAAAGGTATGTATCACATATTCTGTCTAACTACTTGTGTATAAAAAGGTTATTCCTCTTATGTAGGGCCACACCCGCGGGCAACATACATATTTTTAGGAAATGTTGCATTAGCCGATTTGATCACGGGGGTGGCGGTCATCTTTGGCTTGTACTATCCTAGTGCTAGCCGAACGGAGGTTGTCTGTGCTGTAGAAATTGGTATATAGTGCCTCATCTTACCATGCCTTTCACCATATGACCCAAAAACTGAATGATCTTTTCAGGTATGACAGTATCAGCTTCAATGGCTTCAGTTTACAGCATCGGATTGATTGGTGTCGATCGTTTCCTTTATATTTTGTATGGGCTTACGTACCAACGTTATATCTACCCCAATCGGGCTCGCTTCATGGTACTTTGCACATGGGTGCTGGCGATCGTAATCGGATTTCTTCCCGCGATGGGCTACCGTCAGAATACTTATAATGGGAAGTTGTGCTGGTTCATAATCATTGAACCACCCGAATTGGTGTTGATTACAACCACCATAGGTCTTGTGCCATTAGTTCTAATCATTATTTTGTACAGTATAATTTTGTATCATGCACTTCGAAAAATCTCCCAATTGAAATTAGCTGCGAAAAACAGACAAGGAACAGATTCAGGAAATTTAAGGATGTTCCGCGGAGGTAGGCAGTCATCGACGCTGTCGGTAATTCCAGATAATCCAGGAATAAATGGTGATTTGAATTGTGACGAGGCGCCTTCCAGGAGATGTTGTGGATTATGTAAACGGTGAGCATTTTTCGTCTTCCTCTTTTCATTGTGCTCTAAATTCCTGTTTGTGTCTTACAGAAAATCTGCAAAGGTTCAAATCACTCCGGTCTACAACCCTAGTAAATGGAAGGCTATAAAAATTGTTGTCCTAACTACAGGATGTTTTTTTGTCACCTGGTTCCCATACTTTGTCGCATCTGCAATGCATGCTGTTTGCGATCCAAAGCAAACACCGAAATTTTGTGATGGACTTCGCGTTGCCTTGGCGAGCCCTCTGGCAATATTAGGCCTATCAAATAGTCTTCTTAATCCCATCATATATGCTTGGTGGCACAATGGCTTTCGAGAGTCCTTAAGAAAAATATGTAAAAACTGTTGCGGTAAGGAAGGATTTGTATGTGGAGCAGAAAGTTCATCGACCAGTCAGCAAACTATACGCACCCAAAGTACATTCTTGCATAAGTCTAAGCGACAAAGTGATACCGAGGCTTCGGACCAAGAGAGTAATCTAATAATGAAATCTCGGCCAACTTATAGGAGAACGTTCCAACAAATTGGAGCCCAAAATTTGAATTATGATGGAGGAACTGATGAAGATTGACCACCAAATAGGAAGATTGAGGTGGCAGCAGAAGTGCGACTTGTAGATCCCAGCACTGTTGTGTAAAGATCTGTTATGAACAATAAGATATATATGAAAGATGACAATTCTTTGATAAGTAATTGTGAGATGAATAAAACTGATACTGATTGATCTCGAGGAGAAAGAAATTTCGAATAAATGCTTTAAATAAAATTGTTTTGCTTTTCTTTCTCAGTTTTATTTTGCAGAAAACTAAATCCGAAGAACCAACCTTTCGCGTATCTTTCTCATTGGCAATTTAAGGACTTCTAAGGGAGGAGGAGAAGGTGATTCCCATTAAAACTCGTGGAATTGGAATAGAGACACAGGCTGGAATAACTAAAATAAATAATTATAATAATAGCCGCCGTAATCGGTCCCAAGCCCGGTTGTGAAAGAAGGAAGGTTGGAAATGTTCAGTCTGAATGGCTGTACGTCACCGCAGCGTCTCAGGGAGTAGGCGAAGATAATGCAGGAACTTTGTAGTCTTGCAAATTACCCACTGAGGAAACTATCATCACACCTGCTAGTTAGGTATAAAATGCAAAACCAGAGAAGAAGGAGAAACTTTAGGTCCCGCACGGATAACCGGCGGGTGTCAACTGACTTCATGACTAGATCGGGCTCCCATAATGGACAGCACGGCGTCGAAACTGCTACTCGTGAGGCGGTTCGACATCTAGGCGCCACGATCGCCAGGAGCATTGCTCCGCCTGCCGCAGCTGTTTTGCCACAATCTGTAGCGACCACTGCGCGTCAGCAGCGGATGAAGTGGACTGAAGAAATGAACCTCTTTATCATCCGTCAACATCTTACCGCCTCTTATTGCACCAGAGATTCCTCGAGCGTTTCCGGCAATTCACGCACGCGACTGTGTAGCGAGCCGCAGACCACAGTTAGATACTAGACAGCTACCACACTCCCCCTTGCCCCTCAAGGGGGGAAATCAGTGCGAGTACACACGATTTCAAATTGTTTTGCCCTTGAGCATGAGCGAGATGTAACGAAAATCCGATCAGCTGTATTTGACATACCGCCCAGACTTGCCAATGAATTGGTGAGATTGGCAAATTTTTGCTTATGTATAAGTGAATACGTGAAACAACCTTTTGCTATATGTGTGAGCACGCCGTAGTACCAGAATAGCAAAAGCTCACCAATCTCTCTCTTACCAATACGATTTGACGAAGATTATGCCTTTTCCTTGTTTAGCTTCTCTGATGTGTACAGATAAGCTTCTGCAAGCACATTCGCAAGTGGGGTCATTTTAGTAAGGGTACTGCCTATAGTAGATCTACTGTGCCGCAGACCATTACCGCTTTATTACTCGCAGCGACACAATATTGGCCATCATCAGGGAGCGTGTTCGACTCGAGGTCATCGCTGAAACTTGTGACCAAGAGTCGATGGAGGATAGAGACGACGGCATCGACAACACCACCCCACACTGCAGGCAATAGTTTCAGTACTAGCCGACGCATTCTTCTTCACCGTCCAGCTAAACTCTCCGCTGGGGTTCGGGGAGAATTTCAAAGAGCGTGTATAGAATTTTCGGAAATAGATTCACATTCACTACGAATCTCCAGCAACTCCGTGAAACGGTGCGATTGCATCTCAAGTGTGTGCTGATATGCCGCTGCTGCAATTACAATCACTTTTCGAGGAACTAGTGGAGCTGTTTCGGATCTCTAAACGAATTCCAACAGTCCAGACAGTGCAGTTTTCAGTAACCTAAGCGAAAGAATATTGGGGTGGACTTTGATGAAGAGCATGAATTTTGTGGATGTTACTGAAGAGGAGGTACATCATTATCAACAGCTCAACAACCGGTATCCGGTCTAGGCCTGCCTTAGTAAGGAACTCCAGACATCCCGGTTTTGCGCTGAGGTCCACCAATTCGATATCTCTAAAAACTCTCTGGCGTCCTAACCTACGCCATCGCTCCATTCCAGGTAGGGTCTGCCTCGTCTTCTTTTTTTACCATAGATATTGCTCTAATAGACTTTCAGGGATGGATCATCTTTATCCATACGGATTAAGTGACCTGCCCACCACAACCTGTTGAGCCGGATTTTATCCACGCCCTGACGGTCATGGCATCGCTCTAGATTTCATCGTTATGTAAGCTACGGTATCGCCCATCCTCATGTAGGGGTCCAAAAATTCTTGGGAGGATTCTTCTCTCAATCGCGGCCAAGAGTTTCTTTTTTCTTGTTAAGAACTCAAGTCGCCGAGGAATAGTTAAGGACTGGCAAGATTATTGTCTTATACAGTAAGAGCTTTCACCCTAACTCCGCCATGCTATTAATATAGTATGCTGGTCCCAAGCCCAGGTAAAGGAGGAGGGTTTGAGGCAACGTACTCTGTACTATCCTCAGTAAAACAAAAATAAAATGCTGACATCAGGGAAAGAGATAAATAGAGTATAGTTGGAGTTATTCTACTATGCTAAATCCTACCTGATCTCTCTTGGTGACAGGCCCCGCGACAGGTCGACCAAGAAAATGCATAGAATGTCGTTACAAACATGATGATCGGATTGAGTCACAAGCCTCGGAGAAATGCTAGGGCGTCCACCTCAGTCGACGCGGCAGGACGGGCCCCGGTCCTGTCGAGAAATGGGCAAGGGTTCTTGACGCATGGACGGCGTCAGGACGTAAGCAAGTTAGTCCGCACACAACGAACAAAACAAATACGTGTCTGCACGCTAAATGTTGGTACCCTAACTGGAAAGACCGAGGAACTCGCAAGAGCCCTTCGGAAAAGGTGCATTGACATCTGCGCTCTGCAAGAAACCCGATGGTCTGGTTCCAAAAGCTGCGACATTGAACGCGAACGCGGTAAAAATGGCTACAAACTTCTCTATTTTGGTAACCCACACACTCAATATGGTGTTGGCATTGCCATCTCAGAGGGTTTCCGTGATGCCATTAAAGAAGTCGAACGATTTGATGATCGGCTGATGAAGCTCACCATTATATCAGCTGATCGCACTATTCACTTCTTCACCGCGTATGCACCACAGACAGGCCGACCTGATGCCGAGAAAGATGCCTTCTGGCAACTTCTCGATGAAAAGACTTGTCACGTGCCTGCTGACGATTACATAATCATTGCCGGCGACCTTAATGGTCATGTGGGTGAAAAGGCAGACGGTAACAGGTGCCATGGAGGAAAGGGGTTCGGAGCGCGCAATGAAGGTGGCGAGCGTATAATCGATTTTGCGGACACCCATGACCTTGTACTTATGAATACATGGTTCATCAAACGATTGTCTCATCTTCCCACATTTTATAGTGGGAACAATAAAACGCAAATCGACTATATTCTCATAAGATGTCAACATTTTACCACTGTCACTGATTGCAAAGTCGTTCCCTATGAGACCATCGCACCTCAACATCGGCCGTTGATTGCTGTCCTGCGAATTAAGCCACCGATAAAACGGCGTGAGGAACGCACTGGCCCGCCGCGCATTAAATGGTGGCGATTTGGTGAGAAGAACGAAGAAACGGTCTCACTCATACGATTGCCAACCATTACGAATGTGGAAGAATCATGGAACCAAATGAAAGACACGATCCACAAAGCGGCCTCTGCAACCCTCGGGGTCACCAAGCCGGGTAAGCGGTACATCAACCGAGATACTTGGCTTTGGAATGATGATGTTGAAATGAAGGTCCGTGAAAAGAAACGCCTCTACCACAAATTTCTTGACGATAAAACACCTGCTAATTGGCAAATTTATAAGAATGCCAACCGGGAAGCAAAGAAAGCGGTCACTGTCACCCGAGCGAACCATTTCAAAAATCTTTACAATAAACTGGACACTCGGGATGGCGAGAGAGATCTGTACCGACTTGCTAAAAGCCGTGATGAACGCACACAGGATATCGAACACTTCTGTTGTGTTAATGACAAGAACGGTACTTTGCTTACTGATCGTCGAGCCGCCACGGATAGATGGCGAGAATACTTCGAGCAGATTTCAACTGAAGAATTTGCTCATCCTCCACTTCCACAATCATTGCCGACATTTGGAGCAGTTCCACCAGTCAGCGCAACTGAAGTCGAGGAGGCAATAAAACAAATGAAATCGGGGAAAGCAACAGGACCTGACGACATCGCATCTGAGCTCTGGAAAGCAAAGAGCTGGGACCCAACACCGTGACTGAGTGAATTCTTTAACCGGGTTATTCAGGAAGGAAGAACACCATCTGACTGGCAAGAAAGTACCACTGTTCCAATATGGAAAAAGAAAGGTAGTCCAGCAGAATGTTCAAATTACCGTCCGATCCGGTTACTTTCCCATACCATGACGATTTTTGAACGCATTCTTGACAACCGTATTCGCGAAATCGTTGAAATAACCGTGAATCAAGCCGGATTTGTCAAGAACTGCGGAACTACTGACGCAATACACGCTGCGCGGTTACTCATGGAGAAACACCGTGAGAAGCATCGCCCTCTTTACATTGCCTTTCTGGATCTAGAGAAAGCGTTTGACCGTGTACCACACGAACTCATCTGGTATGCTTTACGACAACACTTCGTGCCAGAAGAACTCGTGCGCTGGGTTCAATTGCTCTACCACGATCTGAAAAGTAAAGTTCGAAGTATGGCGGGTGTATCAAAACCGCTTCGTGTCTCTGTTGGAGTTCATCAAGGAAGTGCGCTCTCACCACTCCTCTTTGTTCTTGTTATGGACACCGTCACACGGGATATCCAACGTCCAGCGCCCTACACACTGCTTTATGCAGATGATGTTTTCCTAGCATCTGATAGCAAAAATGATCTCGAGCAACTTGTTCAAAAATGGAATGATCGCCTCATGCAACACGATCTCAGATTGAATTTAAACAAAACTGAATTTTTGACGACCGATCCCCATGAAACAGGCACAATCACTGTCAGCGGCAGTGATCTGCCCAGATCTGAGCGATTTAAATACCTCGGGTCAACGCTATCAGCCAATGGAGAGCTGCGTTATGAAATTGCTTCACGCATTAACGCAACCTGGATGAAGTGGCGTTCCACAACTGGTGTCCTTTGTGATCGACGTATCAACGAACGTCTCAAATCTAAAATTTACCGCAATGTTGTCCGTCCAGTCGCTCTCTATGGTTCTGAGTGTTGGCCGACCATAAAAGACAATGAACGGCGTCTCGCGGTAATGGAGACGAAGATGCTACGTTGGACTAGTGGCGTCACACGTTTAGATCACATCCGAAATGAGGATATCCGCGATCATTATGGGGTTGCACCGATCGTGGAAAAGTTGCGAGAGAGGCGTCTTCGATGGTATGGTCACGCAATTCGTGCAAACGAGAATTCACTTGCAAAGATTGGTCTGAACATCGAAGTCGATGGTAAACGACCAAAAGGCAGACCTAAGCAACGGTGGCTTGATACGCTGGACGGGGATTTGAAAGCCTCGAGATTGCACCCAGATCAGGCATTCGATAGAGCCAAATGGCGAAGCCGATCACGACGAGCCGACCCCGCTTGTGAACGGGACAAAGGCTGAAGAGAAAAAGAAGAAGACAGTAAGAGCTTTCACCCTATGGTGAGACGTTTCGAGCGAAACAGATTTTGTAAGCTGAAATAGGCTCTGTTAATTGCCAACAACTGTGCGCGGATTTTATCGTCGTAACTGTTATCGGTTGTGATTGTCGACCCTAGATAGGAGAAATTTTCAACGACCTAAAAGTTGTAGTCTCGTATTTTTATTTTTCTCGTTTCACCAGTGCGATTCTATGTTGTTCGTTCTTTGGTTTTTGGCGTTGACGTTGACACCATGCACTTCATCTTGGCTTCATTAATGTGCAACCCGCTTACCGCAGAGAAAAGATCTGATCTGTCGCGTTTACGGCGTATAGGGCTATCCCGCCCAGCAAGATAGCGGAGAATATCTTATATATGGTACTCAGTAACGTGATACGTCTATAATTGCTGCACTGCGTGATATCCCCCTTTTTATGTATGGGACAGATAATGCCTCGTTGCCAGTCGCCAGGCATTGATATTCTGTCCAACACCTTAAGCGTCAGTTGATAAACCGCTTGGTGTAGTTCGTCGGCTCCATGTTTAACCGATTCGTTTGTAATTCCAACGGCTCCTGGCGACTTATGTTTTCTAGGCCGGTAGATTGCATGGACTGTTTCTTCTATGCTTGGTGGTGGCAGCGTTTGTCCGCCGTCTTCAGTTGGCGGGACCTCCAACTCGCCCATGTTTTGGTTGTTGGACAGTTCTTCAAAATACTTAACCCGTCGTTCCAATATGCCCATTCTGTCGGAAATCAGATTTCTTTCCCTGTCTCGACAGGATGAGCACCAAGGCGTATAAGGCTTCATCCCGTTGAACTCTTGGTAAAACTTCCGCGCCTAATACGATTGTTCCCTTTACTTTTCGAGTTCACAGATCCGTTGCTAGCTTACATTCACCTTCGAACCAGTCGTGCCGACTTTTCTCGCAGCTGGGGCCAAATTGTTGTGGCCGTATCAATGATAGTATTCTTCAGTTGATCGTGAAGGTCATTTGTTGATACTTCATCTCTAGGACATTTGTTAGCTGCATTTATTGCGGCATCTATCTCCCCTTTATCCTTTGTCCGTCGCTAAGTCACTATACCGAAAATGCTTCTTAACCTGTATCGGAATCTTCCAGTCAAAATCCAGTCGGAAACCAGCTCCTGAAGAAAATGCACCTTGCCGTCAGGGACATTCTGACTGTGACGCAAGTGGAAGACAAGTGCTCTCCAGACTCCACCCTCTCACTTCGCTTTCGTCCAGAATATGCAGCTGCCATCGTTGGAATTTTTGCTCGAAGAAGATGATAAAACGAGCATTCTGGGAATTAGGACATGGGTGTTGCTACCCTACCAAGTGTGGCGATATCTAGAGAAATCGAACGCATGAAAGCAGAACTTTCGGCGGAAGGTGAGAACAAGCTGGTAACCCCTATAAGAGCTACACTAAATGCCGTAGTTAGTTAAAGTAACCTCCAACATGTCAAAGTCTCATCCTATCTACTGGCAGCAAAGCCAAGGGGTCATTTTATCAGAATCTGTGATATTGGATCAGTAAAGGGGACTAGGATTTTCTTCGATGAGAGGCCCTCGAGACCGAAGGCCTGCGTTTTAATGTAAAAATTGTTAGAGACAACCATGCTAAGACAAAGCTGTTCCCAGCACCTTATTGCGGTAAACTTACAGGTTAGGTGAGAGGAGAAACGTCATAGTTACCTCTGCTTACCCTATGATCCTTTGTGTCTTCCGTCGACGCGAGAACTAAAGGATTTGGTATTGTATGCAGAACCAAGTGGCCTTGAACTCTTAATTGGCTGTGATGCGAACACTGAGCATATTTGTTGGGGTAGTAGCAAATGCAACCCTAGAAGAGAGAAGCTGTTTGATTCATCACTTCATCTGGTCTGATGACGGCGAGCTTAGGGTGGGCCCGTACGTTCGTGGGGTTAAAGAAAGGGAAGACACTGAAGTTCAATGAACCTCTTGGCGGTAAAGTGGAACTCCCTAGGAGACTAATGGCTCCTTTGGCGGTAGAAGATCATTTGGAAACTCTGAATTGCACACTTTTAGAGTGCTTTGAAGACGTTTGCCCTATTTCCCGAGGCCAACGCAGTAAAACGGTTCCATGGTGGAACCAAGAATTACAAAGGCTCAGGAAATTAACTAGACGACTTCTAAATAGTTGACGTAGGTGTGTTGGCTGTTGGTCGAGATCTCGGAACGTTATGTAGAAATACACAACGCACCGTTGTTTTGATTGACAGTTGGTGCCTCAAGCATGGACTTTAAAAAAGGAGGAAACTGAATGGTCTTTGCCTTCCAGAGATGAGAGGCACAACCCTTCAACTCTCCGAAGAAGTCTTCAGAGCATATGGGCTGTGTACCTTTACGCCTCAGATAGTACTGTGGATACATGTTGCTATCATTAGGCCCATGCTCGCCTATGCATTCGTGGTGTGGTGGGCTAAAGTGAATTAAAAGAATTTTCGCGGTAAACTTGCCACATTGCAAAAAACTATGTGTTTGCGTATCACCGGTGCCATGAGCACGATATCCGGCGCACGTCTGAATGCATTACTCAATTTGCAGCTCTTGGACTTCTTTATTGAAAGCACTTGAATGAGAGCAGTTCTTAGATAAATTCGATGAGATATATGAGGAAGCAATGGACACGGGGGCACAGAACATTGGAAGAGTTATGGAGAGATCTGAATCCAGTTTACGCAATGCTTTCTGATTTTGGGATCCCCATACATCTGTTTGGTAGAAGATAGGAAGTTATCTTGAAACGAAGAGAAAACTGGGACGAAAAACGAATTGTTGAATGTTCCTTCTATATCTAAAGAGGCAGACAAGGTTTTTAGCTTGCGGCATAGTATCCTTTCAATCTTAAGTAATGCCTCACGGGAGGCAGTTTCCGTAGATTTTCTCTTTGAAGGGCATAGCTGGGAAAAGGCGATTTCTCTGCGGTCGATTCGATGTGAAAACTAGGTATGCACCCTAACGGCTTTATGGTAAGTGCCAATAACTCCGATATGTCTTCACTAGCTAGGAAATATCCCAATCTTGCCTTTGCGGTATAACTGGTATTATCCCGCCTTGCCCAAGAAAATTATGTGGTATGAAACTGTTTGTTGCCCAACTGATTTTTTCCTTGGAGAAAACTGATCAAATAGTGTTTGACAATTGGAACTTCAGATCCTTCAAAAAGGAGTTCTTTCCATAGTCATTCTCGCTTCTGAAATAATGTGTCTGAACTAATGACTTCAGTATCCCGCAAAAAGATTTCGTCTAGGAACTATCAGATTTTTTAAGAAAGGATGGGTTCCTGAGTTCTTTGCCAGAATCTTGTTGAGCCTTGCAAAGATGTAAATGCTTTCGGCACTTTTTCAGTAGTCCAGCCAGTCCTGCCTCTTGACAGCCTTTATCGCATTTTTGTACAATCTCAGATAGTTCTCGTGCGGCTGCCACTATTTATGTTTGTAGTAGATGCTGAAGATCTCTTCAGTTATTTTCCTATTGCAGGATGCGCCAACAGATAAATCGTCTCGTAATCTACAGATAACCATGTAGTGAGAGGAGATAATTTAGTTGAATGAGACAACAAATTTTAAAGCTTTTTCCTTCGATGAAACCAGAGAGATCAAATTATGCCAAATTTAAAATCAAACTCAGTGGTTAACTTTGTTTCGTATGAAACCTATAATAATCGGCATAATTTCATCTTAGCACCTATGATTTGGAACTTCGCAAAGAAGAGAGATTATCTATAAATGATGTAAGATTTTTGTTGTTTGCATGCCAAACCAGAGCGTAATCCTTAAGATTGTAATAACGCATAACCAGGATGCTTTGTACTGATGAAGGGAGTAAATTGCTCCTGAAATATATATATAGACAATAAAATAAAATTGTAGTTTGGAGTAAGCTACTGGTCTATTAATTTCAGGATGCGGACGTTTCCAAAGTTGGTTTCACTACCTCTACTTACTTCAGGAAACATTCCAGAATTGGCTCTTTCACCAAAGTCTTAAGATTGCCCCATGTCACTAGTAAGTTTGGTGGAATCTTGGTCACAAACAACAAATACTAACAAATCAAAATTGCATTTTTTATTGAAAATTTGCATCATTTTAAATCTCAGAAAATGATAACACTATAATGTTAATGTGAATTTAAGGACCTAAGCAATAGGATTCCTAGCATCATTCATATCAAAAACTCCGTCTACCCTGCTAAAAAAGCTTAGCAAAAAAACCTCCCCTAGGTTAAATGCCGAAGTGAGGGAAATTGCTATATTTCTCTGATAACTTAGCAACATAAGCACTAAATCTTCTTCGCACCATGCTACTATGTATGTGTGTACAAACTACGTTTTATTGTTTATGATAAAAACGCAATAGTGCTGTCTAGTGAAAATTCAAATATTCCGTTTCATTTCATCCTCGTCCGTAGCCATAAATTCCAGCTTGCTTTCAGTCGAGCTGTTAAAATCCTGCAACTATTTCCATTTCAGACGAACATAAAATCGGACATTAGCTATTTTGTAACGGCTATGATTTCACCCTGCGAACACACGTTCACTTCGATATATGTATATTTGTGTATGCGCTTGGACACTTATAAAAACACATGTGAACCAACCAAAGCTAAATACGCTTTCCAGGAATAAAAAGGCAAACTAATGTTATTTCGTCCATTAAGTTTGGTTTGTTCCTCAGAAGGACTCACTTGCAGTATTTTGTGGGAAATCGTAGACACATGGCTTAGCAGTTTTTCTCCGTTTTTCCTCTTTCAGGATTTACATTTCAGGACTGTGTTTGAGTGTGAATGCAGAATAACCTTTAACACGGTCTGTTGGAGAAAATTCCACGATTAGGATGAGACTTTTCACTGAGATTCGGTTTTGTTTGATGGTGAGGTAAGTTGGTATTTAGGACTTAAGCGTTGATTTTTTAGTCATTCATTCAATTTCATTAGATTTATCTAAGAATCCTTCAAGGCTCTGAACAGAATTTTTAATATAATTTACCTCCGCTAGGTACATACCAATTCTTAAGGGGAAAAGTCTTAGAAATAAAAAATTTCGTTTGCGTTAGGATCCAATTATTCGTGAATTTTCCTACCCACATTTGCCTATAATCAATCATCTTAGTTAACCTACACCAACTTGTTCATCCTTGGCGTATTCATTATTAACTACAACATGATCTCCCAAGTAAAAGGACCGAATAACTTTAGACTGCATGGAACCATAGTTCCAAATATTCTGTCTTAAGACGAGTACGGTTTCGACAACTCATCAAACGCTCCCTGATCTCTGCCCTGGAAATAACATGGCCAAAGTGGTTCTAGGATGTTATTTGGGTGTCAATTATTTTCAACTGAAAACTGCATAGAAGTTTTGACCTAAGCCGGGCAAAACTGAACTATTATAGTTCATGGTCCAAATAATTTAGAGAAAGTTTCCTTTCAATTGGTCCACTCAGCCATCAAGTGAAAGGCGCATCCAGGAATCCCTCAACTCCAAAACGAAAACTCAGGCCAAATAGTTTGGGCTCAGTATACTAACCTCTGAAAATGCATATTCAAAAGCCTCCTGTCTGTGAAGTTCCTAAACTTTTCCCAATTTAAGATCGTTTTGAAGGGTAAAGGGTATGTAAATTCTTTGTTGAAGAAAAGCTACATATAGCGAAAATCGGCACCCCAAATTTTTCAATATTGACGTATAAGAGGCAATGTCTCACTTAAACCAATACTAGGGTTTTCAAGCTTTGGATTCTTCCACAAAACTCTTTACCTGCACCAGAAATCTAAATATCTTCATCCGGTTCCGTGAAACCTTGCGACTTCACCCTTCAGAGTTAACTTGACAGTGGATTGTCTAACATTAAATACTGTCTCTGAGCGCGCCATTGTGGAGGCAGACCCTTAACAGAGGCATCTATATTAGGAATATTTTGTTCAATGGACCAAGTTTCAGGAGTAACTTGTGGCGACCCTACACCAATTGGTTTGAAATGGTGTTGCTATTTAAGGGTACAGTTCAAATCTGTTGGTGTTCATCAAGGAAGTGCCTTCTCCCCACTCCTCTTTGTTCTTGTTATGGACACCGTCACACGGGATATCCAACGTCCAGCACCCTACACACTGTGTTATGCAGATGATGTTTTCCTAGCATCTGATAGCAAAAATGATCTCGAGCAACCTGTCCAAAAATGCAACACGGTCTCAGATTGAATCTAAACAAAACTGAATTTTTGACGACCGATCCCCATGAAACAGGCACAATCACTGTCAGCGGCAGTGACCTGGCCAGAACTGAGCGATTTAAATACCTCAGGTCAACGCTATCAGCCAATGGAGAACTGCGCTAAGAAATTGCTTCACGCATTAACGTAACCTGGATGAAGTGGCGTTCCACAACTGGTGTTCTTTGTGATCGACGTATCAACGAACGTCTCAAATCTAAAATTTACCGCAATATCGTCCATCCTGTCACTCTGTATGGTTCTAAGTGTTGGTCAATTATAAAAGACAGTGAACGACGTCTTGCGGTAATGGAGACGAAGATGTTACGTTGGACTAGTGGCGTCACACGTTTTGATCACATCCGAAATGAGGATATCCGCGATCGTTAACGGGTTGCACCGATCGTGGAAAAGTTGCGAGAGAGGCGTCTTCGATGGTATGGTCACGTAATTCGTGCTAACGAGAATTCACTTGTCAAGATTGATCTGAACATTGAAGTCGATGGTAAACGACTAAAAGGCAGGCCTAAACAACGGGGGCTTGATACGCTGGATGGGGATTTAAAAGCCTAAAGATGGCACCCAGATCAGGCATTCGATAGAGCCAAATAGCGAAACCGATTACGACGAGCCGACCCCGCTTGTGAACGGGACAAAGGCTGAAGATAAAAAGAAGAGTTAAAATCTAGAGCCAATATACTTGGGCCAGATAAGCGCCAGTCAATTTGTCGACTAATTGGTAAAAGCATTTTCCACCTTAAGAAAGGTGTGAACAAACGACGAAAATAACTACAGAAAGGTAGTAGCTAGTTCTCAGACGGAAGATGAAAAATATTACATATATCAACTGAAAAGTTTGAAGGCACTACAGCAGTGCTAAGAGAGCTCGAACCAGGAATATGGTTTTCGGAAGTTAAAGTAACTTTACAGGATAAAAAGTATTATGAGTGATCGTTTAGATTATAAGTCACGGTGAAAAACCCCAACCGCTTTACCCAATTGAGCTAGAACTGCATGGAATCAAGAGGAAGGAAGGAAGAGAGAAACATAGCCAATATACAACCCTCGATATCTATCCCATTGAAGAATCGTCGAAAAGGTAGGTAAAATATTTGGCGCCGAACAGTGACAGAAATGGCAATAGTTAAGTCACAAAAATCAAATTGCAATCTTACGAGTGTTTGTGAAATTTCTGGGAAACTGCACACAGCACTTCACCGTAAGACGAATAAGAGGCACCCTAATGCTTAAAACAGTTGCAATTGTGATATACCACACACGGCTAAATACGACAGGAATGCTGGCAATATTAACATACATATTCCACTTATTGCCCAGCAGATATACAAAAAAAAATCCGGATCTAATCGATTTTACATGATTGCTATTCGCCCCTTGTGGAGTATAGCGTGTCAACCATACCTATACACCATTGTTCGCGGTTCACTGACATGCACGTCAGATTCCCCCAAGACTTCCCTCCCTACTGTTTGGTGTCAAGTGTTTTTGGAGGGACCCGATCGTCGGCCATCTTGAGATGGCATAGCAGCTGCGGCATTGTTGCCCCTGAGTGACTTATCCACTTTCATTTCCGCCTTTTGACCACATTGTCCACACGGCTAAGCGCCGACCAAGCTCTTCGTTTGAAGAAGTGTCAGCCCACTACACTCCGTAGACAAGTGTTCACGAAGGCTCGGAGCCGTTGAAGGACAGTGGGGGTCGCCTTCCATGTGCTAGCCCCACATAGCAACATCGAAAAACACTAGCGCAGAATGGTTTCAACTGGACCTTGGTGTTGAGATAACTGCCTTTCCACTCTTAATGCGTCGAGCACAATCCAGATCGGTACCACAGACGTTTTCTAGATAAACAAATTGATCGGTCCATTCGATGCTCTATCCATTACTGCGAAAAGGCAGAGTGCGATGAACCGTCAAACTAAGAACTTTGGTTTTGCCGATGTTTATCTTCAATCAGAATTTACCTGTTTCTCTTTACAAATCCAGAGCCATCCAGACTACCATCTATAACCCGGTGAGACAGTAAACAGATGTCATAAGCGTAGTCCAGACGAACAAAGAAAGATGTCATCTTCCATTGAACTCCTCCATGTCCTCCGGACAAGGCAGCACGAAGAACGTCACCGATAACAAGAAGAAATAATTTGAGTTGGGGTGTCGTCCAGGCCAGAGGCAACTCATTCGACGTTACCTCACCTCTGCCCTGGTAGCGGCGAGACTGAAGTGGCTGCAAGGTGGTGTTTGCTCCCTTATATAAATTTAAAAGCACAACATGTGTATATAACCAGGACAAAAGCCGGCTAGTAAAATTTCGAGAGGTAAGTAGGGCATGCCAGATACACTCCATGTTCATGTCGTCGAACGCAATAAAGTACAATCCATACCGGAAACTAGTCAGCCCTCTGCTGACCAAAATTTCGAGATGTTCTTTGGTGCATTCCAGTATTATTAAAATCTATTATCTGACACAGATACCCCTTCGAGTGCCCTTCTTTGGAATCTCCTTTCTTCCAGTCTTTGGGATTTCCAAGATTCCCGTACGAGTAGAATTAGTAAATCAGCAAAAACTGCAGGTGGAGCAGTAAATAACTCTGCGGAGAGAACGTCAAGCCCAGCGGCTTTACTTCGTTTGAGTGCATTGAGGGTTCTCCTTCTGCTTGGAGGTATGTTACGGTTGCAAGCCATTTCATCCACAGGAGGCGCGATATCGCCGGATTTAACACGATTATGTACACTACTTACCGCCATTTTGCTCGGTATCGGAGTATGAGGGTGTCACGCCTACGTCACCCCCAGCGATCAATAGAGTCTTCAATCCCTCTCGCTCGTCGATCCGTTTCCATAATTCCGCAATCGGCCAGATCGAATTTCGCTCCTTCAAAGGGTAGCCGACAATCTACGTATCACTTAAGTGAAGAGAATTTTTGATGGTTACCCAACGGTCAGCGCTATTCTCAGCTGGGTTACTCAGTGTATTTGCCGTCCGAACAGCTAGATATTTCTGCCACTGTGGAGTGACAGCTAGAATATATAAGCGATCGATGTTGAACTTGGGGGTCGTAGTTCTGGAACCCGATAGGAAATGCAGAACACAACACGCAATCAAACATAAGGGATGACTGGATTGTGATCCCATTCGAGGCCTAAATTTACTGCTGATCGCAAAGTTCCCAATCTAATTGCTTGTACTGTGTCAGTTAGTTTAAATCCACTTGAGACATAACTAACCCCCTCCTTTCACGTGCCAAGCTATCTCTTGCGGATATTGAGGGATTATCTGAAAGACCGCTCCCTGTTCTATGAGACGCTAGAGGGCCAGAGGAGGATGGAAATCACGTCGGGAGTAGCACAGGGATCCATCCTAGGGCCGGACCTCTAGAACGCTTCCTACGATAGTCTGCTGAGACTCGATATACCCGAAGAGTCGCGCCTGGTCGGTTATGCAGACGACGTTGCGGCACTTGTTGCCGGACGCACTGTTGAACAGGCGCAAAGCAGACTTGGCATATTGATGCGACGGGTAAGCGGATGAATGACTGCTCACGGTTTCAACCTTGCGCTGGAAAAAACCGAAGTAGTCATCCTGACTAGAAGGAGAATCCCGACCTTGCGTGCCATATCGATCGGCGAGTTGACTATAGAGTCAAAACCAGCGATTAAATACCTTGGTTTAATGCTCGACTCGAAGATGAGCTTCTTCGAGCAAATCAAAGCAGCCGCGGACAGGGCTGCAACAGGAGTCGCGGCCTTGAGTCGGCTAATGGCGAATGTCGGCGGCCCTATATCAACTAGGAGACGCTTCCTCATGGGAGCAACGCAGTCCGTCCTTCTCTATGGTGCGGAGGTATGGGCTGATGCCCTTGACAAGGAGGTGCATCGTTAACGCCTCGCTCAAGTGCAAAGGCGGGGATCTTTGCGAGTGGCGTCTGCTTATCGCACCGTCTCCGAACCGGATGTGATGGTGATTGCGGGAGTGATCCCCGTTGCCCTCCTTGCCAAGGAGTGCAAAGCTATCTATCGCCATAAGGGCGAAAACTTAAGAGAAGTGGTTGCCCGTGAAGAACGTCAGCGCACCCTTAACGAGTGGCAACTTTCTTGGCAAAATGAGCCAAGGGGCAAGTGGACTGCGCGGCTCATCGACAAACTAGACCCATGGTTGAACAGAAAGCACGGTGAGATTGATTACTTCCTTACCCAACTTCTAAGTGGGCATGGAGGTTTTCAGTCTTTCCTGCACAGGGTTGGGAAGGCGCGATCTCCTGATTGTGTGTTTTGCAATAGAGTGGCGGATGACGCTAAACACATCTTTTTCTCTTGCGAGAGGTGGGACGGCCTCCGCCAGCAGCTTTATGCAGACACAGGGGAGCTCTCTCCAGATAACATTGTGCGAGAGATGCTGAAGAGCGCTGGCAGCTGGAATCGTATTACGCATTATGTTCGGGCTCTTCTTACTACGAAGAAGATTGAACTCGACCGGCAGAGGGATCGGACGGTAAGGGGTTCCCTGAACTAACAACTCCCTTCCTTCCCTCCCTTCCCGTTGGTGAAGGGAATTCCCTGATTTGAAGGCTCCCAAAGCCGGGAGAGCTAGCCTGACGTAATGTGTCAAACGGTTCCAGGCTAGTTCTCTGATGACAGGGAGGTGTTTAGTTGGTAATCCGCCAGCGTGCTGTTGCGGGAGTCCAACACTCTGTGTGTAAACGCATTCACCTACCCTACTCCCAAAAAAAAGAAAAACCCTATGGTAGGCTCTTTGTTCGAAGAATGTGCCACCAATGTCAAGGCGTTAAAACTGCAGAAATCCACAAGCCTCCCACCATTATCGTTACGATATGCAAGGCCGTGTTTCCCTATCCTAGCAATATGTTGTCAGATCCCAGTTTGACAATCAGGTCACCACCACAATGTCATCTTTAGGAAGCCTCTCCTGTACTATGATTAATTGCTCGTAGAAAGTATTCTTGTTCACTATATAGAAAGTCTGCTAGAAACCGGTTCCTAGTTCAAGAGAGACACCGGACACCGGATGCGGGTCTGCCACTGCTTGGCTTGCTATATGTATGGTAAAATGGAAAGGAAAGAGTCCCAGCATCTAACTTTGCTTGAGCCCAGGATATCCAAATTATACCATTGGAATTCTCGATCGAGTTGGAGAAAGCGAGCATTCTGCAAACTCGCAATCCCGCTGTCGTGGAATATGCGCTCCTTCCAGAACTAAACGGAGTATGTCGTTTTTGATAGCCAAAGGTGTTCGGCGTGAGGTCAGTCCCCGTACATGGCATTGTTGACCTTAGGTATAAATTTCGATCCCTTTTAGTAGCGTTTTATGATAAGTAGGAAAGACATTATATACAGCTGGTCCAAGTGAAATGCAATTAAGAAGAGAGTGACAAGTGCGCAGGTCAAGTTGTTCGCTTCATGAAGCTCTCAAGGATCGACAGGAACAGGTGTATCACGTATGTATGTATCTCCGCTCGAATATGGTTGCTATTTCCTGAGAAGTTGAGCCAATTCCTTAATCGAGTTTTCCAAAGACATTCGTGAGCACAATCCGCCTCCCCTGGCTCACCTGCTGGTGATCATTATGTTTGTAATTGCAAAAATCGTAGTCTATTATCGGCTATTCTTTTCTTTTGGTGATTACGCCCGAGTATATATTCTTAAACTTAAACCGGACCGAGTCAACTGATTTTTGTCCAGATTTCGTACATCCTTAGCTGCTTTACATTGTTTCAAGTGAATAGCGAAATATTTAGAATAGCTTCAACTACCGCGATCAACGTAATTCTTAAGTAACTTGATACTAAGAAAGTGGAGTCAAAAACGGTGTGAGAAAGACCCTCGATTTTTTCAATGTACTGCTGAGGTGAAGTATATTCGAGTTCACTCTGCAGATGGAAAAGGAAGGTCAGCTACATTTTTTGGACCTGCTATTTCGGAGAAGGAAGCAAAATAAATTAGACCTGCAGTTTTACAGGAAACCGAAGCACACCAAACGAGTTATCCCCGGCACTTCGAACTGCGCTCATCAGTCGAAAGTCGTCGACTCCACCACCGGATGCTAACTGTTCCCATTTCCTCGGAGGGCGCGATGGAAGAAACGAAATATATTTTATAGGTGGCCAAATTGAATGGATACATCGGTCGGACTATTAGCAGCTTTTCAGCAGACGAAGGGAAATGCTTCAACGACAAGCGCCCACCAAGCAAGAGCGGATCAACAGCCCTGGGAGAGAATAGCTTTGGAATTCAACACAATTTACCTTTCCTTTAAACGGAAACTGGGGAAACATGGTTTGGACGTCGTTTTCTGCACCAGGAACATCCAGCTCAAAACCTCTTTTAGGATCGACCAAGGATCTAATCGATCAAAAGGCCAAGTCCGGGATATACGAAATTCATTCAGTATACATCGGACAAACCAAAAGGAACGTGTATGCATGTCTTGGAGAACACCTAATTGGAACAAAATTAGCAGAAGAAAAGGGTGCGATGCTCTTCAAATCGAAGACAGCGTTATCCCAAACAACCACATTAGTTCCAGGAAAAAGGTATAATTGATGAAGCACGTAGGAGATACGAGGGAGTAGAACGTAGCCGAAAGCCTGGAATTTTATAGAACACCGAATTTTGTGGAACATGATGAAAGCTATGAAAGAATCCCAATTCGTTTTCTGGACTTCTAGAACCTTGACCTTGTACCTTTGTCTGTCAGATTTCTTTAGTGATCTGACATTCCAGTATATAAAAGCAAGGTCATTCGTTCGTTTGCGAAGTCGTTTCCGTGGTGTCGATCCCGTCCGAGGCTGTTCACCCTGGTTTGGGGCATGATGTTTGGTTTTTTGGTGGATGACTGGTTATAAATTCATCGTTGTGAATCTCCAGCCTAAAAGACCAGGTCAGTTGCTATTAGACCCGCTTGTAGAGGAGGCGTGATCAGGTAATATGGAGCATGGTGGAGTTTTCCCAACTAAGCTGTTCTCACTTGCTCGATCACGAGTTCTGCTGAGATAGGACTAAGTACATTACCTCAGACGTTCCTCCTTTACCTAGGGTTGAGAACTGCATGCTGTTTACATGAAATGGTGGAGTGCAGTGGCCGCTACACAGTCGCAAATTTATTTGAGAAACTTAGACTTTTTCTATGCTTTTGAAGAATATACGGTGGACTGCCAATCCGCTTCACAGGGCTTAGGAGCCTGCATTTCTAAGATCCCAATCCCAAAGTAAAGCCGTTTACTCCCGTACCTTCTTAACATTATTATTCTTATTTTAAAAAAGGTTCCCGGCCTAGTGGCACTTTCCTTCGTTTTGCAGGCTAACAGCATCCAAGTGGAGAAATTTAGGTTGCTCTCGGCACCAAGTTGTTCTGGAGCCTCAGTGTCATTACGTTCCTCATCGAGGAGTTAGAGGAAGCACTTGCTAAATAACGGTAGTTCGGCGACGCGGTTTAACGCTCCGACTTACCCTTTTTCCCGGATGCGTTGCGCAACCCTGTTCCATCGATTTGGGTGCAACCCGATAATAGTGGTTTGTCGGAAGCAATTTTCCCCTCAGAGGTACTTTATGAGTAAGCAATGTATGAATCACCGCAGGTCCACTGTTATGAGCGGCCTTTTCAATGAAAGTGTCTGCCATTTTATAAGGCTTAGTATTCAGAGATATCAATATTATTAATCATACAGCGAATTTATTTAAATCGTGAAAACTAGCGCTAGAAGATAGTGGAACCATCTGACTACGTAGTTGAAAAGAAAACGCAATTCTTAACTAAAACTCAAGGTAGAAAGCGTCACTCCATGGATCCTTAATGCAAAAGTTTTTATCTGGTTCAGTACGTTTTCTTTGCTTTTTCCTAGATGAAATCTACTTTCAAGGCAGAACGTGATCCGTTGAACCGTTAAAATGAATAAACGTCCGAAACCATCTTGTCAACACCAAGAAAAAAACAAATTTTTCACTCCTGTGCATATCATATAGGCAACTCTATGTATGTATGCAATGTTCGTACATGCGATTCGAGAAGTCCTTCAACATCCTTCCTTCCTGTTGGCGCAATATTTTAGCACATATCCCACATACAATACTCTTTGGATGCAGCCAAGCAAGTGCTCTTTGAAGAATTTTCTCGTTCACACTTCCACCCCTAGTAGGATATACCATAGGATGGCGGAACACAGCGTCCGTGACGACGCCGATTGTTAGGGTGAGATGATGTTCCGCGAAATTCGCCATTGTGAGAGAAGAAGCTACTCAAGATATGTGCGGTTACATAAAAAGGAAATCTGCAAGAATTGTGTGAAATTTTTCTTAGCTCACATTTTTCGTGGGAAGTACTTTGAAGGGTTTTCCTCCAAACAATGGCTAAACAGGTGTTTCCTGAAATATATGGGAATTAGTCTCCAGCATGTTGACTAACTAGCTAGTGTGAGTGCATTTCGTGGAATCCACAAAACAGCATGATGAACGTTCTTACATGAAAACAGTTCTAGTTTTGGAATATGCATTTTCATCCAATGATTTCTGTACGAAACAGGTGGAATTGATGTAATGGTTGGTACCCTCTTTGCCACATTTTCGCTAACTCAGCTGAAAATGAAAAACTCCAGGATAATAAAAGTACAGCACAGCACAGCGTGTTGACTGTAATTGAAGATGCAGAAAGCAGAAATTTAGTAACCTTTGCCTCGTTGATTTGCTTCTTAGTAAGCTCCACTTGCTTCCCTCGTTTCTCATACATGAAAGGTCTTAAACATTATCAAATGACCGAACATTTAATTAGATAATCTGTTTAAGGATCCATGCTCAAAGTGGTAAGTAAACGTTTGCAATAGCAAAAATGCTTTATGTAGGGTATGACCCTTTTCCAAAAGGTTTTCGCCTCTTAACGGAATAGAACATTACTTAGATTCCGTGACACACCGGTTCGCAACCCCAAAGGGATGTTTTAGCAGGTCATTTTCATAATCCGAATCAGTCTTAGGACAAATATATAGTCACCAAAAAACCCCATGTGGAGCGTAGCGTGTGAAATACATCTACACACCCCACGATTTTTAAAGACGCTTGCGCTTCTCCTCCACTGTTCTACGCGATGCAGCTCTAACATTGTCCATCTGTCAGCCACTCTGGGATAGTGGGTGTCATTGCATGGCTTAACCTGCAATGGACAATGTGTGAGCTACCACTTCCACTTTCTGATTAATATATCCACAAGTATCTAGCTCATACCCCGACGAAATTCTTCATTTATTATTACCTCAGGTGAGAATACACCGATCACAGAGCATAGAAAGAATATTGAGGCAGAACAGCCTCTACTTGATGTTGGTGTTGAAATAGTTGCACTACTACAAAACATTGGTATGTTATTCAATATAGTCCCAATTTTTTTGTGGCATGTCCATTCAACAATGGGCGCACCTTTGTTGCGGAGCTTTCTAATTTGATCGAGGAATGGCGCGGAAAATCAAAAGCGTTCATATCTCCTCCAACGAAAAGATACTGCTCGCTCCATATGCTCCAATTCAAGGTACTCTCTTATTGCACCATGGTATGCTGACGTAGTTTGAGATCCTTGTGTAGACGTCCCTTAAATTGCCAAAAAATGCCATTGCTATATTTCTTGAAGTTTCCTAGTGGAGGTACAGTACAATCTTTTTTCGAGGGAAAAGCTACTGAGAATTTTCATCAGACTGCAGATGACTGAACTTTGATAAATTATCGCGCTAACGTTTAGCTCATGTGTCCTCAAGGGCTTGGTTGAAACCGATTCTCCAAATGTTTGATACGATGTTCATAACCTTGATCGTTTAAAACTCACCCGGCATGATTGAATTCAATCTAGTTTGACTTTTTGAGCCAACAAAGGTTGTCCTGCCTTGATGCGTCGTTCGAAAATGTTTTCAAAGGCTTCGGCGCCCAGAATCAAATCAAAACCCTAATTTCGCATTAAACGGGGTCAAGACTGCAAGATAGACTCATGCCGAATATAGCCTTCTGGGAGTCAACCTATCTCTCTCTGGGGTTGATGTGTGGCTTTCCAGGGGCAAAGCCTCTCATTTACTAAGACCGCAGTAGGTGGTGACAGCCAGACCCGACGTGACCTTAGTATTACGCTACGGATGTAGACTAAGGAGTCGAAAAACACCACCCCCAATCCAGGGTGTTATACCAACCGTGCCCATTGAATAATTTATAGCTGGGCGTAACTAACTGCAATGGAATGGACTCTCACTGATACCTAGTCGTCTCCGTGAATAAGCTTGACCTTTCTGCTAGAGTGGGCAACGGCACGGCAGACCTCATAATCCCCATACTCGTGGCAATTACATATTTGAGTAATACTTTAAAATAAATCAAGAAATCAAACAACAAACAGCGGGACCGTGTACGCACACAAACTTTAAACGTATCTCCATTAATATTGAGAATTTCGAGAAAAGGAGCTTAATTCGTGATCACCTGTACAGAGGACAATTAGAGCTTTGAAATGATGTATAAATGGGGGGGTTTGGGTGGCGGGAAAATGGCCTTAAATTGGGGGAATCTTTTGAAAAACTTTAAACGCCCGTATCTCCTTGAATATTGAGAAATTCTAGAAAAGGAGCTTAATTCGTGATCACTTGTATAGATATAAGATTCCGCCAAAAATCAACAATTTTCCTGGCACTCAGACCCCCAACCTATGTACCAATTTCAAGCTCAGACCGTCCCCCGATAGTTTGAACTGCTATAACTGTGACACTAATAGTCTGGCACATATTTTGTGGCCTAGATTTCATCTAAGGCACCATCCTGTTTTTTGCGAATTTGGGGTTGGGTAATTTCCGAAAATGAATCCTCATCATCATCAACGGCGCAACAACCAGTATCCGGTCTAGGCCTGCCTTAATAAGGAACCCCAGACATCCCGGTTTTGCACCGAGGTCCACCAATTCGAAATCCCTAAAAGCTGTCTGGCGTCCTGACCTACACCATCGCTCCATCTTAAGCAGGGTCTACCTCGTCTTCTTTTTCTACCATAGATATTGCCCTTATAGATTTTCCGGGTGGGATCATCCTCATCCATACGGATTAAGTAACCCGCCCACCGTAACCTATTGAGCCGGATTTTATCCACAACGGGATGGTCATGGTATCGCTCATAGATTTCGTCATTGTGTAGGAAAATGAATCCTGTCTCACTTTAAGTAAGTGCATTTTAACCCCTTACTCACGTACTTCACAATTCACGTCAAAACTAATATCAGTTTCGAAAAGTACTAACCGAGACCTTTCATTTGATACCCCCCATTATATGTGGTGAAAAAAACTCACTCGTTTGGCCGTTTTGCAGAAAAGTACGTGTGACAGACAGCGAATTAGTTTTAGTAAGGTTTTGTTTTACTTCTGCCTATGGAGCGCCATTTACCATCGGAGCTAACCTGTTTTAATTTGTTTCATATATCTTTAATATTTTATATCTTTAATTTCGTTGTCAGGATTTTGGTAGAAAAGAACTATTTATTTGGTACAATGGAAACGGATATGTATTTTATCTAGCACTGAAATCTACCTGGTTCTAACCTAAATAAGGCCGTTAGATGGCGGTGAAAACGTGAGAAAGCAAATATCGTATCTATTATTCAAAGGTTTAAGTTTATAATTGGCTTAGTGAATACATCAATCCTAGATAGCAACCTCCTCGGTACATTACTGGAGGAAAGTCCAAATATTTTTTAGAACTATATTTGAAGCACAAACCTGGTCAGGCATAATCGAGAATGGCAGTTTAATCGGTTTGTAACATAGCTAGTTAGTTGGTTTGTAACGTGAATAGTTTCTTAGTGCGGAAAGCGAAGAAATTTGATAAGGAATATAATTTAGTGAGTCTTTGATAAATTCGTCGAGACAGTTCTGGAGCGGATATGAAGAGTTTGCTTTCGGCTTATATGCATATACAGACACTCTGAGCCTTAAAATTTATTGAATTGCTAACAAACGAATTGAAAAATTAAACAATTGTCGCAGAACGTGGCTAGCAAAATAAAACCGAGCATGTTCGTTATATATTAAACTTGTTTGATTTTTCGAAGAAGGTGAAGAAGGCTTCGAGAATCAGAAGGCAATGCGAAAACTGGATTCAGATCGCCCAATAACTCTTCCAATGCTCTGTGCGCCCACATCCATTGTTTTCCCATAGATATGGTCGAATTGCCCAACGAGCTGCTCTCATTGGAGTGCTCTAAACAAACCCAATTGCTGAAAATGGAGTACTGAATTCAAAGCTAAGCCGGATGTCATGCTCATGGTACCGGTAATATCCAGTAACACAGTTCTTTGCAGTGTGGCTGGTTCACAGCGAAAATTCTTTTGTTTCACCTTAATATATATTCACATTACTACCTGAGGAGTCCTCACGTCGAAGCAAAGGTCCGGCTACACAGCCCATAAGCTGTGAGAGCTCGTTTCATCTTTGCCTCTACATGGCAACTGGAGACGTGAGTGAGAGGCTTAATGGAAGTTCAGATCGAACTCTTGGCCGTGTTCGAGAGAAGAATCCTCCGAAGAATTTTCGGCCCCTACATGAGGATGGAGCCAACTAGGCTGAAATAATTCTGCCCCAAGACCTAGTTACGGTCATCTTACAATACTAGATTAGTGACGAAAGGAAAAACGCCATAAAATATAATAATTTACACTTCAAAAATTACACTTATTATATTAGAAATAAATCTGACTATTGCACTGTAGATGAAATCTTAGGAAAACGGATCAGTCAAAATTCAATCAACTTCTTGAGAATAAAGTGCTGCTCCCTAGGTGACTAAGAGCTTCTTTGACGATAGAAGATCAAAATGCTCTCAGGAGGCCTGCCCTGGTAGAACAGAGAACTTCAAATACAAACAACCAAACGACTTCTGAATCGTGCTTGTAAAAGCGTAACCAGTCGCTTCCAGGACTTTGCGTTCACTCAAAAGGATGAAATGTTCTCATTTGAACCGTAAATGAAATCACCTACTCATCGGTGACTATAGGACTCCAACCTCTCCAATGTGCCACATATTTCGAGATATTTTGTAAGGTGTTGCCGAATCCCTGTACGCCGTCCACAGATATGATTCCCAACCCCCTAAAATGGTCCGCGCCCTCATTTTCATGTCTTAATTTTTCAACCCGATTCTCGGAATCGGAAGATTCACGCGCAGAAAAGGAAGGATCGCATGCCACTGTTCTTACATCTAAAAGAACGAAAACCAATGTAAATATAAATTCAAGCGGGTACATATGTTCTGTTTATTCCTTAAGGACCTCTCGCACCTAGCTTTTCCTAGTTTCGGCGGGGTGGTTAGTAATGAATCTTTCTTCTGCTTTTTTATTTTTCCCGCAAACGATTCAGTAAGCAATATTTTAATTTGAATCATATTTTCGCTCTGCTTTATAAGCTTGTTATTTAGTTCTATTCATTTCCTCAAAACTTATTATATTTAGTTTATATATGGATGTTATCATGACATCTATATCCGCATGCCATCGCTGTCGATTTGGTGGAATGTGTGTCAGCTGCCTACTGGTCTCCCCGAGAACGCTCTATTGCATGGAATAGCCGATACTTCTGGCACTTCTTTGATATGTTACCTACTCACTACCAATTTCACTTTCGAACCAACACATCCACCGATATCTGGGCAGTACACCGTCGAAGTTTTTCGTCCGAGATTGTGTCGGACCAGAATAGCCTGATAGGAGGGCAGAGACAAGTGTTAACAAAGACTTTCAAGCGATAGTATCACATATATAATGTTGCACAGGACAAGCTCAACTTGATGTTAGTGTTGAGGTATCTGCGTTTTACGATTTCAGACAAAGGATGGATCTTGCCTTATTAAGCGCCGATCATTCTCCTTTTCCACATTCTGGAACGGATCTCGAATTTCCAAGACTTACAGACAACTAGAAATGGCAGCTCTACAGACAGTTCAGGGGCTGCAGAAAATAGTTTCATCATCATCAACGGCGCAACAACCGGTATCCGGTCTAGGCCTGCCTTAATAAAGAAATCCAGATATCTTCGGTTTTGCGCCGAGGTCCACCAATTCGATATCCCTAAAAGCTGTCTGGCGTCCTGACCTACGCCATCGTTCCATCTTAGGCAGGGTCTGCCTCGTCTTCTTTTTCTACCATAGATATTGCCCTTATAGACATACGGATTAAGTGGCCCGCCCACCGTAACCTATTGACCCGGATTTTATCCACAACCTGACGGTCATGGTATCGTTCATAGATTTCGTCGTTATGTAGGCTACGGAATCGTCCATCCTCATGTAGGGGGTCAAAAATTCTTTGGAGGATTTTTCTCTCGAACGGGGCCAAGAGTTCGCAATTCTTCTTTGCTAAGAACCCAAGTTTCCGAGGAATACATGAGGACTGGCAAGATCATTGTCTTGTTCAGTAAGAGCTTTGACCCTAAGGTGAGACGTTTCGAGCGGAACAGTTTTTGTACGCTGAAATAGGCTCTTTTGGCTGACAACAACCGTGCGCGGATTTCATCATCGTAGCTGTTATCGGTTGTGATTTTCGACCCTAGATAGGAGAAATTATTAACGGTCTCAAAGTTGTATTCTCCTATCCTTATTCTTCCTGTTTGACCAGTGCGGTTTGATGTTGTTGGTTGGTTGGTTTTCGATGTTGACGTTGCCACCATATAGTTTGTCTTGCCTTCATTAATGTGCAGCCCAAGATCTCTGCTCGATCTGGATGAAGGCAGTTTGTATGTCTCGGGTAGTTCTTCCCATGATGTCAATATCGTCAGCATAGGCCAGTATTTGGGTGGATTTAAAGAGGATCGCACCTCTAGCATTTACCTCAGCATCACGGATCACTTTCTCGAGGGCATGGTTAAAGAGGACGCATGATAGGGCATCCCCTTGTCGTAGACCGTTGTTGATGTTGAATGGTCTTGCGAGTGATCCTGCTGCTTTTATCTGGCATCGCACATTGGTCAGGGTCAGCCTAGTCGGTCTTATCAATTTCGTCGAAATATCGAATTCTCTCATGGCCGTGAATAGTTTTACCCTGGCTATGCTATCATAGGCGGCTTTAAAGTCGATGAATAGGAGGTGCAACTGTTGTCCATATTCCAACAGTTTTTCCATCGCTTGCCGCACAGAGATCTGTTGCTGATTTGCCTGGAGTGAAGCCTCTTTCGTATGGGCCAATGATGTTCTGGGCGTATGGGGCTATCCGGTCTAGCAAGATAGCGGAGAATATGTTATAGATGCTACTCAGCAACGTGATACCTCTATAATTGCTGCACTGTGTGATATCTCCCTTTTTATGTATAAGACAAATATTGCCTCGTTGCCAATCGTCAGGCATTGATTCGCTGTCCCATACCTTGAGCACAAGCTGATGAACCACTTGGTGTAACTGGTCGCCTCCATATTTAAATAATTCGGCTGTAAATCCATCGGCTCCTGGCAAATTATGATTTTTAAGTCGATGAATTGCACGGACTGTTTCTTCTATACTTGGTAGTGGCGGTATTTGTCCGTCCTTCAACTCGCCGATGTTCTGGTTGTTCAGTAGTCCATCAAAATACTCAACGCATCGCTCCAATATGCCCATTCTGTCGGAAATCAGATTTCCCTCTTTGTCTCGGCAGGATGAACATCGAGGTGTATAAGGCTTCATCCTGCTGACTTGTTGGTAAAACCTGCGTGCCTGGTGCGGTTGTCATTTGTTGATGCTTCATCTCCAGGACCTCTGTTGACTGCGGTTATTGCGGCATTCATTTCTCTCTTATAGGTGTCGCGGAGGGCTGTGTTGTGGATGGCTTCAGGGTTAACTCTCACCAGATTGTCAGATGGATTCTGGGTGGTGTTGTTATTCGAGTTCGGAGCACCATGCCAACCAGATAGTCATCCAAGTCTATATTGGCCCCCCTATATGTTCTGACATTCATCAAGGCTGAGAGGTGGCGGCGTTCGATCAACACGTTGTCAATTTGGTTGAAAATGGTCCCGTCTGGAGAGGCCCACGTATGCATGTGGACCGCTTTCCGCACAAACCAGGTACTTCCAACAACCATTTCGTGTGACACTGCTAATTAAATGATCCGCAGTCCGTTATCATTTGTTTTTTGATGTAAGCTATGAGATCCAGCGTATCGCCTGAATATGGGCTCCGTTCCTACTTGGCTGTTGAAATCCCCAAGTATGATTTTGATATCATATCTGGGACAGGCTTCGAGGGTTCGTTCTACTGCCTCGTAGAAGGTATCCTTCTCCGACTCTGCAGTCTCCTCTGTAGAGGCGTGAACGTTAATGAGGCTTATATTTCTAAACTTGCCTCGCAAGCGCAGAGTGCATAGCCGTTCGCTTATGTTTTCAAAGCCGATAACAGCAGGTTTCATTTTTTGGCTGACTAAGAAACTTACTCCGAGCACATGGTTTACTGGATGACCGCTATAATATATGGTGTAGCGACTCTTTTCCAGGAAACCGGTCCCTTTCCAACGCATCTCCTGTAAGGCTGTTACATCTATATTGGGACAGGGTATCGGCTAGATGCTCAGCAGCTTCATCTCTGTACAGGGAGCGCACGTTCCATGAGAAAATGCGCAAATCGTTATTCCTTTGTCGTTGCCGGGTTCGTTGTTGTATAATCCGTCCAGTTTGAGGCTCCTGTTGTGGCTTCGTAACAAGTTGTTTTCTGTGTAGGGTTGTTAGCCCTACCCAACCCCCAACCTGGAGGACAAGTTGGTACAATTTGTCCCGTTTTTTAGGCACGGGAGACTCGCCTTCATCTTTCTCCGTCTGCAGCTTTTCGTTAAGAAAGAGCTCCCAGCGGTCACCACGTGGAGGTGGAGATAAGGTTTGGTAGTAGAGCTGTTGGTGTTGGTTCAGCAGGAGTTTCCCAGATTTTATGCTCCATCGTTGGTACCAATCCACGTTTCGCCGTAGGACCTATACTACCCTTTGACCACAAGGAAAACAGAATATATCCGACACAATCGTGATCCACTTTTCACATTTAAGTGGCTTCGATCCGGCGGAGTTTACTATTCGTCAATTTTCTCCCTGGGAGACCAACTATCTCCCATCCTTACAATTTTCGATACCCCAACCTCAAAAAAAAAACGTGCACGACACACTTCACACTCGTTACCTTCCTCCTCTTCTTCTTTCTCCTTATTTTTCCCTGAAAAAAAAAATCCCCAGCAATATGGCGCGGCAAAGTAGAGCAATTTCCCTTCCATGACAGAAGTCCAAAGATTCAAAATTTTAATTTCAAATTGGAATATTAGAGGCTCAAAAGCGGCTAGGAAAATTATATCGGCGTAACAAAGAATTTGATTGGTAGCTATTATAAAAGGAGGACGAGGACTGCTTAATTGTCTAACCAATATACGATCAAATAAACGCGTTGGACAATTTATTGGCATTTTTTCTAGATATCAAAGGATTTGGGATGTAATTCTATTGCCAATCGTCTGGCAGCGATTTGAAACACAATTTTTCGATTTCGCTGCTATTTAGTATCTTTGCTCAAAATAACTTTGATATGAACATCAAAACTGGAAAATTTCTTGAGATCCTGTCCGATAAGGATAATCTACAAAAAAATGTTTGTTAAATGCAGCAGAAAACAAATCACCCCTTGATTGTTCCAAAAAGTCCAAGAAAACTTTTTTCACCCATTGAAGCCGTTTCCTTCAACACCCTTTTGAGCATCACGTAACAACAGGACAATTTCTCAAGCTAAAAAGGATGCAAACTGAAGGAAAAGAAGGCGAAGAAGAGTTGAACATGTCGGGCAAAGGCAAAGTAAATCCAAACAAATTACTCGATTTCACATTCATGATGAACTTTCGCTCGACCTGTCCCGTTCCAGGGTCCCGAAATGTCCCGTAGCCGGTCTCCTGGCGGTTCCTGCCTCAGTTGAGTGTAAGCATTCCTATTCGGATTGCACATTGATAAATCCACGAATCATTAATTTGAGGCTTATTTTTGATGTGTCCCAGCATTGACAGGTTCTCGTTGTCCGTTAAAAGGATGGGTCCCATCAACAGGAAAGACAAACTCTTCGAATCGTTTTCACTTTCTAATCATGGGAAAAGTGGTTTATTGGTTAGTCGATGTAGTCGATTTGCAAGTTTCTGAAGGCGAGGGTACACAGGACATATGGGTGTCTATGTGACGGATGAAGGTAGTCGGGTTTAAGGTCAAAGTTATGTAAATATGAAGCGATTTTTGAGTGTACCTGTATTACATCTATCTATTTCCAACAATTTTAATGTCAGATTTGATCCCTTTGAGCTATTGAAAATTGCACTTTCAGTTGCAGAATTTGTCCTGAAATTCTTTCTAGCCTAGCGAAAAATCTATCTGGGGATGAAGGAACATTCCGCCTTCGTCTGAACAAACCCTTAACTTTAATCTCTGCTGGACCGCTCAAATTTGTTTGTTTTGGCCTTTGTCCTGATTTGGGACACAGGAGTGGACAATAGCGTTCACATCTGCATGGTGACATAAATTATTCATAAGATTTACGTCAAGTAGTCAAACCCGATAAGTACTGAGTAGATGAGCTTGTTTTCAAATTCATCAAAGAAGCTTCCACCCATGAAAAAGTGCTCGAGAAACCGAGGGTCAGTTAACTGAAGTGAACCACGTCGATGAGTACATTATTGGGCCTGAGACATATTTCCCGAAAGAATTCACCTTCACGTTTCGCGTTCTTCACATACATGGCACCCAGCACGCACGCAACGAATCACGGAATCGATTCATATGAATCGCGAGCCAGAACAGAAATTCATTGCCCCGATATGGACACCTTGGTATGGGCTCTGGCCGGGTCAGTCGCATTTCGTGTGCCTAATCATATCCTAAAATCCTGGCAACGATAAAATGTCTCGTAATTTACTAGAATGCCATGTAGGTACTACACTGTGCAGTACAGATACGTGCCGAGTATGTGAAAACACGTTGTCAAGATGCACCGTACGAAATACGAAATGCGAAAATCGCCTTGGGATTTCGCGTGAATTACCGCTTGCATGATCCATTCGGATCAGTTGAAAATCGCGCGCGGTGGCTAATCCACAAATCTGACTATATATGATGACTGTGGGGAGAGTGAGCTCAATTTTATGGGGCTGAACACTCGGGATCATAAAATTGCTGGCAGTTATATTTACTCTTATCCAGGACCAATTTGCTAATAGCATTGATTCCCTTACTTCAAGCTCCGGGGAACTAGGTGCAATTATTCCCTTTGAAGAACAATCTTACGCGAAATTTTCCACCCCGGATGGGGCCGTTATGATGGAGAAGAACCATCATGAAAGCTAGTGGCGGTCACCATCCCTATAAAGTTATGGACCCTCAAAATGTTTCTTTATATTATCATGATAAGGTTTGAATTTTCAACCCTACCCTTGGTTTGGAGAGGGAATGGGAAGGGTATATATGTAAGTACAAATCGGGAAACCAGAAGCTGGACGCTTCAGGTACCAAAGGTTTTGTGTATTTCTTAGTACGTAGCACGTAATATATGCATATATTATGTGAGAGTATCCACTTTCGGATGATATTGACATTCATAGTCTTGAATTAGCAAAGAAGCAAAGTTGTTGCTTCTTTGCTATATATAACTTTGTAACTTTGTTAGAAATAGTGTGATTACCACCAAACTTGGTACGATCATGGTCGTGGTGTTAGGATGAACTTAAAGGGGGTTTGGAAGTCAATTACTAAAAATTATAGTAATACTATATACTATTATTAACTTTATTTGAACATCGGTATTGAAGCCTCCTGATTTTTTTCAGATTTTTCGGTTGGGTATTTTCTGAGAATGGCCCCCTTAAAGAAATGGTCACTTTCAACCCCCCGAACTCCCCATCTTTCTAACAAATGCCAAAACTAAGACCGGCTTCGAAAAGTACTAACAGAGACCTTTAATTTGATATCCCACATGACTATATTTGATGAAAAAAAAATTAACACCCCCTTTTGCATGTATGGGGACCCCCCTCAAAGTCGATGTAAGAGGATGTAACTGTATGCGTGAGCATTCACAGTTTTCACCTTTCTACCAAATTTGGTGTCAATCGATATAACTGTCTCCGAGAAAAATGCGTGTGACGGACTGACAGACAGCCAGACATTGAGTGCGCTGTAACTAAAGCGTCTTCCATCGCTGTAACGATCTCGAGGACACTACCGAACATGAGTGAACCCAGACAAAGTCGACGTCGTCTTCTTTCAAGGGTAGTTAGTTCCATGCTACTCTATGCAGCTCCATTTTGGGCAACCCTTCTGGAAAACAAATCAAACTGCGGTAAACTAGGAATGGCGTATCGATTAAATGCCCATAGACAACCTGGGGAATGAAGCTCGTCGTCCTTACGACAAAATGTATGCAATCGGGGAGTCTATTGTACTTCGACGGCGACTAGCACGGCGGGAATCCATCGCAGAATGGTAAAAGCGGTGGAAAGAGGCACAAACTGGCCGTTGGACCTACCATATCATTCCACACATTCGAAGATGGATTGAAAGGATCCACGGTGAACTAAGCTACGAGCTAACACCGTTTTTAAGTGGACATGGAGGTTATCGGGCTTATCTACATCGATTTGGACACGACGAGTCACCATGCTGCCTAAGATATGGTAACGTGGCTGAGAATGCGAAACATGTTATATTTGAGTGCCCAAGGTTTACAGCGCACCGAATTAGGCTGGAGGCGACCGCAGACAGGCGCTTAACATCTGAAAATATGGTAAAGTCTATGTTGGTGTCAACGGAGGCTTGGAATCAAATGCTAATTGAGCTGAAAATGATTCGTCAGCAGCTATGGCATGCAGAACTGCGAAGAAATCAAGAAAGGGAGAGAACAATAATGAGTCGCAGTTAAGAACTGATCCAGCTCCGCGATGCAATGCTTATGGCAGTCCCGTAGGGAGAGTGGAGGAAGAAGGAGGTGGTTTTAGTGAGTACGAGTCTCACGTAACTGCACGGTAGGAGCCACCAGTAGGTTTTAAACCTTTCCACCTTCCAACGATGAAAAAAAAACAGAAAGTAAATTAATTTTAATAAGGTTTTGTTTTACACAAAACCCTAAAACCTCTAAACCTGTCGAAGAATTAGTGCGATCACACAACTTAAAAAACGTATTGCCATGAAGTTATGAAGCTATTTTGATGTCATGTTGATGAGCTTTAATTTTGAATTCCAACCCCAGAAAAGGTATGGATTAATCGGCTGGGAGCAACGGAAATCCACTTCGTCCCCTTACAAAGTTACCACCAAAAAGCGACTATTTTCATCATTAATAATTCATTAATTAGGTAATTATCACCACGATTTACAACGTTGCCCCTTTCCCCTTCCACACTCTCTCGCACCTGCAATGGCCCCATCCCCTCCCTCTCTGGGAATTAACTCAAAAGTTGTGCCATAATTAAGCCCAAATCGAAGTGTTATTTCGTGTAAATGGTGAGTGACATGTACTTGGGTTATGAGTCTGTTATTTTATGCAGAGAAATCCATTCAATACAAAGACATTTGGAAAATTGCTTGGTTTTAAAAAGTAGGGAGTGACAGGTCTTTCGCCGTCCTAATTGAAAGAAAATATGTATAACCGAAGAAAAAATTATTAAGGGCAATCAAGGAAGGGGCAGCAGTTTCGGGGAGGTCCTGATGAGTAGAAATAAATCGCATGTGATAGAGGGGCAAACGGACGGACAAACTTATGATATCACTCAACTGCATTGCATCGGTGGAACCTTACCGATAATATCAGTAACAATACCTTACTGACAATATCAGTAACAAAACTTAAGGAAGATTAGTTGAAAGCAGATTATTGGAGAACAAACGTGGAAAAAACATCCACCACATTTACTCAGCTGGGATACCAGCAACAGGTACTACAGGACCAAGAGAAAGACCCTTTTAGGAGAAGCTCATCTACTCTGAGATGTGCCCACCACGAATGACTGTATAAAAGGAGTAATTTAGTAGAGATTAAAGAAGTCAGAGTCCTGATTCGGCGGAATTATCCTTCATCCAGTTTGGGGCAAAAATAGTTGATAGTCGACAAGCAGAAATAAAAGTTCAGAAGGATTGAACCAAATGCCCGAAGTAAAAGGGCCGACAAAAAGCGAAAAGGAAAGCAAAAGTGCGAAAATCTGTAGTATACTAGACTAATCAAAAAAGTCAATCCCAACGTAAAAGACTGGATTGGAAATGTCAACTGGATTCAAAGAACCCAGAAAAAGGACCTCATGTTCAAGCAGAAAGACCCAGCGTATGTAAAACTGCTGACTTTCGCGTTCAAATTAAAAACTCACAGATTGAAGAGAATGCTGCAGCCCTTACCAAAAATATGAGATCTTGATGAATTAATTAAAATTTTCACTGCTTTGAAGAAACAATTCAAGTTGAAAGAACTTGCAGATAAGTCCACTATGAGCTTGCGAAAAACCTATGGCGGCACTCGAACTCCGCAATAAAATTACCATGCTTTGAGACAATGAAGTTAATTCAAATAAACCTCAAATATTGCAGGGTCGGTTTGCTTCCACAAACCAGGTGAAAATTGCCATTATGAGCGATCCTTACAGAATTCTTGATAGTAATATATGGATCACATATTGGACTGGTGCAGCAGCGAGATAAGCTAGTGGTCATATTGTATACTTTGAATTATTGTCACAAGAGAGAGCACCAGCATGCCCGGAACTGAGAAAGACGTCGGGCTGATCTGCAAAAGTTTGTGAAGACCTTCAAAGGAGTCTAACTAAACTAACCTATTAAGAAGAGCTCTCTATGTGACGCAATATATCACCAAGGCATGTGCCGCATCCACGCTCAGGAGATACACATTGCCCAGTAGTAGACCCTACCGCTAATAAAATAGTGAGCGGTTCAGTATGCCACCGAGCCAGACGAGTGGCTCAAAAGCCAATAGGTAACAGGTATCAAAGGGCAAAAAAGCACGCCTATAAGGAAAGCCATCCAGCAGAACAAGAAAGAATGCTCCGAGGCGAACGCAAAATTGCGGGGGAGCGCCTAAAGAACCGTGATGGACGTTCATCTCCTCAAATCAAGTGCTCTACTTATCCAAGAGTCACAAAGGTGGTCTGAAAAGTTCCCGACCTCTACCTAAAGATGGCAGTACTCGTCGATAAAAGCTAGGGGATGTGGTTGCTTTTGACAGATACTCACAGATAGCAGAGACTATGAATATGTTAAAAGAACGTGTCTGTCACATATTGAATGAAAATTTAGGCATGAGAAATCTGTCCGCGTGGTGGATGACACGTTTGCTCGCGTTTGAACAAAAACATGTTCGAATGAATATTACTAACGCTATGTTAGCGAAGTTTAGGCGCAATAAATCAAGGCTTTGGCGAAGATTATTTACTGTAGATGAAATTTGGATACACCATTATATGCCCGAAACAAAAATACAGTCAAAACAGTGGACTGCGAAGGGGGAATCCGCTGGAAAAGTGATTGCGACTATTGTTTGGGCTAGTCATTCTAATCTGTTATTTTCAAACAGGAAAAACCATTACAGGAGCACTCGACAAGCTATAAAAAATGCGGAAAACGGCCACATTTGAAGAAAAAAACTGTTTCACCAAGACAATGTGCCGTCTCACAAGTCTGTGGTTGCCGTGGCGAAAATCCACGAATTGCGGTTTGAACTGCTTGACCACCCTCCTTATTCATCAGATCTAGCCCCAAGCGACTTCTTTTTGTCCCCTAATTTAAAAATTGCCCCCGGGGACAAAGATTTTTGTCAAATGAGGAGGCCATCACCTTCATAAACAATTATTTTGCAGAGAAAGACGCTGAGTACTATTTGAACGAATTAAAGAGGTTGGAGCATCGCTAGTAGAAGTGTGTAGACTTACAAAGAGACTATGTAGGACAATCAAAATAAATTTATAGAAAAAATGGATTGCATCATTGTTAGGTTGTAGACTTTTCATACCACCCTCGTATATCGCCAGCACGACTAGTGCGGCAAGGGCGTATGTGTGTCTGAAGTGGGTGAGAGGCAAAGGCTCTGAGCATCCAGACAGTAGTGGTCCTTTGTATTCAATTCCTCAATCTAACGGAATATCCCGGATTTCTTTAAGTATCCCCCCGCAAATTACGTGACCATACCATCGAAGACGCCACTCTTGCAGTTTTTCCACGATCGGTGCAACCCCATATCGATCGCGGATATCCTCATTTCGGATGTGATTAAAACGTGTCACGCCACTAGTCCAACGTAACATCTTCGTCTCCATTACCCCAAGACGTCGTTCATTGTCTTTTATAGTCGGCCCATACTCAGAACCATAGAGAACGACAAGACGGACGACATTGTGGTAAATTTTAGATTTAAGACGATGCGTTGATACGTCGATCACAAAGATCACCAGTAGTGAAACGCCATTTCATCCAGGTTACGTTAATGCGTAAGGCAATTTCATAACGCAGTTCTTCATTGGCTGATAGCATTGACCCGAGATATTTAATCGCTCAGTTCTGGGCAGGTCACTGCCACTGACAGTGATAGTGTCTGTTTCATGGGGATCGGTCGCCAAAAGCTTAGTTTTGTTCAGATTCTTTCTGAGACCGTGTTGCATAAGGCATTCATTCTATTTTTGGACAAGTTGCTCGAGATAATTTTTTGCTATTAGACGCTAGGAAAACATCATCCGCATAAAGCAGTGTAGAGGTCGTTGGGCATTGGATGTCCCGTGCGACAGTGTCCATAACAAGAACAAAGAGGAGTGGTGACAGCGTGCTTATTCACGAGTTATTCTGGCGCTAATTATTGTCGTGGAGTATACCAGATGAGTTGGTTTGGCACACGGTCAAACACTTTCTCTAGACCCAGAAATGTAATATAAAGAGGGCGATGCTTCTCAAGGTATTTCCCCATGAGTAATTGTGTAGCGTATATTGCGTCAGTAGTTCCGCAGTTCTGGAAAAATTCGGTTTGATTCATAGTTATTTCCACGATTTCGCGAATACGGTTGTCAAGAATGCGTTCAAAAATCTTCATGGTATGGGAAAGTAACCAAATCGGACGGTAAATTGAATATTCTGTTAGGCTACACCATCGCTCCCTCTCAGAAAGAGTCTATCGTGTCTTTTTTTCTACCATGTATGTCGTACTTAAAGACTTTCCGGGTTGGATCATCCCCACTCTTAGGATTAAGTGTCCCGCCCAATGAAATCTATTCAGCTGGATTTTATCCACAATCAGACAGTGAGGGTGTCGCTCATAAATTTCGTCGTTACATAGGCTACAGAATCGAGGAGGCCAAAAACGTGACTAGCACTTTGTAATTTTTCTTGCTAAGAACCCAGGACTCCGAGGAATACATGAGGACTGGCAAGATCATTGTCTCATACAGTAAGAGCTTTGATCCTATGGTGAGATTTTTTCAGCGAAACAGTTTTTCTAAGCTGAAGTAGGCTCAGTTGGCTGCCAACAACCGTGCGCGGATTTCATCATCATAGTTATTATCGGTTGTAATTTTCGACCCTAGGTAGGAGAGATTATCAACGATCTCAAAGTTGTAGTCCCTTATCTCGGTTCTCGTTTAATCAGTGCCTTTTGATGTTGTGGGTTCTTTGGCTTGTCACCATGTACTTCGCGTTGCCTTCATTAATGTACAATCTGCATGAAGGTAGACTGTACATCTCGGTTTGTTCTTCCCATAATGTGGATATCCTCAGCATAGGCCAGTAGTTGGGTGGACTTGAAGGGGATGGTGCTTCTCACGCCTACATCAGTATCTTGGGCAACTTTTTCCAAGTCCAAGTTGAAAAAGATGCATGATAGGCCTTAGATCTGATGTTGAATCGTCTCTGGGCCGATGAAGAGCACGGCTCTTTCTTTCACACTTGGCGGTGGCAACATTTGTTGGCCAAGTGTGTTTATGGCCGTTTCATGATAATGTTCTTCAGGTGTTTGTGAATACCATTTTTCAATGCTTCATCTCCAAGACCTCTGTTAATTGCAGTTATTTTGGTATCCATTATTCCCTTATAGGTATTTCGGAAGACTCTGTTATTGATGGATCCAGTTTTCACTCTCACCTGATTGGCAGAGGTCGATATAATTTGTCCCGTTTTTATGCGCGGAAGGCTCGCCTTTATCCTTCATCTTCGGCAGTTTTTCATTAAGAAAGAACTTCCAGCTATCACCACTGGATGTGAAGATAGGGTTTGGTAGTAGAGCTATTGTATTTTGATCCCGCATCATGTGTATCAACCCACGTTTCGTCCTGGGACCTACACTACCCTCTGACAGGCAAGGAGCAAAACCTGCCAGCAGAAAGCAAATTCTCCAGGAGAAAGCAAAATACTTTCATTTCTACAAATTTCGCAACCAAGAATTCGATATATTTCATCAAGGTGACATTTCACCCTCTCCAAGTGTAAAATATTTGCTTCTCGGCGACGGTGGTCAACTATGTGTCCACATGTGAAATGCAATTCATTTTGCTGAGCTCGCTTGGCGTTTTGCAAGGTACCTCACTCCCAGCCTCGAAGCGGGTCGGGAGAATCTTGATGACAGCGCATTGTGCAAGATTCGCGTGTTCTTAGCACATGTTTTGCATGTTCCGATTAGGCTTGAAAGTCTTGTGAGGTTTACATGGATTTTGTGTAGATTCCCTGGCACCAAACATCAGTTGCAAACTTCCTTTAATATTTTAATTGCTTTCCAAGCAGCGATGAAATCATGACGATACAAACATTTAACTGAAAATATGCTCAGAACGGAGACTATTTATGTAATGTTTTATTGGATTAATTAAAATTGAAGAAAATTGTTCTGTGTTAGATTTGGAAAATGAACGGAGATTAGAATTGACTGTTAGAACGTTATTGCCTTTGGGAACAGAATAGGGGGACGATTCAATACGGAGCTTTACTGAGCAAAGATTTGATCTACAATTCTACTATTGAATATTTACTCACTCATAGATACACAAATAATAAAATAATCCAAGAATTTACACGCTTTTCACTGTATAGAATAAAGTCAAGAGAAAAAAGATAATTTGCAAAGTCATCATGCAAAATTAAAGTGGAATTTACTTTCAAATCTGAGGAGCTCACATACAATGTTGCTCTCCAATTTTCCTAAAATTAATAGGGAGGTTTCTTTGACAATGGCTTAAGTGTACATCGAGGTATACGCTTGCGGTAGAATGAATGGCGGAAAAACGGAAGCATAGATAGATGAATGAAAATAATTCATCCATTCCTTTTCGGTATGCTCGCTGATAATACACGGATGGGTAGTTGTTATCGGTCCTAAAATCAAAAGTTATTACTTTCTCCATCGAAAACAGGGATTTCCGATATAGTGGAGAAGCACACTTTTTAGGGGCAATTACACGCAGTTCAAGAGAGGCATTCTGAATGTAGCATTGTGATTGTGAGGAGTGATCTTCTTTACAGTATCTTGATCGGAAATGTGATAGGGAAACACGGTCTTGGCGACCATAACCATAATGGTGGGAGGTTTGTAGATTTCTGCAGCTTCCCCCGCTTCGTCATTGGTGGTACATTATTCTAGGAGAGACCCAACCGAAACCGTACTACCTTAGCTTGATCACTTCGCGATCAGCAGTTGATTTAGAAGTTGTCTCCTAGAGCTCTCTATAAATTCACGGAGATTAAATGGCGTCACGAGAAGGCTCACTTCCTTATCAGCAACAATCCAACCCTTTAACCCAATCCTAATACTGATCCCTTCCTAGAAACAGTCCCCGGTATCAGTGACCACGAAGCCGTGGTCTTAGATATTTCACTCCCCGACAGAGCCATCCGGCCCTCTCCAAACTTAGCCCCTGACTTCCAGGAGGCGACCAGGAAACTCATTAACCGAACACTAAAATCCAAACTTGAACCTCCCCTCCAATGAAATAGTTTCCAACGATACTATAGATTCAACAGTTCGTGAATACACTGAATTAATTTAGCAAGTATGTGACGAACTGATACCTTCTCGTTCCCTTAACTACCGCCATCTAATTTCTCTTCCCAATGCTATCCTTGAGAATATCAAATACAAACGTTGGGAGGAGGCTATTTAGAAATAGAAACACTCCGCAATCCTCTCCTCTCCATGACGAAATCCTTTTCTTTAACAGGTCAATCAGCGATAGAATTTTAACCCTTTATACCAATTACCTATACAAACGCCTCTTCAGCATAGAACTGAACCCTGATACCTTCAGGGTAATCAGAAAAACTTGCCCTCGTCTAGGCAAATCGACCCAACAAGCCGCAAAATATTTCCACTCCCGAAAATGTGGACATCCTAGCCAACCACTTCCTTCAAACGCACCATTGCACCGTCCACATTCGTGATCAGCATTTCGAAAGTGTCGTGAGCGAATCCATAGAAAACTCCAAACCGCACCAACTTTTTACCGACCTACACCTTTTTGCTAGCCTAAACCTTTTTTCCCAACCCCCCTTATACATCCCGATGAACACGATGATGTTTCTCCCATACATTTTGTTAGCGCAAGTTCAGTAGAAGCTGTAATTGCAGCCTCCAAGAACAAAAAATCAATGGATCTCAACAAAATCTCTCCCCCCAAAAAATGCATTCCCAACATTTCCACCACACTTTCCTCTATCATTAACCACTACCTCCTCACCGCCCACTTGCCCACCGATTGGAAAAGTGCTCGCATTGTACCCATCCCAGAAAAGAACCTTAACACACTTAATCCTAATAGCTACAGGGCTATCTCTATCCTATCTTCCTCCACCAAAAATTTCGAGCGGATCATTAAATCCCTCATAGACGAACACTATGCTCCCAACAACACTCTTCCTGAGTTCCAATTCGCCAACCGAACTAAACACTTGCACGCACTTCTTGTTCTCAAGACTAATATCTCTGTAGGTATCAATCAGAGGACACCCACCATAGCCTGTCTCCTTGACCTAAGAAAAGCTTTCGACTCCGTATGGCAATACGGACTCGCGTATAAGCTTTCCGAAATCCTCAATTTCCACCCGCACCTCTGTAAGCTAATTCTTAGCTTTCTAGATAGGCGGAAATTCTTAGCCAACATCAAACAGCACCTTTCCTCATCTTATACTTGCCCCGCCCGCATTCCCCAGGGTTCAATCTTTTCTGCAACCCTTTTCTCTCTGTTCATCGCTGACATCCCCAAACCAACCCCACACCCGTGTCCTATCCGAATCCTTCAATACGCGGATGACCTAATCCTTTATACCGCCACCAAAGATATCTCCCACGGTGAAGCTCGTCTCAATTCTTATTTAGACGAGCTTTACCATTATTTTACCCTTTGGAAACTTTCCTTAAATCCCGACAAATGCGAAACCATCGTCTTCCATGGAAACATGAGAATAACGCCGAAAATGTGGAGTGACATCAGATCTTTATCACTCAAAATCCACGACGATCCTATCTCTACTGTAAAAGAAGTCACATACCTCGCAGTGACAATGCATTCCCGCCTCTCCCACGTCCCCCATATAATGAAGGCACTAGGCCGTACAACTGGTGCCTTCAGGTCCTTGTATCCTATCCTTCAATACAATATCCCTACTTCGAAAAAGATCAAGCTGTTTTGTTATAAACTCCTCCACTCCTCATTTTCGGCTTCATTTTCTGGTCCGAATGCTCCCCATCCCAAGTGGAACAACTCCGCCTTAAAGAGCATAGAGTCTTTCGCCACTGTGCCAACATTTTTAAAGACGAAGACCGCTCCAAATACTTGTCCAACCTCTACGCATCCTGCCAAACCCCACGTATCAATTTCTTCCTTGCCCTTCATACCTTCCTTCCTTCCTGGTCAAATGTCAATCCCAAGCCTCTTGTCTCCAAAGCCGATATCGTTGAAGACAACCTTCTTCGAAGTCATCTGTTTCCCCAGATCCTCTTATCCCTCCAATCACAGAACCGTCTTTTTGATCCCCAAGGTAGAGTAGTCTTCTACACAGGCAATTTCTCTGACTCTAGATTTTTTAAACCTACCCGTCATAAACACCCCTCCTAGCTTCTGATTCATATCCCTCTCCTGCATGTCACCCATCCTGCCCTTATTAAAATCGGTTTACTGTCTGGCTGTCTGTCTCTCTGCCTGTCCGTCATACGCATTTTTTTCGGAGACGGTTATAGCGATTGACACCAAATTTGGTGGAAAGGTGGGAACTGCGAACACTCATGCATACAATGAGTTACATCTGTTTATGTCGTCGAATTTTTACATGCAAAATTTTTTTTTCACCAAATATAGTCACGTGGGGTAGCAAATGAAAGGTCTCGATTAGTACTTTCCGTATCAAACATCAGTTTTGATATTTGTTAAACAGGTGGGGAGTTCGGGGGCTTGAAAGTGATCATTTATTTAACGGGCCCATTTTCAGAAACTCTGAAACAAATGAAGAGGCTGCCACTATATGGTGCCTAGGCTCCGAAATACCTTCCATACCGGTAATACCCTTAAGTTAATCCTAGTACCACAAAATTGTAATAATGTAGGCTATGACATGGAACATGATCTTACCAAGTTTGGTGGAAATCGCACTATTATTAACAAAGTTATACTAGGTCAAAGCTGTCGCTTCTGTGCAAATCCAAAACTATGAATGTCAATATCACCTGAAAGTGGAACTGTCATGCACTCCTCACACAGAGAAGCACAAAACATTTCATACTTGAAGCAGCTTCCGGTTTCCCGACTTGTTTTAAATGACCTGTAAATATTTTTGTCATATATTTCTTCAGTGATAAGTTAGCTAGGCTTCATTATTTACCTTAGATTAAATTTAACTGTTGCTGCCGGCCAGAATGGCTATGTTACGCTTGAGACTCGGGTCATGTTCTAGCCATCGACGGACTTAAAGTATCGCCAGTACTTCCACTTGGAATACACTAACGAAACCTAGTAGGCCATACGACTCGGTTATACTGTGTGTATTCGAAAAATCCCCAGGACGGACTCCACCGACCATCTTTGAGCCATCGGTGAAAAATACTGTTTCATAAACCTGTCAACAGGTGGGTCTTCTTTGTCGCTGTGGTGCTCGTAAAGTGTTGTAGTTCCTCTGGCGGAGCTGATCGGTCGTGAGCCATGTAAGTCGAGGAAATATACTCGTTCTCTGCCGCACGCCTGCTCCAGTTCGACCACGGCTAGGTCGCTGGAACTTAGGTCAGGACACCGAAAAGCGTGCAGACCCTTCCTCGCGAGGATACATGCTTTCGGTCTGTCCTGATCAGCGTGTGGAATAAATTATAATATTTGCTTTAGAGCCCTTTAATGGTTCGGTCGCTTTGACCCAAGGTTCCTATATTAACTCGATGTCAATGTCTTCCTCATAGTAGTCATGTTGTGTTCTGCGAATTATATAAAAGAGCACTTAACAGCTGCGAGTCGCTTCGGTCACGCTGCTCCCAGGGCAGAGGTCAGGCAGTGTCTGATGATTTGCATCTGCCTTGGTAAGAAACCGTAAGGCCGTCTTCATCTAGTAGTAGTAGTAGTCAAGGCGCTTATATTAGCGTGATGTCAATGTCTTCCTCTAGGAGTAAGACAAGCAGACTAACCGAGGCGCACTTCGAATGCTGCAGATTCTCTGTCGGGCCATCGATCCACATCTCCTCCAACAGCTCGTTGGCGGCGTCGATTTAATCCGTGTTGTCATCAGGTTTTGCAGAGCACAACACTTTCACCTTTGCGTTCTTGACTTCGAACTGCACTTTATAATCTACCTTTTCCAGTGCTTCCAGGCGTTCTCCGTTTATACGGAGTAGAAAAGTTTGGCTGTTTGTCTCGGGTTCTTGCTCCTTGATAACTACCCAATCGTCCATGCGATTCCTGGAATTTTGAAGGCACAGAGATTGGACGAGCTTGTTCTTATCCATGCGAATCTTCGGCAACCAGCTGTGAGTGACCGGCCTCCTGGGAAACTCGTCGTAGGAGACATTAAGCTTTACGCCCTCCCAGCCGTCTGATCTTAGCGACGCATGAACCGAGAAAGTCCCTGGAAAATTGGTCCTCGCAAGCTATAATCTGGAATCCATGGACCACCTGAGAGGAATCAAAGCAGGAGATAGATCCCGTGTGTCTGCCTTTGGTGTCCAGGAAATGCTCAATGACCATCTCCGACAGCCTGGCCCCAACACTGGTCCGCGCCTCCGGTGCTAGTTTGCCGCTAGCGGAATTACCATCCGCCAGCGCGACACGTAGGTAACTCCTGTCCACGCCGCTGAAAAGTTTTGCAGTTCGTGGCCCGTTGACTGGCTGTTGCTGCTTGCTTTTCTACAGAAGTTACTCATCTGCCAGGTATTTGCCGTTACATTCGTCAGCAATTGTTTGGTATTTAGCGAGGTCTTTTTCATCCTGCTCGTCGACAGTATCGGTCTCGTTATTCTTAGCAATCTTGCTGAGAATATGCGTGGCTTTATGGTGCTGGCTCTTGAGCACAGCATCCTTCGCTTCTTAATCAGTTTCCGCTGATCCGTTCTTGTAGGTCTTTACTTTTGAGGGATCCCCCGACTCAGAGGGTTTTAGGTTAAGATTACTATGTTTGGTATTCGCTACACCCAGCTTGACGGCAGTGGATTACAGGCTGGAAACCACTAGTCCATCTGCCGCCTTGCTCCGGGAGGTCCCTGCGCTTGGTTTCAGGACGTCGCTGCTACGTCTGGCACCGAGTGTGCTGCTCACGACGACTACTGTCTCCTGACTGGATGTCAGCAGCTCGTCCTCCGATGACACGCCTGGCATCACCACTTTTTCTTGTATCGTCGGTTTTTTTTCCTTTTTTTTATTAATTGAGCTCATGTCTTCGGGAGGAATGTCCACCCTCACTAACCCCCACTAGGGTAAGCGTCTTATTTGAAGCTGATGATGCCCAAGGTATTCATAGTTCGCATACTAAAGACCAAGCTCCCCATTGGCCACGCAGCCCTCGGCGAATGCGGTTCCACCTTGGCTTGGCGTCCTATTAGCACCTTCTCCAGTGCAGGGAGGACGATCGCGGGGCTGTTGCTTCGGCTCATCCCATGCCAGATCCACTTGCCCCTAACATATGACCAGCAGACAAGCAGATCCTGATCAGTTGGATGGGCCTGGTTTCCAGCGGCCACCGCGAGGAGGTCGTGTGAGGACTTGCCGGGTCTGATTATGACTTAGTCGGATAGTATAGTATAATTAAATATTCAATGATTATGTTTCTAGTTTGCTCCCCATTTTTCGAAAACCTATTGTCGTAACGTTCAGATACTGACCTTGAAGTTGCTTCCCAAGAAGCTGCCCAACGGTCCCTACACACCCGAACATTTTGACTAAAAGGCAGTTATCTTCGCTAAGCAAAATGCAATTGTGGTGTATCTGCCCATCTGAGAAGTCATAATTAAATTTCAACTATAAAATCTCCTCCTCGAGCCATTAATTGAAAATACGTTTTCCAAGATAATCACTCTCATCCCTGGTCCAGCCAGATGGAAGCTAATAAAACCATTAAGTGCCATACAGGATGTAATATTATTTGAACGGAGAAAAGTGGCACATTTCCACTTTTTCTTTTGTGGTTTTAAACTATTTTACCATAAACTCCACTCGAAAAGTATTTTCCAGAGGTTAACAGATAAAAGTACTGGGATATTACCCCTCATTGCAATATTCCTTTAGCAATGGACCACTTAAGTGGCATTAGAGCAGATGATGAATAACGGGGTTGAATTTTTTACATTTCACAACTCACTTTGTTGTCCCATTGACTTAGTTTTCTAATTATTCCAAAAACCGGTTGAGAGCCGAAACTGCTGTTGTTAGTCCTAATGGATGAAATACATCTATATTGCATTACTCGACGCATGTTCCCAGAGAAAACCACACAAAATATTAGATGACCCAAAAACTTACGCTTACGTGTCATGACCTCCGAAATAGCCTCAAGTTGACGATATATAGAAAATAGAGGAATATTGGGGATGGAAGACGTGTAGCATTACACCTCCACGACGAAAGGACGTTAGTCAATTTCACTCACTCTCCGACAGAAGCCTCGTGTGCTCCGGCTTTACCGACAATCCTCAATCCACCTCCGACGAAACTTCAATTTGTTTGAGCGAAAATTTTGTTTGTAGTATCCCCGAATTAATCAAAAACCATTTCGCCTGCCACTCATCTACAAAAACGAGATGTTTGTCGGCCACCCCCAAAGGACCAAGGACCGTCATCTTCGCATTTGAACATTTCCTTGATAAGTTATAGAGGAAAGGATGCCTTCCAGTGCTTTCTAGCCAAGACATGGTCCAGAGAGGGCCTACGCTAAACGGCGTAGTGTGGGGGGACACTGTGAATCGTTTCGTGTATACACAATAGCGTAAATTCTGCCAAGATACCACTCCGGCCTGCAATATATCCTTTCGCACATACACTATGAGCTGGGTGGGGGGCGAGTGAGCATTTCAAATGGACATTTCTCCATGTTATGCTGTGAAACTATTAACATGTGTATAGGTAGCCTGGATAGGTGTAGTGTAGGTAAGGTTTGCTTAATGCGCGTCCTGTCCATTGCTTTCTTCGTCCTTGTCCACGTCCAAGTCCATGTCTACGTTCATATCGCTATGGCCGTTGGAGCAAAACTCGGACGGGGATAGCAGTAGCAGCAGCAGCCGCTGCTATGTAGGTATATTTAAACGAACGTGGACAAAGTCCATCCGCCACCCACATCTTATCATGAAATGAAAGGACCAGCTACGACTGAACTCTGGACGCCTTAAGCACACGACAGAAACTTCTCTAAAACCCTCGTATCGTTTATTTCACCATCTCTACATATTGTACCGCACTACCTTTCTGCTGCTTAGTGTATCTCCCATTTTGAGATTTTAAGGGTAGTTGCTTTGTTGGTCAGTACTTTTGCATATACGCATACAGTACGGTTTGAATAGAATCGACCTGTCACGATGTTTGCGTGGTACCGCGGGTTTGTACTTAGAAAAGGAGATCCTGAAGAGATTACTGAAGATTGGTTGCATGCGCGTGATTCCTTGCTTCAAAATTCGAACCAGGAAGCACTTGTAGAAAATACACATCAAATATTTTGATTATTTCCAAATTAGATAGCAGATGATTCTAGACGAGTCCTCATATCTTTTCCAAAATTCAGCGGGGTTGTTTACGGTACCTAGAGCCGCAGGACTGTCTACAGTGGTTCCTCGACCCAAAATCTAAGTTGACCAAAGGTGGAAATTTATTTGCAGTTGCCAATGTATACGTAAAGGCGCGGGAAGAAAGATTAGGACTGTGTCCAGTACGTAGACAAGGGACAGCAAGCGGGCAGGACGAAGGAGACGCTTTTAGAAGATGTATGTAACGATATGGCCTCGAGTAAGTGGGTACATTCCCATCTGGATACTCGACTTGAACATGACGTACATACACGCACGTACAAAATTCACTATACCACCTAGAACCAAGAGGATTTCCAGGAAATGGTCGAGGAATGGGTCTCGCGAGAAGGGATGCTTTCTTGTGTAGTGCTGAGTCGATTTGAGAGCACAGCATCCTTCCAAAATGCCACTAGTGGTCGGTCATTCTCGGCCCCAATTTCAAAACCTTATACGATATCTCACCTTCTCCTCCGTCGTTTCTTCTCTCTTCTTGTGCGCTCGTCTCAGACCGCTGCCGTCTTATTGCTTGAATGCCGCAAGGCATTACGATCGATATTTTCCATGGAGCTTGACCAATGGTCACCGGGTGGTCGAGTTTTAGGAGAAAACCCATTTGAGAAACGCTACAAACTTGGTCGTACATCGCACACCGCATATATGTATGTACGTACGAACCACTGTAGTCTTAATCTATGTAATATAGTTTGTACGTAAAGATGTGTATGTAAACATAAATGGAATATCCTTTCGATGGGTCACCGTCATTGCGGCCGTGGGTGGCTGCGAATAGATGGACAGGAGGCGTTCAAATTGTATGTTTTAAGATGAGATGGGGGGTTGGTCGGGTCCGCTCAACGGGGTAGTCATGGAAAGCTGCTCCTCTGTTTGGCTTCTTCAAACTAAAACACAAAACTTTTGCGATAGTTTTTGACAGTTTTCATTTTATCCTGGAGCACGCAATTTACATACGACTACGTACTCCAACAACTTGGGCATAATGACCGCAAAACGATAGAACCCTAACTTCATCTATCCACCTCGATTGCTATATTATATTATATATCATGCATGCTTGATAAAATAAAGTGGGTTCCATTTTGCGAGGAGGCCAAGAAGTTATAGATACGCTTTCCACTCCTTTCCGTTCCGCTTGGGTCCGCTTCGATAACATCGCCAGATATCATTATCGCAATAAGTGTGTTCAAGACACATTCGCTCAAATGCGGTCCGTGATAAAGTGGGAGTGGAAGGACTCTTTTCGCCACCGTACCATGCTTTGTTGACCGAATGAGCCCATGTTCTACTAGTGGCGGTCAGCAGCCTAAAGCTATATCAGTAAGTTTAATTGCAAAAGTTTTATTTGGAACAGTCCGAGTCGGTTGAAAGGTGGGATAATTCTTTATACTCGCAGTATCGTCCCCAGCATTTTAGCGTCCTGTACATGTTATGGGACTGCTGATGCTAACTCATGAAATGACGCGGAGCATCTCACATTTGTGGGCGATGTATTGCATCAAAGCTGTTCAGAAACCTGGAAATTTTCAATTTATTCCTGATTCAAATATAACATCATCAACCTCGATAGGAGGCCAAGTCGGAGACGAATTTTGTTTGCTTCTTTGAGAAAACACTTTTACTTGACCTATCTGGATATGCAGTAAATCATTGAAACTTTCTGACCATCAGATAAGATAAGTCTAGTCAGAACCGAGCGTCCCTTTTTAAGGTTCTATCGGTTCAATGTCTGCCTGTCTTCTTTTTGAAAGTTGGAAAGGTTCAAAACCTACCATTGGCTCCTACCATAGGTTATGTGAGACTTTTACACACTAACACCACTTTCTTCTTCGTCGCTTACCCAGCAGGACTATCATTGCGTCCCGGGGCAGAATCAGTTAAGAACTGCGGCTAGTGCTGTTATTTGCCATTTTTTTCGAAAGCTCCTTCTTGCTTAGCGTATTGGGGATAGATTTCATTAATTTTTCTATCCTCTAGAAGTTTTCTAAAAAGTTAGCTTGTGGTCCACCATATTTTTGGCTCTATGCGGGGCAAATGTCGAACAATTAAACTCAGCATGCTCCACATCCTCCGGAATGATTCCGCATGTCGGGCAATATGGAAAGTCGTCACGGCTGAAGCGATAAAGGTATGAATGATACTTCCTGTGTCCGCTTCGTAATTAGGTTAAATCGCATCTAATTCCACCATGGCTTCGTTTGGTCTATTTTCACAAATCTGGAATAATGCTGTAAGTCCTGCGTCCTTTAGGTGAATTATGTTATCCCATCTTTTTGTTACTCTGAATTACCATAATTTAGTGTCAATTGCCGACGACATATATAGGGCTCGCCAATTAGATATGTTGGGTCATAGAGGCGTCGATGTTGTTCGCCAAGATGTCGAGGGAGGCCTGCTAACACACATGGTGTTTCGTCAGATATTGCACGGTAAGCGCACGACGTTCGCCTTGCACCCAATCGATATGGGACTGCGATTTTTCTCTCATTTGCATCTATCTTCAATGCCAAAGACCAGACAGGAGCTGCGTAAGGCAAGATAGAGCTGACAAATCACGAGATAGAGAGCCGACGGCGTTGCTTTGGGCCACCTACATTCCGTAACATTTTTACCAACAAAGTAGCGACTTCGGAAATCTTTCTTGATAAACCCTCAAGATGTGACTTGAAGTTTCTGGTCAACCATGTTCGCCAATTCTAATCTTTCTCAGCATTTGCTTTCTTCGTTTGAAAATAATAAAAGATTGTTTTTCCTATTCGCTAGTGGACTTGTTAGCACTGATAAAGGGAACAAGTGGTTCCCGAAATATCGGTATTTGCGTGTTCCAGCTAAGTTCTGAGTGACTGATTTTTCGATTTCGATTTTGTTACGAAGGCGTGCCGCGAGGCGATCGATCTTCTTTCCAAGCTTTCCGAATATCCAGTTGCTCGACAGGTAATACTTACTACATTCTATTGCCGCTTAAGGTGAAGGTGGAAAGCTCGACCATACCGGTCAGGCTGCTGATTTCTTCAAACAACCTCGACTCAAACTATCTTCCTTGATCTGAGGTGACCCGAAGTATTATGCCAAATCTGGAGATCCATACATCAAGGGACACTTTGGCGAATGTGATGACTTGTTGACCAGGGATTGGTGTATTATAGTAGTAGCGTTATCTCTAACAATAAGGCATAACTATAAAATCCAGATGAACGCGCCCAAATCTCCAAAGGTTCCGGCTGGGGTAGTTGCATGACGAGTCACTTTTGATCGCTGACAATTATTGCAATCACCACGTATTATATATATACAGTGGTGTTACCAGTTTTACAGTGGCGTTTGTTCCCACCCAGTTGGTAAAACAGTTTTCCAGAATGAGTGAGTGATGTAAAGTTGGATTGTATCCGTAGACCACTGTAGCTTGCAGCTGACCCTGGAACCTGGAGTTGTTTCAGTCAAAGCCCTGTGTTTTCCTGTTTAAATTTTTGAAGTTCTTCGTCCACGGCCTGGGATGCTGCAAGGTTTGCATAGTCAATAATTGGTTGCACATCCCCAACTTGTGATAATGTGTCCGTAGAACCGTTATCGCAACCGGATACGCGCTGAATATAGGGGGTCAACTGTTCGATATAATCTAGATGACAAAATTTGCGTGGTGAGCATTCGTCTATTTTTATAAATGGCGAAGGTTACCAACTTCTGACCCGAACTCCCTTATCGCTGTTTTATCGTCAGATACATAGCCGCTCCTTATTTACGTTCCGATGAACCGAGCTTTCTTCAGGAGAAAATGGTTGCCAGCTACAGCGAATCCATGGTTGGGGGAATACTCCAATAGCGAAATAAGATGCATCGCAGATAATGGCCAAAAGTGCGTCAGATTTCCTATTCTAGTGCATTTTAGAAGCCTTAAAAGCTGCTATAGATTCGCTGGTCCAGTTAATTATTGAATTTCCTTTAATTTTGACGTAAAGAGCCTCGTTGAGTGGTGCTAAAGCTGTTGCTGCTCTGGTTAACAACCTTCTGTAAAAATTTAACATACCCAAGAATGCTCTGAGCTCCTTCACATTGGTTGGTTGCGAGTATGACCGGAACGGTTCGACTTTGATTGGCAAGGAACGTGTCCCTCCTTTGAGACCAGGTATCCCCTTTTACGTGAAGATAAAGCGACTAATACGTCATTAATGTAGACCCTCCAAACCTTGTGCTGGAATTGCGGCCGAACGGTGCTGTCATGGCAGTCTTTGGTATGTCTTCCTCAGCTACCGAGATATTGTTAAATGTTCTTACTTGGCTTACTATTAAAAAAACACTATTACCATAGAAATTCTGAATGTGCCAAACTGGGTACTTGTCTCCATTCGTTATTTTTATGCAAGGATGCAGCCCACGGACTGAGCTGGATCATGGTATCCAATTTGATTTTTATGATATTCAGCTTGCCCGGAGCTAATCATCTGGGTTTTCAAGCAACTGGTGGTCTGATGATATGATGCTTGATTCGGTGACCCACGATTTTTTGCAATTCCGTTCGGGCGAGTTATTTCTGGCAACTCCTGGAGAATACCATGACAAGGGGTTCCTACAGTAGTTGTCTTGATGGTCGGAATTGTACATTCTACCATCTCTCCTTGGTAGGTATGGTGAACTACGGAACTTGGTAGGTACGGTGAATTGTTAAATCTTGTAAGCAACCGTGCTAAAGATTTGAAAGGAGTTCATAATGTGATTAGAAACCTGCCCAAGAACGAGTTTAGACGGGTTTAGAAACGGCATATCAACATATATATATCTTAGAAACGATGACTTTCACGCCTGGGCTAATCAGGAGAGAGAGCGTCCACGTTCAGGACTGGAAGAATTCACGCGGTTTGATGTAACTCCGTTCGCAGCTTTCAAGTTGGCTTGAAATTCCGCTGAGAAATGCGAAGATGTTGTTATGTCTAGCGCATTTACTTATCAATTAAGTCGACTGTAGTTTGTAGCGAATCACCATCCATCATCCCTATACTCAGTTGAAGAACAGACTGCAGCCATTTTAACCATAGACTTTGCATCAACGATTTTGGAACTACGGTATTGCCAAGACACTGCAAGCGGTGGAAAAACTGGAATGGTTTCTCGTCACCCATGGGAACTCCTTCTGGCACATAACGGCTTCATTAATTGCTCACTTAGGTGGTTGTATAACTATCTGTCATCGACTCTCTAATCATGTTCCGGCCTTCGGTGACATACCGCGGTGGCAGAACTGCCATGACTTGCTAATATTGTTGTGTGGGTATATTATTTTATTCTTCAAAAAACTCACTCCCACTATTTAAACTAAATTTCGCAGTTTATCGCGATCTTAGTCTTCTAACTAGGGACCGGTAATTAAATTAGTTAAGGCAGTTCCAGATTTTCTAACTCCAGGTAAGTGTCTGGAAGTGGTAAGCATCGCCACACCTTAACATCAGATGCCACGTTAATCACTACAATATCATATGTAGACCCAATACTGGGCACGCTTTTTGCAAACTGTAACCTCAAAGTTCCCTATCACATTATTATCCACACAAGTGAACCGATCCTTGTGGAACCCCACAAGTTGTTTGATACGCCTTAGGTGTATCGTCCGGATCGTAACAAAATAGCCTCTCCCGGAGATATTGTATGACTATGCGCACCAAGTAGTTGCGAACGCCTAATTTATTTAAAGTCTCAACTACTTTGCTGCATCTTACAGAATTCAAGGGATTTCTCACATCAACAGTAACTACCGCGCAAGGCACATTTAATTGCTTCCTCCGCAATTTTCGTCACCGTACAGATCGCATTGACTATACACCTTGCTTCTCGGAATCCGAAATACCTATCTGGGAGACTTCCCTCCTTTCTGTGATTGGCACAAGCCTATTGTAGATGAACCATTGGTGATGCCATTTAGGCACAGAGTCCTATGAGACAAAGGATCGTCCAAAAGTTTATTTGGCTTTGATATTAGCACTAACTTCTGTTGCTACCACTTTTTGAGGATGGACGCCGTAAATGTTTGAATTAACTAAATTGAAACTCTTTTGACCGCCACCACTAAAGCTTTATTCGGAATGCCGTCTAAGCCTAGGGTTTATTTTCGACAATATTCTTCGCGGCTTCCAGGAATTCTTCTGTGGTTACCTCGGGAATTTCATTGAGATGTATCTGAACAGTAGGGAGATTCAATTCCCTTGAAACTTGCAGGAAAAAAGAACTAGCGACATTCCACAGCAAATTAGGGTTATTTATTTATTTATTTATTTATTTAATGAGGAGAATACACAGAAAGCAAATTTCTTATTACATATTGTCCTCAGAGGGAGGAGCAAGTAAATGGCATATTTTGCGCTTAAAGCTAGAGAGGGACATAGAGTCAAATGAACCAAGCTGTAGGGCATTGTAGGACCGGCAAAACCTCGGGATCGGAGAGTGAAAGTAAATCTCGAGCTCGGCGAAGGGTACATCAAAAATGTCCGCATTACGTGTGTCATGAGACGAGGCGATACGGAGAGTAATATCCGAGTTGGCGGAGCAGTCCATCAGACCATTGCAGAGTTTGAAAAGAGTACACATATCAAGGAAAATACGGCGTTGCTGTAGGGAGGGAAGATTGAGGGTGCGGAGTCGTGACGGATAATCAACCCGTGGAAGGTTCTTTTTGTAAAAGAGGGTCCGGGTGAATTTGCGTTGTACAGCTTCAAGAGCGCGGCCGTCACGGAGGGTTGGTGATCGGCGGTGAACATTTATCCTTGATCAATGCCATGGCTACCTTGAACCCACCCCTCTAAGTCTAAATCCGCTTCCTTGCATAATCTTGTGAAGTGTTGAGTTTTACTTTTCGCAATGGCTACTAGCAATTCTTTGTCTGTCCTTCTGGTTGGCCTGTTTGCCATGCTCAATCTATTTGAAAATGGCTGAAACTATCGGACACGAACACATGTGGGGTACCAAACGAAAGGGCACGATTAGTACTTTCCCGGTGCAGCATCAAGTAGATGTAGACTTAGAATTCATCATATCCCAAACAAAAAAATTAGTGTGAGCCCAGTTGAGCTTAAACTACACTTACATCGTGTTCACAATTGCATAAAGAGGAACGATTTCCATCTGTTGCCACTTTCGGCAGCGCTGCTTCCAGAACAATACCTGGATGCTATGCCCAAAACGAGCCGCCAGTGGACAAAGAAAGAAGTGAGGGTAAGTTACTCCCCATTTGGTCGGGTTCAAGATCAAATAGATATGCACTTAGGAGCCCTTAGGAGCCTATTCGAGACTAACATATATTTACATATATTCTAATGAAGTGTCCGCTTAGTGTCTACCTATAATCGATATATATGGACGTTTGTGCCTCGTATAATACATATTCACATATGAGTACATATTTTGGCGCGTAGAGTAAAGCGGAAATGTTCAGATGCACGCAGTCAATTTCCGGCACCTATCACAGGGTTAGAGAGTTGCAACCCCTCTAGTCAAACCGCTAATTTAATCCAGCTGTAGCTCGACAGTGGGAGCTATCTCGTTGATCGGAGAATGCCTTGGGTAACCTGCCGAAGAGTTGACAGACGTAGCTCGCACCTTAAAGGCTAATTTGTTTTGAACGGTTCTTATACTTTCTCTGTATTAGTGAGACAATCTAGAGTCCCTATTTCAAGGGTGCATATGCGTTCTAGCCTAAAAACCACCGCTTTCGTGCTTAGAATGTTTTGGACTGTCTCACAGAACGACCTCTTCTTATGGGTCTTCGGCGTAAGCTCGAAAAGTGCATTGCCGACCTCGAATCCGCCGGATAGTTTTGTTGTTGTGGACTCCATTGCAGTAGCTATTTAACTTAGATTGTTGTTATTCAATTTTCTACTTCCTCCTTGCGGAATTTTCCTTGCTACGTCCTTGTCGGCAGATCCGCGCTATTTTCCCGTCGTCTTCATTTGTCGATAGTTTTCCCCTCTCTAGCGGGCTACGTTAGCGATATTTCATCCTCAGCTCCTGGCTGTCTTCCAGGAAGTTCGTTGCCTTGCAATAAAATCCAGCAGTTCTTCCATCCCCATTATGTCAATTACAACATCAATGGAGATATTTCGCTAGGCGATGGTAGCAGCGTTCATTTGCTGTAAGACCACCCCGCGCTTCTTGCCTTTAGGATGAGGTCTATCCTTGCCAGTGAGATGACTTGCGTTTCCGCCTGGTTGGTAAGTCGCCGTTTTTTCTTGACAAAGGGACATCACGCAGCTCGGACTTTGTCATCTTTTATAGTAGTCTTTTTCCTCAACTCGAATTCGATCGCGTCTCCCCTTTTTGGCTGTCAGGACTCTCAGCCTCTACGAGATCGCTGCTATAAAGTGCAGCCGCCTTAAATGATCCCCATGGTTGTCTATGCGAACAGAGAGGTCACGCCTGGGATGACACAAATCCTTGTGGGGGTTTGTGTTCAAAGCCGAGATCCAGCGCTAACCAGCAGTCCATCTTAGCCTGGTCTACACTTCCAACTTAATGATGTCATAGCTTTGAACAAATTTCCAGCCCTCCCAAGATTATTATCGGGACAGAGGCAGCTGTAACATCAACTTGGAAGCCGTTTCCGCAAGATGTCAATCTGGTGTAGTAAGGTAGCAAAATTCCACAGCTATCAGCTTATAAAGGAATATTTTGAATACTTAGCTATGTACGTACAAAAAGTCTGTAGGCACAAAAGATGAATACATGGTTTTGTTATGTCATTGCATTCGCCTCGTGAACTTGAAATACCAGGACATATCCTTCAGTGGCCAATATATGTATTATATCTATATTAAGAAACTATCAATCTTCATTACCTTTTCTTTGATTGAATTTTTGGTCGATCGTTCATCATATGCTTGATGGTAATTTAATTAAGGGGCAAAAAAATGAATCCCTTACTTTCAAGTCAGACTATATGTCCCTGTCAATAGTAGTCAGGTAAGAAGGGAGTAATTATAGTATTCTGTTATCCTTGAGTAGCCTTCAAGAAGGGAAATAGAGTATCTCCATGATATGAGTATCTCCATGACCTTGTACTTATGAATACATGGCTCATCAAATGATTGTCTCATCCTCCTACCTTTTATAGTGGGAACAGTAAAACGCAAATCGACTATATTTTCATAAGACGCCAACATTTTACCACTGTCACTGATTACAAAGTCGTTCCCTATGAGACCATCGCAACTCAACATCGGCCGTTGATTGCCGTCCTGCGAATTAAGCCACCGATAAAACAGCGTGAGGAACGCACTGGCCCGCCGCGCATTAAATGGTGGCGATTTGGTGAGAAGAAAGAAGAAACGATCTCACTCATACGATTGCCGACCATTACGAATGTCGAAGAATCATGGAACCGAATGAAAGACACGATCCACAAAGCGGCCTCTGCAACCCTCGGGGTCACCAAGCCGAGATACTTGGCTTTGGAATGATGATGTTGAAATGAAAGTCCGTGAAAAGAAACGCCTCTACCACAAATTTCTCGACGATAAAACGCCTGCTAATTGGCAAATTTATAAGAATGCCAACCGGGAAGCAAAGAAAGCGGTCGCTGTCACCCGAGCGAACCATTTCAAAAATCTTTACGATAAACTGGACACTCGGGACGGCGAGAGAGATCTGTATCGACTTGCTAAAAGCCGTAATGAACGCACACAGGATATCGAACACTTCTGTTGCGTTAATGACAAGAACGGTACTTTGCTTACTGATCGTCGAGCCGCGGCGGATAGATGGCGAGAATAGTTCGAGCAGATTTCAACTGAAGAATTTGCTCATCCTCCACTTCCGCAATCATTGCCAATATTTGGAGCAGTTCCACCAGTCAGCGCAACTGAAGTCGAGGAGGCAATAAAACAAATGAAATCGGGGAAAGCAACAGGACCTGACGACATCGCATCTGAGCTCTGGAAAGCGAAGAGCTGGGACCCAACACTGTGGCTCAGTGAATTCTTTAACCGGATTATTCAGGAAGGAAGAACACCATTTGACTGGCAAGAAAGTGCCACTGTTCCAATATGGAAAAAGAAACGTAGTCCAGCAGAATCTTCAAATTACCGTCCGATCCGGTTACTTTCCCATACCATGAAGATTTTTGAACGCATTCTTGACAACCGTGTTCGCGAAATCGTTGAAATAACCGTGAATCAAGCCGGATTTGTCAAGAACTGCGGAACTACTGACGCAATACACGCTGCGCGGTTACTCATGGAGAAACACCGTGAGAAGTATCGCCCTCTTTACATTGCCTTTCTGGATCTAGAGAAAGCGTTTGACCGTGTACCACACGAACTCATCTGGTATGCTTTACGACAACACTTCGTGCCAGAAGAACCCGTGCGCTGGGTTCAATTGCTCTACCATGATCCGAAAAGTAAAGTTCGAAGTATGGCGGGTGTATCAAAACCGCTTCGTGTCTCTGTTGGTGTTCATCAAGGAAGCGCCCTCTCACCACTCCTTTTCGTTCTTGTTATGGACACCGTCACAGGAGATATCCAACGTCCAGCGCCCTACACACTGCTTTATGCAGATGATGTTTTCCTAGCATCTGATAGCAAAAATGATCTCGAGCAACTTGATCAAAAATGGAATGATCGCCCCATGCAACACGGTCTCAGATTGAACTAAAACAAAACTGACTTTTTGACGACCGATCCCCATGAAACAGGCACAATCACTGTCAGCGGCAGTGATCTGCCCAGAACTGAGCGATTTAAATACCTCGGGTCAACGCTATCAGCCAATGGAGAACTGCGTTATGAAATTGCTTCACGCATTAGCGCAACCTGGATGAAGTGGCGTTCCACAACTGGTGTTCTTTGTGATCGACGTATCAACGAACGTCTCAAATCTAAAATTTACCGCAATGTCCTCCGTCCCGTCGCTCTCTATGGTTCTGAGTGTTGGCCGACTATAAAAGACAATGAACGGCGACTTGCGGTGATGGAGACGAAGATGCTACGTTGGACTAGTGGCGTCACACGTTTTGATCACATCCGAAATGAGGATATCCGCGATCGTTATGGGGTTGCACCGATCGTGGAAAAGTTGCGAGAGAGGCGTCTTCGATGGTATGATCACGCAATTCGTGGAAACGAGAATTCACTTGCCAAGATTGGTCTGAACATCGAAGTCGATGGTAAACGACCAAAAGGCAGACCTTAACAACGGTGGCTTGATACGCTAGATGGAGATTTGAAAGCCTCGAGATTGCACCCAGATCAGGCATTCGATAGAGCCAAATGGTGAAGCCGATCACGACGAACCGACCCCGCTTGTGAACGGGACAAAGGCTGAAGAAAAAGAAGAAGATGATCTCCGCAGCCTCCACATTTATTTCGATTAGCTAATGAAATAGGTATTAACTGTATTACGCAGCTGATCCTGCACAACGTGTTTCTCTCCTATAAAGGCATATTCGGGAGATGTAGAGTTCTAGAACTTAGAAATTTCCGCGGATTAAAATTGTAAAAACAATTCTGTTATTTCAATTAAACATTAGTGTGATTTACATATAAGCTATCTTCTCAATGGGGATTCGACTGTATGCCATGTATCTATGTATAGTCAGTAACCATGGAGGTGCATATATTTGACGGCAAACATGCTTCTCATCGTAACTCATAATACGCAACAGTTACAATACCAACAACTCATAAATAAAACTTTGAGGCCATGTCAAGTTCGAGATTATGAAAATATTTGCATATAATCAAACAATAGCATTCATAATTCCCAAACAGGACGGGATCATACATCGTTCACTTTAATCAAAACCAAATTTGAATTTCCGTTCTTTCCTACGAAATTATGAGTTGCATACATCATAACGTTCTTGTCTCAAACCCTCTTTTCCTACAAATCCTTCTCAGATAAAAATAAGAAAAGGTGTTGACCTCAAAAGGAGATAAACACCCTAAAAGACGATAGAGTGAAAAGCAGTGTCCAGATACGGGACGGTTCATAGAGCAGGACATTTCATCCTTTCACGGGATCTTTTTATGAGATATCCTCTAATTCTGGAAACTTGATGGACTGGACCGGATATGTGAAAATTATGCGTAAACCGTTAAATGAATATTAATGAATATGGCTTAAGAGGTGATGGCAAAGAGTTTTTTATGAATCGAAGGTGCAAGTCACATCATGGCTAAAATTAATTCGAATTCTTGAGGAATTTGAAAGGTTTCAATATTTTCTCATTGAAATTAAACTGGTTTAACTGATACGAGATATTTCCTTTCATATAACTGACCAAACTGGAAATATCTTCCAAATTATTGAAATCTTAAACATCCTGGAATCGCACAAACAAATTGTTAACGTAGATATGAGGATGCCAATGCGTTTTTGCAAGTTATGGGGATGGTTATTGCGATAGAACATATTTTTAAAGTTTTATATCAAACAAAACCTTATTAAAATCGGTTTACTGTCTGTCTGCCTGCCTGTCCATCCGTCTGTCAGTCTGTGTGTCAAATCGGTTTTCTCAGAAACTGTGACTCCAATTAATACTAACTTTGGAAAGGTGGGAACTGTGAACCCCCTTGCATGCAGTGAGTAGCATCATTCTACGTTGAGCTTATATACAGTTTTTTTCTCCGAATATAGTCATGTGGTTAGTACTCCTCAAAGCCTTATTTTCTCCATCTGATGCAAGAAGGATGAATGGGGGAACTAGAAAGTGATAATTACTTTCAGGGAGCTATCTCAGAAACTACTTAACACTAAGCTCCTCATATATGGTATCTACCTCTCAGAGACCCCTCTACACCAATATTAGTTTAAATAAAATAATGATAGCGTAATACTATGTTCATAATTATTATATTTTTTTGAAATTCATTGAAAACCTACCTGAAATGCGGTTCAGCTCCTTGGTTTTGTTGGTCTTTATCTTCATTCCAAGTCTACTTCCCTATCTTTACAAATCCAAAACCATTTGGCCAAGGTCCATGACCCAGTGAGGGAGCAAACAGATTTCCTCATATCATGGTCCATTAAATTCCTCCACGTCCTGCGGACAAGGCAGCATGAAGAACATGACCGATAACAAGAAGAAATAATATCGGTGACTGGATATAACGCTGGCGGACTCCGCTTTGGACCTCACAATCCTACGAGATTTTACCTCGGTGCAGCATTTGATACTTCGCGCACACCATATGTCGCTCTGATAATAGCTATTAGTTTCTCGGCAATGTTCCTCCTCCAAACAGCACTCTAGATACACTCCCTGTTCATGCTATCGAAAGCTTTGCGAAATCGATGAAGAGCAGATGCCGCGAAGATCTAAACTCTGCCCACTGTTCCAAGATGATCCGTAGGGTGTCGATGTGATCAATGTAGAAGGATCTAGAGCGGAAACTAGCCTGCTCTCCGTCGATCAAGTTTTCGAGATGGTCTTTGATGCGTTCTAGGACTATTTCAGCTATGATATTATCTTTGCGACGACTGGACGGCGCAGATCCACACTCAAAGCGGGTCTCCTTCTTTGGGATCCTCAGGATAATCTTCTTCTCCCACTCTCCGGGAAAGGTCTCAGATACCCCAGATTTCCGTACAAGTAGAAGCAGCCGATGTACAGCAACTACAGGTACAGCGATAAATAACTCTGCGGGAAGATCGTCAAGCCCAGCGGCTTTACTCCGTTTGAGTGCATTAATGGGCAAAATGAGTTCTCTTCTCCTTGAAGGAACAGTCCATATCCGCACGTTACGGTGACTAGCCATTTAATCCAGAAGAAAAAGAACCTCACCGGATGTGATATGGTTAAAAACCACGGTGCGTTTTTCTTTCTACCTATTCAGTTGCCCATCATCGTTGATGACAAGTTGACCACAGACATCCCTCGCAGGACCATTAAAAGATTTCGCGATGCCCTATACATTCCTGAAATGATTGCGATCTGTCCGGAAAACTGAGTGGTTAGAGCACAAGGCTGCCGTACGAAAGGTCGCGGTTCAAATCTCACTGGTTGCAGTGAAATGAGCAGCTGTAAATGAGTACCGAAGGCAAATCAGGGTAGTAATCTCGAGCGAGTGCGATACATGCATGCATGCATGTAGTGTGCCGTTACGGTCTTGCATGAAGTGCTCTAACGCAGTTCAAGCCCCTCATCCAATATGGATTGTTCCTCCAACAATTATTATTATTACATTGCGATCTGCGGCATCTTCCGTTTCGCTGATCAGCGCAATTGCAAATTCTCTTTTGTCACAGCGTATACTACGCTGAACTTCTCGGGATTTCGTTCAGTATTGCAGTTCGAGCGCGTCACGTCCGCCATTACTCGTAGCGGTGAATAGAGCTTTTAACAATTTCCGTTAGTTTAAGGTATCTCCTTGCAGTTTTCAGGCATCATCATCAACAGCGCAACAACCGGTATTCGGTCTAGGCCTGCCCTAATAAGGAACTCCAGACATCCTGGTTTTGGGTTGAAATCCACCAATTCGATATCCCTAAAAACATTCAGTTTGACCAGTGATGTCGTTGGTTGGTTGGTTTTCGGAGCTGACGTTGCCACCATATATTTTGTCTTGCCTTCATTAATGTGCAGCCTGCTCGATCTGGATGAAGGCAGTTTGTACGTCTCGAGTCGTTCTTCCCATGATGTCGATATTGTCAGCATAGGCCAGCAGTTTTCAGATATGACAAGGATAATACCATCGATCGGCTATCGATACACAACAACCGCAGTACTTCTGTAGTGCGAACCTTGGCTGGCATTTAATATTACAAGCCCGCGGGCGGGACTAGAACGCACACTCTCGACGGACCTGTTCAAAAGAAGCTCGAATCTTCGCAGATCGCCACCCATATGTGCACAAACCCCTGCAATCGTAAGCGCTCCTCTGAGTGTAGAGTATATAGTGGGAGTATACGAAGAGGAAGGAACCTTGACGCCAAATCACGTGAGCTATGTAGAATACAGCAACCAATCGGGAATTGCTTTTATCGCACTGAGAGAAAAGATCATGGAACTTTGTGTATTCATCAAGGAGGGGCGAAACATTCACCAGAATAGTGCCATGATAAAAGATATTCGTTTGATCCAACATAAAAAAGCAGTGAAAGCGTCATGCGAAAAAGTGAGCCTGTTCAAAACAGGGGAGAGAAGAAAACGAAGAAGAGGCTGTGGGAACGGTCGAGTAAGTCAACAGGTCAGCGAACCGCAAAGAGCAGAAAAGGTTCGACTTCCAAATGAAATGCAGGACGAAACTCACACAGTCGCATCTCCGGGAGAAGAGAGTGGATCTCTCAAAAAGGATGTGAAAGTCTTACGCCGACATTCTTAAGAGCGTGAAAGCAGACTTAGAACCCACCAATCCAGAAAGGAGACCTTATGTCGTAGTTAAACAAATCCAAGCTTGTAACCGCAGGCAAATTCTTGTCGTTAGAGAAGGAAGCCGAGATGAGGGTCAGCATCAAAAAGTTCTTAGGACAAAAACCAACATACGAGCTAACCGCCTGGAAATCAAAAATGCAAAGATATAGATGAGGTAAGCACGAAGGAGGAGGTTTTTTGAGGCCCTGGATCGATTCGATCTTATCGGAATACAAGAGCCAGCAGCGAAAACATTAAGAAAAGCATTCGAAGCAACACAAACCACCATCATTAACCTACCAATGGAAGCAACACTCAAACTGTTAGCAACAGAGAGAGTAAGAATAGGTGGGGTTATGTGTCGGCTTGGGGAGCAGGTCGCACTGAAGCGATGCTTTAGATTCATTGGCTTCGATCACATTGTGAAGACATGCGACAGTTCAAATGACAAATCGAAGCAATGCCGGACATGCAGTTCGGAAGGCCATATGAGCAAGGACTGTGGAACTGACCCAAATTCCTTGCTGTGCAATGGAAAGAAAAGTGTGAACTATCGATGCATGCAGAGAGCAGCAGGTCTCCGGAATACAAATGAACCTCAACCCAAAAACATTGATATGGCTGTAATTAGTGAGCCATATCAAAATCGCGATAGTGACTATAAGCTTGCGGAGAGCACGCCTTGCAGGAATTAATGGCTCACCTGCAAGGTCGATTTGTCAGAGTGAAGGGAAGCCTCATAGCTACTATGGTCCATTCATCGCACCACTTGCCAAAAATGAGCAAATGCTTAGTGCTTTTGTTCTGGACGCAAGAGGACGTGGGCTAAAAATCATAGCCAGAAATTTTAACGGGTAGGCTCCTCAAAACATTCGCCTTCTGTAGTGGAGCATACGTAAGCGCCACTTTAGACAATAGATCTATTTGGCAAATTAGTGAGGACTACACACACAGTGACCACCAGGCCTGCATGGAAATCGAGAGCGTATCGATCTCGAAAAAACCAGGTGGACGGCGAAAGCTTTTGAGGCGAAGACGTTTTCCGCGGTACTTAAGCCCGACATATCCCTGGATGATACAGTTAGAGAAAAGGTCACCTAAATCACCCGAAGGTTGACAGAAGCATGCGATGCTATTATGTCCAGAAGGCGAATGCTCCCCAGTAGGCAATCCAACGAAGCCCAATAGCGGCGGCCGATAAGAGGCACGTAGACAACTGCGTGCCAACTTAAACTATTCGGGGGGGTAGAAAGGACCCCTAGGATTTATGTCGGAATGATCGCTCAAGCGGTTGTGCGTGAGACCCATAGATTGGCAATCAAAAGGGTGCGGAGATCGTCTCAGATGACCTGCTCGCGCATCCTGAAAGAGACTGTTGCCACTCTGTGTTCCAAGCTCAACCAATGTATGATAACTCCTGTAACTGTGGAAGAGCTACGGGAAATAGAAACCATAGAATCGGCGGCATATTTGAAGACTTTTGAAGCTAGCAGTAAAAGCTAGCCCCGACCTTCGGGGATCCACCTTCGAGACATACCTAAAGGAAGAAATTATTGCAAAGCTCGATCTTGATTCCCAAACCCAACAAGGCACCCGCAGATGCAGCATCATATTACCGGATCTGCCTGTTGAATAGACTGGGAAAGATAACAACAAATTACTACCTATCGTCGAAAGCAGACATGGCTCATCGCAGCACTAGTATGGGTTTTGGCGCGTCCATGGCGTTGGATGCAATACGCGTGCTAGTAAATGGTGTTCAGGGTTCTGGCGGCTGTTGTGCTGCGTTCGCATTGGATGTGGAAAACACATTCAATTCCGCTAATTGGAACAGAATTAATTGGACATTGGCTAGCATAAGTGTTTCCGGGCATTTAGCGAGCCTGGTCGAAAATTCCCTCTCAGAAGGAATTTTCTGGTACGGGACGGATGACGGTCCCAAAGAGTACATTGTCACAGCTGTGGTACCGCAGGGGTCGATATTAGAACCCCCGCTGTGAAAGTTCGTGTATAATGAGGTGCATGCTCTTCCAATCCCAGAAGAGGCTATGATTTCCGTTGTTGCAGATGACCTGGGTGTCGTTTTTACTGCACGGAACCCAGAAAACGTGGAGGTCTACGCCACAGAAGCAGTGAGGGTGGTAAAGTCCTGGCTGAAAAGAACCGAGGTGACGACATTGGCGGAAGAGAAAAAGGAAACGGTCTTAATAACGAATTATAGAAAGAAGAACACTGTGAAAGTGAATATAAGCCCTTATCGCGTGTGTTGGCAGAGGCACTTGTAAACTTTCAGAGGCGGAAGCAAGTGAGTTCGCTATTAGAACCACAACAAACAAAGCAGCACTGATGGTGGCAGATCCCAATCGAAATTTTGACGCCAGAAATGAGTATCGTATACCATGCAAGATGTCCGGAGGGACACAGAACGCAGGAATACGGCAAGGTCCGAGTCGAATGCACTGGGTTTTTCCCAACATTAAGGCATAGTTTGAACATTCCCACCACATTAAGGCATAGTTTGGAATAGTTTTTCACGGAATACGGTGGTTGTTACAGACATTATCTGTATCCCTTTGGGTTAGATGATTCACCGAATTGTCCTATATGCGGTGGCATACCCGAGGATGCAGAGCATGTGATGTTTTATGCTCAAAGTTCATAATAGAAAAGAAGAATGTGAACCAAGCACTGGGCAGAAGCGTGAGCCTCGAGAATATAGTTGCGGAGACGGTCGGGTCGAAGAAGAGCTGACACACGGTTTCCTTCGCACTCATAAAACTACAGCAGTAATTGCTAAAGGAAGAAAGAAGGCGGAAAATAGAAAGGAGGAGAAATAGGAGAGTGCCTAAAAGCAAACCTACTCCACCTATATGGTTGCTCCGCGGGGCCAGGGCAGGGGAGACCAGGGGCGATTTTTAGCGGATGCGTCCACCTCCGACGTTTGCGCAGCGGACTTGAAGCGCACGTGTCTTTTTGAGATTGTCTACATTCGTGTAAGAAGAAAAAACCAAAAATTTATTGAACATTGGAGGTATAATAAAATTTCCCTGGCTATAACCTAGACCACTTAATGTCAACAGAAAGGGTTTATTAGGGGAGGCTAATCAATATTGAACTCTACAAGGGCGCATTGCTAAAATGTCAATTGTCAGAAAGTATGATAACAGCCACTTATCGCCATGACTTTGCTCCTATCATACTTTCAAAGTTTTTACGATTCTTCTTTCAAATATCCTTCGAAACTCCATAAATCAGGATAGTAATGGATTGCCTGAGATAAAGGTCAACTCACTAGCCATCACCACTAATCAGTCGAGCGTCAGTGAGAATGATTCAACTAATGCGATCATTTGTTTTGCAAACGAAAGTCTGAACGGATGACCATTGACCATCATCAAAACATATCAAGTCGTGTTCATTCATTCAGCATTTATGAGTTTACTGACCTTTGACACTGCCATGAAACTTTCTCTTTTATATACGTTCGTTGTCGGGTTATGAACCAAAGAACCGGCAACATACCACACAAAAATAACATAAAGAAAAGAATAATGTGGCAATCGGAGGGTGGCATGGGTGGCAGTTTGCAGAGGAGGGCGGTCGGCAATGGACTATAAAAGTGCAACGAAATTTGCTTCCTGCCATATACAGTCGTCCTTCTAGACAGAGAGAGCTTCCAGACGCAAAAATCCAACTTTAGGGGACTTGATACTTGGTGATATTCCAGAGGCGAGCTCCATGCCTCCCGCTCGAGATCCTCATTCGTCTGATGGGCCGGGGTGCCGTTGCTCCTCATGCCTCTCATCTATGCTTTCGTGTCCACTGAACCTTATCAAGTTATATTGCTACAATATATGCCGAATGAGGAATGTGCAGATATCAAAACCAATTCGAAAGAGAAAGAGATACATATAAAAACTTTTGACACAGTAAATCAACACTTTAACGACATTGACCTAGAGAAAACGCAGGCAGGCGGGCCGGGGGCGAGGGGCTAGAAAAAGTGGGCTGGGGCAGGAGTGGTGCCCAAAATAGCTGCGATTGCAACTTTTACTTTCCCCTGAACACTAGTATTTGTTTCATTCCGATGCTCGCTCGTTCGTTCGTTTTTCTTTCCTTCAATTGCACACACAATGCCATTTGCCTTCGTCCAACCCTCAAGAACCTCCAGTCTCATGCCTCTGGTAAACCTCTTACATTTTTCTGAACTTTCCTTTCGCTGAGTATGAAAAAACTCCGAAAGAGAAGAGAAAAATCTGACAAAATGAGGCCAAAAATGATCCCAAGTTCTGCCACCAGTATGACTTTGCCGCTCAGTTTATACCACCTGTCGAAGTAGAGGGCGGCAGTGGGTGGCGATGGGGTGACTTTTTCAGCATGCGAAAGCATCATATTCTTCATGCAATCGGAGATGCCGGGCGGCATGGCAAACACTTCCGCCTAAGCTCATGATGAGTTGTTAATGTGTAAGAGTCACTCATAATTTATGACCCAGCCGAGTTGGCTCTCTTGAACTGGGAGACATGCATTCGACTACGTCTCTTCTGTCGAAGGACTTTTCTCTTCTGTGTTGAGCACATGTTATTTTGGGGGTGGACTCTATTTGGGGAGTCTGCGCAGCGTTCGAGGGCATACAATCCTCGTATATTTTTTTCCTCTTCGCTTGATTGCGTGCTTATATACGATCCGATACTTCGTCCTGCGTGTAGGGAGCATTCTTGTATGTGTTCCAGCGGCTAATAAGTTCTACCGGCTATTTGGAAGGAATCGTCTTGATATTTGTTCAGAAGAAGTGTAATTAATTAGGTGGAATTTTTGTCATTTATCACACTTGTTGGTATTTATTGCGAATTATGATGTCAATGGATATGTTTCAACTTGAGGGTGAAGGTTAGGGGACAGATTTTCATGCAAATGGGTAATGGAATCTCAATGTTTTACGGCGTGTATGATAATTAACTTTCTTGAATTCGTAATAGGATTCAATGTCAATGAAAATCTCAGGAATGAGATGCTCCCATTGCATTATTAGGTTTTCCATAATATAAGCACATGTGTTAGGCTAATGCAGAAGTGTTAATAAAATTCAACGAAAACAGAGAGGTCATGAATGAATTCAAGGCTTTTGGTAATTTGAACATATTTGAATAGCCATTTTTTTCATAAAGCCTGTTTTATCTATTTGAGTCCCCGGTGTAATCCTTTTGTCCAATTTGTGCCTCCTGGTCGAGTAAAGGAAGCTAGAAAATTCATTCATTTTGTACATTCCAACAGGACAGAAATGAAGAATTAGAAGGAAAAGCAAAATTCGAATGATTGACCAGGTCCTAGTTAAAACAGATGTATTTGGGTTTCAGAGAACGAAGGAATTAAGGTAGCAAATCCATGACATGCTCACTAATATGCCGGCATATGAAGAACATAGTTGCATCGAAACACAACCTCCTGATAATATTTACAAATTTTGCAACTTCCCAGCAAATCTGACAAACTTTTCCCTCAATTAACTGCGAGGGCCAGTGATGTTAATTATTTAACTTTACAACTATAGAAAATGAAAGAAAACTCTCGAACAAACTTATCCAACCAAAAATAAATTCAGAAAGGACATCCGCAAGGGAGAAGTGTCACTATTAGATCAGGGGTCTGAATAGCCTTGTGGCATTAAGATAATAGCATTATCAAAAAATGAAGAGGAAATGCGGCCCATGTCGTTTCATCATTTCCAAGAATATTTAGTGCTATTCCTACAATAATTTGCATTTCATTTTTAAGATTTTATGTAAAACAAAGCCTTCTTAAAATTTAAATCTTCAAAAAAAAACATTTGCCCGGACACATCAGTGTGTGGGATTCTTACCCACTAAAACCACCCCCGGCTCCCTCACCCTACTCCGTGGAGCCACCTTTAGGTATTACACCATGGGATTAAGTTAGTTTTATTTAGCTAGATTTCCTTTCTTCTATTCGTGGCGATTGTAACCCCGCCTTCCTGACCTCTTCCGCTGTTCGCAGTTTATCACATCCAACGCCCTATACACTGCTTTATGCAGATGATGTTTTCCTAGCAAAATTGATCTCGAGGAACTTGTCCAAAAAAAGAATGATCGCCCCATGCAACATGGTCTCAGATTGAATCTAAACAAAACTGAATTTTTGACGACCGATCCCCATGAAACAGGCACAATCACTGTCAGCGGCAGTGATCTGCCTAGAACTGAGCGATTTAAATACCTCGGGTCAACGCTATCAGCCAATCAAGAACTGCGTTATGAAATTGCTTGACGCATTAACAAGACCTCAATGAAGTGGCTTTCCACAACTGGTGTTCTTTGCGATCGACGTATCAACGAACTTCTCAAATCTAAAATCTACCGCAATATCGTCCCTCCTGTCGCCCTCTGAGTTTTGACCGACTATAAAAGACAATGAACGGCGTCTTGCGGTAATGGAGACGAAGATGTTACGTTGGACTAGTGGCGTCACATGTATTGATCACATCCGAAATGAGGATATCCGCGATCGTTATGGGGTTGCACCGATCGGAGAAAAGTTGGTGACGCAATTCGTGCTAACGAAAATTCACTTGCCAAGATTGGTCTGAACATCGAAGTGATGACTTGATACGCTGGATAGGGATTTAAAAGCCTCGAGATTGCACCCCGATTAAGCATTCGATAGAGCCAAATGGCGAAACCGAACACGACGAGCCGACCCCGCTTGTGAACGGGACAAAGGTTGAAGAAAAAGGGGAAGGTCATGAGGTTGATCGCATCCCAATCCTCCTGGCAATCTATCATCTTTGAGTCTCTTTTCCCCCACGAACCTGAAGTATTGGAAAAATGCGTGCGCTAGGTCCTCCGGGACCCCATCGAAGTTTGGACATTCATACGAGACATCCAATTGTAACCTATATGGGTATTGTCAATATCCACCATGACCTTTGAGAAACTGGATGAGATTATAATTGATCTCCACATGTTTTCCCTCCCACCACTCTCTGATGTTATTGATAAATCTTTGTGTCCAACGAATCTTATTTGAGTGGTCCCATCGCTTCCGATAAAGTAGAGATGGACTTGATATTTTAGTGTTTCTTCTACTGAATGTGCACATGGCCTACGTGACCAAAACCATAATGAAAATATAGAGGAATTATGATTTAATTTTTTCTTTATTTGGAGTCGCAGATTCTCCCCGTATTCCTGGTTCCTGATGAATACGGCTGATACACCAGAGCGCGAGATCCATTGTCGACAGAGGCCCTTGGCATATAGTTGTGCCGTAATGCCAGTCAGAGGTATTTCTTGAGGCCACCGCGTAAACCACAAATCTCGCAAAGAGCCAATGATGGCGGGATGGATGGTGGATGTTTTCAGTACTTACGCCATACCCTGTCTGGCCCAAGATTTTACGTTCTTCCGTTCCTGCCTAACCAGAAGTATTCTACAGTGACTAACCGGTACATCGTAATGATGCCTGGGTGCGCAATATCGTGTACTGCGTGGAAAATCAACGGGAATAAATGCTGAGTTCTTACAGAGTAAGTGGAAGTTTGACCCGAAAATAGGAAAATCCTTGAAGTTTTATTTGCAATGAAAGATTGCCTTGGAAGATATTTTTTCGTTTTATTGGTTAAAAGTATCTAATTTAAACGTATTTCCGGGACCAACTGTCCCCTTCTTCAGGGATATTATCTTCTGAAAAATGTTTTCCACCATTTAGTTTTTATTGCTGTTCTTGTAGTTATAATATCTTAATTAGGCTTCTATTCTTCTCCTTCATAAAAGTTCCACCAAGGTAGAAAAATTGTTGCCCATGTCCCTGTTTAGCCTTTTAAGAATCCAGTCTCCTAACGTCGTTTACCTCTTTCAAAATATTGACGTTGTCCAACTCAATTATATGTCTGGCAACCGCGGACCTTATGTGTGGGTTATTCTTGTTTTTAGCGGAGTCGGCCTCCTTTAAGTGTTCTAACACCCTGGTGTGGAATAGCCGGTTTGTTTGTCCTACGTAAACCTTGTCGTAGTCTAGGCAGGAGATCTTATAAATGCCACTTTTTTCGGGACACTCTTTTTTGTCCTTGACTGATTGTAACCGGGTCCTAAGTAGGTATCGTCTGCTGGTCGAGATGACAGGGGATCCACATTTAGGTAGCCGCCTTTTAATGTTCTGCGTCCGACTCGAGTAGGTTACTGTTATCCATTACCTAGGTTCTGTGTTTACCTCCAGGAAGATTGTTGAAAGTTGCTGCCTTGAAGGCTGGCGTAGTTTCTTTTTGAACCGATTTTCGACGAGCTTCCTGTTGTATCCATTTTTCTTGGCTGTTTCCAGGATGAAATTCTAAGGCGTCGACGAACACGGCCAGTGGGTCATCTGGCGAGGAAATGCCAGTAGTGTAGTATCGAAAAGCTGTTATTTGACAGTTTCAAACTCCTGAATGGCCTCAGTAGACCACGCAACCTCACGGGAATCTTTCGTGTTAGGCCCAGATAAGTAAACATTGAGGAGCACTTGGTGATGAGCGGCCTTGGGCAAGAAAGAAAGTTTAATATGCCCAATAACCTTCGCAGATCCTTCACCGTAATTGGTAGGCGAAAGCTTTATATCGTTTAAACCTTATCTGGATCTGGCTGAGTTCCGTCAGAGGTGATCATGTGGCCAAGGAATTTCACCTGCTTCTGTAGGAATTTGCATTTTTCAGCATTTAGAAAGGGCCTAGCCGCAATGAAACGTTGAATAATGCACTCGAGGTGATCCAAATGCTCAGATTCGGAAGAGGAGGCGACCAAAACATCATCCATGTAATGAAACACAAGTTTAAGTATCGTAGGACAGAGTGGATGAATCTCTCAAATGTCTGCACAGCGTTCCAAACGCCAAATGTGATCCTGGTGAATTCGAAGAGTCCAAAAGGTGGGCAGATGACCGTTTTCGGTATGTCTTCGGGAGCAACAGGGATTTGGGAATACGACTTGTCCAGATCCAAGGTTGTGAAAGTACGGGAGTTTCTCAATGAATGCGCAAAGTCATGGACGAGTGGAATAGGTTATCGGTCTTGACCAAATTTGTAACGAAAATATAGAGAGATTCTGAATTAATTTTTTTTATTATTATTTTATTCATTTCCGAGTTATCATAATCTCAGCAGATGCCGGGGTTTACCTAATACTAGCAAGTACCAAGCATTTAGGCTCGGACGATCCTACCTACGTAAAAACTAAAGGGGCGCTGGTGGTGGTGGCCAGTGGTAGGTTAATGGGAGAATCCATCGAGAACTGGTGTACTTCTGTATGGCTTGAACCGGACTGTGCGAAAATCCCAGGACATCAAGGGAAGCCGTGGGGGATTTAGGTACAATATTATGAGAACTACAACCACCAGCTCGAGACACCAAATTTCTTTGATTTCCCCAGCCAATGGCTCATAGTTCACCTTCTTCTCCACGTATTTCCGTTCAATGTTGCTATTATGGGGGATAGCAACATCAATAATATACGCGGAGCGACCCGTCTTGTCAACTAACAGTACGTCAGGCTTGTTTATTTTATTTATTATTTATTTAACTGAAAAATTACCCCTATTGATTAGAGGCACAAGCATTGTATAGGTTATATATTCAGAAGAATCATCGTCATATGCATTACCTTAGTAGTACAGGGCATATAGTATAGTATTGGAAAATTAAAATTTACTACTTTTCACGAAAATTGATGTGAAATCCAACAGATAGAAGTTCATAAGAGCGCGTTTGGCGCCCACCTTTTCATTTAGAAGTGCACATTATCTCCTCCCCCTCTCCCCGCACCCAACCGGGGCTCTTATCTCATTATCCCTCTGGGGTAGAGTTCACTAACCAAACTATATGATGATGATATCAAAGTCCACTTTTGAGGTGCTGCAACTTTTTAAAGGGGTAGGCAAATATGTAGATATCAGTCCCGCCTGATCAGTCCGTAATCCCGCTCATTCCTTTATTTCTCTATGACTGGCGTAGTGTGACAGCGGACTTTTCAACGCGTCCCTGCGCAAAAAACTCTAATGGCCAACTGGCCGAATATAGACTATATTACACCTGGGCCTCAGATCCATCCACACCCACCGACAGTTCTCGAGTATCGCCAGTTCCTTCGAATCCCGAAAATGGACAAATTGGTGAACCAGAGGAAGATAAAATTCCGATTCAAGGATCAAATCGTTTCCGGAAGACCCAGTTATCTATAGCTTTAAGTTATGCAGAAGTGAAGATTTTGTGGATTGGCAAGTCGTCTGGGCCAGGTGACGAGTTTAGGAGCCAATATTGAAGCGACTGCTTCATTTACCGAATAGTTTCCGAGTTTTTGAAGTTCACGACCAAAAAGCCAAAAAGCTCATTCCGTTTTTTTCGTTCTTATTGTTAACTTATTTAAAAAAGAAAAAGAAAAACGCTCCAGGAGATGCAGCAGGACTTTTTCCTTCCTCCGCTCTTTCTTTCCGTTCTTTTTCAGCCCTCGTTTCCCGTCTGCGGGTTGTTTCGCTTTAGTTTCAATATCTCCTCGGATAGAATGGAGTAAGGTTTCTCAGTAAATGTCGTTGCAGTACAAGTGCCACCGTCTACACGTAGGAACGCGGCAACATGGTTCCACGACCTCGAAGCGCAATTCGCTTTAGCCGGCGTCACAATCCACATCACATGGTTCAATCACGCGCTTGTCGGGCTTGATGTGGAGACAATTGAACTTATCTCCGACGTACTCGAAGCGGAGTTTATGAACCGCTCCTTCAGTCTCTTGCTTCTCTAGTGCCTCTCAGTAAATGAGGCAACCAAACTTAATCACCTACAAGTAGAGCTTACCCTAGGTGACCGTATGCCACCTACTACGGCAAAGTCGGCATTGAGCTGCTACAGTCTGACGGCAAAGTCTTCCGGAGAGTACGCAGGCCATCCTGGCAATCTCCGCAGATAAAATTTAGCTGTCTCATGACATGTTAAGTCTGGTGGTTCAGCTGCAGCAGGTGATGGCAGCAATAACAGCCACCGTTCCTAATTGATAAGGAGTTCTTTGCGTTCGTAAAGGAGCACTATATTGCGGTCAAGATCCGTCTCCCGGAAAGGGCGTCAGGACCTTCGAGGATTGCTGACACCACCGTAGGTTCACTGAAAAGACTATAAAATGTACCAGACTGCACTATCTCTTCAAGAAACCAGGTTTGGCGGAACCCCTGGTGACGACTATACGAACTGCAGCACTCTGTCGCTTCATAATTTACGACCCCTTGAGTCGCCAGTAAATTCCTAATCGAATCGCATGTATGACTACAGGCAGGTAGACATGAATCCAGGACTTCGACGAGCCTTTTCTTTGTGCTTCATTATCAGACATCACCATTACCATCTTAGGCGTAAATTTCCTGTGCTACTATGAACTGCTAGTGATCTTCATCCTGCACACCCAGCATTCTCCCTTTTGGGCAAGACGTTGGCCCAATTATTCGCGCACTTCTGACTGTAGTCTCCCTGAGCCCGTTAAGCATGATGTTTATCACTACATCAACGTTACTGTTTCCTCTATCTTTTCCAAGGTGCGTCTATTATCACCGCAGTTGCCCGGAAAGAGTTCGAGAAACTTCTAAAGCAAGATGTTTGCAGACCTTCAAATAGTTGTTAGTCTTCGCTACTTTACATGGTCCGTAACCCAATGGTGATCCTCGATTTGTGCACTTTATCACAAACTGTTGTATTTTCTCGACCTTGGATGTAGTCAAGACATATCATCAAATCCCCGTAGCTCCCGAAGACATTACGAAGACGGCAATGAGTTCACTAGGATGAATTTTCAACTGTACGATGCGGCACAAACCCTTCACACCTCGACTTTTGTTTAGTATATTTGGATGATATTCTGGTTGCGTCTTCTTCGAGTCCGAACATTTAAGGCACCTCGAGTGCAACGTTGAGAATTGCAAATTTTTTCAATCGCAACTAAGATCCTCAGTCAGCTGTTTACCTCTGAAGACATCAAACCAGATCCAGTCAAAGTGCAAACCATTTCAAGCTGACCGCTTCCGAAAACATTTAAGGATCTGAGAAGGTTCTTGAGCATATTAAAACCATCGACAATTGATTGTTAACATCTACTAGACTGGACCGAAGAGCAAAGACTTACGCTTGATTGTATGGTTCCCAGCAGCTGTCTAGACTGGTGGAAACTACTCTTCAGGCATTCCCTCTAAAATGTGCACTCTAGCCGACGATGCTTCAGACATCCCCGTAGGTGCCGCTTTCCAAGTAGCTAAACTCCACTCAACAGAATTACATCGTGAGCGGGATACCTCTCAATTAAATACTTGCGGTATTACCTTGAAGACAGGTCGTTCACAATGATCAAGGACCATAAGCGAGGCAACTTTCATTTGAAACAGGAACGCAACAAAGCAAGTTTTATCTAGATGTATCTGGAACCAAATTACATAGTTGTTGACGCTTTGTTACGTGTTGGAGTCAAGAACCCCATTTCCATTAATTTTTTGACCGGAGGAGTTGAAGAACGGCGCAGAGTTTAGAACACCGGAGGCAAGTGATGAAGATGATCTCCCGACCCAGCTAAAGCCTTTCTTCCCGAAAGAAAATGCAACCAGTCGAGCTGAAGCAGCCGTGCGTCTGATTCCCTGTCGGAAACCTCCACCCCCTTTTAAGCTGAGGTTGAGTGTTTTGGCGGAGTGAGCAACTTGCGTGCCAACAGCACGCAGTTACAATCAAGATGGCCATGACTTAAAAAGACAATTTTTGGATACCAAAAATTTTTGTTTGAAATTAGAAAGTCAGTAGTAATAAAGTAATAAAGTCTATTGCCTTGATACTCCCTCTAAATCCAGGAAGGCAGCTAAGGTAGTAGTGTAACAACGGCTCAACAATGCTAATTGCCACATATCGAGGACAGTTTCTGTGCGGCGACCGCCACGCTTTCTCAACGTAGTTGAAAAGAAAGCATCTTTCATTTCCCCTTCCGTACCCTTGCAACGTGGAGTTGAAGACCCTAACAATATGGCATCAAAATGGTCCGAGGAGCATCGCCGCAAATATCAAAAGGGGTTAGAAATGGGGGATATTCCACTTTCTTATACGTACCCTCCCCATTTTCTCTCTCTCCGGGGATAAAAACTCAAACTTTATCATAATGATATCCAAAACTACAGTTTGAGGTCCCTTCACTTTTCAAACCGAGGGGTGACTGCCACGAATTTTCATCGAGGTTGAAGAGGAGGGACCTCAACCACCATCATTTCTTTTTTGTGGCATAGGATAGGAATCGAACGGAAAAAATAAACTCAAACAAATGAGCATGGGTCGAACATTTTAGGCTGACTAAACAAATATCTCGGTAAATGGTGCCAGCGTTTGATCAACCCTCATTGGGCGCTGTTCAGTGAAAGCGAAAACTATACACGGCGTTTACTTTCAATTTGTCTCCAAATAGAAAGTTTCTAGACTTTGCTTAGCTCCCCAATCCATCAACTTCACCGAACTATAATAACGTCTAGTTCCATACAACTTGATTCAAAGAGACTATAAATCCACAAGTGTCAAAACAATTGATAGTTTCCGCAAAGGAAAAAAACTTTCCCGTCAAACACAAACTCCGCAGAGTCCGAGCTGCAAAGGAGAAAACTGTGTTACTTTGCTCCAGAAAAATTTTTCTAAGTTCAAGTTCTTGACCTCAAACAAAATGACTTCTTAAAATATATAGTATAACAAACAACTTTCACTTGAAAGCAATAACCTTTACAACACAGCACCCCACACTGCTCAGCCACCCAGCAGTGCTATGCAGCAAAAGAAGAAGGAACAGGATGACTCGGTGCCATATAAAAAGCCATTTCTCCATTTCACCTCCTTTTATAAGACTTCCTTATCACTGAGCACAACATAGTTTTCAAGGTTGCTGCCAGGCCTCTGTGGAGTATTGCATGCGAAGACACTGCCACAATTCTCCCCTTCACTGGTCACGCTTGCACCCCCTTCCACTTATTCAGTTAAGAAATTTATGGACTAAAAGTTTTCTCCATTTTTATGGTCTTCCATGTATTTGCGGTGGAATATGTATACAGATATGTGTATCCCCTTACGTATATAAAATGAAAGCTGATATACAATAGTGTGGACGCCGGGAACAATGTTTTGTGCTAAATGCAAGGGTGGGGGGAGCGTCAGAGTGCAAGTTCTCGGAAGGAAGTCCAACTATGTTTTCCTTGTGTTTATTTAATGGAAAGATTTCCGGCGGGAATGTTTTCTTTTTCGGGCGATGATACTTTCACTGAATTTAACAGTCACTCATATTCCCTTTCTTTTGAGATTGGCTTCGATTTATCATCAGCTCTCTGGGTAGTTTGTTTTGAACAGATTTTCGGTACGTTGACCGGTGCTTTTTTAGATCTCGACTACTTCAATATAATCATCATTTGATTTGTGCGACTTACGTGACAATCTCCGCAGCAGAGCAGGACGAAATCATAATCGTGATTATCATGATTATGATTGCAATTGCGATTACAATTAAAATCAAAACGATTTCGACACGATTACAATTGTAATCACAGACCATGATTCCGATTGTAATCATATAATTGCGTAATAGTACCATTGTAATCACTGTAATCAGAATCATGCAGTCATATGGAATCGCCCAGAAATCATGTCCAGTGCCGTTGGTGCTTTATGCAGCAATTTACCTCTTGACTAATTCACTTTTTAACTAAAAACGAATTTGTGGATTGGTTGCAATGGGCAGAGAAACTAACAATTGGTTTGGTTCTTAGTTGAAATTGAGTTCTCGCACAAATCGATAATAGAAAAATAAATATCTGCACTCATTTGAAACATCAGGCAGACAAATATCTGTACCTGTGTCAGGCAAATGTCAGTCTCGACTAAACGTTTGTTGCAGACAAACATTTGTAATAACAGAATACGATTCGTCGATGGCCAAAAACCATCTTTTATGGCCGGAGAATACCGTAAATATGAATACAAAAAAATTCGTATGCAGATTTTCAATGAATACGGATATATTCGTATTCGAAAAAGTGAACATTTTTGTATTTACACAAGTAAATACGAATATGGTTGTACTCTCACGCCCGAAAGTGAATACAAACGTATTCGTAGTTACGAGTATGAATACAAATTTCTTTGGATTATTATTTCAAAATGTAAATATGACTTTCGCCTGGATAGTGAATATTAGCATCAATGATCTGCTCATGTTGTACGTATATAGGGTGGCGTCAATTTAATATCCAATAAGAAAATTAAAAGGCGTTGCAGATGTAGATAAAAAGTATGTAAATGTAAACTCGAAAGATATTTTCAAGCCTGAAGAATAGCAAAGCAGCAAAGACGTGTTCTCCTCCTTCTGCGCTTGTGTCAGGTAAATGTCTGTGACTGTATCAGGCATCAGACAGACAAAAATGTCTGTGTCTGACAAATGTCTGCTTCAGATAATTGTCTATTTCAGGCAAAGTGTGCTTCTGCATCAAACAAATGTCTGAGCCTGCCTCAGCTGAATGTCTGTTTCTGTATCAGACAAATGTCTGAGTCTGAGTCTGTCTCAGACATCAGACTGCCTGTATGAAACAACAGGCAGACAGATGTCTGTGTCTGAAGCAAACACGGTTCGTGCATATTAATAATTACCACTTACGAAATACGCATATGTAAATATTTAACTTTCTAAATGAGGAATAGTCCAGCTCACAGTTTTTTAAAATCATTTTTTAAGGTTTTGTTTGCAAAACAAAGTTTTTAACTGCGCCTCATTATGGTTCTCTCCCTTCCTTGTTTTTGTCGTAGTTCTTTCTGCCTAAGCTGTTGGTGAATAGCTTGCAGTTCCCTTACAACCTGATTCCAGGCGTGTGTGTGTGTGTGTGTGTGGTGGGGAGAAGCTACAGCTTCTGAGCACTCAGGCCGTGTTGGCCCATTGTACTCGCGTCCCCCGTCTAACGGAATATTCCGGATTCGTTAACGTATCGTAGGATTTCCGTTAGTGGATGTGATGCTACCCGTCGTAATTGGAGAACATCGGCACCAAAGATTTGATGCCTAATACGTCCATAGGCGGGGCATTCACATAGGAAATGCTCCGTGGATTCCGCTTCCTCATTACAGGAGGGACACGTATCATCTTCGGTAATTCCTATTCTGAACATATGCCCAGCTAGTGAATTATGGCCTGTCAGAATGCCCACAATACACCTGCAAGTCCTCCTGCTTTTCGACAGGATAAACTTTGCGGTACGTATGTTGGGTTCTGGCAGGAAAAGTTTGGTGTGTCGAGCAGCATTAAGGCTCTGCCACCTGTCATTATGGGAAACCTGTTCCCAGTTTTTGAAAACATATTTAGCCAATGCTACTGATACCCCAATTGCTGGCTCCGGTCCCGGCATAGGGGAGATTGACCCCTCTTTCGCTAAAGCGTCCGAGATTTCATTTCCTTCTATGCCACAGTGACCAGGTACCCAGAGTAGTTCCACCGTATTGAATCTAGACATAGAATTCAAACGGTTTCTGCATTCCTGAACGATTTTCGAGGTGATCAAAGGACTGCTCAATGCCCTCAGTGCAGCTTGACTGTCACTGCAGATTGCGATGCGCCTGCCCTTCAACCGCTCGTCAATCACCCAGTTTGCCACCCTTAGGATCGCATAAACTTCGGCTTGAAAAACCGTTGCATATTGTCCCAAAGGAAAAGCCCACTTCTCGTTTTTATTCGAGAGGTAGACTCCGGCTCCAGAACCCTCTTCTGTTTTTGAGCCATCCGTGTAGAAGACTTCCGTATATCCCTCCACGCATTCCTCTGGGTCTTCCCAGTCCTCTCTACGCTTCAGGGTAACTACATATCTTCTACCAAACAGGTGTATGGGGACACGAGAATCGGAAGGCATTGTAAGAACTGGATTCAGTCCTCCCAGTAACTCTTCCAATGCTCTGTGCCCCCCACATCCGTTGTTTTCCCATAGATCTAATCGAATTAGCCTATGGGCTGCTCTCATTGCAGTGCTTTGAATAAATATATCCAGGGGCTGCAAATTGAGTAGTGCATTCAGAGCTGCGCCGGATGTCGTGCTCATGGCACCAGTGATACCCAGACAAACAGTTCTTTGCAGTGCAGCTAGTTTACGGTGAAAACCTTTTTGTCTCACTTTAACCCACCACACTACGGATGCATATACGAACATCGGCCTAATGATGGCAACGTATATCCACATTACCACATGAGGTCTGAGTCCCCATGTCGAGGCAAAGGTCCGTCTGCACAGCCCATAAGCTGTGAGAGCTCGTTTCATCTTTACCTCTACATGTTTGTTCCAAAGAAGTTTTTTATCTAGAGTAACCCCCAGGTATTTCACTTCTTCGGAGAGTTGAAGGGTAGTACCCCTCATCTCAGGGAGGCAAAGTCCATCCAGTTTTCTCCTTTTTGTGAATAAAACCATTGTGGCTTTATTTGGATTAACGGACAAACCATGTCTAAGGCACCAGCTGTCTATCAAATCAACGGCACGCTGTATATTCCTACACACCGTTCCAAGATCCCGATCAACAGCAAGTACAGCCACGTCATCAGCATAAGCTTGAGCGTGTATTGGCAAATTTTGCAGTTCGCATAGCAGTGAGTCGATCAGCATACTCCACAGAAGCGGCGAAAGCACACCTCCTTGGGGGCAGCCCTTCGTTGCCTCCGTAGTCAGGTAGCGATCGACCCCTACCTCAGCGCACAGCAATCTTTGCGTTAGCATAGCATGGATCCACTTAATTAAAGCATCATCAACACCATGCGCTCTGGCGGCATCACAAAGTTTTTGAAAAGGCGCACAGTCAAAAGCCCCTTCAATGTCCACAAACACCCCCATTGCGTACTCACCATTCAAAGTTGCATCCTCTATCTTTGTGACCAAAGAATGAAGAGCAGACTCACAGGACTTTCCACGTTGGTAAGCATGTTGGTTTTCACTAAGTGGGTGTGACCTAAGTGCCTTTCCACGAATGTGACGCTCCACCAGTCTCTCCAAACCTTTCAGCAAGAATGAAGTCAAGCTGATCTGTCTGAAGTTCTTTGGATTAGAATAGTCATCTTTCCCAGGTTTCGGTATGAAAACTACCTTAACCTGTTGCCAAGAAGAAGGCACGTAGCCCAGAGCAAGACATCCTCGAAAAATATTTGTTAGAGGTCGCTCTAAATGCTCCATACCCTCCTTTAGCATTGCCGGATAGATGCCATCCATGCCAGGTGCTTTGAAATGTTCAAAGGACAGTATCGCAGCTCTCACCTTTTCAAGGGTAACAACCGCTTTCGCCGTGTTCCAGTTCCTCTTGCAACACTTGCGTGTTGAAGGGGTTGCAAGAACCGTCAACTCTCCCCCTACCACCTCTCTCACCCGTTCCCCCGGGTGGTGTACTTCCAGGAGGGTCTGTACTGAGTCCAGTCTGGAGTTCGTGAAAGTACCGTCGGGTTTTCTAAGAGAATCCAACTTGGCCGACTCATCCCTTTTGAGGACTCTGCACAGCCTTGAAGTGTCCCTTTCGCCTTCCAGTTCCTCACAGTACGCTCTAAAGGAGTCTCGTTTCGAGCACCTCACGAGCCTCTTATATTCACGTTGTGAGTTCCTGAAATTTAACCAGTCTTCGTTCTTGTTACTTTTGCAAGCACGATTTAGAAGTCGCCTGGTTGATTTCCTGAGTTTTTGCAGTTCTCGGTTCCACCAAGGAACTGTTTTACCGCTTTGGCCTCGGGAAATAGGACAAGCCTCTTCATAACACTCTAAAAGTGTGTAGTTCAGAGTTTTCAATTCATCTTCCAGCACCAAAGGAGTCCTTAGTCGCCTAGGGAACTGTACTTTATTGCCAAGAAGTTCATTGAACTTTGCCCAATCCGTTTTCCTAGGGTTCCGTCTTTGTACTGCAGACTGTTCGCCCGCAATAGTCAGATATCGGTGATCTGACAGTGAGACCTCGTCTAGCACTCGCCAGTGTGTAATCAACTCTAACAATTTTGGGGTACAGATTGTTAGGTCAATTACTTCGCTTCTTCTCGGTCCCACGAACGTAGGGGCGCACCCTACGTTTGCAGTCATAAGACCAGCTGAAGTGATGAAATCAAATAGCTTCTCTCCTCTTGGATTGCTACTGCCCCAACAAATATGTTGAGCATTCGCATCGCAACCTATTAAGAGTTCGAGACCACTTGATTCTGCATACGCCACCAGATCCCTAAGTTCTTGCGTCGGTGGAGGATACAAAGAATCATAGGGTAAATAAGCGGAGGCAACTATGATGTTTTTCCTCTCGCCATTTATCTGGTATTGTATGATGACCGTAGCTAAGTCCTGGGAACAATATTGTCTCAGCATAGTTGCCTCTAACCGTCTTGACATCAGGACGCAAGCTCTCGGTCTTATGGATCTTTCGTCGTAGAAGATCCTAGCCCCCTTTACTGATCCAATACCACAGATTCTGTTAAATCGAACCCACGGTTCTTGCACCAGAAAGATATAGGGGAAATCCTGTAGCTTTGTCATTCTCGCTGCCAACAGGTAGGAGGGAGCTTTGGCATGCTGCAGGTTGATTTGACCAATCTTTATGTTTTTCGACATAAACTTAGTCTATTGTCTTATAGAAAACAGTTAGAAGCGTATGCGGCAGTCCGCGTATGACGGGGTTTCCCCCACACCGTACCGCCAGAGACTCGATCCCCTCGTGATTGATTTCTCTGAGAAAAGCCGTACTTGGGAGTACCGCAATTCCCATGTTCTCATCCACGAAAGATCTCACCTCATCCCGCAGAGCATTCGTCTGTTTTCTACTTAGCACCTTACTTGGTTTGCGGTGTCCGGGTTGCATAGATTCGATCACTCGAACTGGCATCAAGTCAGTTTCGTTCACGTCTCTGGCTACCCTTCCTTCCGCCTGTTCCTTGGAAGGTGTAGGAGAAGTTACTAGCAGGTAGGATTCACTCTGTAGTCCCTTCCCCAGTGCGAGCCCCCATACGGGGGTTCCGCCCCTGTATGCACTATCCTCCGCGCACGTCTCCATTGTGGGAGAGCGCACCGAAGATGCTGCAATTTGCTCTATGTTGTGTAAGTCGAAGACCATCATTGTTCTTCGCTCTCAAAAATGGAGATGATGCCCTACAGTCTCCTGATATGACTGAATTTCAGTCTATATAGGAAAAAGTGGAGCACCATTTGGTGACTTCCCCTGAGCACATTTAGACTCTGTTGGTCCAGTTCGAATACCAAGTTGAAGCCCTCCACGTTTGTAGATTGGTCCTTCCTGGCATTCATGAACTTTACCCTCCAGTCTCCAAAGTCCATGCCCGGGTTCTGTTCACCCAGCAAGCGGATGATGTCCTCTGCCTTCCTTCGAGGGCCCGGTAGCCAACATCCGACATGTTCTGTCCTGCGTAGCTCAGTGTTCACAATAGTGAACTTGGGCCGACCGCCGGAACTCAAAGTTGGGATTACCTGCTGGAGCCACTTTAAGGCAGCCTCGTCAGCGCACTCCAAATGTAGAAGCCCATCACGAAAACCTTGATCGTTAAATCGTGGCTTCGTTCCAGGCTCCATCATTTTCTTCCACAGGCATTCCTGGAGGATGGTAAATTGTCCCTCTGACATTTTGCCATCCTTGGAGGAAACTCCCACGGCAGCAGTCAGAACAGAGGCCGCAGCTTGCGCATACGTCCTCTTCCTTCCCGCCTTCGTGTTCGTATTCCTGTGGGAGGGACCAGCTTCATTGAGATCTCTCTCGCTGATTTGATCACCTCCCGGCACACCGGTCCTAATCCCCGCGAGACGCGTGGATGTAAGCCCTGGTACGGAGCACAATAAAGCGTCGGCCACAGCAGATGTGTTGGTCTTACGCTTCTTGCGCGCATTACCGCTGACTGAAGAGTCTGGTGCGTCCAGTGTGGATCTTACCGGGGTTTCCAGTTTATCCCCACCTTCCGCCGGAGATTCCGCTACCTTGCGTCCGATTTCTCTGGGCGTTACCGCGCCTAGTGGTACAGCCACGTCCATGTCCTCATTCTCAAGGTGCTTCATCTTCCTTCGCAGTGCTCTCTTCTGCCGTCGGCTTAGGGCCTTTCCAGGTTCACGGTGTTCGGACCGCTTGGATCCATTTCCACATACTGGCGTTGAACCAGTAGCGTCCACGTCACCAGCTTCCCGTTCTTCCGCTCTTCCCAGTAAGTGGCGGAGAAGGTTCTGACAGGCAGGATTCAGCCTGTAGTCCCCCCTCCTTAGTGGCCGAAGTTCCCTTCTGCCAGGCCTTTCTCTTCCGCTTGCGGGTAGATTTGGGCTGTAGTACCGCGGACGGGCCGGCCGTAGTCGGATTTCCAGTTTCTCCCAATTTGAGAGTTTCCGTACTTTCCTTTCTGGCTAACTTCGCCGTAGGCACTAAATGCAAACTTTCCACTGAGTCGGAAAGCATGCCTTCTACAAATTGCTCTATAGGCAAATATGAACGTGGTGAGGCCTCCAAAATCCGCGCCTCGGCCGCGACATGATTGCTCATGGTCGCGGGTGGATTCGAAGTCTGTGACTTCTTACCACTTGGAGAGTTTATATCCATTGTTTCCATATTCATATTTTGGACACCCTTAGTGTAGCAGTAAACTACTACAGGCTCCCCCACCACGACAAGGGGGTGTCCGAGGGGGAGCTGATTCCAGGCATTCGTTGACTCCAGCATGAACTCCACAATGTTTTCGGGTGTTAAACGCCTGTCTGCGACCGCTTCCATTCTTATTCGGTGCGCGGTGAACCTGGGGCAATCAAATATGACATGCTCCGCATTCTCAGCCACGTTATCACATCTTGGGAATCATGGTGATTCGTCGTGACCAAATCGATGTAAATAAGCACGATAACCTCCATGTCCACTTAAGAATTGTGTTAACTCGTGGCTTAATTCCCCATGGCTTCGTTCAAATCATCTCCGAATATCCGGAATGATGCGGCATGTCCAATGACCAGTTTGTGACTCGTCCCATCGCTTTTGCCACCCTTCGATAGATTCCCACCGTGCCAGTTGCCGTCGACATGCGCTACACTCTTCGTCTGTCTGTCTGTCTGTCTGTCACAGGCACTTTTCTCACAAACGGCTATACCGATTGACACGAAATTTGGTGAAAAGATGGGACCTGTGGAATCCCAGATTTAGGGGGGGTCCCCATACATGTAAAAGGGGGGTGTACAAATTTTTTTCACCGAATATAGTCATGTGGGCTACCAAATGAAAAATCTCGATTAGTACTTTTCGAAGCCGGTCTTAGTTAGGTCTTTAACGGACCCATTCTCAGTAACTACCCAACCGAAAAATCTGAAAAAAATCATGAAGCATGAAAACCCCCCTTAAGTTTATCCCAGAGTTATAAAAGTTGGTAGTAGTATAAAATATAATATGAAGCATATTATCTCCATCAAAATCATACTATTAGTAACAAAGTTACAGTAGCTCAATGTTGTCTTCACCATGTAAATTTACAACCCGAAGTACTAAATCTGACATGCTAAATGCATATTCTTAACGGGCTACGTACAAATTGGATAGTTCTACACTCAAATATATTCACAAAAAAAGCAAACAAAACCTGTCATACCTGAAGTACCCAGCTTCCGGTTTCCCGACTTATTATTTTTAAGAAATAGGTAACAATAATATATAGATTGAAAAAATGAACAAAAAAAAACAACCTTTTAAAATAACAAAAATAACATAAATCTAATGGTCACTGTGGACTCTCGTTTTGGATAACGATTTACAGGCAGAGAAGAGAAACAGAAGAAATAAAAATCTAATTTTACAATAAGTTGTCCGAAAATGGTCAAAAACCCGACAGAATTCACTTGGCCTTAGTGGCAAATAAAGAAATATAAAATAATAAACGTTTGATACTTTTACCATAAATTATTGTTTTAAAATAGTTTTAATTTAATTATGATATTAAAAACTATTTACTTCTCGGTTTATATATATATATATAATAATAACAGTTGTAATATTTACAAAGAAACAGAATAATAACATATGTATGTATAAGTTACAGCTGGAGGCAAAAGCAGCTCCCGTTCAATATGCATTTATTTACAAAGCCCACCAAGAAACAAATGGCAAAACTAAGCACGGTCGCCGCTAATCGGCATCCCGCAGCCACCAGTACTAAAATTTTTCTTTTTCATCCCGCTTAATATCAATTGCTCTCGCTCTGGAGTATCCCCAGTCGAAAACCGGAGCCCCACAGTCAAGTTCGGGGATATTCTATCCTTTTGTCCGTGGCCCGCCTATGTATACGATCGGATCGGATCACCGGCAGAATCAAAAATTAGACCATTCCTGTCAATATACACGAACGCTTCGGGAGGAATTAAGCCTGTCGTGAGAGTTTTCTCAAAACACCCATCATTTGGGTAGAACGGCTGCCAAACCCAAAGGTTCTCACCATGGGAAACAGATCGCACTATATAATTCCGAATCAATCTGACGATAACTGTGTCAATTCTCGGCACACCACCAGCTGCATAAATCACTTCATTAGTTAAATAGTGCTCATAGTTTGACGAAGCAGTCCTATTAAGCTCCGTACAAGCATGCAGACATTTCCTTTCAAAGATCCTTATTTTCTTCATTTGGCTAGCACTCAAATTAAAGCAGATAGCACACCCTTAGGTGAGCACCGGTCTAACCAAAGTAAGATAGCAAATAATCTTAACCTTCCAGCTAAGATGTGAAGCTTAAAAGGGTCTTCGTAGAGACATGAATGCCTTGCGAGCGCTTTCTAGCGCGACTTTAACGTGCTCATTAAATTGGAGACACTCGTCAAGACGCATACCCAGGCATCCAACGCACTTCTTATGAGGAATGCGCTCAGAACTATCCTCGTTCGCGACAATGTGAGAATCTCTCCAATTCCTTTTCAAGTTCCTTCTGGCGTACGCCAAGGAATTTCGAAAGAGAATTGTTTCACACTTTTGCACATTGATTTTCATCCACCAGTTGTTCGTGAAGAACTTAATATCATTAACATCTTCTGAAGTTCAACTTTCATCTCAGTTACCTTCTTGTGTGCCGTGTAAGCTATCAGGTCGTCAGCAAAGGCAACCAGCGACCTTTTTGGGAGATTTATTAAACTCGAACGAGTTGGGTAATTCGCCAGCAAATACTGCGGAAAGTGTAGGCGCAGTCACTGCCACTTGCTGTAATCCATTCAGAACATGAAATTCTCTACTAGTAGTGAGATTTCCGTCCGTAATAACAAAGCACTTGCCATACAGAATACTACATATCATCGGTACGAGGTGGCTGGGAAACTCGTTCTTCAGCGGCCTGAGCCTACGCACTCACCATTGTTAATCCGCTAGCAAACATCAGACGTTACCTTTGTTATTGCATGTATTCTTGAATGTCCAGATCGAAATCCGAATTGCGCATTCGACAATAATTCCTTCCTCTTGATATGTCCGTTCAAGGGTTTGTAATGATATATGTGGAGTAGGCGATCAAGTCGATCATCCTGAGTGGCCGATAACGACCTAGAGGGCAGAGCTATCCCAAAAAGCTAAACAAATTGGCAAAATTGACCGTGAAGGTCTGCCCACAAAGATTGAAGCTCTATCAAAGTGCTCGGTCGACACGTTCTTGCACGCCTCTGTGCTAGCCAGGCTCGGGAATGTGGGGGGGTCCGTTGAGCGCTTTGATCCCTCACGCTTCATTACGTAAAACAACGTGCCTTGTCCGATGCGTGGGTCCGCACCGGATTTTTAAGTCGATTTTACAAGGAATTTCGCGACGGCCTATCGATGGAAAACCAGAACGCGAGCTAAATTGGAAAATAAAAAAAAACCGGCTCGACCGCGCGCGTGGAGCCGTAAGTCTCCGGACTCGAGTGCCGCGATCAAGGAGGGGGAGATCCACGACGGATCACCGTCCCGATTGCCGTCTCTTCCGCCTCAGATCTTGTACGAGGCGCGGCCTGTGAGGTTCCCACCCTTCCTCGACATCCTCCGGCCAGTTATTCGATTAGAGGATGTCCCTTCATATAAAAGTTCCGCGGGGAGGGAAAGGAGGATTAGAAAAGGAGGAAGTCCTCAAACTACGATAGTATTATTCAATCTTCATTATTTATCAGAGTTCATTTATCATAACAATAAAAAAATAAAATGAAAAAAAATGGTAAAATTCAAAGAGAACTTAACTAATAATAATAAAAAAACAAAAAAAAAAGAAAAATAAATAAAAGGAAAATAATAACCAGGACTCACCCAGGTCGTCCCTCCGAGCTCGGTTGGCGGCTGGTGTAACAGGTTCTAAAAAAATTTTTATAAAAAAACAATTAAGTACAATTAATCATTAATATAAATATATGTGTGTATATGTGTTAATATATATATATATATATGTAACACTTGTCATTCAGCAGGCGTATTGCGTAAACTCTTACTGAAACGATGATTATATTATGCTCGAATTCGCACGTTTCCTAGCTGTTCAAAATCTGTCTTTTTCTATTAATCAAAATTTTTCCGGAATTTATCCCCAACGTTTGAAAATGAACCAATCCCGTTACACAACGCAAAGCACTTTACTTTCTTGCCCTAAATCACTGTGCATTTATCATTTGTTACCGATTGAACGATTTGTCCATGATTTGAAATTATTCACGGAATTTTCTTTCGCTCGCGAAAACCTTCACATCTTCCGGATCTTCTTCTCTCCTCTCCAAGACTTTAAAAAAATTCACTTTTTTTGTTCCTCTTTTTCTTCTCGTCTCCTTTTTTCATCCAAATTCAATCCCGTTCCTCCGTTGCTCCTCCAATCTTTCCACTTCCTCGTTTTCTTTGTCCTCTGTCTTCCACTCAACCTCCAAAAACCAAAAAAAACAAACTCCTCTGCCGCCAAAAACCTTCCTCCCAGATCAAAACTCACTCCCGTTCCTCTTTTCTTCTTCTCCCAAACTTGTCATTTTCCGAAAACTAATCCCGAAACATCTAAGAATTCTCCGCCAAAACAAAACTTATAGACACAGCCCGATGAGCCACCTTCTCTCGATATTTCTCCTGTCCTCCACCAAGAAGCTCCAACCACCGTCCTCCGACCAAAAAAACTCTTCCCACGTTCTTGCTTTTCCGCGCACCGCTTCAATCTCCAAACAGCAAGCCTCCCCCCGTTCCTTGTTTGCGCACCGCTTCTATTCCCGCTACATAGCCTTTCTCACTCGCTAGGCAATGTTGCGGCAACATGCGCATGCGCCTGCGGATGCGGCAAATCATTCGCCTCTTGTCAGGATCAATTCGCTCGAATGCATTGAATAATGTGCAATCTGCGGCGAACATTAAGGCAATTGCACACTATTAAATGCATTGTTTAAGCAAATTAATTAAGAAAAAGCCGAATGAAATTCCGTTCCCGTCGCGCAGCCGCGGTCACTACAGCTTTCAATGTCAAAACCTCAAACACCTTGCTGATGTTAGGCAGCAAACTGATTGGATGGTAGCTCTTAGGACTGGACGAATCCTTCCCTCTCTTTGAAATCGGGAACACTCGGGCTTTTTTCCATTGTTGGGAATGCCATCCATACCAGGTGATCTCTTATTTTTTATCCTTCTAAGTATAGAAGTTAACTCCACAAATGACACAAAGCAATCAAGTAGATTATCATTCGGTATGAGATCAGCCTGCAATGCAGAGCTAAACTGGAGAACTGTAGAGCCGTTCAGGCTATATTTGAAATTATGGACATCTCGTTCTACAATTTCCGAAAGTCGCGTTGGCTCTAACTCCGTTCTGGGCTGATGCACCGATTCAAAGTACTCCCCTATAAGTTCAAGATTCAGAGCATCATCCATCACGATGTAATTGCCTTGCGCATCAGGAGTTACACTATTGGTGTCTACAATAAGGGGTTGGATCTCGCTACCACCAACTTTAATTCTCGGTACAGTTACTCCTGACTTCTTCCGGAATAACATATTTATCTTTGTAAACATGGAATCTGAATCGCTTGGTGAAATACCCTTTAACTTCTCCCACCATTGGGAGTTCACTTTATTTATGTAATATTGACGGATAAGATCCCGCGTGATCTTAAGAAATGATTTGAACTCAACCAATATGGGATGATGATAGTCCCTATATCTCCGATAGATTTTGTTGACGCGAGTGAGCAGAAGGGTTTCCACTTTTTTCAACCGTTTTATGGCTGCAGTTTCATATCTTTCCATATTATTGCGACGACTTGCTCAATTGTATCCAGCGTGAAGTTCTCCAACTTAAGAAGGTACTGAAGTATTTCCTCGTTGCGCAAGTTTCTGTCACCTGGTGCAATTGTACTATCGTTTTCCCCCATCAAGAGATGGGCATTCCTCTCGATATCCCCGAATAAACCTCTCTTGGAATTTCTTCCAACCTGTTCATCGGCAGAAACAGAACTTCAATAAGAATAGCGTTATGGTCGCTATCATAAGAAAGCTCAAGTGCGCGTTAGCAATGCACAAATCCGGATAGGTATTTGCACTGGGCCAGGTTGGACTTTCTGACCCACACATTTATACTCTATCTGGTATTGCTCTATCCAAGATTTGAGGAATACCCCTCTGGGATTGTTTGTGGCGTTTAGCCACGAGGTGTGCTTAGCATTCAAGTCGCCGGCTATAATATAATAATTATGCAGCCTGTTTAGTTCAAGGATCGTAAACAGAGAGAGCAATTCCTCCTTGAACTTGGCTCAATTGTTTCCCACTGCTTAGACTTCTCTAAACAGTGAAAACAGAATACAGGAGACTTCCAAACATTCAAAGGTTCCAATTTCAGGCCTATTAATATGGCTGAAACGATAATGGTGACCCACAAGTATTCCGGTACCACCTCCCCCATCGCAATTTCGCTATCGCTCCTCACAAATTCAAAATCCTTGAATGCTATCGAATGTCCCGGACTGAGGTGGGTTTTTGAAAACAAGACAATGTCAGGCTGTTGCCTGGCAGCGAAATCAAGAAGCTCCGCTGTTCGGTGGGTTCACATTAATCGCAATGATCCGGAGACCATCCAGTGGTAACGCTATGACTGTAGACCTAGCAGCGGGGATGTTGTTTGTGTAAATATTCTGTTATACTATTTATTTTTGTATTGTGTAGCGTATGCTGCATGTTTTCACACATGGTTAAAATTTTATTGACGATGGTGTTCATCCCGCCACTTGCATATTGTTGGGGTTTCTTAGCTCCCCCTTGTCGGACTACTTCTGCAAACGAAATCCCCGGGGCGCTTGGTGCGTTCGACGCCGCTGACACCTTCATCCTTTGGGCCGATCTTGGCGCCTGCTGCCTTGTGACCTTAACATTGCGGTATGTAGGACATCTACGGTACGAAGCCGCACGCCCTTCGCTTCCGCAGTTTACACAGAAGGTTTTTCCTTGCCCTCTGCTTCAGTCAGTGAACATTCGGCTGCTGTATGGCCTTTCCCGCACTTCACAGTTCACTGCCGAGTGACCATAACGCTGGCATCTTCGGCACTCGACTATTTCGCCCTCAGCAGGCGCTCAAAACGAATCGCTCGGTAATTAAGCGCCCTGGTGCTGATCAGATCGCTTCTCTCTCTCTCTCTCCGGCTCCTCCATGGCTGCAGAAGTAGTCGAAGAAAGCCGCGGGCCCGCGACAAACACGGATAAACAAATAGAGAAGCAGAGAAGCCGACAACAGATAAACAAACAGACAAACGGGCGGAAGAATTTATTCACCCTCCACTTCCGCAAGTATTGCCGGCATTTGGAGCAATTCCATCTGTCAGCGTCACTGAAGTCGAAGAAGCAATAAAACGAATGATATTGAGGAAAGCCACAGGACCTGATGACACAGCTTCTGATCTGTGGAAAGCGAACAGCTTGGACCCAACACTGTGGCTCAGTGTTTTTTTTTCAATCGGGTTATTGAGGAAGGTAGAACACCATCTGACTGGCAAGAAAGTGCCACAGTTCCAATATGGAAAAAGAAAGGTAATCCACCAAAATGTTCAAATTGCCGTTCCATCCGGTTGCTGTCCCATAGTATGACGATTTTTGACAACCGTATTCGCGAAAAGGTTCAAATAGCCATGAATCAAGCCGGGGTTTACAAAAACTGCCGAACTAGTGACGCAGTACATGCTGTGCGATTACTCATGGAGAAATATCGTGGAAAACATTGCCCTCTTTACATTAGATTTCTGGATTTGGAGAAGCCGTTTGACCGTGTGCCACATAAACTAATCTGGTATGCTCTACGACAACATCTGGTAACAGAGGAACCCATGCGCTGGTTTCCATTGGTTTACCACGATCCGAGAAGCAAACATCGAAATGTGACGGATGTATCGAAACCGCATTGTATCTCTGTCGGTGTTTATTAAGGTAGCGCCCTTTCACCACTCCTCTTTGTGCTTGTTATGGACAGTGCAACACGGAACAGACAATGTCCAGCGCCCTTTTCACTGCTTTATGAAAATGCTGTTTTCCTGGCGTCGAGTCTCGAGCAACTGGTCTAAAATGGAAATGATCGCCTTATACAACACGGCCTTCGATTGAATGTGAATAAAACTGAATTTTTAACGACCGATCGCAATGAAACAGGCACAATTACTGTCAGTGGCAGTGACCTGCCAAGAACTAAGCGATTTAAATTGACCCATGATCAATGCTATCAGCCAATGACGAAGTGCATAATGAAATCGCTTCACGCAACCTAGATGAAGTGGCAGTACTCAACTGGTGTTTTTTATGATCGATGTATCCACGAACATCCTAAATCTAAAATTTATCGCAATGTCGCTATCTATGGTTCTGCGTGTTGCCGACTATAAAAGACAATGAACGGCGTCTTGCATTGATGGAGACGAAGATGTTGGGTTGAACTAGTAACGTGACACGCGACATTCGAAATAAGGATATATGCGTTCGATACGGAGTTATACCGATCATGGAAAAGCTGTGAGAGAGGTGTCTTCGACGGTATGGTCATGTAATTCGCGCTAACGAGAATCCACTTGCCAAGATTGGTCTGAATATCAAAGTCGACGGTAAGCGACTAAAAGGCCGGCTTGATATGCTGGACGGTAATTTGAAGACTTCACGGCTACATTCATATCAGGCCATTGATAAAATAAAATGGCTCAACCGATAACGACGTGTCGGCTTCGCTTGTCAACGGAACAAAAACTAAAGGAGAAGAAGAAGTATCGTGCCTACCTATGTTTACTTATTGAACTACATCAGCTGTCGTACGTCCGGACCTACACTGTAATTTTAAACACGAAGCAGTTGCTTCAACATCCTTCACATCTTTTACCCAAAATTCCTAGGATGGGAAGGCTATCAGAGCCGTAGTTAAAAGATATCCATTTTAACGAAATATTAAATCTTTCATTGTCTAAAACTTTCTTTATTACTGGAATTTTTTAAAGGAGATCAACTAAATACTCTAGATAACTCTGGAGACTTGGGACACATCCATAGAAACTTCCTTGCATACTGAATAGCCGTGCATTATTATAAACACACATATATATGTACATCTAAAAGATTCCAGTGAAAACTCTTTACTTGTTTCTACTGATGTGGTAATTGAATAAATAACAAAGATGCTTTGGTTTCCTAGCATCTTACGTCATCACTCCATAGATTTTAATCCGCCAATCTACCAAATGTTTCAGATTCTTCCGCGATAATTAAGCGAGGATTTCTTTCACGACTAGCGAAAACACATATCTCAACCTTAACCACCCCATATGCGAGCAAATAAAGATAAAAGCACTCAAACTCGATCTTTGGGTTGAATCTAATTAAAATATTTTAAAGTAAATCATGAGAAAAATGTAGAGCCGTGATATATCGGGACGGGGCTGCCTCTTGCGCAGCCTTCAAAGGTGAAAGGTAACTCAGCGATCAGCCCCGAAGCGACTCTGATTGTACACAATTATTGTGTAGTACGGGACGGTCCCAAAAAGGGAAAATCGCGCTCTAAACCGTACATTCCATTAGTTAAGAACGAAAACAATACAACTCCCTGTCTATGCAAACAAAGTGGCTAATAATAGGACAATTAATCTTCTTAGTAGTACCCAACCCATGTAGGTAATTGTTGCTATCTTGTCACGATCAGTAAGAAGTTCGCCATTACGTATGCATAGAGCTAAAGAGTGGACGCATTCATACGCAGGGAGAGCAGACCGTGCATACCGGTTCCTCGGCAAACCAATCCTCGCGAAAAAATCCCATTTTCGGAAAGGGGTGACTACCTAAACATCGGTCAAAAGTAATAGGAAACAAAAACAAGCGCAGACAAAAACAAGGTTACCTTCGTCATACCTTTCTTTTCTGGTTGCCTCCAAGAAAGTAGCGGTTAGCGGTGTAAGCGATCCCATCATATATGCATGCGTCGCGATGTTCACCGTTTCCTTTACCGTCTTCATCGCGATCAAGATCACGATTGTCATGCTCTAATTGTTCCCGACTTGTATTGCCTCAGGCCCACCAGACCCACCAGACCTTCGCGTACAATTTATATTTTTCCACCGCTCTGATCACATTAATCATATCATGCAAGTGTCGAGGCATTCGAAAGGATATCCTCACGTTGGTAATCCTAAATAATTAGTGAATCATTAATTATGCTGTTACGCGATGTTTGCCCGCGATCAGCAAATGGGTGTCTTCATGACGGTGAAATGGGACTTTCGGAAAGGACAATCCCCGGCGCGGATTGTTTGGAAAGAACACTAAGTCAATATTTGTTTTGGTCTCACACATTACGATCGAATTGCAAAGGATATGTCGAAAGGATTAGGGGATTTGATTTGGAACTGTGAAACAAGTTTACCTTAGCGGGATACCATCTTGAAGGGTATCTGCGGCATTGTTTAGGCTCAATCACGGGATCATTAAATTTTCGTTGCGGATTGTACCAATGACAGGATATAAATCAAGGTAGACCGGGAATGGAAGCAACTTGGAAGATTAATAGTTTATCATTAATTGCTCGTGTAATTAAACTGAATTTTGAACTTCGTATTCGCCAACTATTCAGTAGGGTCATTAAAGTGATCTGAATTTTGCACTTCAATCATAGATTGGCGAGTATATAAAAAGCTTTGGTTTCCATACAAATAGATCCGATATTATGTCAAATTTACATAAAATGTTTTTATTAGGAGCTAGAAGCTATGATTTCAAGTGCAGGAAAGTGTAGTTGTTTCAGGATGTTTCTTCCAGAATAATGTGTTTCTGACAATAACATTCTCTTCTTCTCTTTCTTCTCCTTCTTCATCCCTTATCCCTTTGAAAAGCGGGCTCAACTCTTCTTGATCGGTTGCTCCATTTTGCTTGGTGATGTGCCTAATCAGGCTCGAGTCGAGAGGTTCTCAAATCATCTAGCGTATCAAGTGCTTCGACTTCGATGCTCAGACCAACCTTGGCTGGAGAGTTTAGATCCGCGCGAATTACATGTCCATACCATCGAAGACGTCTATCCCAATTTCTTCACTATCGGTTCAATCCGATATCCACCGCGGATGTCCTTATTTCGGATATGATCATGGCGTGTTACTCCACTTGTTCTAGCAACATTTTCCCTCCATAACCGTGAGACGCCGAACATTGTCTTTCATAGTCGGCAAACACTCAGTATCAGAGGGCGGCAGAACGACAATGAGTAAATCTCGGATTTGAGACGTCCGTTTATGGGTCGATCACAAACAAAGCCAGCTGTGGAACGATACTTTATTCAAGTTGCGCTAATGCTTGAAGCAATTTCAGAATGCAGTTAACCATTGGCTGATAGCATTGATTCACTGACATTAAGAGTGCCGTTTATTGTGCTTTTAGAGGTCACATACTTGTTGCTTCTTCTAGGCTTTCTTTTGTCATCTGTGAAGTCACTTCTCCACTGAACGAAGTTCGTGATAGGTCTTTGCCGGTGCTCGCATTTTTTGATAGTGCAGCATTGTCCGGTATGCAGTATTTTTCAGCTCCATTGTTTGCTTACACTCATCATCCCCGCTGTGATACCGTTCTTCTGGTGGTTGTAAAGATTATTTGTTGATACTTCATCTCCAGGACCTGTATTCATCATCATCAACGGCGTAACAACCGGTATCCGGTCTAGTCCTGCCGTAATAAGGAACTCCAAACATCCCGGTTTTGCGCCGAGGTCCATCAATTCGATGTCCCTCAAAGCTGTTTAGTGTCCTGCTCTACGTCATTGTCGCCTCGTCTTCTTTTTCTACTATAGATATTACCCTTATAGACTTTCCGGGGTGGATCATCCTCATCCATATGGAATAAGTGACCCGCCCACCGTAACCTATTGAGCCGAATTTTATCCACAATCGGACGGTCATGGTATCGCTCATAGATTTCGTCGTTATGTAGGCTACGGAATCGTCCATCCTTATGTAGGCCAAAAATTCTCGGAGGATTCTTCTCTCGAACGCGGCCAAGAGTTCGCAATTTGTCTTGCTAAGAACCCAAGTCTCCGAGGAATACATGAGGACTGGGAAGATCATTGTCTTGTACAGTAAGAGCTTTGACCCTATGGTGAGACGTTTCGAGCGGAACAATTTTTGTAAGCTGAAATAGGTTCTGTTGGCTACCAACAACCGTGCGCGGATTTCATCATCGTAGCTATTATCGGCTGTAATTTTCGGCCTCAGATAGGAAAAATTATCAACGGTTTCAAAGTTGTAGTCTCCTATCTTCATTGTTTACATTTGACCAGAGTGATTTGTTATTGTTCGTTTTTTCGGTTTTGGCGCTGACGTTGCCACGATGTACTTCGTGTTGCCTCGTCTCGCGCCGCCTGCTCGGTCTGAATGAGGGTAGGCTGTACATCTCGGGTTGTTCTTCCGTGATGTCAATATCGTTAGCGTACGTCAGTAGTTGGGTGGACTTAAAGAGGATGGTGCCTTCGCATTCACATCTGTATCGCGAATCATTTTCTCCAAGGCAGGTTAAAAAGGACGCATGATAGGACATCCCCTTGTCTCAGACCGTGTTTGATGTTGAATAGTCTTGAGAGTGATTCTACTGCTTTTATCTGCACATCTCGCACATTGGTCAGAGTCAGCGTAGCCGCTCTTATCAATTTCGCCGGGATACCGAATTCCTTCATGCCATGTACAGTTGAAAAGATGGTGAAACTGACGGCCATAGTCCAACAGTTTTTCGATCGGTTGCTGCTCCCAGAAAATCAGATCTGTTGTTGATTTGCCTGGAGTGAAGCCTCTTTGATGTTCTGGACATACGGGACTATCCAGCCTAGCAAGATAGGGGATAATATCTTATACATAGATGGTACTCAGCAGCGTGATACCTCTACAATTGCTACACTGCTTGATATCTCCCTTTTTATGTATAGGACAGATAATGCCTCGTTGGCAGTCGTCAGGCATTGATTCACTGTCTCATACCTTAAGTATCAGCTAGTGAAGCACTTGACGTAGTTGGTCGCCTCCATATTTAACCAATTCGACTGTAATTCCATGGGCTCCTGGTGAATTATGGTTTTTATGTCGCTGGATGCGCTATCCTGTTTCTTCTGTGCTTAGTGATGGCAGCATAGGTCCATCGTCTTCAGTTGGCGAGACCTCCAACTCGCCAACGTTCCAGTTGTTGAGCACTCAATCAAAATACTCAACCCATATGTCCCTTCCAATATGCCCCTTCTGTCAGGAATCAGATTTCCAATATGCCCCTTCTGTCAGGAATCAGATTTCCCTCTTTGTCTCGGCAGGATGAACATCGAGGTATGTAAGGCTTCATCCTGCTGGCTTGTTGGTAAAACTTCTGCGCGTGGTGCGGTTGCCCTCTGTACTTTCGAGTTCACAGACTTGTTGGTTATCTCAAGCTACTTTTTTCAGTCAGTGAGGTCGCTGCTCCACACGCTTCTTGGGGAATGCAATACTGCCGGTATGCGGCATTCTTCCGTTCCGTTGCTAGCTTACATTTATCGTCGAGCCAGCCATCCCGATTTTTCTATCGGCTGATAACGTTCTTCAGGTGGTTGTGAAGATCATTTGTTGATGCTTCATCTACAGGACAACTGTTAGCTCCGGTTATTGCGGCATCCATTTCCTTCTTATGGGTGTTACGAAGAGCTGTGTTGTAGATGGCTTCAGTATTCGCTCTCACATGATTGTCGCAAGGGATTATAGTTGGTGTTGGAATTCGAGCCCGGAGCACTATGCCAACGAGATAGTGATCCGACTTTATATTGCCCGCACTATATGTTCTGGCGTTCATCAAGGCTGAAAGAAGCCCACGTATGTTTCGTGGGATGCTTTCCGCGCAAAACCAACAACCATTTCGTGTGACACTGCTAACTGAATAATCCGCAGTCAGTTATCATTTGTGTTTTGATCTAAGCTATAGGAGCCTACGTATCGCCTGAGTATGTGCTCTGTCCCTACTTTGTTGTTAAAATCTCCAAATGTGATTTTGGTATCATATCTGGGACAGGCTTCGAGGGTTCATTCTACTGCCTGCGGAAGGTATTCTTCTTCGACTCTGCAGTCTTTTCTGTAGGTTGACGACCCTACATTACATTAACGAGGTTTATATTTCTAAATTCAGTGTCCGGATAGCTGAGTGGTTAGAGCGCAAGGCTGTCGTACGGAAGGTCGCGGTTCAAATCTCGCTGGTGGCAGTGGGATTTGTATCGTGATTTGACGTCGGATACCAGTCGACTCAGCTGTGAATGAGTACCTGAGTCAAATCAGGGTAATAATCTCGGGCGAGCGCAATGCTGACCACATTGTCTCCTACAGTCAACTGTAGTGTACCGTTACGGTCTTGAATGAAGTGCTCTAACACACTTCAAGGCCCTGATCCAATATGGATTGTTGTGCCAACGATTATTATTATTATTATATTTCTAAATTTACCTCGGAAACGCAGAGTGCATAGCCGTTCGCTTGTATTTTCTAAGCCGATAACAGCAGGTTTCATTTGTTGGCTGACTAGGAAACCTACTCCAAACACATGGTTTACTGGATGGCTGTGACTCTTCTCCCGGAAACCGGTCACTGTTCAACGTATCTCCTGCAACGCTGTTACATCAACCATATATTCAGATAGGGTATCGGCTAGCTGCTGAGCAGCATGAGGAAATGCGTAGATTGTTATTCCGTTTTCGTTACCGGATTTGTCGTTGTATTGTCAGTCCAGCCCGAGGCCCCTGTTGTGGCTTCGTAACAAGTTGTTTCCCGTGTGGGGTTATCAGCCCTACCCAACCCCTAACCTGGAGGATCAGTTGGTACAATTTGTCCCGTTTTTAGGCGCAGGAAATTGGCTTTCATCCTTCTCCGTCTTGAGCTTTTCTTTAAGAAAGAGCTCCCAGTGGTCACCGCGTGGCGTTTAGTAGTAGAGCTGTTGGAGTTGGTTCTACAGGCGTTTCAAAGGTTTTATGCTCCATCGGGGGTACCAATCCACGTTTCGGTAGTATAGGTCATACTACCCTTTGACCACCGCTTTACTGCCTAGTAGAAGGTATCCTTCTCCGACTCTATAGTCCCCCCTGTAGGGGCGTGAATGTTTATGAGGCTTATATTTCTAAATTTGCCTCTCAAACGCAGAGTGCATAGCCCTTCGCTTATATTTTGAAAGCCGATAACAGCAGGTTTAGTTTTTTAGCTGACTAAGAAACCTACTTCGAGCACATGGTTTATTGGATGGCCACTATAATATATGCTGTGGTGACTATTTTCCAGGAAACCGGTTCCTGTCCAACGTATCTCTTGCAGCGCTGTTACATCAGACTTATATTGGAACAGCGTATCGGTTAGCTGCTGAGTAGCATTCGGTCTGTACAGGGAGCGCACGTTTCATGGGAAAATGTGCAATCGTTAATCCGTTGTCGTTGCCGGTTTCGTCGTTTTAAAGTCCATCCTGTCCGAAGCTCCTTCTGTAGCTTCGAAATATCGGATTTCGGTGTAGGATTGTCAGCCCTACCCTACCCCTAACCTGCAGGGCCAGTTGATACAATTTGTACTTTTTTAGGCGCGAGAGACTACCCCTCATTCTTCTCCGTCTGCAGTTTTTCATTAAGAATGAACTCTCACCGATCACTACGTGGAGATAGAGATAGGATTTGGTAGTAGAGCTGTTAGTTTTGGTTCCGCAGGCGTTTCCCAGGTTTTATGCTCCATTGTAGGTACCAATCCACGTTTTGTCCTAAGACCTATACTACACTTTAACCGCCAAAGAGACAATTATCCAAGCCAAAATTTACCCCGCCATTTGCGGTAGAAAACGCATGATTTGCGGCGGGTCGTTTTTTTCTATCACAACAATGGTCCAATGCTGCCCGGTTTTTTTACAACACCATCCATCCATCTGAAGAGTGGACTTGCAAGAATACATGGAACCGAATGGAAAAATTAGAACTCCTACTGGCGAGCGAAAGTCTTTGTGAATGAATCCGGGGCCGATAGGGCGACATTTTTGTTCTTCCATAAGAAGTGAGACATGCTCCTTGAAATACCATATGGAAAAAAATTGGGATGGTAGTGTAGCCTATATGCAGCCAATGTGAGGAAGGGGAGCAGACAGCCCTGCACTTCATATGCAGCTCCCCGGCTTCCTCAAACCTGAGACGAAGATACTTTGGTACGTTTTTCTTAAACGAAAAGTCTGCGCACTGGAGAATTTTCTCAGATTCGAAAAATCAGAGGCAGATAACGCCTCATTGACAATTATTAGGCATTGATTCGCTATCCCAAACCTTAAGCATCAGGTGATGAACTGCTTCTAGGTGTCCTTGGTGAAGCTTAGGTAGTCAATATTTCAAACTTCTAATTCCAATAAAGCGTCCTTGTTATTAGGGTCTGAATTTTAGGTCTGTTTTTCTACTGAAGGTAAAAAGTATTTAATTTGGGTTTTTTTATGCAGTGGTAAGTCGTTTTGAAATAGGCAAGACGATTCGCTCCTTCTTCGGGTAGAGGATCACCAAATCCGTAAAGATGTTAAATTTTCAATTTGAAATGTAATCGCGTCGTTTGTGTTATGCCTTGTATGCACAATATACAAGTATACCTGGTTGCAATAACACAGGATAACTGGAGCATCCTCCAGATTACCCCAAGAATTATCTTGTTCAAAAGCAATTAAATTTCAATGAAGGATCAATCAAATATCGATAAAAACGCAAATAGTACACATTACGGCAACCGCCTTAAGCGAATCACAGTCATTTGCGGATAATGTTAATAAGTGCTCCATGTTACGTTTCACCTGAAAGAGCCACCATTGCCGGTTAAGGTTTTCCGAGGCACATCATTACCCGACCCTCGTATGGCTCAAGAGTTCCGTCCGAAAACCTCACATCATTTAGTGGTCAAATTATTCTATTTGAAGTTTCCCTCGAGTTTCATGCAGATAACCACGATTTTTACAGTCATCTTGTTGGAAAGATACAAGCATAGTTGAGTTACGCGGCGGTTTGGCGGTTATTGCGAAATGTGTCCGCCGCGTCAGGGCCACTGTATGTGCGTGAGATTCGCACAAAAAACGGATGAAACTCAACTCGACCATATCGCGGACTCCCGACGATGTCGTGCACGTAATTAGACCGATCCTCCTTGGGATTTGGTTACTTTCCGGCCGCCTTCCTGCTTCTCCTCCTTGGTCTTGGGGCGTTCTGTTTTTACGTAAGTCTTCTCCATGAATTTGTTCTACTGGTCTTTTTGCTTCCCATTGATTTTGCGAAAATTGCAATAGCGTAAATGTGCACGGACACACATGTATGAATGGAAAATAACATACAATGCGCCAAAGGAATTGTTTCGCAAAACCGCGATCTGTCGTGGGAATGGACGACGCCTTGTTATTGTTGCACGTAAAAGAGCTATGCCCGTTTGGCGGACCAGGCCAGGGCACATCAAGACCTTCACCCATCTGTCGTTCGCTTATAATTGCACCTTTGGCTTCTTATTAACTCTTCAGGCCGTGGTTTGCAAAGGCATTTCGTGACTGCTTTCAAGTAGCCACGCACATCGGCCATTCTTAGGAAACGGGAGTGCAACATGCGTTGCATTTTCATAGCAATTGTCCAATGCATTTTTCAAAAATAGGCAGTTTGGCTATTTGTAGGCTTTATTAGGTGCATTCATTATTACAGTGCGGTAGTAAAAAAGTGGGGCTTTCGCGTCAACATCATTTTTATTGGTCAATTCTCGACGGCAGCCTACAGCCCAATGAATATGTGATAAGAATGGTTTTCAGCCTCGAAATGCAATACATCATGAGAACATATATGTATAGACTGCATTGATAAAAATATGTACGCGGAATACACATAATTTCTCATAATTTCTTCTAATAGCACTTCGTGTCCTGTTTCTTTGAAGCTTTGGGAGCTTTCCCTAACTATTCGTTTTATGGTATATGCACACATTATATGTATGTTATCCTATTTTGATCAAAAAGTGTGGAAGTTTATCTACCATTGTCTGTCCATCTGTCAGTCTGTTTTCTTTTTAGGGAGTTGGAAATCTTCTGTAGACTCTGGCCTAGATACGTCAGAGTATGGGATGTTTACCCATTAAAACCATCCTCGACTCCCTTCCTGCCCCGTGGAAACACTATTATGTATTATATTCTGACTTCTACTTTTCACAGTTTACCCTGAATTGTTGTGATCATGAAGCTGATTGCATCACAATCCTCCGTACAAAATTTTCAGGAACGGGCCTTTCACTTCGTTAGTTTCCTCTAAGTTCCTCCTTTCTTCAACGAACTTCAGGTATTGGAAGAATACGTGATCTGAGTCCTCCCGCTAAGGTGTCTTCAGCTGAAACAAATATAGGTACTGACCAGATCCTGTATGGTCAGTGAGAAACTGAGTGAGATTATAATTCATCTGCTTTATCTCCAGCCTATCTCCCATAGCAGAGATCAACCTGTGGTCCAATGACTTTCTCTGGGTGGTCCCATCGTTGTTACCTTTTACTAATGAATACCTCCCTTTTGTTTTTTTTCACCTGCTTGCACCTTTTGTAGACGGCACTCAGTCTATGTACGTCACATAAAACATCCAGCGCTGTCCCCCACACTAGCCCTTTTACTTTTGGTATCATTTTGGCTAGTGCTATACCCGTGGTGGATGCTTTTGGGCACTCTATGTGCTGCTTAAAATTGGGTTTTGCATCTATCATCACTCTCAAGTAATTGAAGGCCGGCTTGGAAGTGACGATATGATTCCGAATCCTAATGGGGAGGTCTAGTTCCTCTTACAGGGATGAAAACCATTTCCGTTTCTTCCCCCGCAAGTGCCAGTCCAGCGCGCCTTAACCCACCCTTAACAGTACTGATTACTTCGCTTGGGTATAACTCAGTATGTTCAAGATGTTTTACGACAACAACTAGTGATATGTCGTAGCCATAATCCACACAATGGCTTCCTTCAAAATCGGAAGATTAAGTACGTCATTATTCATATGATATTCTACCATAGTAGGCTCAACTGCTCTGTGGGAACCTCGCGAAAACAACGTACTCCTGGGATCCATTAACGGTATCATACCAGAGCGTCCGCTCCTGCAAGTAGCTATTAACAACAGGAGCGAGATAAGTGAAACACCAATCTTCACCAAAGACTATCGTATAAGGTCCCAATTGATCCAATCACCACCACACAGTATTTGCTAATACCACCGTTTCTGTAAATTGCATTTTCGGCGCAAATCCGTAACCAATTTGATGGTATCAACAGTTAATCTGGCTTTACGAAACCCATACTGCTGATCTGAAAGGTATCCTTGGGTCTTAACATCCGGGAGTAATCTATTATAAATTATATAGGGCGACTGCTCACCTGAAGGTATACTAACCTTAGACACATCACCAGCTTCTGGCGTTTCCATACTGCAGGAAATATCCCTTCGTAGATGCGCGTTTCTAAGAACTCAATAAACATATCCGGCCACGATTTCAAGACAAGCATCAGGGGTTTATTCGGTTGCCGTCCGGACCGGGGACTTTACTGTCGCCTATTCTATCGCAGATCTCCAACAGCTCGTTTCTGGTGACGGCTGAAATTATCGACATATTCAGAGATCGCTGGAAAGTGACAGTACCCCCCTTTCTGGAAGAAAAACCCCTGAATGATTTTCACTAAAAGGGTCAAAGACGTGATCTGTGGAGATGAACGGCCTCTGAATCGACCCGTCGCAATTCTGTAGGTGCTCCCCACGGATTCACGTCCGCCTCAGATTGACGTTCTTGCGGGCTTCTTTATAATCATGTTCTTTTTGCCCTTGGTCAATTGTACCTAATGGCCTCTGAGTCTTTCTTCTGGCTCGATCACAAGTTGCTTGAAGCCTGGCCAGTTAATTATTTCACCAGTAATTAGGTTTCCTACTAGGGAATGAGTATCTCCTAGGCATCGATACGAGTGTCAAAGGGTAGTATAGGTCCAGGACGAATTGTGGATTGGTACCCACGATGGAGCATAAGACCCGGGAAACGCCTGCTGAATCAACACCAACAGCTCTACTACCAAACCCTATCTCCACCTTCACGTGGTGACCCCTGGGAGCTCTTTCTTAACGAAAAGCTACAGACGGAGAATGATGAAGGCGAGTCTCCCGCGCCTAAAAACGGGACAAGTTGTACCAACTGTTCCTCCAGGTTGGGGGTTGGGTAGGGTTGAAAACCCTCCACGGAAAACTGAAGTTACGAAGTCACAACAGGAGCCTCGGACTAGACGGATAATACAGCGACGAACCCGGCAACGACAAAGAAATACCGATTTGCGCTCCCTGTACAGAGATGAAGCTGCCAAGCAGCTAGCCGATACCCGGTTCCAACATAGGGCTGATGTAACAGCGTTACAGGATATGCTTTGGACGTGGACCGGTTTCCGGTCATTATACCATATATTATAGTGGCCATCCAGTAAACCATGTGTTCGGAGTAGGTTTCTTAGTCAGCCAAAAAATGAAACCCACTGTTACCGGCTTTGAAAACATAAGCGAAAGGCTATGCACTCTGCGCTTGCGAGGCAAATTTAGAAATATTAGCCTCATTAACGTTCACGACCCTACAGAGGAGACTGCAGAGTCGGAGAAGCATACCTTCAACGAGGCATTAGAACAAACCCTCGAAGCCTGTCCCAGATATGATATCAAAATCATACTTGGGGATTTAAACAGCCAAGTTTGAACGAAGCCAGTATTCTGGCGATATGTTAGTTCCCATAGCTTACATCAACACAGAAATGATAACACAAACAAACGTGGGCCTCTCCAAATGGGACCACTTTCAACCAAATTGACCACGTGTTGATCGGATCCCACCGCCTCTCAGCCTTAATGAATGTCAGAAAATATAGGGGGGCCAATATAGACTCGGATCATTATCTCGTTGCCATAGTGCTCCGGGCTCGAATAACAACACCACCCAGAATCCCCCTTGACAATCAAGTGAGAGTCAACACTGAAGCCATCCACAACACAGTCTCTGTAACATCTATAAGGGCTTAGAAACCAACAGCCGATGGAATTCCAGCCGAATTGGTTTAATTTTGTAGGCGACCAACTTTACCAAGCCTTTCATCTGCTGATGCTGAAGGTTTGGGACGGCGAATCAATGCCTGACGACTGACAAACGAGACATTATCTGTCTCATACATAAGAAGGGAGATATCACGCAGTGCAGCAATTATCGAGGTATCACGTTGCTGAGTACTATCTATAAGATATTCTCCGCTATCTGACAAGGTCGGATAGTTCCATACGCCCTCATCACCATTGCCCCCCCCCCTGTGCGGCAAGCAAGGGAAAAACTGCTGCAATGTAGTTATCAGTTGCACCATGTTTTCATTGACTTGAAGGCTATGATAGCATTGCCAGAGTAATATTGTACGCGAACATGAGACTAATTCGGTATCCCGACTGACTGGCTGATCCTGACCAATATACGAGACAATTAGGATTGTAATTAAACGCATTATTTTATTGCGATAGGTAGTTCGGCAACCGAGAAGAACAAGTGGCAGGATCTGCGACCAAGAAGGGTCTCTTGGGCCATTAAAGCGGCCTTCAGCGTACTGTTCCACCTTTTGAGCATCCCATTGGACTGCAGGTGGTAAGCGGTTGTCCGGTGGCGCTTAAATCCGGAGAGTTTGCGCAACTCTCAGAAAAGGGAGGACTCAAACTGATTATAATTGCCGGCACACCAAAGCGTGGAATCCATTCTCGACAGAGGGCCCCTGCACAAGATTGTGCAGTAATGTCTTTCAAAGGGATTGCCTCAGGCCACCGCGTGAACCTATCGATGATTGTGAGGCTATATCTGAAATCGTGCGATCCTCGCAAAGGGCTAATGATGTCAAAGTGGATTGTGTGGAAACGATTGGTGCACCGAGGGAACACTCCTACCTCTTTCCTCACATGCTTTGCGGTTTCGCACTGTGCGCTCTCTGGCCCAAGAATTAATGTATGTATATGGCCTCGGTCCCTTATGTGAGGTCTCGCAGCATCTACTGGCTGTTGAGCCGAAGATAGAAAACGATTTGGAGTTGATCCTTAAGCTCTGAAGAACTGCGTCGTCCTTCTGCGTTTTGGCGATTGCCGAAAAATCGACGGTTGCGAGGATCTTGGCCTCTGCAACACGTGACAAAGCGTCAACAATCTCGTTATCTTTCCCAGACACGTGTTGAATGTCGGAAGTAAACTGGCTGATAAAGAACAAGTGCCGAAGTTGGCAAGGGCACGTTTTGTCGGGCCTTTGTTTCAAAGCAAACGTGAATGGCTTATGATCCGTGAACAATGTGAACGGCCTGCCTTCAAGGGAATATCGAATTTAATTGCAAGGTCAGCGACGAGTAACTCACGATCATAGGTGCAGTAGTTCGGTTAAGCGGGATTGAGCTATTTAGAAAAGAAGCTCAACGGTTGCAGATTTGATTCACCTTTTGGTGAAGAGCAGCACCTACGGCAATGTCTGAGGCATCGACGGATACAGGTAGGGGTGGTTCTTGTTGAGGAAAACCCAAAAGTGTAGCATCCATCAGTTCTCGCCTGGTGGTCTCAAATGTCTGGACAGCCTCTGGGAACCACACATTTAGACGGGAGTTTTTGGTTTTTGGACCTGACAAGAATACCTTAAAGATCGATTGATGGTTCGCGGCTTTGAGCAAGAAACGATGCTAAAAGTTTAACATGCCTAAGAATCTTCTGAGCTTAAGGAGCTCAGAAGATTATTCAGTTTTCGGAAGCGGGCAACTCGAAATCGCTTGTACCTTGACTGAATCGGGTTGGATGCCTTGGTGGTTACCAGGTGGCCGAGAAATCTTACCTACGATTGCAAGAATTTGCATTTCTCAACACTAAGAACTAGACCGATCTCAAGGAGACGTTGAAAAATGCACTCAAAGTGTTCTGAATCCTCGGACTCAGAGGAAGGCTCAACCAGAACATCATACAAACATACGAAATAGAAGTTGAGGTTTCGCAGCACAGAGTAGGTGAATCTTTGAATGGTATGCGCCGCATTGCACAGGTTAAAATTCATCCTAGTGAACTCGAAGAGTCCGAAACGTGTGCATATTGCCGTTTTCGGAATGTCTTCGGGAGCTACTGGGATTTGATGGTATGGCTTGCCTAAGTCCAAGGTCGAGAAAATATATCAATTTGGGATAAAGTGCGCAGGATCATGGATGAGTGGGATGTGGTAACGGTCTGCAACCATCTGGGCATTTAGACGTCTGTAGACACCAGAAGGTCACCATTCACCAATGGATTTAGAGACCATGTCAAATGGCAAAGATCAACAGCTGTCTGAAGCTCTGCTTAATAAGTTCTTCGAAATCTTTCCGCGAAACTGCGAGCTTCTACAGTAGTAATGGACGTATTTTAGAGAAAAAGGGGAGCCAATAGTGTTGATGTGATGCTGAACATCATGCTTAATTGGCTCGGTGAGACTACACTTGGTAGTAATGTTGAGGCATTTTGGAAGAAGAAAACGATGGAAAGAGTGCTTGGGAACAGGATGAGATTTTTCCTGATGACTTAAGGGAAGTTGTGGGGTGAATGAGGTGCATACGAGGGACATATTATGAATATCCACTGGCAAACCATAGTGGCACAGGAAATCCGCGCCCAAGATGTGCATACTGATGCCCGCGATTATGAAGCACCAAGACAACGGTCGTGAAGTCCTAGACTCAAGTCTACCTGCCTGTAGCCATACGTGTGGATCGACGAAGAATTTGCTGTACCGAGATTCAACGGTTGCGATATTAAATTATTATGACGGGATACGGGAAGAGCCGAAGGCCCTGACTTTCTACTAACTGGTCGCCAATTTCGGGAAGCGGATCTACACCTTGATCTAGTCCTACTCCAGCAACGGTGGCGTTTAATGCTGCCACCATCTGCTGCAGCTGAGCCACCTGACCTAAGTTGTCGCCAACCATGGATCGCACGTAGACCTTATGAATTTTGTCCTCGATGTCGACTAACGAACCCAAAGACCCTGAATCCGCACATGCCAGGATAGCCTATTACTTTTCAATATTAATTATTTTTATTTTTATTTCCTTTGTTCTCCTGCTTGACTTCTCGAAGTCCAACTGACATCGAAAAACAATTGATCCCTGATGCTGAGGTAAATGCAAGAGGCAGCAGCCTCTTTGAGTCTACCCAACTATTGGTCAATGTCCGAACGAATAAACAGATTCTAATTTCTTTTTTGTCAATAATTTTCGTTTATTTTCCGAATACGTATTTCGGCAGCCACTTGCCTTCCCTTCTTCAGCGGAATATTCCCAAAAATATCCTTAATCTAAATATGTGCTAACTATGCATTGCTGTATTCAACCGGTGCTCCTGAGGCTTTTTTCCAATGAAGAAACTCTCGTAAGGCTCCAATTTGTTGCTCTTGATCTCTTTCTGTACCGTAACCCTCTCCATTTTATGGTCATTTTCTACAATATGCCGTGGGACTCCAGAATTGATATGTGTTTTTCTGCCCTGTTTTATTAGCTCAGTTTCCTTTAAATGTTCCTTAGTCCGAGTATTGACTAGCCATTTGGTTTGCAACACATCCTGTAGATGCCACTTTTTTCCTCTTCCTTCTTCGGGTCTTTTTAGTTGCGCTTTGAGCGTGTGAATCCTGCTTGATCCTACTGCTTCGATGCCTTCCTTGGCTAAGATTCGACACAAAGCTGGGGATATTTCCATTGAGTATGTTATGCTGGCTCGTTGTAGGTCCATCTTCCTCCTCTCTTGTTCGAACAAAGTTGTTAGGCAATTTCGTTCCTTCGTACCTTGCATCTTCCTAGTTAAGCTATGATTAGAGTTGGCCGAGATTCATTTTTTGTGGTTGTATCCACAATGTATGATTTTTCTTTTTCAAAACTTTCTTTAGTTAGAGGTATGGACAAAAGTCTGTGCACTATGGATCGGTAGGCGACCATTTTAGGCTGGTGTGAGTGGTTAGACGTCCTGACAATGGTACGTTGTGTAGTCGATGGCTTCCTATATATGTCGAATTCGGAGCCGCTATTCCTCTTTAGTATTTTGATGTCGAGTTACGAAATGCCATCGTTTGATTCCTCTTCCATTGTGAATTTTATATTAGGGTGTCACTTGTTGATTTGGTCTTTTACAATGGCCAGAACGTCATCCACATAACGTAACCAAACTCTAGGTTTGGTCACCTGTCGTTCCACTTTCTTTTCAAAGCCTGGCATGGAAATTTCACTTAATAGTGGGGATAATGGCTGGATCAAATCCGGTAGAATAAGTTGCGGTGGGCGGATCGCCAAATCCGTATGGGCGAGGATGATCCAGCCAGAAAAAAAAAACATGTCAGATCCTTCAGATCGAGCGATGATATAAACCAGGACGTCAGATAGTTTTTAGGGATATCGAATTGGTGAACCCAGGCGCAAAGCCAGGATGGATGGGGTTGTTGTGTCGTTGATGACGTGAGGACTTGAGTTCGACAAGTATTCCAGAAATGGGGCTGTGGAGTAAATTATGCAAAAAAGCGGTGCCATGGATGAAAATTATCTGGTTCGGGGGTGAAAACCATGTGGGCCCCTCACAAAAATTGCAGGCCAGAGGGGAATTCTTCCTATTTCACCCCCTCTGGTCAAACCCGCCCAGAAATACATTAAATTCACAAAATTTTTTTTTGCTGAAACATTGGAAGTGCCAGTTCTTCAAAGACCTGGCGAGTTGGCTGAAAGTTTTATCATAAGAGAAAACTTTGTCTGAATGCTTCTTAAAAAGGCTTAGTGAATCCTCCCATAGGAGAACCATTAAATACCATTTTTAACATGTAGAGCCCAAAATTGAGTTAAAAACTGCTTTCTGCCCAGCTTTCATTCATGATTAAAACTCATTTGCTTCAATATTACGGTTTCCCGGAATTACTGTCGAGTTCTCTTTGCTAAGAAATTTTTTCTGCAATACAGAATTGGACGACCAATTTGCACATCCTGTTTTTTCACTTAAGCATCCATCAGGAAATTTTAATAAGAAACATTCGTAAATATATTACACATACTGCCCGGAGACTCCTTGAAATTTTCAAATTTCCTACTTTGTACTAATTACTCATCCCATTCGAAGTTGCTGGACATGTGGTCTTCAAAATGATTAAAGCCATTTCTAAAGAACAATACCTACAAGGGGTTCTTAGGAGCCTACGTACGTACAGATATAGTACAAAATAAAAGCAGCTTTATCAGGAACATGCGAAAGGACCTGGGAAACGCAGCGAATAGGTCGTCGTAGAGAAGCAGGCGAAGAGGATTTAGGGTACCGGATGATGGTCATCTCTGGGACGGAAATTTGCCCGTACGTAATTAAGTTCATCTTAGGATTTCGTGTGTTCCAAAGTCTTTACTTCACTGCCGGCAGCAGTAACCACTTGAGTTTCTCTATATCGTCATCGTCATTTTGTTCGACGTACGTCACCTCACACCTCCCACCCACCGAATATGAAGCGTGTTCGTTGTCGTAGTCATCTATTTGGTGTTGTCCTCGAACGTAGGTAGCCAACGGAGAGAAGGTATGTATTCTTTAGGTACTGTATTGAATGGCCTCTGTCCACTACGTTCCTATCGGAAAACGTATGTGAGCTTGGTTGGGCACTCTTTAAGGAACTGGTAAAGATGGCTGACGCGGATCATTTGTCCATTTTATAGGAGCACAACAAGGATCCAAACTAGTGAATGGATTCAATAAGAAACGCTACGTCCACCCTGCAGTGAAGCGACAGGGCAGACAGGCGAGAAGTAAGAACGTGCTGTGATGCTAAGGGAACGGCTCGACTTAAAACAGAGAATGATATAGAGCACATGTGTACATCCATATGTACAGGAGCATGGAGGCTGAAGAGATTTCTCTCTGCTCATGCACTGCTCCTTGGATACGTCATGTCCGCTACATATTCGATTGTGCCATCTCTAAAACATCTCTTGCCCCAATCGGACATCCTATTATAAAGGACTCACACCGTCAGCGTCCTCTACCCAGGACCTGCTTTGCCCACATCTTTGTACGTTGGCAGACTAATGCCCGAACGAGCTATTCCCGCCTGCTTCAGATGTTATGTGGGATGATTCTAAGAATCTTGAATGGTCAGCTGTGTACGGGCACCGTCGCTGCACAGAATATACACAAGAATCTTAGGCCCCGTAGAAGCCCGTGGAGTGGGTAATATATTCCTTGTATACGCTTAAGTTTAGCTGGTACACATCAAGAACACCATCAACTGGAATAGCATCAACGGCAGTAGCAGTAATAACACAGCGTTGTCCGTTAACCAGAAACTCTGGACGTAAGTAGCGAACCGAGATTCTGATGGAGTTTCCCATACTTCTCGAGCCACCGTCCGCCACAGCCGTACAATTGCACACGTAGAACTTACACACATCCTCCTTGCATCGAATATATACGCTCCATGCTGTACCCTCATCTTCTCTCACTAAGCCGAGGCCATCCGCAACTCGCAAGCAAGATTGGTCCTTGCGATGCACAAATGCTGCACCGTTCAGTGATTATGCAGAAATTTAATGCGGGAGAATTCCCAAGGAGAATGAGCTTGAAAGACGTGACCAGTCGAGCAGGTGAAACGGTTAGTGGTCAGCCTGAAGAGCTAACGAGTCTGAAGAAGGAGTTGAAGGGGCTCGCCACCACCACCGGCCAGTCGTGAAGTTGCTTGGGAAACATGAATATTTAGTCGGCACCGCTAGTGCCAAAGGTTAAGGATAATGAAGCAGGTTTCTATGCACATATTGGAATATACGTATATGAGCAAATATGAGAAGTGCAGTGGACTGGGAATCGGTGATGAGGTTGAAGAACTTGCAACTGGGTGACCAAAGACCAGCGTTTGCATCTTTCGCATGTAGTCACCGCCATCGTATATTTCCAGGGAAACTGACGTGCTCGGGCTACTTGAATCAACTGAATTTCTATTGAAGTTTCTAGACTACTGTTTGTCGCTCTGTACTTTTCTCAGCATAATGTTTTACAGTGCCCAAGATTTGAGTAAGGACGAAAGAAGGATTTATTTCCAGAAATCAATAACTTGACATGTTGGTGACTTACACTGTTGTTACGTTTGTCACCTCCGTCGAAACATACCCAGCTGTTGAAAATCGAATCACCTATTTTCTGGACTATCCATAACTACCCCTGGAAGCTTCTCTAGAAATGAATGTGCCTTTAATGGCCTGATACAAACTGTAGCCTGCAACCTCCTGGGCAAGGATTCCCGATGCACCCATAGCTGTTGCTGGCTGTAACGTCGATGACGAAGATGACGATGCCATGCGGACGAACGCGTGTTCCCGATGTTGTATTTGCACAGGGATCAGTAAACTTGGCGGCCGGCATGGTGGTAGCCGGCCAGCACAAAGCCCCGTAATGTTGGCCAATGAGATGTGCGAGTCATGTGTAGATTTTAACATAGTCCCATTTTTTATATTCCTTGTTAAATCCTAAGTCCTGCAGCAGACGGGCATCGACTGGTAGCTATCCGGTAAGTCTATTTGTGCGGTAAGGACGTTACTTAGGCAATTTTCTATTTACCAGTGCATTTAGTGGATTTACTGATTAAGTGAAAGCTGTTGAAAGATTCGCTCAATTTAGTGAGTGACCAAAGTAATTTTTTTTGCCCGGTGCTGAGTAGTTGTGGGGTATGATTTTCGTTTTTCATGAATGGATTTCAAATGATTTAAATTAGAAAAATGGAAATAGGCATTTCAAATAGTTCTACTTTTGGGGGGCAGTTGAGTGATTATATCTGGTGAGATTGTTGGGTACTTCAAGACTTCTCAAATGTAGTCCTGAAAAGAGAACTTTTGAGAATACTGGGCTTGGCATTCATCTGAATCGTGCTTAGAAATTTGATTTACGCCAATTTGCATGTAGTCCATGGTCTATTCAGTAGAATCGCATTCAACTGATTTCAACATGTATTTCCATTCCTTTGATATAAAATAAGTATGAGTGAAAATAATTTAACCCAATTCAAAGACGGGAAAATACGCTCCACAATAAATAGTCGGGTAAAGATTGTTAACCCAATTTTCTTAAATGTCCTCTGTAACGCTAAAGCCATTGGTAGTTAATGAAAAACAATGCTATGGGTAGGTAAGTAAAAGCAGCACAGCTCCCAAGAGTATGACCGTTATTGGGGAATGCGTTAGAATCTGGGTGGGTCTCCATTTAAAGTCAGTCCGTTGACTTCACGAAAAACAAAAACCCCTCTGCAGATGGTGGTCAATGAACGATTTACTGAAGTGCATTGCCAGATTCTAGCTAAAAGTAGGTAATCAGAAAGGAAATATATGAGAATCCCTCCTTGCCTTCCGCAGCTTCGGCAGTTCGTGGAATAAGGTATTGGCATATTGGATGGGTCAAGCAGTGCACTGCATGATAGACTGACGCGGAATATAGCTCCCGGAGGTCAACCTATCTCCCTTTGAAGGTGAGCTGTCTCTCCTCTAGGGTGATGTGTGGATTTCCAGGGGCCAAGCCTCGCGTCTATCAAGACCGTTAGTGAATGGTGATAGTGACACCCTGTCCGGGTTGACCCTATTATTAGCAAAACGCTACGGGTCTAGAATGAGGAGTCGAAAAACACCTCCCCCAATCCAGGATATCATGTAAACCGTGCCCATTGGATAGTTTGCAGTCGGGGGATATGACTGTATTCGAACGGAGCCTCACTGATACCTGGTCGCCGTACTCGTGGTAATCAAATGAGTACCCGCATTAAAACAACCAGGACTAGGTGGAGGAACATCTCCGAAATACTGAGAGTTAGATGATTATTATTCCCAAGAAGAGAGAAGTTGGGACGTCAAGCAGTGGTCAACATTGGTATACTGCGAGGACAACAACTAACAACCATCACTGCCGTCAAGGGCATTCGACTGGCCATACTACCAAAAATCTTTCCTGAGCAAATACTCACTCGAGAGAAGCAGGAAATCATCGAAGACCTTGTCGTCAGGCAGATCTGCAAGCGATGGACTGCGAAACTTGTATCCACTGGGATACGCTTTCAACCAGGTCATATACTGGTGGACTGCGCAACGGAAGACACTGCAGATTGGCTTAGGACCATAATTCTTAAATTTCCAGGCTGGATACCAGGAGCACACACGGTGACACTTTTTCCCCCAAATCCGCAACAACAGAGACATAAGATCCCATGACCCTTCTAATCGCTCGCGATTATAGAGAGTCTTCACTAGCAGGGTGGAGGGCAAGAGTAGACTCCTCACGATCAGGATAGATGACCGATCCCTGGAGGCAATCAAACGTCGGAGTTGCCATATCAACTATCGATATGGTAACATACCTGTGTACGTGCACAGGGAAAGGCAGAGGAAAGACAAATCGGAGGAGACACCGAGTGAAAAGTATACCGAGGCCCACGAAGAAATCTCGAAAGCCATAGAGGCGGAAAGGAGTGGATCAGTCAGGGAAGCAGACCTGCTGCCCAGTGAAGAGCAAAAGCTGGACGACCTAGACTTAGGAATTCTAGGTCTCAGTATGAACAGTGACGGGCAGGAAAGCGCCATATCGGAGGAGGATTGCGACACTTCGACAGTGGAGGAGAGCTCCAAACAATAACAGAGCCAATGGCAAGCATTAAGATAGCCTAGATAAACCTCAATTGTGCGGTGATTGCAATGGCAAGTTCCAAGGAGAACATTAGAATAGTGCTAGCTCTGGAGCTCTGGGTTTACCGGGGGCAGATTCTCCAAGGAGGAAGCTCGCAGGTAATTTGGAACTCCTCCTCCGAAAAACCAAAAGCTTTTATCATTCTTAAATGTAATTTAAAATATATATGTCTTTCAGAGTTCCTGACCGGAGACCTTGTGGATATCCAAGTGCCACTGGAAGCTGGAGGAAGCACTAGAGATGCAGTCGTGGTATCGTATCATGAATCGACATCCGGGTCCCACCGAAGCTAGTCCCTAAACTGGTAAAGTACTCCAACATTTATGACCAGCACTAGACAGAGACATAACTCTGGGAAATACTCTATGTCTGATCACAGAATCATCAGATTCGACATTGAGGGCAACTCCGAAATAAAAGGAATAAAAGGAATCCCATAACATTGGGTTGTGAATCCTATGGAAGGCACCTGAGCAACAACATGGCCCACCTTCAAGGGGACGGTGATATCTGAAGCGAACCGAAACTAGAAACAGTGGTGGAAAACCTCAACACCATTGTCATTGACGCATATGAGGCCAGCTTTCCGGCTAAGGCAGTTAAGTTATCAAGGGATGTACCAGGGTGGGATAGGAACCTGGCCAGAAAGAGTACAGAGATAGCAGAACTCATCAAGCGGGCAAAACAAACCGGAGATTGGCCGAGGTACAAAAATACACTGAATGCGTGTAGCAACACGATCTGAGAAGCAAAACGGAACAGCCTCAGGGAATTCTGTGAAGGGATCGAACAAGTTACAGAAACAACCGGACTTTTCAAGGCTGTAGCCAAAGACGGGGCAATATCCTCTGTCTGTTTGAAAAAGGAATATGGGACATTTACCGAGAATGAGGAAGACCGAGTTCACCTTCTTCTCAGAACTCATGCAATGCTCCTAAGGAACCCAAATCCGAACTCAAAACGGTGGGCACGGCGAAACAGCGAACGACTACAGTTGTTGTGTCGAGTCTTTAGAAGCAGAGTGGACGACAAAGGCAAAACCCACGATCGATCCAAATGACCGACCTCTGGAGCCAAGTGAAGGCCGTAACTGCCTTATCAGCTATAGATTTTATAGCATCCCTCTGCATGTTCACGCATCGTGTAAAACGCCCACTAAGATCACCGAAGGATCGTAGAAGTCGAAAGAGCAGGGTCGAGCTGGGAACTGGGGACGTGTTGTCCATTGAGAGGAGAAGTTCGATGACCTAGACCTGGATCTTTTAAGGCTGAAAACAGATGGGAGACACGGGGAAGAGTCATGTTGGAGAAAGAGAAAAATACTCCAACAGTAGGGAAGTGTTCCAAACATTAATAGAGCTTATAACCTCCCCCAGGAAAAGCATCTACTTCGGCAGTAATAGCAAGAGCAAATTTCGAGGATAACATTGGAAGCCTATGCACAGACAGACAGATTCTCCCACCCTGCAGCTAGAGATCTAGCTTAAAGCCTGCCACCATACAATAGAGCCGTATGTTAGAATATGACGTACCATAGCTGTGTACACCCCAAAGATCCTCGGCCGAAGACGCCATTTCATTGCAAACGTTCTTTTGCCGGCGTAGAATTCTATACAGGCCCTCTTAACCCTCAGTTTTATAATATTAGGCGAAGGAGGCTTTACGGTTTCTTAGGGCAGGGGAAAAGCGTGAGACGCTCAACCCTCAAACCTTAAACAAAATATCCTCAGTTCTCGGTTCAATCTCCAATTTGGCTTCGGATCCAGTTACTTTAAATTGGAGGAAAGAACCAATCTTTGGTCATTCAACGGCAGGAAGTGGAATTCGAGTACTCTTATCTTGGTAGTGAATAACATCAGTTTCGTTTTGGTTGGATTTATGCCTAGTCTACGTCTTGCAGCCTGCAGACACTAATGTCACCACAAGTCGTCGGTATACGCCATCACCTTCACCCCACTGTTGACCGATATCCGTAAAATTTCGTCCATCACTGTCACTATCTTTATTAACACCTTTAGTCAAGTGGCTACCTCTCAAATCCGACTAGATTATCCTGATTTTTAGCATTCATATTATCCAATGCGCAAGATACCCCTCTAATGCAATATGGGTCAAGGCTTTCTTGATGGCGTTGGCGCTAATGTTGCTGTATGCTGTAGCAATTAAAGCAGGAAATATCCAGGAAGGCAACTAGAGTATACTGCTTGCACTGTAGTGTCCCCTCAAGCGTTCCAATTACCTCGTGGAGAACGGTTTCTGTGGATTTCCCTTTGGTGTAGGCATGTTGGGATTTGGAGAAAGGCATTCGCTCCATAATCGTCCTTAAGTGGATGTCCAGAACGCGCTCTAGGGTCTTCAAGACGAAGGAGAAGAAGCTGATTGGTAGAAAGTCCTTTGTGTCGTGCCTGCCCGGTTTTGGTATGAAAACTACTCGTGGGCGTCTTCAAGACTGTGTTACGTATTCGAAGGAGATGCAGTTCCGGTGAATCTCCACGGCACAGCCCTTTCTTCATGCTTGTATTGTAAGGCGGGCATTATGCGGAGAAACTGTTTTAGCCTAGATTTTTCCTTGGTGCGGCATACCTTCCAAGCAAGGCTCTTACTTACAGTTTTCCTCGCTGACGGGGAGTGTGTACGGTGTAGCAGCTCTAGGATTTCACCAGAAGAGTCCATGAGCCTTCCGGTTTTCTAAAAAATAATGTTCCTTGTGCGGAATCTTACTGAGTCTCGCAGAATCGATTGTTGTTTTCGCCGTTCTGGCAATAGTTCAACCAAGACCACTTCTTGGCAGACTTGATGGTCGACTTGTGCTTCTTCAGGCAGTACTTGTATGGCTATCAATGTTATCAATTTGCACCCAGGGGAGTTTGTTCTGGATAGCGTCACCAGTGTTCTTCCGGTCGATTACTCTGGGGTCTCTGAAAAAATGGGAGACCCCTGCATGAGATCTAAAAAGAAAAATATCCAACTATGATATGATCTGAAAAGGATCTCTGATCTCCCTCCAGTTCTCCCTCCTAAAACTCCCATTGTCGATCAGAAGGATGATATAAAGGACGTCCTCCCAACCGGCACAGTTCTCCGAGCTGGAGAAATAGATGGTTGGTATACTGTCCCCGTTAAATACCGATAGATTTGTCTTAATAATAAATTCAAAGAATGACTCACCACTTTCGTTGATTTCCGAACTGCCCAAAGCGTATGCCGTACATTGGCGTCGCAGCATATGGTGGACGCGAAATGTTGTAGTTCTTCTGGGGGAGTTGATCTGTCGTGTGCCATGCAAGTCGAGGAGATACATACGTTCTCCAGTCCCGCCTGCTCTAGTTTGACCACCGTTAGATAGCTCAGACCCGGGCATAGAAAAGTATGCAAGCTCCTGCCCCTCTTGGAGGAAGATCAGTTGAGGCGGACTTCGATTGCTGCAGATATATCTGCGCTATCTTCAGCATGGTTTGCTTGAGTAGGGGATTCGTCAGCCTCCATCGGACTGTCGATCTTCATTCCCTCCAGCAAGTCGTTGGCGACGTCGTCGTCCGGTTTGGCGGAGAGGAAATCTTTCACCCTTGCATTCCTGACACTGAACCGCAGTTTATAATCCGTCTTTTCCAGTGCCTCCAGACACGCTCCATTTGTAATCGTTGGCGCAACATTCTAATTGCATCAGGACCTTGAAGTGTGTTAGAGCACTTCATTCAAGACCGAAACGGTACACTACAGTACACTGTAGGAGGCAATGTGGTCAGCACTGCGCTCGCCCGAGATTATTACCCTGATTTAACCCAGGTACTCATTCACAGCTGAGTTGACTGGTATCCGATGTCAAATCACGATACAAATCCCACTGCCACCAGTGAGATTTGATCTGCAACCTTCCCTACGACAGCCTAGTGCTCTAACCACTCAGCTATACAGACATTTATGCGGAGCAGAAAATATTGGGTATTCATCTGGGGCTCCTCCTCCTTGACGATCACACAGTCATCCATGGGATTCCTAGGGTTCTGAAAGCGAAAGGATATGCAAGCTTGTTCATGTGGATCTTTACCTCGTCGTATAGGATGACCCTAAGCTTTACGGTCCCCTGCCAGGCGTCGCTGATTTTAACGATGCACGACCAAGATATTCCCTGAACAATGGGTCCTCACATGTTATAACATGGAACCTCACGGACCACCTGAGAGGAATCAAAGCTGCGGATGAACGCATCTGTTCTCCTTTGCCTTCCAGGAGATACTTGATGACCATCTCCGGCAGACAGCCTCAACGCTGGCCCACACCTCCAGTGCCAATTTACTGCTACCGAAGTTATCATACGCCAACGCCATATCTGAGTAACTCCTGGCCACTTCTCTGAAGGGTTTCGTAGTTCGTGCCTCATCGGTCGACTGTTGTTACTTATCTGTTTGCAGAAATTGCTTGGCGTCCAAGCCCATGCACACTCTGCACTTCATTTTGAGATCAATTGCGTTTTAAGGCAATGGGCGTCGCCTCCTGCTGGTGTCTCAGGCGATTGTTATTGTTATTTTCAACAACTGCCTTGTATTAACCTAGGTCGAGAATACCAGCCTCCATATTCTTCGCAATGTTGCTCAGAATATGTACGGCCTTTTGGTACGGGCTTTTAAGCAGAACTCCAGTGAACCTCTGCCTCCTTACTTGTTTCCGGTGGCCGACATTCTTGTCAGCCTTTGCTTTTGATTAGGAGACTAAGGTACTACTACTAAGGTACTCACCACACATAGTTCGACGACAATGATTCTTAAATTGGAAACGACTAGTCCGTGTGCCGACTCGCTCCCTGAGGTACTTGCTGTCGATTTCAGCGCAGTGGGGCTATGACCAGCGGTGCTATCGGCGGCTACTATCTTTGATGATGCGCCTGGCATCACCATCTCTTCTTCCTTTATCATTCGTCTTTTATTTTTGATCTTTGGGTCCTTCTCGGGGTACCACGAGTAATCCGGGAGAAATGTCTTACTAAAAACTGAAGGTGTCCAATGTATTCAGAGCCCGCATACTACAGGCCATGTGGCGCGCAGTCTTTGACCTATGCCTCCTGTTAGCACCTCTTTCGAGGCAGAGAGGATGATTTCCGGACTATTATTTCGTTTCCTCATCCCGTCAGACCCACTTGCCCCTAACACATGACCACCACATAAACAGATCATCATCATTTGGATGAGTTTACTTTCAGCCTGGCCCTACACACTTTCGACCCATCCGAAGACGATTCCTAGCGGCCATCGCGTGGAGGTCATGAGAAGACTTGCCATATTATGCAACCTTAACCTGCAGCATAATCAGAGTAGGCCGCCCGAAGTGCTTCATCAAAGATGTTACTGTGGCTACAGAACTTCGCTGTTTAACAACCGCACTCACGTAGAGACGAAGATGTTGCGTTGGACTAGTGGCGCAACACGTTTCGATCACCTCCGAAATGAGGATATCGGCGACCGTTACAGGGTTGCACTGACCGTGGAAAAATTGGGAGAGAGGCGTCTTCGATGGTATGGTCACGCAATTTGCGCTAACGAGAATTCACTTGCCAAGATTGGTCGGAATATCGAAGTCGATGGTAAACGACCAAAACGCAGGCCGAAACAACAGTGGTTCGTCACGATGGATGGGGATTTTAAAGCCTCGAGATTGTATCCAGATCAGGCATTTGATAGAGCCCAATGGCGAAGCTGTAGTCAATCTGTGCCCATTTGGCTGACGTGATTCCTGGGGGATCGCTTAAGATAGCGCATCAACAATTCCTTGATTACTGATTACGCTAGCAAATTTTTCACCGTTAAAGAACGAGCTGCTGAAAATGTTAACCTCAAATCTTTTCAAGTTACTTAGCCGAATTTCGTAAATGTCCCCCCAGATATTCAAAATTGTGGCTATATTATGCATGATTACCATCTTCAGCAGCTTCGAAAACGATTCCCGCAAGAAGGATTCATTGCAAATAACGAACATTTACCAGAAATGTAAAAGGCCACATTCTAATCGGCGAACGTGATTATGTTGATCAAACTTTTTCCACTCTACATCTGCTTCGAGCCCTTGTTAATTTACACGAGGGAAAACCGTTGAAAGGGAGCAAGACGAGAACGAAATAAGTCGCCCAACATCCTTCACCACTATAACTAGCTAACTAACCAACTTCATTATTTCTGCGGCGAAGATGAGCCGAGGGTCGGAGGCAGTCAGTCTATCTAAGGCTAAAAGGATAGAGAAAAATGGTAAAGGACTTGGTAATTAGTTACGTGCATGGATGTGAGTCGTTGGCGGTGGACTGGTGTGTATGACATGTATCGTTGAATCCTTGGCGCTGGGATGTTTTTACTGAATTGTTTATTAAAAACAACAGCTCTTTGGAGGAAAATGGAAAAATGTTTTCGTCCTTGCCAAGGCCATTACGATATATGGAATGACGACAACTGACGAAGTTTTCGTCATCATGCGGTTCTGCCACAATGTAGGCTGTTGGTAGGTTCGTTTGTACTTCTTTCGATGGAACACGAAATGAACCTGGAGACGAGGACGGAGAGAACGGAGGAATGACTGCGAAAATTACCGTTGCGTGTTTTGTCCTCCTTGCTTTGCTCCGTGCTTTTCTTCGGAAACCATTCTCAAAGGCATCATATGCGATTTTGCTCCTTCCATATGATGAGATCAGTTGGGAACAGTAAACAGTGGCTGAGAACAATTCAGTTCCAACCCATTCTGTTGCACGCCAGGATCTCCTCATAACTTGGGCATTGCAACCAAACCCTTTATTGTTCTCCAGTTTCATTAGCGACTTTAGCTTTACCTTCGAAAATGTTTATGCGGATGGCATAATTTTTAACCAATTTTAATGTAGTGGGAAGCATTTCTGAAAACTGGATGCCATCAGGACATTTCGAGACTTTCAGAAATCTTGGTCTGCGGGTTACATTTTCGGGGTAACATTGCCTTCTACCTTCCACTGTTTCTTCAGAGCAGGACTCGAATGGCCTTTGTGTGTATCGTGTCTAATATGGACATTCGTGTTCGGTTATTTATGTAAGATTCAACCCTACACCTCATTCAGAAGCTCATCAAATGTTTTAATTTCCTTTGTGAGGACTATGGCCTAAGAGCACACTATGCCTACTCGAAACATGACCATGTCTTGCATATTTGCTTGAAACATAAGATATATTCCTTTAGTTGGGAGCTTTGAGATATTAACCACAGTGTATGCCTCCTCATCCCATCAAAATAACGGCAAAGGCTCCCGTAATTTATAGATAGTCCGACAGTTTGGAATTTCAAAGCTCCTTGCCGAAAACTGTTCAATATTCTTGGTCTTGTTCTCAGTTCTCATCCCGTAGAAACACAAGATGGTAGTTTTGCTGTTTGTACTCGTGAGTGTGCATGTACGTATTATTATTATCATTAAATGTGGAAGATTTTGATTGAAATCCTACAGGGCGTTCATTAAATTCCGAAAATACCCAAGTATGATTCCAAGACAACTTCGAATGTTGTCTTGCTCGTTTATTGTCTTTCTTAAAATTAGGTCATTCTCGAAAGGGTTCTGCCAAGACAAAGCGAATTGATATGATCCGTAAGAGAACGTGCTTTACGCATACATGGAGCATGGAGCGAATGAAAATAGAATCAAATAAGATTGTTGCTCCAGGACATTGGCAATATTTCCTTTGTCACAAATGAGATGGGTCATCGTCATCGTTGGTCCTCAATAAATAGTTCAGGCTGAGAATCTATGGCTCAAGACGCACTTTGTTAGTACTTTCGTTTCGTATTAGGGAAACTTCAGAACTGCTCGGAGGATGCTGATGGTTTCGTTGGAAGGACTCACTGGATGCAGAAATTGCGTAATCTGCGTAATCTAACGAAATTGCTTTTTGTGAGATAGAAACGACGAAGAATGTAACTTTGTACGTGAATTTGTTTTTGTCATGATCCGCTATCGGAATATAGTTATGGGTCGTCTCCGACTTCTTCAAAAAAGGAGAAGGAAGGTTACGGGAGAGAACTTAAATTATGATATGAGGATGCTGCCTGGAGAATGGCTATCCTTTGCAGAATGCATTAACGTTATTCAAGTTGGATACTGCGGCCAAAGGCTTCTTGAAGAAAAGTGTAATTCATTCGCAATGGAATAGTTACTCATAACGCAAAACAAGATCTTTTTATTATTTGACAAGTCAGGAGAACGGAAGCTGCACGTAATATATGCATATACTATGTGAGAATTTTGGAGCCTTGGCACCATATAATGTGATTTTTTTTTTCAGATTTTTCGGTTGGGTAGTTTCTGAGAATGGTCCGTTAAAGAAATTAGCACTTTCGACCCCCGCCACTCCCCACTTTTCCAACAAATGTTAAAACAAAGACCGACTTCGGAAAGTACCAACCGAGACCTTCCATTTGATACCCCACACAACTACATTTGGTAAAAAAAAAAACTACACCCCCTGTTTGCATGTATGTGTAAATATGTGTTCATGCACTTTTCTTTTGTGACTGGGTGTGGGGTAGCGTTTGCTCATCTCTGGTGTGCGGACCAAAATGGCTACGGGAAGAATACCCAGAGCTTAAAATCATTATGGAAGAAGTGAGAAGAAGGAAACTTACGGTTCAGGGGCTCGGAACCTCAGTACCAGTGGATTTTTAGGAGTGAGCAAGGAGACTCCCGGTCGTTGATGTCCTTCGACTGCAGTGCTTCAGATGGTGCGCAGCTTGCTACACAAATGGTTGAGCTGTCCGAGTTCATCAAGGACAAGCACAACGTGCACCAAGCCATAAAAATATGGTGAGAGCTATTAGAATGCTCTCCAACAAATCGGAGCAGAAGGACCGAAATTTCAAGGACAAATAGGAATTTGCTGCCTCAACGGTGTCACAGGCGACCCAAGTGACACCTAATTGTACTCCAATCAACCTGACCCCAAACAAAAGAGGGCGGCAAAAAGATGCGGATCCTCTGGGAAATCAGCAGGCGCCTAAGAGGGAAAAGGTCATACAAATTGTTTCGAAAAACAGGACTAAAAGCACCGAAGAGAAAAGGCAGGTCCCCTAAGTGCGAGCTTCGGCAACCGAATCGGCAAAATCCAAGGGGAATGAAAACAGTGCATGGATCAACGTAGTTAATAAAAAGGAGAAGAAAAAGGCAAAAGTGCCAATTCCCCCTGAAGCAATTGTGATCTCCAGCAAGTGAAATTTGTCCTACGAGGAGATACTGAAAAAGGTCAAAGCTGACACCGACCTAAAAGATCTAGACGGAAATGTAAGCAAGATTCGAAGGACCCAAAAGGGTAACCTTATGTTTTGTGCTGGAAAGATTCAGCTTGGGAAAAACTGATGGCTTCCGAACTCATGTTAAGAACTCACTTGGGGAGAATGTCACAGTACGGACCCAAAAACATGATGTCTGTATTCAGTGGAAGGATATCGACGAAGTGACATCCAAAGGAGAAATTTGCACTGCTTGATGGAACAGTTCAAGGGAGGAACTTGCCGAGGAGTCCATTGTGAGTTTACAGAAAGTCTATGGCAATACTCCAACAGCCACATTGCGATTACCAGCGGAGGGCAGAAGTTATTGGCGGCCGGGAAGGTTCGAATGGTATGGGTTACTTGCTTTCTGAAAGAGCAGATTTCTCCAAAGAGGTGCTTCAAGTGCCTCGCGTTTGATCATACACCGCGCGAAGGCATACACCGGCGACATTGATCGGTCCGATCGATGCACAAGGTCTGCGGAGAGAGGCCATATTGCTAACGAGTACAATAGGGCCCCCAAATGCTTATTGTGCGAAGGAAGGGAGTGACGGAATTACAGGCATATTGCGGAAGTGCTAAATGCCCGGATTTTAGAAAGACGCTGGCTTCAATGAAAAAATGAAATTTATTCAAATAATCCTCAATCATTGCAGGGTCGCTCAGGATTTACTCGAGCAGACCACCTACGAATCTCAGGTGGAAATTACTATCATTAGCGAACCCTATAGAAACCGTGACGGTGGCGTATGGGTTACAGATTCGACTAGCGGAACGGTAATAGGAGCATGCTGTCGACAAGCCATGCAATGTGCTGGAGTCTGAGAGCCAGCGGCTTTGTGTGGGCAAAAATAAACGGGGTATATGTGTATAGCTGTTACACCCCACCAAGTTTGATACTGTCCGAATTCGAGTAAATGCTTGACAGTCGTGTTCTCAACGCAAGTGGTCATAATCCATGGGTGATTGCTGGTGCTTTTAATGCTTAGGCCCGTGAGGATGCAATCTGCAAGACGCTTTTGCACAGTTGGATATAATTCTGGCCAACGAAGATTATGTAAACACCTTTAAGAAAAGGAGGTCTGCCTCAATCGTAGACCAAACCTTTGCCAGCCCTGCACCGGAACGTGGTATATCCTGGTGCGTCAACAAGGACTATGAGTGTAGCGATCACCAGGCTATCGGAGGAGTCACCGGGCAGACGACAATCAAGTTTGAAACCGAGAAAGATGTCGGGCTTGTCTTCTAAAGCTCTGGATGAGCAGACCTTCATAGAGGTGTGGCTAGACCAACCTCCTAAAGACCTAAATGTCTTTTGGACACTGTGGAAAAAATCATAGAGCGAGTAATCTACAATAGATTACTCTCGGTTTTTGAGACCCAGGAAGGCCTCTCAGATTGACAGCATGGGTTCCGTAAAGCCAGATCAACCATTGATACCATCAAAGTGATTACTGGCTTGACCGAAAATGCAATTCACGGAAAGAGTAGTACTAGCAAATATTGCGTGGCGGTGACCCTGGCCGTGAGAAATGCATCTAATTCGGCCAATTGGAACCTAATACTGGGATCTCTGGGGAAGATTGGTATTCCCGTCTAGCTTGCAGCTATTGTCAACAGTTATTTACAAGAAGGGTGGCTTTAATAAGACACTGATGTCGGACTTCAGAATCCAGAATGCAATATTTTGTGTTTATATACTCGCGAACAGCTGAGTAATCATTTTTAAGGTTTTGTGTAAAACATTTTATGTGCATTGCCTAAAACATGCAGTGCTTTTCCCCAACCTGGGACTCTATACAGCAAGATAGAGCTCAGCAATCTAGCTATAAGCAAACTGTAAGTATACCGCAGCCCTCCTACGTTCGGCACATCCTCGCCAAAGCCACACTCGTAGTTAATGCTTTTACGCAAGTATGCTCTATGTACTGCTTAAAATTGAGTTGACCGTCCTAAGTATTTGATTAGAAATGATAATATGATTCCCAATTTTAATACAGGCGTGATTCCTCTTCCGGCGCTTAATTATGAGGACCGCTTTCGTTTTTTCCTCCACAGGTGCCAATCTAGCACTCTCTAATCAACCCGTGATAGCACTGATTACTTCGCTTGAGTACAACTCAGCATCTTCGAGATGCTTTGCAACCAGTGCTATGTCGTCGGCGTTACCCATCGTCGTGGCCTCCTCCGGAACCGGAAGGTTAAACACATCGTTATATTTTCGGCGAAGCAAGTAACCGTTTCGATGGCATAAATGGTTGATCTAGCTTTACGGAACCCATGCTGCCGATCTGAAAGGTCTCCTTGGCTCTCGACAACCGGAAGTAACCTACTATAAATCATCCGCTCCCCATAGTATCTAGAAAACATATAGTTCTATAGAGGACGATTCCCCTGTCGGTTTGCCAGCCTTCGGTAGCAGCACCAGCTTCTGCCGCTTCCATCGTGCAGGAGAGATACCCTCGGACATACACACTTCGAACAACTCGACGAATATATCCGGTCTACATTTAACGGCAAACTTGAGGGCCTTATTAGGTATATAGTCCAGATCCAGGGCTTCGCTATCGTCTATTCTACTACAGGTCTCATATTCAGGGGACGCTGGAAGATGTCAGTACCCCCCTCTTGCTGGGAGAATAACCCCTGGCTTATTTTTAACAAGAGCATAGGGTGGATAGCTCAGTGGTTAGAGCACTAGGCTGTCATACGGAAGGTCGCGGTTCAAATCTCACTGGTAGCAGTGGAATTTGTATTGTGATTTGACGTCAGATACCAATCGACTCAGCTGTGAATGAGTACCTGAGTCAAATCAGGGTAATAATCTCGGGCGAGCGCAATGCTGACCACATTGCCTCCTACAGGCTATTCTGTAGTGTACCTTTACGGTCTTGAATGAAGTGCTCTATGGGCGCTACCCCACAGCTCCTTAAAATATTCCCCCTTACTTCGCTGGATGGTAAACTTGAGGTTCTTGCGGGCTTCCTTGTAGGAATGCTCCTTTTGCCCTTGATCGATCCTACCTATTGGCCTCTGAGCCGTTCCTCTGGTTCGGTGGCAAATCGATCGAGGGCTGGCAAGTTCCCTATCCCACCAATAATTGGGTCTTCTAGTAGGGAATGAGCATCTCTTAGGCATCGACGCGTTACATGCTCTAGAGATGCTTTATGTGGCATGGAGAGCTCTATCCATGGAGGTGTCTGCTTTGCTAGGCAGGTCTAGCCACACCTGCATGAATGTTTGTACATTAATCCATTTTGCAGACCACCCTGGTGCTTTTCTGTAATTCGGCTTTTGGGTACGGGTCTCCTGTCCTGTGATTGCCTGGCGGCCGCAGTACCTGAAATCCTCGCGGATTTGCCAGAACCTATCACTTGCTAGCGCAGAGCTGACAAAAGTAAAATCAACAATTGAACCACACCTCCCTTTCAGATAGGCGTTTACATCAATATACCGCTTATTTTTGCCTACACAAAAGCCAATAGCCGCCTGACTAATGCTATATGTATGGCTTGACGACCACTCCATCAGTCGAATATGTGACCCAAACACCACCGTCAAGGTTTCTTTGTCGTGGAAAGAAGAGAAGGATTGGGCGGAGTTACAGAAACAACGAGCGTGGGTTCAAAACTGGGCAGCCGCGATGCTCAACAAGTATCTCTTATTCGCTTTTTTAATGATAGATTTCACAGCGGAGCGTATAGTCTTGAAATAGACGAGGCCGGCGTTCTTCGAAGTGCAAACATTTTCCACAGTGCATACTTCAGACGGAAGTTTCTATGGACCCTCGTGATGAACTAAATTGGGTAAGAAGACAAATACAAGGAGAAGTGACATAACGGAGGAGTATCTCGGACAGGATATTGTAAGAAATGCTAAAAACTTGATCACACTTTGAGTGAAAATTGAACTTAGCTGATTTATGACCAGATTTTGAGTTTGAACAAAAGAGCTCCACTTTGAATTCAAGTGCGGGGTAGTGAGCTTCAATTTTGACATACGAGGATGTGCAAGAAAGTAGGGAGAGGTGACGCTCTGGCAGGTTCGAAAGGAAGAGGTCGAGAGTACGGCCCAAGAAATTTTTGGTGGTTTTAAATTGCAGGGCAGAGATGAGTACAAGGAAAGAATGGAAGAGTTTGTTTGAAAGAATTAGAAAGTGAGTATGGTTTGACCAGTTGACCATGCGGAGGTTTGAATCCCTGCAGAGGAAGAGGGGCAAGGACACGGGTGTATAGAAAAGATACAATGAATGGGAGAGAGTTGAACGGGAAGACACGTAGGGCAACACAATCGTAAGGATAGCCTGAAATCTTTAATTGAAATTAGGACCTCACCGCAAGTGGACTTATGTGATGCAACTCGGTCCCTGTCGCACCGAAAAATGGAGACGGTTCGGAGAGCTTAATATAGTGTATTATCATTCAGCCTTGTTTCAGAGGTACAGATCGGATTATGTTTCTGAGTTAGGGCGGATAAATTGATGGCCTTCGGATAAGTTCTTAAACGGCTAACACTTTGGTAAAATAGGCGGACCCGTGAACATGGTGCTAGTTACATTGATCGGCGAGGCAGGTGGGCTGCCCTGAAATTTGCTCGCTAATTGATACGTTTGTACGGTTTGGTAAACATTCCTGATGTAGGAAGACATTGCAGATGTTAGCTTCGGCATGGGCCTTTAACTGAAACTGTTCACAGGCAACTTAGCTTGTTGTTGTACAGACTCTCAAAAAGCACAGCAGGAGGCGCATTTTTTGGACCCAAAGTATCATCGAAGGATTTTCTATACCATAGGATACCCGTAGGTAGCGACGACTTAGTAAATCGAGGTAATTTGGGCACGGCACCAGTGTTGTGGTTAACGTTCTTCAGGGTGTTTGGTGGTTTCGCTAAATTGCTGGACTTGGTTTATTCGGTATTGACAAAAGGAAATGAGGAAACAGCTAAAGCAGTAGTAGTAATGGAACGTTCAGCATAATTGGATTTTAAAATCGTTCCGGTACAAATTTCGACACTCCTGATTTATATTAACAATCTGAGAGAGAAGTGCAAAAGATCTACCTCTTTCCCCAAAAAGCTTACAAAATTATACCATAAGTAAGCGGTAGTTGAAGATTTCGGACATTCACCAGGAAGAAGTTCATTCCAGCATTACTAATTTGTGATAACATGAACATCAGCGTTGGAAAATTTAGTGCAACCCTACTATAATTATGAAGCTTGTATAGGACTTGTATTTTTTATGTGGCACTTGTATTTTTTATGTGGCATATACGTTCCCTTAAAAATAATGGAATGAAAGTGCCATATTGAACTGATATTTTAAGTATAATTCCCAATGCACAGGTTACCTTCGATTGTTTTGAAACCATTTACAGTCTCCATGAAGTGAAGTCAAATTCATGCTTTCAAGAATATAAATAAGGATGCTGAAGTCATGTCGTAAAACTAACTGCCTATTAGGACACGTTGATGTTCACTTACACGGTGGTCCGTTTGTCCACCCAGTTTCCCCAAAGTACATATTCTTGCGTGATCCACATAAAACCTTGTTACTCTGCTCGTTCCTAGAGATACCTTTTCATTTTGACTCTTACCAAACACTGCAGACCGTTCATATTTCGTATTTTTGAAGTGCCTTCCCAATCTTGTGTGGCTTAGTAGAAATTTATTCTCGTACCCATTTGTATGAATGGCCTGACAGGAAGACCACTACCAGCAAACGTCAGCAACTAGAAATCTGGGACCAGTGGAAATAGGGTCGTTGCTCGCATATAAAAAATTAAGAAGGAAACTGACCTCAGTATTGCGGAAACCAAATAATATCTGCGCTATCTGAAAATACCAAGAATTGGCGAAGAAGAAGGTTCAAGATAGGTTTTGATCTTCAACAGCAAAACCAAAGAACAGCAGAATATTCCCAAGAAACTCGAACCCTACTCAAAAGAGAGGAAACCTGGTGCAAGTTTTTGACGGTAGTAAGAGTCAGGAGACCTGGCGTTAGCTATGTTTCGACGAATGGATTAGACATTAGAATTCAGGTAATTTCCGTAAAAACTACTTACTCATCCGGACCAGGAAAAAACTGAGGCGCAAACTTTTTATTCGGAACTACAGGTACAGTGGATCACTTGAGTTCAGGTAGGATCAGCCCCATGTTTTTACTTGGGACTAAGTAAATCAAACAAAAGCCGAGATGAGAAGGAAGCCAGAACCTTTTTTACCTACAGTTCCTGCCTGTCATTTTTAAGGGTTTGTTTGCAAAACAAACCTTATTTTGTTTAACAATAAAACCCCTTAATTTGGTTCCTAATTTTTGGTGATCCGTTCATCCTAATTGTTTCGTCTTTAACAAAGTCGTTTTGTTTTCCGACAGTCGATAACAGCAGCAGGTAGGAAGGTGGGGAGGTTTCCTATTTGCTATTAGCCTAATGAAGGTATCCTTCCGGAAAACTTTTAGGATGGTAATAGCAGTTTATTCCATCCCATCATAGAAGCTGCTGTGGTTTCAAAATTAAAAAGACTCAATAACTTTGTTTGCATAAAAACCTAAGTTGTACCCTGGACAGGGCATCAGTTTGTCTGAGTCTTTAGTGGAGTTCTTTCATTATTCGCTATGGAATTCAATTACGAACAATATTTAAAAATAAAGGAATATAAGAAGCGGTTTACATATATAGCTTATGAGCAACCAGATGAACCGCATCTCGAGGAATGTCACTATGATCGGTTAGTGCCGGAGCAGGATGTCTATCCTCCAAAGATGTTATTAACTGATGACTTGCGAGATACGCTTGAAGATGTGCGACTGCAAACCAGTGTTGTTCCACAAGGACCTACTTTTTCAGATGTCTATTACTTTGATGATACCGAACATGAGGAATTATATAATGACGACGAAGAGGAGGATCATCTTATATGGAGAGCTTTTAATGAGATCGAAATGGACGATTTGGAAAATTGAATGGGAGTCAACGATATCCGGCAACTTAATTTGGAAGTTATAAAATAGTTTGAAATTATATATCTACTGCTGCAATATTATTCTTAATTTTAATGTTCCTGTTTCATTGTTCTCCTAGTCATAGAATTAATGAGAACATGGAACTATTTTTAGTCTTTACAGTTTTTATGTAAAAACTAACTTTTAAGCATGGTTTTCTTTAATAAGCAATGCATAATGACCAACTTTGTTATCTCATTTTATTAAATTAAATTGAGCTTCAACACAACCGAATTCTTTTCTCTGAATATCCTTTAGCCACCGCTTGAATGCAGTAGCTTCTTGTTTCTGTTTGTCCTGCTGCTACTTGAATATCTCTGGCGCACTAATTTAGCCTATTCCCTCAGTAATGACGTTAAGTTTTTCTGACATGGTGATGATCCATTTCATCCTTGCAATAAATGCAGGTGGGCTGATTTCCCGATTCTATGCGGGTAAGATTGAAAATACCCATGCCCGGTGAGCAGCTAGGTTAGGTAAGAAACAATTTCGCCTTAATTTCCCAAGAGTGCTGCCATGCGGAGAGAGTACGGGCTCCTTCTTCACAAGCGACCGCTTCCTTATCTCATCTCCTTTTCTGAGGTTTATAAACTTCTCTCGGTAGAATGGAGAATGATTGGAATAACTCCTGCTATCACCACTACTACTGGCTCCTAGGCGATACGGTAGGTGGACACAATTTGCAGAGCTCCTCGTTTTTGCACTTGCGGCAGACGCTTGCAGTACATTTCCTTACTGAGGGAATCAGCCCCTACTTTAGAACCTTTAAGGCTGACTGAACCGCACTCATCAGCAAACCACGCATGCTGTATAACGTACGTCCGACATTGGATATCAGCCGACAACAAACATTCTAACCGCAGCCTTGTCTGCGGCGTTGCGAATCTGCTCGAAGAAGCTCATCTTCGTGTCTACCGTTTTGCCGAGATATTTCACCGCGGGCTTCGACAGGACCATGGTTTCACAAACCTGTATAGGAAGAACTATGGGAACCCTCCCCCTGGTCCGGACAGCGACTTCAGCTTTCTCCAGAGCCAGGCAGAATCCATGTTCAGCCATACATCAGCTTACACGCCGCGCCATCATTCCCAGTGTGCTGTAACATACGTGCGGTAACCAGTACTGCAACATCATCCACGTATCCGATCAGATGATATTCATTAGGCATCTCGAGTTGTAGAAGGCTATTATATAAGGGGTTCCAAAGATCTGGACCAAGAATAGATCCCTGAGCCACCCTGATGCGACCTTCATTCTGCGTTGTCCTTCCCGGGTCTCGTAAGGTAGGGCACGGTCCTTGAAATTGTCCCCCCCCCCCCCCCCTGCCCCCATTTCGGCAAAGGTAGCCTGGAGTATGGAAATGATTTTCCGATACCTCTAGCATGTAGCACCATCTAGCAAAATTAAAGGTGCTTCTTGCATATAGGGCATAAATTGTGGTTCGCCCTAAAACTATATCGTGTTGGTGAGTAGTCCTCGCAGCGCGTATTGCGTCAGTCAGTCTTGGCTCGATAAACTTTCCAAGCAGCTTTCCCGTTGTGTCCAACATACTGAGTAGACGATTTGCTGATGGCGTCTCGGCGTTGCCTTTGTCCCCGCTTATCAGTACAAGTCTCGCAACCTTCCAGCGGGAGGGAAAAACATCCGCGGTCAAACATGTGTTGAATGCGTCGAATAGGTAGTTCGGATTGTATTTAGAACACTTCGCTTGGAATACCATCCTGGAGCATTTTTGTGTTTCATGAACAGGACCGCATCCTCTGCTCTGACATGTTTCGTATCTCTTCCTCCAAGGCGGCAAGTCTATTCTGAAAAGCGGGCATAGATTCGTTCGGTATGAGGTAAACGCTGAAAAATGTCACTTCTGCGCAACAAGCAAAACCAAGCCATCTCTTCGAAAATGGACCTGCACTCGCAAGACCGTAGGCTTCTGAACACTTTTGTTTAATTATCAATACGTGAGGTTGTTATCTGGATCATCCAGCGGTTTTTTTCAGCAAGTCTGGGGATAGCCACAGATTTCAGCGAATCTCATTAAGTATAAAATCCAGAAATGAAATAAAATTCTGGAGTTAAAGGAATATCATCATCATCATCAACGGCGCAACAACCGGGATCCGGTCTAGACCTGCCTTAATAAGGAACTCCTGACATCCCGGTTTTGCGCCGAGGTCTACCAATTTGATATCCCTAAAAGCTGTCTGGGGTTCTGACCTACGCCATCGTTCGGAACCCCCGTATGGGGGCTCGCACTGGGGAAGGGACTACAGAGTGAATCCTACCTGCTAGTAACGTCTCCTACACCTTCCAAGGAACAGGCGGAAGGAAGGGAAGCCAGAGACGTGAACGAAACTGACTTGATGCCAGTTCGAGTGATCGAATCTATGCAACCCGGACACCGCAAACCAAGTAAGGTACTAAGTAGAAAACAGACGAATGCTCTGCGGGATGAGGTGAGATCTTTCGTGGATGGGAACATGGGAATTGCGGTACTCCCAAGTACGGCTTTTCTCAGAGAAATCAATCACGAGGGGATCGAGTCTCTGGCGGTACGGTGTGGGGGAAACCCCGTCATACGCGGACTGCCGCATATACTTCTAACTGTTTTCCATAAGACAATAGACTAAGTTTATGTCGAAAAACATAAAGATTGGTCAAATCAACCTGCAGCATGCCAAAGCTTCCTCCTACCTGTTGGCAGCGAGAATGACAAGGTACAGGATTTTCCCTACATCTTTCTGGTGCAAGAACCGTGGGTTCGATTTAACAGAATCTGTGGTATTGGATCAGTAAAGGGGGCTAGGATCTTCTACGACGAAAGATCCATAAGACCGAGAGCTTGCGTCCTGATGTCAAGACGGTTAGAGGCAACTATGCTGAGACAATATTGTTCCCAGGACTTAGCTACGGTCATCATACAATACCAGATAAATGGCGAGAGGAAAAGTATCATAGTTGCCTCCGCTTATTTACCCTATGATTCTTTGTATCCTCCACCGACGCAAGAACTTAGGGATCTGGTGGTGTATGCAGAATCAAGTGGTCTCGAACTCTTAATAGGTTGCGATGCGAATGCTCAACATATTTGTTGGGGCAGTAGCAAATGCAATCCAAGAGGAGAGAAGCTATTTGATTTCATCACTTCAGCTGGTCTTATGACTGCAAACGTGGGGTGCGCCCCTACGTTCGTGGGACCGAGAAGAAGCGAAGTAATTGACCTAACAATCTGTACCCCAAAATTGTTAGAGTTGATTACACACTGGCGAGTGCTAGACGAGGTCTCACTGTCAGATCACCGATATCTAGAATTCAATCTGACTATTGCGGGCGAACAGTCTGCAGTACAAAGACGGAACCCTAGGAAAACGGATTGGGCAAAGTTCAATGAACTTCTTGGCAATAAAGTACACACTTTTAGAGTGTTATGAAGAGGCTTGTCCTATTTCCCGAGGCCAAAGCGGTAAAACGGTTCCTTGGTGGAACCGAGAACTGCAAAAACTCAGAAAATCAACCAGGCGACTTCTAAATCGTGCTTGCAAAAGTAACAAGAACGAAGACTGGTTAAATTTCAGGAACTCACAACGTGAATATAAGAGGCTCGTGAGGTGCTCGAAACGAGACTCCTTTAGAGCGTACTGTGAGGAACTGGAAGGCGAAAGGGAGACTTCAAGGCTGTGCAGAGTCCTCAAAAGGGATGAGTCGGTCAAGTTGGATTCTCTTAGAAAACCCGACGGTATTTTCACGAGCTCCAGACTGGACTCAGTACAGACCCTCCTGGAAGTACACCACCCGGGGGAACGGGTGAGAGAAGTGGTAGGGGGAGAGTTGACGGTTCTTGCAACCCCTTCAACACGCAAGTGTTGCAAGAGGAACTGGAACACGGCGAGAGCGGTTGTTACCCTTGAAAAGGTGAGAGCTGCGATACTGTCCTTTGAACATTTCAAAACACCTGGCATAGATGGCATCTATCCGGCAATGCTAAAGGAGGGTATGGAGCATTTAGAGCGACCTCTAAGAAATATTTTTCGAGGATTTCTTGCTCTGGGCTACGTGCCTTCTTCTTGGCAACAGGTTAAAGTAGTTTTCATACCGAAACCTGGGAAAGATGACTATTCTAATCCAAAAAACTTCAGACAGATCAGCTTGACTTCATTCTTGCTGAAAGGTTTGGAGAGACTGGTGGAGCGTCACATTCGTGGAAAGGCACTTAGGTCACACCCACTTCGTGAAAACCAACATGCTTACCAACGTGGAAAGTCCTGTGAGTCTGCTCTTCATTCTTTGGTCACAAAGATAGAGGATGCAACTTTGAATGGTGAGTACGCGATGGGGGTGTTCGTGGACATTGAAGGGGCTTTTGACTGTGCGCCTTTTCAAAAACTTTGTGATGCCGCCAGAGCGCATGGTGTTGATGATGCTTTAATTAAGTGGATCCATGCTATGCTAACGCAAAGATTGCTGTGCGCTGAGGTAGGGGTCAATCGCTACCTGACTACGGAGGCAACGAAGGGTTGCCCCCAAGGAGGTGTGCTTTCGCCGCTTCTGTGGAGTATGCTGATCGACTCACTACTATGCGAACTGCAAAATTTGCCAATATACGCTCAAGCTTATGCTGATGACGTTGCTGTACTTGCTGTTGATCGGGATCTTGGAACGGTGTGTAGGAATATACAGCGTGCCGTTGATTTGATAGACAGCTGGTGCCTTAGACATGGTTTGTCATTTAATCCCAATAAAACGACAATGGTTTTATTCACAAAAAAGAGAAAACTGGATGGACTTTGCCTCCCTGAGATGAGGGGTACTACCCTTCAACTCTCCGAAGAAGTGAAATACCTGGGGGTTACTCTAGATAAAAAATTTCTTTGGAACAAACATGTAGAGGTAAAGATGAAACGAGCTCTCACAGCTTATGGGCTGTGCAGACGGACCTTTGCCTCGACATGGGGACTCAGGCCTCATGTGGTAATGTGGATATACGTTGCCATCATTAGGTCGATGTTCGTATATGCATCCGTAGTGTGGTGGGTTAAGGTGAGACAAAAAGGTTTTCACCGTAAACTAGCTGCACTGCAAAGAACTGTTTGTCTGGGTATCACTGGTGCCATGAGCACGGCATTCGGCGCAGCTCTGAATGCACTACTCAATTTGCAGCTACTGGATATATTTATTCAAAGCACTGCAATGAGCAGCTCATAGGCTAATTCGATTAGATCTATGGGAAAACAACGGATGTGGGGGGCACAGAGCATTGGAAGAGTTACTGGGAGGACTGAATCCAGTTCTTACAGTGCCTTTCGATTCTCGTGTCCCAATACATCTGTTTGGTAGAAGATATGTAGTTACCCTGAAGCGTAGAGAGGACTGGGAAGACCCAGAGGAATGCGTGGAGGGATATACGGAAGTCTTCTACACCGATGGCTCAAAAACAGAAGAGGGTTCTGGAGCCGGAGTCTACCTCTCGAATAAAAACGAGAAGTGGGCTTTTCCTTTGGGACAATATGCAACGGTTTTTCAAGCCGAAGTTTATGCTATCCTAAGGGTGGCAAACTGGGTGATTGACGAGCGGTTGAAGGGCAGGCGCATCGCAATCTGCAGTGACAGTCAAGCTGCACTGAGGGCATTGAGCAGTCCTTTGATCACCTCGAAAATCGTTCAGGAATGCAGAAACCGTTTGAACTCTATGTCTAGATTCAATACGGTGGAACTACTCTGGGTACCTGGTCACTGGCATAGAGGGAAATGAAATCTCGGACGCTTTAGCGAAAGAGGGGTCAATCTCCCCTATGCCGGGACCGGAGCCAGCAATTGGGGTATCAGTAGCATTGGCTAAATCTGTTTTCAAAAACTGGGAACAAGTTTCCCATAATGACTGGTGGCAGAGCCTAAATGCTGCTCGACACACCAAACTTTTCCTGCCAGAACCCAACATACGTACCGCAAAGTTTATCCTGTCGAAAAGCAGGAGGACTTGCAGGTGTATTGTGGGCATTCTGACAGGCCATAATTCACTAGCTGGGCATATGTTCAGAATAGGAATTACCGAAGATGATACGTGTCCCTCCTGTAATGAGGAAGCGGAATCCACGGAGCATTTCCTATGTGAATGCTCCGCCTATGGACGCATCAGGCATCAGATCTTTGGTGCCGATGTTCTCCAATTACGACGGGTAGCATCACATCCACTAACGGAAATCCTACGATACGTTAACGAATCCGGAATATTCCGTTAGACGGGGGACGCGAGTACAATGGGCCAACACGGCCTGAGTGCTCGGAAGCTGTAGCTTCTCCCCACCATACACACACACACACGCCATCGTTCCATCTCAGGCAGGGTTTGCCTCGTCTTCTTTTTCTACCATACATATTGCCTTTATGGACTTTCCGGGCTGGATCATCCTTATCCTTGACCAGTGCGGTTTGATGTTGTTGGTTGGTTGGTTTTCGGTGCTGACGTTTTCACCATATATTTTTTCTTGAATTCCTTGATGTGCGGCCCAAGATCTTGCACCCAATCTGGATAAAGGCAGTTTGCACATCTCGGGTGGTTCTTCCCATGATGTCGATATCGTCAGCATAGCACAGTAGTTCGGTGAACTTAAAGAGGACCGTACCCCTCGCATCACGAATCACTCTCTCCAGGGCCAGATTAAAGAGGACGCATGATAGGGCATCCCCTTATCACAGACCGTTGTTGATGTCGAATGGAGAGTGATCCTGCTGCTTTTATCTGGCCTCGCACATTGGTCAGTGTCAGCCTAGTCAGTCTTATCAGTTTCGTCGGGATAACGAATTCCCTCATGGCCGTGTACAGGGCCAGGGTAAAACCCTGGCTATGCTATCATAGGCGGCTTTAAAATCGATGAATAGATGGTACAACTGGTGTCCATATTCCAACAGTTTTCCCATCGCTTGCCGCAGAGAGAAAACCCTATCTGTTGCTGATTTGCCTGGAGTGAAGCCTCTTTGGTATGGGCCAATGATGTTCTGGACATATGGGCGGAGAATATCTTATAGATGATATTCAGCAGCGACTTGTTGGTTCTCCCGCGCTTCCTTTTTCTTTGCGTTTCTTTGCGTTCTTTGAGAATGCAAAATTACTCAGTATGCGGCATTCTTTCGTTCTGTAGCTAGCTTACATTCGGCGCAAACCCAGCCATTCCAACTTTTTTTTGCGGTTGGGGCCAAGTATCTTTGTGTCCGAATCAATTATAACGTTCTTCAAGTGATTGTGAAGATCATTTGTTGATGCTTCATCTCCAGGATCTCTGTTGACTGCGGTTATTACGACTTCTATTTCCCTCTTATATGTATCGCGGAGGGCTGTGTTGTGGACGGCTTCAGTATTCACTCTCACCTGATTGTTAGAGGGGATTCTGGGCGGTGTTGTTATTCGAGCTCGGAACACCATGCTAACGAGATAGTGGTCCGGGTCTATATTGTTCTGACATTCATCAAAGCTGAAAGGTGGCGGCGTTCCATCAGCACGTGGTCAATTTGGTTGAAAGTGGCCCCGTCTGGAGAGGTCCACGTATGTTTGTGGACCGCTTTCTGCGCAAACCAGGTACTTCCAAAAACCATTTCGTGCGATACTGCTAACTGAATAATCCGAAGTCCGTTATCATTCGTATCACTATGTAGGATATGGGAGCCGACGTAACGTCTGAATACGGGTTCCGTCCCTACTTGACTGTTGAAATCTCCAAGTATGATTGTGATATCATACTTGGGACAGCCTTCGAGGATCCGCTCAACTGCCTCGTAGAAGGTATCCTTCTCCGACTCTGCAGTCTCCTCTGTAGGGGCGCGGACGTTACTGAGGTTTATATTGCTAGACTCGCCTCGCAAGCGCAAAGTGCATAGCCTTTCGCTTATATTTTCAGAGCATTAACAGCAGGTTTCATTTTTTGGTTGACTAAGAAACCTACTCCGAGCACATGGTTTACTGGATGGCCACTATAATATATGTTGTAGCGGCTCTTCTCCAGGAAACAGACCCCTGTCCATCGCATCTCTTGCAACTCTGTTACATCAGCCTTATATTCGGACAGGGTATCGACTAGCTGCTCAGCAGCATTCGGTCTGTACAGGGAGCGCACGCTCCATGAGAAAATGCGAAAATCGTTAATCCGTTGTCGTTGCCGGGTTGGTCGCTGTAAAACTTATCCGAAGCTCCTTTCGTTGATTCGTAACATTGGTTTTCCGTGTAGAATTGTCAGCTCTACCCAACCCTTAACTTGGAGGACCAGCTGGTACATTTTGTCCCGCTTTTAGACGGGGGAGACTACCCTCCATCCTTCTCCGTCTACGGTGTTTTATGAAGAAAGAACTCGCCGCGATCATCACGTGGAGGTGGAGATAGGGTTTGGAAATAGAGCTGTTGGTGCTGGTTCAAGAGGCGTTTCCCAGGTTTTATGCTCCATCGTGGGTACCAATCCACGTTTCGCCCTGGGACCTATACTACCCTTTGTCCGCCAGAATCTTCTCAGATTCGTGAAAATCCGCAAACACCGCTCGCAAAGGACCTATGAATAGACGATCTTCGGATATGGTGCAACGGGCCTAACAAAGATCTGAGTGCTTGAAGCTGCGGCGCCCCCCACTAAACTATTTTCGCCGACTCCGATTGTTTTGATGAAGAGGCTTGTTTTCTTCTTGACTACTTAGATCCTGCGGACTAATGGACACAAGTCCTACTTCCTAGATGTTTTTGCCACTTGATACTGTACTAGTTTTTTCCCTCGAATTTTTTGGCAAAAACTTCTGTTTCAATTCGAGAGCTATCCCCATTCCTTTCAGATTCTTGTGAGGAATGTCGATTGCTGAAGACCATCCAACGCTTGGAGCTCTCCCTAAAAGGATCCAATATGCAACTTCAGCCAAAGTGACCAGGTTTCCCACTACTGAGGCATTACGGTCGTTGGATATATATGAATGAGAGTCCATTTGACCGCTGCCTGATACTGGGTTTCCGAGGCCCTGCATCGAAAAAAGTTTTCTTTCTCCAAACTGCCCATGCTCGTATATTTTTGGATGCAAACAACATAATGTACCTGCGCCCCCTTACCTGCGTGGAGGAACACGTCTAATGGGAGAGTAGAGAGAGAGTAGAGATGATAATTCTATGGATGATCAAACCCCGAAACAGTATGGAATACAGCAAGGAGCACCATAAGCTGTATTCAGAAGGAGCCTCCAAGGGGGAGTAGTAGATAAACCGATAGGACTATAATTTGTCCACCAGTGTAATGTGCAATAGAGTAGATGTGGAACAATAGAAATGAACAATTAGCTAAGAAAAAACCAGAAATTCTAAGCTACTCGGAAAGCAGAAAGACCAAAGATCACTTACACCATTTAAAATGAATTTTCTCCGCATTAAATCGTAAAACCCCTAAAACGGTTACGCATTTCAACTGTCGATTTCAATGTTCCGATTATGTCAACTTTGACACACTTTCTTATGCAAAGTATTCGCACACCCCACTGCAATCCACCAATTTCCCGAAGACAATCTTTCAATTTGTCGCAATCAAATGATCCGTTTCACCTAATGTTTTGTTCGGTGCCAGAAAAGGACTAATCTCATTGCGACATGTCGAAAATCATGTAAGTCGAGCAATAACATGAAACGTGATACCATTCGATATCTGCATGCAGTCGATGCAAATGCAAATTCGCCCTTAATGCCGTCTTCATCGTGGTTTAATTAAAAATCATCTTCGCCTATCGAACCGTTAAGAAAACTCCTTGAAATCATGCACGTATTGCTTGTACTGAAAAAGGGTTGCGCACCCTGACTGCGAAGGAACGGCTTCCAATTGATTCGAGCTGAATTGAATGAGTATCGATTACACTTTGACTGACATGTTTTCTTAACGGCACACAGGATTAGGTGAATACCTTTCTTGATGTTTCCTTAAGGGCAAGATATGATTTTTGCACATAAAACCGCTGTAAAGACCAACGTATGAATCGTTGCGGGGCGCCCGTAAGGACGGGAGCATTTCAGTTCCCTTTCCCGGTGAATCAAAATATATTCGAAGGCAATCGGGTCGGATTTGATTGCTCCTTTTTATGTTTTTGCACCTTGTCGATGCTCCTTTTTATTGGCAATGGATTCATTGTGCAGGGAAATGTACCTGGGAAGGTATCAATGAATGAGTGTCCTGGCGCGATGAATTCCCAATGTATTTCGCGGAATCAAATGAAGTTCGAGAGATGGCAGATGTTTCTACACTCAAGAACTCTGCGATGCACGTTCAAGGTGCTTGAAAATTGCCAGTCCGCAACTGTCACCCACCTTTCGTGCACTCGCATGCAGACTGCACCATAAACACTCATAATCATTTACCAAAAGCAACAAATGTCTCAACAGGACAAAATAATAAAACCTGCTTAGTTAATAACCCCAACATGCCCAGCTCGCTGCAACATCAATAAGTCTTCATCTAGTCCTCTGTAACTATTTGCAACTACTATCCTTTCATGTAATAAATTATCCTGTGAACATTCGCATTGTGCAGTTCTAAGTTAGTAACAAGTAGCCTACACAGTCCTTGGTTTATCCTTCTTTTGCTACCTACACACAATGTGATAGTGTACCTATTACATTGTATGATGGACAGAAGATTGAGGTAAATTGCAGTAGAGATTCCTACGACAATGGAGCTTTGGAAGTAGGCTGACGACCAAGTCCTAGCAAGTTTGGATGGGTGGACTGCATCCGTACACATGTTTTTCGTCCTTACAGTAGTTCGACATGGCGGTAATAGGAGTAAGAATGGAAACCATCAATGCGAATTGTTTTTCATTAGTCCACCAGTACTTACTGCTATGAACCCACGTAAATCTTCTTAAAAGGATCCTAGAAGAGCACAAGGGAAAGTGTTTAATTAGTCAGGGGTGGAACTCCTTATTCGAATTTGATGGGGATTTGCTAAGATACTTGTCCAGCTTGGAGGGAGGTTTTTCACGAGAGTTTCATATTCCTTCGTTCAAAATTACAGGTATTTATCTAAGTTGACAAAACGATGGCAAATCTGAAATTTCAATAATTTTGTTTAAAAAAAAGATGGATATTTACAGGTTAATGATGACTCTTGCTCAAAGAGTGTGTGCTAACTGTGCCAGTACTAGGTATACCGAGGAATGCATTTTGGTTACCATTGGTCTGACGTTTTGCATTATCCAACATTTTTCATATCTAATTGGGTGAAGAATATTGAATTCTTTAAAACAGCTGTCAACAAATTATTCCCTGAATTCACTAAGAATGTTATCAATAGTTTTTTAAACAGATATTTTTGAAACAGTAGCCACAGTAATCCTGCTCCATTTTTTCGGAAGGTTCACTGGAGTGCAAGGAATTGAGCCACAAACATATTGAACATTCAAGAGACGTCGACAGACCCCTTGGAATCGGAACGAAACTTAGGTCTATCGAACTAGGAACTCAGTTCGACTTGATGAAAGACGAAAGTGAAATATAAAAAAACTAATTACAATCGAATGAGGCCCAGGAACGAAGCCACCCAGCGAGTAATCTAACTTTACCGTGGAATTGCATTGGAGAAGTCCATTCTCAAAGGGATCTATATGAATGTAATAAATGCAAACAAAGCAACAACAGCAAACACGCAGTACCTCACATTCATCAAACAGAGGCATATCTCCTCAATATTGATAACCAGATGATGACACCGAAGAAGAGAGAAGTGGGAAGGCCAACCTGCAGCGAAAACCACAACCAACTAAGTTCCATGATCAGAGGGCAGGGATTGGCAAAAGTACGTCGAAGGCTAGCATATCAGAAGAAAACAGCCCCCAGTAGCAAAAAATCATCAAGGACCTTGTCGTCATGGGGACGTGCAAGAGATGAAGTGCTGAGCTCGTGATGACGGGCATACGTTTTCAACTAGGTATTATATGGGTAGACTGCATAAAGGAGGATACGTCGGAATGGTTTAGGACAACAGTCCCCAATTTACTAGGCCAGAAGGAAGCAGAATTCAAAATAAACTTGGGATGATACACCAGGAGCACCCATAATGACAGTCTACCTTCCGAAAGCCGCAGTGATGGAGACGGATGATCTTCTGGGTTTCTGAATTGCACCGAATAAAGATCTTCATATGCGGTTTGGAAAAACTTTCTACAGAAGGTAGAGGGAAAAGGCAAATAACGTCACGACCGGGATAGATAACCTGCAACTGCCTCTTCAACTACAGATTTGGCAACATCCCTGCGCATGTGCACAAGGAAACACCGAAGAACGATACTTCGGAAGACACATCGGGTGGAAAGGCTACCGAGGTCCCTGAAAGAGGCGCCGAGGCCATAGAGGTTGAAAAGATAGGATCGAATAGGGAAGTGGAGAAACCGGACGACCTACACTTGAATATTCTTGAACTCAATGTCTACAGGAAGTCACAACAAAGCGCCATGTGGCAGGAGTAGGACGATACTCCTGCATCTGCAATAACTTCAAGGACAACTTCCAGGCCGACATTGACATAATTCTGGCTCAGAAACCATGGGTGTGTCAGGGGCAGATTCGTGTTCTAGACGGAGGAAGGATGCAATTTGTAATTTGGAATCCCTCCTGCAAAAAACAGGTTGCATCATTCTTTAATCCAAATTAAAACATATGTGCCTTCCAGAGTTCTTTATTGGAGACCCCCCCACAGGGGGGATCGGAAACCGGCAGGGGGGGGGGGGGGTTTTCACCTCGAGTAGCAGTTGTGGCATCGAGCTACAGGGTGCGGCAGCATAACTTCCTTTTTTCAAAACTCAATAAAAACTATTGTATGCATCGGAAAATATTTATTTATTTTTTATAACGTAGGTACATGTCTAAAGTTTTAATTTACATTGTTTTGAAGATCAAATCTGTTAGGTGATGTGCCCCATTCTCCATACATTGCGTAAACCGATTTCTGGCGTTTGTCATGACTCTTGTTAGCATAGCAGGTGTTATGTTGGCAATTTCTTCTTGGATGTTGGTCTTCAAATCTTGTAGGGTTCTTGGACGGTTTACATAAACACGGGATTTCAAAAAACCCTATAGAAAAAAATCACAAGCGGACAGATCGGGAGAGCGTGCCGGCCATTCCAAATCGCCTCTAATTGAGATAAGGCGCTCAGGAAAGTGTTCCCTCAAAACAGCCATCGATGCTCTTGAAGTGTGTGCTGTTGCACCGTCTTGTTGGAACCAAGTGTCCACCAAATCCAAATTTTCTAGCCGTGGGAAAAAAAATTCTGTAGCATGTTTACATACCGGTCCGAATTCACTGTCACTGTAACCTCATTTTCCTTAAAAAACCAGGGACCAATAATTCCAGCTGAGGAAATTGCACACCACACTGTGACTTTGGGTGAATGCAAAGGCTTTTGATGCAATTCTCGAGGGTTGGTGTCAGCCCAGTAGCGCATGTTTTGTTTGTTAACCGACCCACACAAATGAAAATGGGCTTTATCGCTAAAACAAACAATAGCACCCTCGGGAACGACATCAAGAAGAAGTTCACACGCGTTCATCCGAGAATTGAAGTCAGGTTCTGAAAGTTCCTGCACTATCGCCATCTTATAGGAATGAAAATGAAGATCATCACGAAGAATTCTTCTCACAGAACGATCGAATAGTCCAAGGACAGATGCGTGTTTGCGCGCAGAACGCCGTGGCGATCGCAACATTGACGCTCTCACTGCTTCAATGTTCTCAGGTGATCTAACGGGCCGAGGGACTCCAGTTCTTCCTTTTGTCGCACTTGCAGTTTGTTTGAATGTAGTGACCCATGTAACAATTGATTTGCGGTCTGGGAAGGGAGCCAACGGGGCTAAATTAAAGCGATTCCGAAATGCACGCTGTGTTGCAATAATCGAACATCCGCTTGAAAAGTAAACCTCAACGGCAAAGGCACGCTCCTCACTATTCCAACGCATGATGGCGACTGAACCGTGTCAGGACAAAACTTTACAGTATCCCCTCTTGAACGAGACCACTAGAGTTACAAATGCATAACTGTAAGACAAACAAATGAACATTCACATCTGTTTGTCATAAAATAGGATAAGAAATGCATAGTGATAAGAAGTAGTCATCGACTCCTACCACTTATGAGTCATGTGTATGTAAATGTAAGGATCAAAGTACGAGCCTGATCTTCTATAAAATGTCTTGCAAGATGGTCAGCTCGGCAGTTGTATTTGACGTATCGGAAGATACGAAAATAATAATAACGAAAAGAAAGAAATAAAATTCTAGCGCTCCGCTATGACATCAACTAACTGAGTGCGCGCATTTTAAAAAAGGAAGTTATGCTGCCGCACCCTGTACTTTCCAGCGGACGACACCCGGAGCCCGACTGAATTACCCGTTAGACTCTTGAAATTCTGCGAAAGGACTGGGGGACTGCGCTCATGGTGTTCCTTCTAGTTTTGTCGCAACAACTACACAGCACTGACATCGAAAGGTAGAAATTTCACACAGTCGAATCGAACCTCTATCCGACTTTGGCCTTTTTCGGATACACATACGAAGCATCGCTGCGTCGAGACTAATTGACCTAAAGAGATTTATAATAGCTAATAAATATTATAATTCGAATTGTTTAAGTATTCGGAAGGAGTTGTTAGTTGAATCAACGTTCTCAGCTTGGAGCCCTACAGATCTGGACAAACAGCTACATCTATCGAAGAGGTGAGTACCTTCTTAAATTTACCCTTAACAATAGGCTAGAAATATATACTGTAGGGGACACGTTAATATTCGCGGCCAACACCACAGTTGGAGGGTGTAGGTTGAATCTCGGGTCATAGAGTAATCAGGTTCGACATTGATGGCAACACGGAAGAAGACAGAGTAGTAAGGAATCTCAAGAGAACAGATTGGGACATATGGGTCATCTACAGATGGGCGGTGGTATCAGGGAAGAACGGCAACTGGAGGTAGTGATGAAAGCCCTCAGCAGAGTTGTCGTTCATACATATTAGGCCAGCTTTCCAGCTAATACAGTCAGAAGCCCGAAAATTCTCCAACCAGGCGAAACAAACCGGGAATCAGTCGACGTACAAAAAACACACTGACGACATATAGTCACGGAATCAACGAAGGAAAAGTGAAATTCTGTGGAGAGATTAAACAAACTGCAGAAGCGTCCAGGCTACATAAGGCTCCAAAAATGCCGCAAAAATACTACCGAACGTAGTCGCAAATCAATACTACTAACTGCCTGACTCGAGCAGAGTGAATCTAGACCTTCAAAAAGTTGTTTGTCATCTCCGTTTAATCTGGTCCTCAAACCAAATACCGAATGGCGACCGTGTGGGCATTACAGACGCTCGAAAGCTCAAAAGATTCCAGACCGGTTGATAAGATTGACTAGGTTGACCCAGACCAATGTGCGAGGTCAGTTAAAAACAGCAGGATCACTCTCGAGACCATTTAACATCAACAACGGTCTAAGACAAGAGGATGCCCTATCTTGCGTTCTTTTCCACCTGGCCCTGGAGAAAGTAATTCGAGATGCAGATGTAAAAGCGAGAGGCACTGTCTTCTTCAAGTCCACCCAACTACTGGCTCACCCTGACGATATTAATATCATGGGAAGAACCACCTGCAATGTACAATCTACCTTCATCCAGATCGATCGGGCGGCGCGAGATCTTGGGCTGCACATTAATGAAGGCAAGACCAAGTACATGGTGGCAACGTCAGCACCAAAAACTAAAGAACGAACAATATAGACTCGCACTGACCAAACGGGAAGAATAAAGATAGGAGACTACAACTTTGAGATCGTTGAAAATTTCTCGTATCTAGGGTCGAAAATCAAAACCGATAACAGCTATGAGGATGAAATCCACGAATGGTTGTTGATTGGCAATAGAGTCTATTTCCGCTTACAAAACCTGATTTGCTCGAAACGTCTCACCATAGGGCCAAAACTATGATCTTGCCAGTTCTCATGTATTCCTCGGAGACTTGAATTCTTAGCAAGAAAAATTGCGAACTCTTGACCGCCTTGGACAGAAGAACCTTCCGATAAATTTTCGGACCACTACAAGGAAATGGGCGATTCCGTAGCCTACATAACGACGAAATCTATGAGCGATACCGTGACTGTCAGGTTGTGGATGGAATCCGGTTCTACAGGTTGCGATGGGCGGGTCACTTAATCCATATGGATAAGGATGATCCAGCTCGGAAAGTCAAAGATATAGTCAATGTCTACGGTAGAAAAAGAAGACCAGGCAGATCCTGCCTGAGATGGAGCGATGGCATAAATCAGAATGCCTGCATGAGGAAAATACTCATTAGAGAAGAGCTCAAAGCATTAGCGAAGAAAGTTTCTAGGACTAATAGAGTCCAGGTAAATCTCTACCATCTAAAATCCTATGGACAATTTCCAAGGATAACATTGAAATGGTTCTAGCCTAACGAATCTGTGCGTATTGGGGGCAGATTCGTGCTCCGTAAGGAGAAGGATCCTGATTATTTGGAATTCCTCCTGTGGAAAGTTAGGAGCTTGTATCATTATTATTATTATTATCATTTCGAAAGTTTACTGTTACCAAAACATCAACAACACCTCAGATAGGGATTGACCTCACCCGAAAGACCTGTGGCTATTGAAAATTGACTATGTTTGATTTCCGGAATGATTGCCCGCTCCTCGGCAACGATATCGATGGTCTTCATAATGCTCGCTTTCTACAACTCGAGCTTTAATTCCACGATATAAGGTGGTCATTCTGAGCTTAAGCGAAGTAAGATCGAGGATCCTTCCAGAGTGATACTCTTGACCTCGCGGCAATGTGCTTTTGAACTCAGGAAAGCCAAGTTTTAGCTGACGCGAATCCGGTGTCGGGGCCCAGCAATCTGATTGAATACTTCGCGATCAGGTGCATAACAGAAAAGGCGCTGGTATCGATCTCGAGCGGCTTCACCATCTGATGATCGCTTTCTGGCGCTTACGTGTTGCCCCCACCACTTCCTGCCGAGTTGGAGAGCTACAATCGCATGCCAGGTATACTGAACAACTCCCCCTAAGAATATCGATGGAATGTCAACGAAACTGGGAAAGGGGATCGATGAACGCAAGGGATCGGAAAATATAATTTTAAGTTGACTGTCCTCGGAGGGAAATAAATTTCTCTGAAATTCGGACGAAAATACTTCCCAGCGTATAGTTGAAAAGATCCAAAGATGTCCGAAATGAATGTTGTAACCCACGTTGGGCGCAATTTATAATTACTTAGTCTAAGTCGGCCAAGATGGCTTGTTAGGATCCTAAGTGTTTCCCCACACATGACCTTTTTGCAAAATGACACGTGAGGGATTGAAGTGTTCAAGGGACTCCCTACCTTCATGAGCCTGAGGTTAGCACAGAGTAAGTGCCTACCGAGGGGACATTTCAGTGGAGCTACAGTATTTGTAGGCGAATCCAAAATCTATATTTGTTCCACTTTTTTTTACTCTTTTGATCATATTTTACATTTTATATTTATGAAATGGCAATGCGTAAAAAAGCAGTCCCAGAGTCGTCTGCACTTCTACAGTAACTACCTATATAGCAGCCAGTGAACGGTTTCTATTATCAATATGTAAGTACGAAGCATACCATTTTGCCTAGCACCTTTTTGATTCGATTCCGATTTTTCCAAATGAGTTCATAAACTATTCCATTCCAAAAGGCTTTGTTGCAATACCATTATCTTAGGCAACCCAACATCTTTGAATTTCATTTGCCATCCCTCAATTATCCTTGTCATGTTCGAAATTTGACAGTTTTCGTTGAACCCAAATTTTTTTGTTCACCAAAGTGGAAGGAGGCGTTAAAGAAAGCATAGTCCTGTTTAAAAATTCAGTTAAACACCGAACGCTGAAAAAACCATTTTTGAATTCTTACATATGTATAAATGTGTATGTACAAGGACTAACACCTTTGGAAAATTTCTATATTAGTAGAGTCACATAAGCCAAGGGAAGTCGACCTATATTTCCATAATCTTTAATCGCAGGTAATTAAACAAAAATAGATAGAGAAACCAAAGTACTATTTTAAGATGTTAATCTTTTAGAAGATCAAAATTCTATAGTAGCAGAAGGGAAGGAATATGGTGTGTAGGTATTCGACATCCACTTCTGCCATTTAAGATTTAAAAGGCCAATTTGAAAAGCTACCAAGTAAGATATCACCTCCACCTCATCATAAATCAACGAATTATTAGTATAGTACCGATTATACAAATGTACATACAAATGTAAGGAGATACACATTTGGATGCATAATTGTGATTTCATATCCACATCCTTAATTTATGCAGAAATCACCTCGGGATTCAGAGGACCTTAAGGTAGTCCTACAAAATATTTAACAAAAGCGATGGCAGGCCGGGATCATAACAAGGGAGGTTCAGATAGCAACACGTGGCAGATTTGCACAGGTAAATACCGTGAAATGCTTAGCCGCTTTATTTTCCGAACTGTGCTGGGAACATAATATACATATGTAGATAGATGGATTTAAATGCGATAAGTACTTTCAGAGTTGATTACGAATTATGCTTTGTGGCCATCAACATACGAGGACATGTGCATATATCCGCTTTTGTTAATAAAAGTCGGTAAAGCTCTAAATCACACAAATGCTCAGGGCGGAGGTGTATGATCCGCTCAACTTGCTTCATTTTGACTCTGACTTTCTAATATTCTAAGTGTGTGAATGGATTCATTATTGAGATTAATAAGCAAGAAATGAAACATTCATATTTTGCTTTCATAATTACTCAAACACGTGGATTTTCGTGGGTGGAAGTGAAATTCCTACTGCTTCCAGAAACCTAGCACGTTAATCAAGCAACTGTTTCCAGACGTCCACATACCGTGGAAAAGACCCAAAAGGATTGAAAGTAGGTCCCATCTGAATTGACAGAAAAAAACATCGAAACAAGAAACACAACTTGGAAGGCAACTTCTCTATCGAAATGCAGTTTCATCCAAGATATCCAATTGGTCTGACCCGCCAAATTTAGCTCCACTTTGGCCAGTCCTGAGTTCATGCTCGCATCATATTTATAAATCGATGTATATAAGGGGGCAAATGACACTTTGTAATCATTACGGTCACGTTGCCTTCAGGGGCAGAAGTGAGGTAATTGGTCTATTTTTTGAATTCCTAAAAGAATACTCTAATTCGCTGACAGTCCAACCGTAGCTGAAAAAAAAAACGGATTTCCTCCGATTATCGAAGTTAAGCGCTGGAGGGTGTAACTACTTCTTAGATGGGAGACCAAATGAAAATATTTAATTTTATTTTTCTTTTAGTTTCTTTAGTAAATTGTAAACCATATTTAGTTACTCGAGAAAAGATGCTCAAATTAGAGTATAAATTAAGTGGCAGCATTTTCTACACATGACTTCTGTAAGCTTATCAAATAATGGTCCAGGGTGCAAGTTTAAAGAGAAATACAGTCAATTTTTGTCGAGTAACAATAAAACTTCATTCTCGAAAGACAACAATTAAATAAAAGGGAAGATTCGTCGTGATCTTTGTTAAGGCGTAATACTCGCTGAGGATGATTGCCTTTTCACTAATAAAGATATCCCATATCTTTCGCAATCATATCGCATGTCGGGTAATGTGCAAAATGCTAGGGTATTGCGTTCGGTCGTAACTAAATTCCCCTTTTTCTTCAGCCTTTGTCCTGTTCAAAAGCGGGGTCGGCTCGTCATGATCGGTTTTGCCATTTGACTCTATCAAATGCTTGATCGCTAAGTTTTTGAATACCCATCCAGTTTATCAAGTCACCGTTGTTTCGGTCGCCACATAGTATCCTTAACTCCGAATCTAAGAAACGACCTTTTCCCCCACGTTAATTTAGAAATTTTCAAACATTATGAAAACGATCATTAACCTTTCTTGTTTTTGCTTGCATGTAGATCTAATCACTTTGTATATTACAAAATGCATGGTCTGCGTTTATTTGTGCTGGGGGAGAAACTATAGCCTCTGGGTAGCCAGACCGTGGTGGCTCATTGTACTCGATTTCCCCGTCTAAGAGAATACCCCAAATTCATTAACATATCGCAGGATTCCTTTAGTAGGTGTGATGCCCCTCTTTGCAATTGGAGCACACCAGCACCAAAGATTTGCTATCTAATGCGTCCATAGGCGGGGCATTCCGCTTTATCATTACAGAAGGGACACGTATCATCTTGAATAATTCCTATTCTGAACATATGTCCAGCTAGTGAATTATGGCCTGTCAGAATGCTTACAATACTTTTGCAAGTCCTTCTGCTTTTCGACAGGATAAACTTTGCGGTATGCCTGTTTGGTTCTGTCAGGAACAGTTTAGTCTGTCTAGCAGGGTTTAAGCTCTGTCACCTGTACTTCCTCTCAGTTTATGAAGACAGCCTTAGTCAATGCTACTGATACTAACTTGCTGGCTCTGGTCCTGGCAGATTGAACCCTCTTTTGCTAAAGCATACGAGATTTCATTTGTTTCTACACCGAAATGACCATGTACCCAGGATAGTTCCACCGTATTGAATCTAGAGATAGAATTCAAACAGTTTCGGCATTCCTGAACGATTTCCGAGGTGATCAAAGGACTACTTAACGCCCTTAATGCATCCTGCCGATGCGCCTGCCTTTCAACCGTCAGTCACCCAGTTTGCCGTCCTTAGGATCGCATGTACTTCAGCTTGAAAAATCCTTGCATATTGTCCCAAAGGAAAAGCCCACTTTTCATTTTTATTCGGGAGTTAGACTCCGGCTGCATTACTAACGCTTATTGCTGGCTAAGGCGAAATTTTATGCATGCAATTCGAATGATGGGTGAATGTTGAATCGATAAAAGATGGCTACGCCGGTGCTTTAGAGTAAGTAAGAAATAGCAACGAACGAACTTTAGCCAAGAGATTTGTAAAAAGTGTAGGCTGACGTCTGCGATTTCATCAAATTTACATCAATCATCCGCGTTTTGGTTTGGACGTATAATTTGCAAATATTCACCGTTTTAGGCTGATGCTAAGCGAAAAAAAGATATAGTTTCTCTTGATTTTCACCTGGCTTAGGAATCCCGCATATTCGAAGTAGATGGAGGATTTCTCAAATGGATGGTGAAGGTTAGTACATTTATCTGAAAGTGTGTTATTGTCGTTATCCAATAACGCCGAAAGTAATTCGGTTATATGGGTGAAATGTGAATTATGACGCCGAGATTTTGCCCACCCTTATATCCATTGGTTCCCAAGCCGGGTTATGAGTCGTCTGACTTGGTGACTGAGTCGGGCTCCCTTAATACACAGCACGACTTCGAAACCGCTAATCGTGGGCGGTTCGACCTCTAGACGACTGTTTCCCCACAATCTGTAGCGACCATTTCAGCAGATTCGTGTAGGCAGCGTATAAAGTGAAATGAAGAAATCAACCTCTTCATCATCCACTTCTACTATGAAATAACGGCGGGGGCGGGTACGACATCTTACCGCCCCTTGTAGCACCAGAGATTCGTCGAGCGTTTCCCGCAATTCGCACACGTGACTGTGCAGCGAGTCGCAGAGCAGTACCGCTCATTGCGACACAATCCCGGCCACCATCAGGGAGCGTGTTCGACTTGAGGTCATCAGGGAAACTGGTGACAGAGATTCGATGGGGGCTGAGGCGGCGGCAGGCAACAGTTTCAGTCCTCGCCGAAGCACTCTCTCCACTGTCCAGTTAAGGTTTCAATGATGAGATTCCATCTCGGCTGTGTGCTAATATGTCGCTGCTGCAACTACAATCACTTGTGTATTGTGGTGCAGTTGCGGCTATCAGATTGCACGGTCAGAAGATTCGCTCTCGTGTTATTGCTTTGAGTGACACAAAGAGATCCACCATGGAAAATTCGTCCGGAACGTCGGTGGGACTCTCTAAAGCAGGACATTGCTAGACTGATTCAGATTAGCAATGGCAGTGCCAGCCGACAGGTGAGAAATAAAGTGCAGAGGTTTACCGGAACTATGCCAACCCCAGTGAGACACCCGTGGTTGAAATTCTGGACATACTAAAGCAGAAAATTTCTATCACATGCAGTCGGTTACGACGGTATGACGAAAGTCATTGCAGATCTGTCCAAAATGCAACATACGCGAGAAACCAGCGTAGCCTTTTGAGATCTCACAACGAATCCCAACAGAGTGTGCAGGCAGTACAGTTTTCGGTGACGGAAGCGAAAGAGTATTGAGGTGGACATCGGGGAAACTGGTGACCAAGTGTCGATAGGGGCAGAGGCGGCGGCATCAACAACACCACGCCGCACTGCAGGCAACAGTTTCAGTACTCGCCGAAGCGCTCTTCTATACCGTCCAGCTGAGGTTTCCGCTGAGGTTCGGGACGAATTCCAAAGAGCGTGTATAGAATTCTCGGATATGGATCCTTTGCATAGACCAGGTATTCCCATGCTCTATGCATCTCCAGCAACTCCGGGAATTCTATAATATCTCAAATGAATGATAAGATTGCATCTCGACTGTGTGCTGATATGTCGCTGCTGCAACTACTCACTGGTGTATTGTGGTGCAGTTGCGGATATCAGATTGCATGGTCAGAAGATTCGCTTTCGCGTTATTGGTTTAAGTGACCGAAGAAATCCACCATGGAAAATTCGAATTCAGGTCATTGTTTCGAGGCCAGCGTTAATGGAATTGTTCGTAACAGTTGAAGAGAAAGCATTGGCGCCGAACAACTTCAACTTGATGCTAGCCTTGAGGTATCTCCGTTTTAACCAAAACAACGAATTTTAACCAAAACAACGAAGACGCTAATGCATCGGGTGACATCAAGCTCGATACTACCATCGGCAGAAAAAATGCCACCAAGCTAGAAAAATTGATCGAAACTCTCTATGTTTTGCCCGTTAAATTTTGCTGCTTCAGTCAGACTTGCCTCTCTTTTCAAATACAGCACCAATCGGCCAATAACCATGTGAGAGATGAACAATGTCATCAATATAATCGATACATATATTAACAAAGAAAGATGTTAAGATCAATTAAAAGCTTCCACGTCCTCCGTACAAGTCGAGAAGGGGCATCCCTGGCGTACCCCGCTTTGGACCTCAAATCTAGGACAAGAAACTAGCCTGCTTTCTGTCGATCAAGCGTTCTAGTTGTTCCTTGCCACGTTCTAGTATTATTTCAGCTACTATCTTTCGGGCGGAGGGCGCTCGCTGATACTCCTCTAGCTGTCGCACCCAAGACAGGTGCGTTCTTTCAGAATCTCAACGATAATCCCCTCCTTCCACTCCTTAGGAAAGTTCTACGATTGTCAGCATTTCCGCACTAGTAGAAGTAGCTGTTCTGTAGAGGCTGCGGGAGCTGCGGTGAATATCTCTGCGGAGAGACCGACAAAGCCGGAAGCTTTACTCCGTTTGAATGCATTTCTTTTCCATTTGGAAGAGCAGTCTCCGCATGTTAGGGTAACTAGCCATTTCATCCACAAGAGGCGGAACTGCACAATAAATGATACTTTTAAGAACAGTGGTGAAGTGTTCCCTCCACTTTTTCAGCTGCTCGTTTATGTCTCTCAAAGGACCATCGAAATATTTACTACTAAATGCAAGTTCTTTCTTGATGCGGCTGCAGTTCTAAAATCGCAGCGGGAACTTCTGCTTACCTGACTAGCGTATGACGCCCCTTTGGGACTTGGTCGACTACCTACTCAACACCTGAGAAAAGTCGTCGTTGGTGCATAGCACTATACACTTGTGATGGATGTTCTTTAGCTTGGCCATAAATGTTGCAGTCAGAAATCTGTGATAAATGAGCTTCCACGTCAAAAGAGCGTCCTTTGCGGCAGCCGTCAGAAACAACTCCACACAGGATTCGCTACCATTCGTTTTCCATAGCATAAAAGCACATTGCCCTAAGTGTGGCAGAGTCCCACTATCTCACTTCGCTTATTCCCAAAATATGCAGTTTTAATCGTTGGAATTCTCGGTCGAGTCGGAGAAAGCGAACATTCTGAGGGCATTCTAGAAAACCTACAATAATCCGTTTTCGATAGCCAAAGTTCTTCGGCGTAAGATCAATCTCCATCCGAGGCTTTGTCGGTTTTTCGGTAGGAGTAAAGTTTCGCAATTTGCAGGTTGCTAGTCCAAACATTTTTATCCCTTTTAATTGCTTTTTATGACAAGAAGGCCTGACTTTGGGTGCATCCTAAAGATCCAATTCACAGCTATAGAAAAGGAAATTGAGTCATGGATATTATATTTCAAAAATTGTCCCATCCAAATTACTAAAATATATAAGTTTAGTATAGTTTCTTTCTTTCTCTTCTATGGTGAACCCGGAACAAACTCTTATGGCTACGGAAGGCCATACGCAACAGCATAGGCAAGCAAAGCGCAGGTCTTAAGAGTTGGACAATCTCAGAAAATAACTCCTTCACAAAATAAAGATGATGAGTAGGAGACCAGAAGATGTACTTCCATAAGTTTGACCTTCAGAACTTAAATAAACCTATGCCCCGGAAAACAACTAGCCAATCTCGACTTCTACTAAAATGAGCTTAGCATACAATTGAAAACTACCCATCCTGGACACAAGTACTTAACGTAAAAACGAATTACTTTGCGGTAAATGGCCTTAAAATGTTAACTGGAGCAATACAGACAATAAGTTTTCAGTCTGACGATATAGAGAATGAAGGGGACTTCATCTATTTTGTATGGTCATCACTATGGGGTCGCCAATTCGAAGAGTTTGGGTATTCCTTGCCGTCCTATAAATTCACTGCATCAAAAGGATGCCGTTATATCTCAACGCCATCGATTTCCTCCAATATAGACAAAACGGAACGGTCAAATAGGCACTTTCCGCAGAGAAGGAAGGCAATAGACTGATTATCTGAGCCGAAGCTATTCGTACGACTCCCCATCGATGTGCCCAAGAGGCTTTCAAACAATCTCAATTCAATGGATCCTGCTACCGGTTCCTTCTGCAGCGTATCGTCATTTCCTAAGAGGTGGGCAGAAAATAGACGAGTGAACCCGTTGACCAAACAACTACTCGCCCCAACTCGCTACGCTATCCCATTCTATGTTGATTCTAAAAGGATTTACGTCGTACATAAAGTTCACTGTGTATGTTGAATTAAGGACATAATGCGCCATACACAACTCTTTACGGAAATTCTGAACGAGTAGAGAAATCACGTTATGGATCATTTACTTTTATTTTTCAATATTTTTTTAGATGGACTTCAAGAATAACCTTCGTCCTTTGGCCGTTTCTCTCCCTATCGTCCTTATTGTCTGATACCGATTTATAGTGAGAAAATTATTACGTATTTACGGTTATTTAATGATATCCAGTTTGATTATTTTCCTCAGTGGCTGTCGTTTGAAAATCAAATCTAGAAAGTTTCAGACTCCTGTTAGATAGGATGTATATCTACGCATATACATATGTATGTATTATATATATTGTAGATGCTACTAGGTTGATAATTTGCCTGAATGGTGTTCATTTTAGTGTGTCTGGCTAGTACGGAAAGTCTCGTCAAACCTGGAAATAAGTGCCTAAATTTCCCAATACTCCAGTGGATAATTCTCGATTTAAGCTGCTTAAAAAATGTTAAAAAAATATTAGCTTCTCGGTGTCAATTGTAAGAAAATTACATAAGGGTTCGTCGTCTTCTCCGCAGCTCCCTCCCTGTTGGTCAGTCGGCCTCGCTGTATTTCCTCTGGACTGGCTGATTTATAAGTGTCTCTGTCTCGATTATTTCCTGCTATTGTTATAAATGCGAGTAAGTCCACGATATCTGGAGTTATTTGCTAGCTGGTGTGTGTGTGTTTGAGGAGGGGGAGAGGCAAAGCCGCTGAGCGCTCAGACCTTAATGGTCCATTGTACCCAATATCCCGGATTCATTTATGTATCGCAGGATTTCCGTTAGTGGATGTGATGCTACCTGCTGCAGTTGGAGCACATCAACACCAAAAATCTGATGTCTGATACGTCTGTAGGCGGGAAACTCGTATAGAAAATACTCAGTGGATTCCGGCTCCTCATTTGAGGATGGACACGTATCATCTTGAATAATTTCTATTCTGTACATATACCCAGCTAGTGAATTATAGCCTGTCAGAATGCCCACAATACTTCTGCAAGTCTTCCTGCTTTTCGACAGGATAAACTTTGAAGTATGTTTATTTGGTTCTTCCAGGAAGAATTTGGTCTGTCTAGCAGCATTAAGGCTTCGCCACCTGCCATTATGGGAAGCTTCTTCCCACTTTTTGAAGGCAGCATCAGCCAATGCTACCGACACCCCAACTGCTGGTTCCGGTCCGGGCATGGCGAAAGTTGAAGCCTCTTTTGCTAAGGCATCCGAGATTTCATTTCCCTCCACAATGACCAGATACCCAGAGTAAATCCGCCGTATTAAATCTAGAAACAGAAATCAATCGGTTTCTACATTCCTGAACGATTTTTGAAGTGATCAAAGTACTACTCAACACCATCAATGCAGCTTGACTGTCGCTACAGATTGCGATGCGCCTGCCCTTCAACCGTTCGTCAATCATCCAGGTTACCGCCCTTAGGATCGAATACACTTCAACCTGAAAGACCATTGTATATTGTCCCAAAGGAAAACCCCACTTCTCGTTTTTATTCGAGAAATAGACTCCGGCTCCCGAACCCTGTTCTGTTTTTCAGCCAGCGGTGAAGAAAACTTCCGCATATTCCTCCACGCGTACCTCTGGTACTTCCCAGTTCTCTCTACACCTTAGGGTAACTTCATATCTTCTACCAAACAGATGTATGGGGACACGAGAATCGGAAGGCATTGTATGAACTGGATTCAGTACTCCCAGTAACTCTTCCAGTGCTCTGTGCCCCCCACATCCATTGTTTCCCCATAGATCTAATCGAATTAGTCTATGAGCTGCTCTCATTGCAATGCTTTGCTACAGCATTTAGAACTGCACCGAATGACGTGCTCATGGCACCCGTGAGTCGTGCTCATGACACACAGTTCTTTGCAGTGGGGCTAGTTTACGGTGAAAACCTTTTTGTCTCACCTTAACCCATCACACTACAGATGCATAAATGGGCATCGGTCCCATGAGGCTTGAGGCCCCATGTTGAAGCAAAAGTCCGTCTGCACAGCCCATAAGCTCTTTTCATCTTTACCTCTACATGTTTGTTCCAAAGAAGTTTTTTATTTAGAGTGACTCCCAAATATTTCACTTCTTCGGAGAGTTGAAGGGTGGTACCCCTCATCTCAGGGAGGCAAAGACCATTCAGTTTCCTCCTTTTTGTGAATAATACCATTCTGGTCTTATTTGGATTTACCGAAAGTTCATGCCTGAGACACCAACTGTCAATCAAATCAACGGCGTGTTGTGTATTTCCACACACCGTTCCGAGACCTCGACCAACAGCCATCACAGCCATGTCATCCGCTTAAGCTTGAATATGTATTGGCAGATTTTGCAGTTCGCATAGTAGTGATTTGATCAGTATACTCCACAGAAGTGGCGATAGCACACCTCCTTGAGGGCAGCCCTTCGGAGTTTACGTTGTTAAGTAGCGATCAACACCCACTTCAGCACACAACAATCTCTGCCTTAGCATAGCATAGACCAACTTAAATCAAGTTTCACCATGCTCCTTAGCGGCATCACAAAGCTTTTGGAAAGGCGCACAGTCAAGAGCCCCTTAAATATCCACGAATAACCCCATCGCGTACTCACCCTTCAGAGTTGCATCCTCTATGTTTGAAATCAAGGAATGAAGAGCAGACTCACAGGACTTTCCACGTTGGTAAGCATGTTGGTTTTCATTTAGGGGGTGCAACTTTAGCACCTTCACGCGAATGTGACGCTCGACTAGTCTCTCCACACATTTCAGCGAAAATGATGTTAGGCTGATTTGCCTGAAGTTCTTTGGATTAGAATAGTCATCTTTCTCAGGTTTTGGTATCAGGACTACCTTCACCTTCTGCCAAGATGAAAGCATCTAGCCCAGAGCAAGACATCCTCGAAAAATATTTCTTAGAAGTTGCTCTGAACTCCAACAGAGACACGAAGCGGTTTTGACACACCCGCCATACTTCGAACTTTTGTTTTGTGTTCTATACCCTCCTTTAGCATCGCTGGGTAGATCCATGCGAGGTGCTTTAAAGTATTCAAATGATAGTATAGCAGCTCTCACTTTTTCATTGATAACAACCGCTCTTGCAGTATCCCAATTCCCCTTGCAACACCTTCGTGTTGAAGGGTTTGCAGAAACCGCCAAATCACCTCTTCCCACTTCTGACACCCATTCTCCCCGGTGGTGTACTTCCAAGAGAGTCTGTATAAATTCAACTTTGGAGTTCGTGAAAGTACCATCTGGTTTTCTAAGGGAGGCCAACCTGACAGACTCATCCTCATTATGGACTCTGCACAACCTGGAAGTCTCTCTTCCATCTTCCAGTCCCTCACAGTATGCTCTAAAGGAGTCTCGTTTTGAACGTTTTACGAACCTCTTATATTGACACTGTGAGTTCCGGAAACTTAACCAGTCTATATCCTTATTAGTTTTGGAAGCACGATTTATAGGTCGTCTGGTTGATTTCCTGAGTCTTTGCACTGCTTGGTTTCATCATATAACCGTTTTACCCTTTGTGGGGTGCACCGTTCGCGGTCATCAGACCAGTTGAAGTGGTAAAATTAAACAGCTTTCAAGCAGTTCAAGGCCACTTGATTCTGCATACACTACCAGATCCCTTAGTTCTTGCACCGGCGGAGGGCACAAAGAATCATAGGGTAAGTAGGCAGACGCAACTATGACGTTTCTCCTCTTACCATTAACCTGGTATTGTAAGTTGACCTCAACAAGGTCCTGGTAACAGAATTGTTTCACCATGGTTGCCTCTAACAATTTTGACATAATAACGCAGGCCGCTCTGTCTCGAGGATCTTTCATCCAAGAGGATCCTAGTCTCGTTGACTGATCCAATGCCACAGATTCTGTTAAAAAACGATCCCATGTACCTTGAAACAGAATTATATACGGGCAGTCCTGCAACTTTGCCAGCTTTGCCGCCAGTAGATAAGAAGAAGCTTTGGCATGCTGCAGGTTGATTTGATTAAATCTTATGTTTGCAGTCATACGTGCAGTCTAATATGAAAACCGCCGCTAACTGGAAAATCTGCCGGGTTCAGTGTGAATCTCACCAGGTTTAACAGCTTGTCCTTATCTTCCGCCGAAAGTTCCGCTTTCTTGCATTCGATTTCTCTTGATATCCCCACACTTGTTGGTTTCCAACGTCTATGTCCTGATTCGCAAGAAACTTCGCCTTCACTCGCAGTGCATTCCGTTGTCGTCGGTTAGAAGTCCTCCCAGGTTCACGGAGTCCGGGTTGCATAGGTCTGTTTTCACATACCGGCGTTAGGCCAGTTGCGTTCACATTACCAGCTCCCTTTCTTCCGTTTTTTCCGGGTACAGGCGGAGGTGAAGGTTCTGACAGACAAGCCTGTAGTCCCTTCTCCTTTGCGGCCAAAGTTTCCTTCTGCCTGGCCTTCTTCCCCCGTATTTTAGAAGGGTTAGGCAACAGTGTCATTGACAGGCCCGCTGTAGTCAGATTTCCAGTTCCCCTCATTAAGGGAGTTGCTATACTATCCTTTTTCACTGACCGCGCCGTAGATATCGCGCGTAGGTTTTCCACTGAGTTGGAGAGCCTATCTTCCATAGATTTCTCCGTGGGGAACATGAATTAGGTGAGGCTTCCAAAATTCGTGCCTCGGGCACGACCTGATTTCCCAGATTCGAGGGTGGATTCAAAGTCTGTGACTTCCTACCACTTGGAGAGTTACAATCCTCTGTTTCCATCTTCATATGTTTTTGGACACTCTTAGTGTAGTAGTAAACTACTACAGGCTCCCCCATCACGACAAGGTGGTGTCCGAGGGGGAGATATTAGTAAATAGTAATTAAACAGAATGAAGTACGGGATTAACCTCATAGTAGCTCGGTTACTCTTCTACTTTTGCATATGTAGCAAATGAACCAACAAAGCTGCAATCTGAACACGGATCAAACCACAGAACAGTTAATTTATTCAGCCTTTCACCTGCAGGACTAATCTGATTTTTCCAGCTTTATACTAAACACATCTCCAGCCATCTATTATGTAATTCCCGCTTGTGAAAAGCCTTTTTGCGGAGGCAATAAAGGACCATCGCTTACGAAATAGCCTTTACTGAAACTAACAAATGACGTTTTTCCTGGATTATTTCACTCTTTCTCGTTTTAGTATGAATCCCGGCTAAAGTAGGAACCACGACACAAGTGCGACACACGATGCTAGTGACATTTTCTAACGAGCAAACAGCCAACCGACGATAAACCTCAAGTAAACCCAAGATAGATACAGAAATTCTTTATTAGAGAGCATTTAAAGGAGGTGGACAGAAACTGGATGCGTAAATGTTCCCACTTTGCGGATACAGCAGAATACCTTTAGTCGGGCTTATGTTGCCCATGTCCATTTTTCCATTGTTGTATTTCATGTTGTGCATGTCCACCCGCCCCTCATTTTCTCGTACCTAGCGCCTTTTTGTCCAATGATTTATTGTTACAATCGAGAGTAAAAGTCCGCTCCTAGGTCCTGTTTCTTCCAGCTACATTTACTTTCCCTCACTGTCGACGAAATATGTCGTTATAAGGTATGGCTTCACAGGCCAGGGGTTCAAGAAAAATTGAGAGAAGCGTGAGGATGAATCAAATAAGTTAGTCGAAGCAAGTGCTGTAGACTAGGAAAAGATAGCGCATAGTTCAAATGCGGAGTAAAATGTTACAAATCGCAGGAAATTACTCTAAACGAGTGCTGAGATAGGCTGAAGACGCTTTTCGACTAGGTAAGCTTTTTCGAATTTCATGGTCTATCCCACCGCCCCTTCAGGTGAAAGACCGATTTCGTTACTGTAGTTAATTTTTAGAAATTTATATACTGAAAATTGATCATATAAATATACATAATGAAATAAAAGTAAAATGCAATTAAAATGACTGGGAAGCAAAGATATGCGAATGTGCAAACCAAATGATCTCTCTAGAAACTGACAACATCTGTTCGATCAAGAAGGGGTAACAGGGCGGGGTCACTATCCCATCATTACCAAGGCAATAAAACGGACCAGAAATTCCTTTAGAAAATTGTAACCTCATGCGTAAGAAACAGGTAAAATCTATACCTACCCCCATAGAAATATACTGTTATCAACTTTATTTGCGCAGATATCGATATGGAGGTATTTGGTGGTCTACAGTCGAATGAAGGCCCCATTATGATTTGTTCCCGCGTTTCGTTTTATCTGTCGTTCCCGAGAAAAGTAACTTTGGTAGACAGACAGAGAGGCACATTTAATTTTGCAGGAATTATCCACATTGTTGACTCCTGTGAAAACAACTTAGAAAACTCTGATCAGAGCCATCGTCGTTCCCACAATTGCCAAGTGTGTAAGCACCCAGAGAGCAAGGAACAAGCGCAGTGCCCGTCTCGCAACGTTCTTTTAGTTACGCATTCGCCTGGAAGTGCACAGGAACCGCGCAAACGTCCACAACGAACCCAGTGCCAACACAGTATCTTGAGGAAGTGCTCACGCCGGCCACGAAACGTTCCTCCCGTCTCAAATTGCGCCGAATGTTTTCGTGGCAATTCGTTTTGGCTGACATTAACAGCCCCATTTTAGGAGCAGGCTTCCTGTGCCATTATGGGCTATTGGTGGACCTGCAGAATAAAGCCTTCATAGACACCGCAAGCTCTTTGGAATTGGCAGAAAAAAAAAACCCCCAACGCAAACGACGCTCTTTCTATTGTTATCAAGGACATTGCCGACCATTGCAATCGTGTTATCCTTCGAAAATATCGTAGCATCACTACTGAAAGTAGTTTCTCCCAGCCGATTAAGTATGATGTGCAGCACCACATCAACACTATTGGCTCCCCGATCTTCTCAAAGGTGCGTCCTCTATCACCCCAGAAGCTAGCTGTTGCAAAGAAAGAGTTCAATTATCTCACGAAACAGGGTATATGTAAAGCTTTCCATAGCTGTTGATCATTTCCACTCCATATGGTCCCTAAACCAAACGGCGAATGGAGGCCTTGCGGGGATTACAGACGGTTGAATGCTCAGACAATTACCCACCGATACCCTATTCTACTCATCCATGACTTCGCGTATTCTTGGCAAACTGCCGTGTTTTGACGACCTTGGATCTGGCCAACACGTATCATCAAATACCTGCAGCTCGCGAAAACATACAGAAAATGGCTATTTGCACACCTTTTGGACTCTTCGAGTTCACCAAGATTTGGTCATTTGGCTTGTGGAACGCAGCGTAGACATTCCAGAGATTCATTCACTTTGTCCTACGAAACTTAAACTTCTGTTTCGTCGCCCTTTCTCCCGAATCTGAGCATTTGGACCATCCTCAGTGTATTTTTAAACGTCTCGTTGAGGCCGGGCTCGTTTTAAACATTGAGAAGAGCAAATTCCTACAAAAGCAAATGACGAAATTCAACCAGATAAGGTTGAAGCAATCAAACACTTTCCACTGCTAACCATGGTGAAAAAGCTGTGAAAGATGAGACTTGTTAAACTTCTATCGTCGTTTCCTGCCCAAGGCCATTCATCACCAAGTGATCCTCAGCACTTACTTTCCTGGACCCAAAATCAAAGGCTCCCGCGAGGTTGCGTGATTTCCTAAGCCCGTCCAGGCTTTTGAAACCATCAAACAGCTGGCTGATGCTAAACTTCTGGAATTTCCTCGACCAGATGTGCACCCCTAACCGTATTCGTCGGTGCCTCAGAGACAACGGTATGCGCTGTTCTTCTCCAACGGGAGCACCAAACCTGGCAACCGTAGAGCTTCTTTTCGAAGCAACTAAACCCAGCTCAACGTAACTACAACACCTGTTACAGTGAGTTCTGCCGCGTACCTCTCTATTAAATAGTTCCATTTCACCTTTAAAGAAGGACGTTCATTGTGTTCATGCTCGTGCTTAAACAAAAGCTCGATAATGCGTCCCCTCGCCAACTTCGGCAAATAATCATCATAAGCCAGTTTACTTCCGACGTCCAACACGTGGTTAGAAAAGACAAATCGCTGCGAACGCTTCCTCCCCTCAAGAAGGTTATAGTCCCCGCCGCGCCGACTATACCTATACTCAGTGCCTGAGGACAAACTGCAAGTACAAGTTCAAGAACTTTCCTATCTTCTGCTCAAACTCTTGCTTACTCTGTGAGAGTTCAAACAAGGGATCTAAGCAATTTATTCCAGCCGCTTTTCGTAAGGAAGTATTCCACGCAGTGCACGATCTTGCGCGCCCAAACGTCAGGACGATGAACCGGCTTCTAGGCTTCTATGAACAAGGGTGTAAACTCTTGGGCCAGACAGTTCAGCGCGTGCCTGAAGTAGGCGTATTCCCTCGGCCGACAAAGCGTTTTCACACCATTTACCTCGACATAATTGACCCTTTGCGAGACTCGCACGGTTACAGTTATTGCCTCAAAATTATCGACAGGTTTACGCGATGGCCTGAAGCAACACCTCTGACTAATTTTACGGCACAATCATGTGTCGAAGCCCTCTGTCGTGAATGAATCCCGTGCATTGGTGTAGCAGCTGTAATCATCACAGACCAGGGAAAGCAATTTGAGTCTACTCTTTTCACGGAGTTAGGCAAGTTCCTAGGTTTCAAATGCGACAGGACCACGATGGAAAACTGTTGGAGTATGGAGCGATGGAAAAACTGTTGGAATATGGACATCAGTTTTACCACTTTTCATCAGCTTGGGTGAAACTGTACACGGCAATGAAAGAATTCGGTATCCCGACGAAATTGATAAGACTGACTAGACTAATTCTAACCAATCTGCGCTGCCAGATAAACGCAACAGGATCACTCTCGAAACCAATCAGCATCCACAACGGTCTAATATAAGGGAATGCCCTATCATGCGTCCTCTTTAAATCCGCGCACGGTTGGTGGCAGCCAACAGAGCCTATTTCAGCTCAGAAAAACTGTTCCTCTCGAAACGTCTCACCATAGGGTCAAAGCTCTTACTGTACAAGACTATGACCTTGTCAGTCCTTATGTATTCCTCGGGGACTTGGATTCTTAGGGAAAAAACTGCAAAATCTTGGCCGCGTTCGAGAAAAGAATCCTCCGAAGAATTTTTGGCTCCCTACATGAGGATGGACGTTTCTGTAGCCTACATAGCGACGAAATCTATGAGCGATACCACGACCGTCTGGTTGTGGATAAAATCCGAGTCAACAGGTTGCTGTGCACGCGTCACTTAATCCGCATGTATGAGAATGATCCCACCCGAAAGTCTGTAAGGGCAATATCTATGGTAGAAAAAGAAAACGAGGCAGATCCTGCCTAAGATGGCGTAGGCCAGGACGCCAGACAGCTTTTAGGGATATCGAATTGATGGACCTCGGCGCAAAATCGAGGTGCCTGGAGTTCCCTATTAAGGCAGGCTTAGACCGGATTCCGGTTGTTGCGCCGTTGATGATGATGATTCACTTTTAATCCAGGGCAACAAATATTCCACTGAGGTAATGAATTCTTCGTGGAGTAGGGATTCGAAATTTGCTCTAAGAAGGCTACCAACCAGCAAATTGTTGAATTACAGGACAGACATTACAGCTCGACCTTAAGGGCGTTGTCTGACTACGCGAAGCGATGGAAGTCACTATCTTTGGCTAGCCGACCAGTAGGTTGTCATAAAACTACGTGGCGCGAAAGGCTAGAGTAGAAGTACAGGCGTTTTGGTGAACCTTATGGAGAACTGACACTGGAACATGCGGGTTTTAAAATATAATCAGGGTCTGTTTCAGATCCCCAACCTAGAATTATGGGCTTCGTTGCAGGTTCTCTAATATTCAATGAAATAATATACTTTAAAACTATAACTTCCTGACAAGGAAACTGCAAATGAAAATTGTTCAGTTGTTTCGTTTAGCCTGAAATACATATTAGGGCCACTGGAAAAATTCGTATAGAACATTACGTAGCCAATAATTTCCACCTAATAACAAAACTTCCCTTCAAGTCACGTCCTTCAAATATTTCCCATCAAACGTTGAACAAAGTAGGCAACAAGAACCATCCAATAACCAGCTATGACTTACAATCACGCTGTTACACTAGCGACAGGATTAAATACTAATAGTCGAACATTATAGAAATCCTTTTGTCACTAGTTGGTAATCGTTTCTCTCTTCATTGTTTCTTTTTTGCTTCCCTTCAGTATCCTGCCGACTTTTTGCACGACATGCACAATTTATGGTGACAACTTAACTGGTCAGAAGGACACAGTTCAGATGATCGGAACACCGTGGGTCTTCGTCACTATCGTTATTGTTGGTCTCGTCAACGTCATTGTCGTTCTCGTCGACATCATCCACAAACAGGACATAGAATGACATAAACCGCGAAGTTAGTAACCATGTCACGTATAATCCAGACACAACAATCGAAAACGATAAAAAAGGATTTTTATCCGTTCGTTTTGACATATTCATTAACATGTTTATACAGACTTCAGTGTCCTTTTTGCTGTTGTTACTTTATCACTTCGAATGCTATGCGTGTCCTTTTGCCCGTACCGCAGGACGCGAATAAAAGCATGACCAAGTTGTAAGACATATTCAACCCTTTATCAAATTTACCGTACAATTAAAACACGGTAGCGCGTAAGACCTTCAAATATCTTTCGGTGATTTAAAAAGGATTTAGGTATCGAATCCCATTTCTCCTTGGGTTCGCCGTATGTCGCGGGGAACGCATAGTTTCGCGGCGTAAACTTTCCTTCCTTAAACCATACCTGGGTATTTAAAAGACGACTGCAATTAATGTAATTTATAGCAGGGGTTGTAAAAGCGCATTTCAGTGCAATATTTCCCGAGCCGAATCCATGCTTGTATCTTACGAACGCTGTGTACACGAATTGTTGAGCCAATCTTCAAAAAGACATCATAAATTGTCTGTAAAATGATTCGTGCATTTTTTCTACACATGAAGTGTCTTTTTACCTGTAATTAAGGACATCATGTTTTGAGACATTTGACATGTCTTGTCTTTATTGTCCCGGCCGGGATGTAGGGATGGCTTTCCTTCTGTGTTTTCGTTTTGTATCCAGTTTTGACCTTTTAGGGTGTATCGCGACTTCAAGGATACTTTGTGGGAAACCTCGGCAAAAACAAGTTTTTAATTTTTTGTTATGTTTCAAATTTAATGAAGCTTAAGGGATGAAATCTATTGACGTAATAACGATCCGTAGAATACACAAGAACAGCATAACTAAAATATTTATTCTTCTTCATAGAATTGCAACCCACTTCGAGCTTGACGTCCTAGATACGTTGCCTCACTTTTTTGGCGCAATGGCTACCAAACCCTTTTACGCAATAGTGAGAAGCTATCGATGTTTATAGAGCTTTCGTAAAATTTTCAAGATGTGCGGAACAATTTGCCTTCATCTTTTAGGTGTCCATGCCTCGTCCTCCGCCTTCGGCCAACCGATCCAGTAACGTCATATGCAACAATTTCCCTATTGCCTAAATTAAGCTGCTAGACAAATCGTATCCAATAGCATAGTGTTAGATGAAAAATTCAAGGCCAATGTTTATTTCACTAAATACTATATTCTCAAATACTTTATAAACACGTCGGGAAACCGGAAGCTTAACGTTTCAGGTATAAAAGGTTTGTGTTTCCCTATGTGAGGAGCAGAACGTTCTCCATTGGCTTATAGCATTGACCCGAGATATTGAAATCGCTCAGTTCTGGGCAGGTTACCACCATTGCCAGAACTCAGCGATTTAAATATTTCGAAGGGCAGATTACTGTCATTGCCAGAACTCAGCGATTTAAATATCTCGAGTCAATGCTATCAGCCAATGGAGAACTGCGTAATGAAATTGTTTCACGCATTAATGCAACTTGGATGAAGTGGCATTCCCCCGACTGGTATTCTTTGTGATCGACGTATCAACGCAGGTCCCACATCTAAAATTTACTGCAATGTCGTCTGTCTGCCGCTCTCTATAGTTCTGAGTGTTGGCCGACTATACAGGACAATGAACGGCGTCTTGCGGTAATGGGGACGAAGATGTTGCATTGCACTGGTGGCGTGACACGTTTTGATCACGTCTGAAATGAAAATATCCGCGATCGATATGGGTTTGGGCCGATCGTGGAAAAACTGTATGCAACTGCATGTATGGGGAGCCCCCTTTAAACTCCACCTAAATTGATGCCACTCGCTGTATGCGTGGGATTTCATAGCTCCCATCTGTCCACCAAATTTCGTTGGGATCGGTTTAGCCGTTTTGCAGAAAAATGCGTGTGACAGACAGACAGACATTGAATCGATTTTAATATGGTTTTGTTTTACACAAAACCTTAAAAACGGAAGCCTCGTTGAATTTCAAAATCAATAAAACTATTTCAAATTTAAATCTCTATACATATGTAGATCCCGTCGTGGTTGATTTTATCATTTTCATCCTTCACTCTGTTTGTGGCTGCCTCTGCTCCCCTCTGGTGTTCTTCCCGACTCCCACCCACGTGCCTTTTAGTTTGTCCTATGTAGGAAGTATCACAAATAGGCCAAGGTATTTGGTGGATACTATCTTTTCTCAAAGATCTTTCTTTACCTTCCAGCATTTTGATCTGATCATATAGTGTTTCGAAGCGACTTCATTCCTTCTGTTTCTCCCTTCGATTTAAGATGGGTTCAAACGCTGAGAATGAAGGTTCTCAAGATGGCCCCGAAAAGTGTCGAGCGCAAAAGCGGGAAAGTAGGAGGAGGTATATGCCAGCTATAAAGTTAAAGGATTTTAGGTCGCAATTCCACATATTCGGCCACGGCAGTACTATATCTCTAAAAAATTTCGTGGTCAACAAAGCGATTTGTAGATAAAGGTTGAAACATATAGTAGGAGAGGTAGAGCTACCAGTTGAAACCTTACGGTGAGCTCCCAACAAATACAAAGCTAGAAAGACAACTTCTTCTTTTTCTTCAGCCTTTATCCCGTTCACAAGCGGAGTCGGCTCGTCGTGATCGGCTTCGCCATTTGGCTCTATCGAATGCCTGATCTGGGTGCAATCTCGAGGCTTTCAAATCCCCATCCAGCGTATCAAGCCACCGTTGCTTAGGTCTGCCTTTTGGACGTTTACCATCGACTTCGATGTTCAGACCAATCTTTGCAAGTGAATTCTCGTTTGCACGAATTGCGCGACCATACCATCGAAGACGCCTCTCTCGCAACTTTTCCACGATCGGTGCAACCCCATAACGATCGCGGATATCCTCATTTCGGATGTGATCAAAACGTGTGACGTCACTAGTCCAACGTAGCATCTTCGTCTCCATTACCGCAAGACGCCGTTCATTGTCTTTTATGGTCGGCCAACACTCAGAACCATAGAGAGCGACTGGACGGACGACATTGCGGTAAATTTTAAATTTGAGACATTCGTTGATACGTCGATCACAAAGGACACCAGTTGTGGAACGCCACTTCATCCAGGTTGCGTTAATGCGTGAAGCAATTTCATACCGCAGCTCTCCATTGGCTGATAGCGTTGACCCGAGGTATTTAAATCGCTCAGTTCTGGGCAGATCACTGCTGCTGACAGTGATTGTGCCTGTTTCATGGGGATCGGTCGTCAAAAATTCAGTTTTGTTTAAATTCAATCTGAGACCGTGTTGCATGAGGCGATCATTCTATTTTTGAACAAGTTGCTCGAGATCATTTTTGCTATCAGATGCTAGGAAAACATCATCTGCATAAAGCAGTGTGTAGGGCGCTGGACGTTGGATATCTCGTGTGACGGTGTCAATAACAAGGACAAAGAGGAGTGGTGAGAGGACACTTCCTTGATGAACTCCAACAGAGACACGAAGCGGTTTTGATACACCCGCCATACTTCGAACTTTACTTTTCGGATCGTGGTAGAGCAATTGAACCCAGCGCACGAGTTCTTCTGGGACGAAGTGTTGTCGTAAAGCATACCAGATGAGTTCGTGTGGTACACGGTCAAACGCCTTCTCTAGATCCAGAAAGGCAATGTAAAGAGGGCTTCTCACGGTGTTTCTCCATGAGTAACCGCGCAGCGTGTATTGCGTCAGTAGTTCCGCAGTTCTTGACAAATCCGGCTTGATTCACGGTTATTTCAACGATTTCGCGAATACGGTTGTCAAGAATGCGTTCAAAAATCTTCATGGTATGGGAAAGTAACCGGATCGGACGGTAATTTGAACATTCTGCTGGGCTACCTTTCTTTTTCCATATTGGAACAGTAGTACTTTCTTGCCAGTCAGATGGTGTTCTTCCTTCCTGAATAACCCGGTTAAAGAATTCACTGAGCCACAGTGTTGGGTCCCAGCTCTTCGCTTTCCAGAGCTCAGATGCGATGTCGTCAGGTCCTGTTGCTTTCCCCGATTTCATTTGTTTTATTGCCTCCTCGACTTCAGTTGCGCTGACTGGTGGAACTGCTCCAAATGTCGGCAATGATTGTGGAAGTGGAGGATGAGCAAATTCTTCAGTTGAAATCTGCTCGAAGTATTCTCGCCATCTATCCGTTGCGGCTCGACGGTTGGTAAGCAAAGTACCGTTCTTGTCATTAACACAACAGAAGTGTTCGATATCCTGTGTGCGTTCATCACGGCTTTTAGCAAGTCGATACAGATCTCTCTCGCCATCCCGAGTGTCCAGTTTATCGTAAAGATTTTTGAAATGGTCCCCTCGGGTGACAGCGACCGCTTTCTTTGCTTCCCGGTTGGCATTCTTATAAATTTGCCAATTAGCAGGCGTTTTATCGTCGAGAAATTTGTGGTAGAGGCGTTTCTTTTCACGGACCTTCATTTCAACATTATTATTCCAAAGCCAAGTATCTCAGTTGATGTACCGCTTACCCGGCTTGGTGACCCCGAGGGTTGCAGAGGCCGCTTTGTGGATCGTGTCTTTCATTTGGTTCCATGATTTTTCCACATTCGTAATAGTTGGCAATCGTATGAGTGAGACCGTTTCTTCGTTCTTCTCACCAAATCGCCACCCTTTAATGCGCGGCGGGCCAGTGCGTTCCTCACGCCGTTTTATCGGCGGCTTAATTCGCAGGACAGCAATCAACGGCCGATGTTGAGGTGCGATGGTCTCATAGGGAACGACTTTGCAATCAGTGACAGTGGTAAAATGTTGGCGTCTTATGAGAATATTGTCGATTTGCGTTTTATTGTTCCCACTATAAAATGTGGGAAGATGAGACAATCGTTTGATGAACCATGTATTCATAAGTACAAGGTCATGGGTGTCCGCAAAATCGATTATACGTTCGCCACCTTTATTGCGCGCTCCGAACCCCTTTCCCCCATGGCACCTGTTACCGTCTGCCTTTTCACCCACATGACCATTAAGGTCGCCGGCGTCGTGCAGCAGGCACGTGACAAGTCTTTTCATCGAGAAGTTGCCAGAAGGCATCTTTCTCGGCATCAGGTCGGCCTGTCTGTGGTGCATACGCGGTGAAGAAGTGAATAGTGCGATCAGCTGATATAATGGTGACCTTCATTACCCGATCATCAAATCGTTCGACTTCTTTAATGGCATCACGGAAACCCTCTGAGATGGCAATGCCAACACCATATTGAGTGTGTGGGTTACCAAAATAGAGAAGTTTGTAGCCATTTTTACCGCGTTCGCGTTCAATGTCGAACCAGATCACCGGGTTTCTTGCAGAGCGCAGATGTCAATGCACCTTTTCCGAAGGGCTCTTGCGAGTTCCTCCGTCTTTCCAGTTAGGGTACCAACATTTAGCGTATTTGTTTTGTTCGTTGTGTGCGGACTAACTTGCTTACGTCCTGACGCCGTCCATGCGTCAAGAACCCTTGCCCATTTCTCGACAGGACCGGGGCCCGTCCTGCCGCGTCGACTGAGGTAGACGCCCTAGCATTTCTCCGAGGCCTGTGACTCAATCCGATCATCATGTTTGTAACGACATTCTATGCATTTTCTTGGTCGACCTGTCGCGGGACCTGTCACCAAGAGAGATCAGGTAGGATTTAGCATAGTAGAATAACTCCAACTATACTCTATTTATCTCTTTCCCTGATCTCAGCATTTTATTTTTGTTTTACTGAGGATAGTACAGAGTACGTTGCCTCAAACCCTCCTCCTTTACCTGGGCTTGGGACCAGCATACTATATTAATAGCATGGCGGAGTTAAAACTAGAAAGACAACTAAAAGTAAATTAAAGATCTCCTAGGATTCTCTACGATCCCTCAGAAATTAAATAGCACCCCGTATACTATATATAGGCGGCTCCCCCTCGGACACCACCTTGTTGTGGTGGAGGAGCCTGTAGTAGTTTACTACTGGAATAAGGGTGTGTTATTTACGTTTACAGAACGGGAGATACACAGAATGCGATGAAGAAACGGCAAACCATTTGCTTGAAGTGCACTTCCCAGGCAGGATCCAGAATCTAATTTCGGGGCCAACAGGTGCATACAGCCCTCACCCGAGAGACTGGAATCTGACATGCAAAGTAGTATCACTGGAACGAGTAAAATGGGCGTTTAACTCGTTCCATAGATACAAGGCTGCAGGTCCGGATGGCATTATTCCTGCGCTAGTAATGGAGGAAATGGATGCCCTGGGTCTAAATATTCGAAATATACATCGTGCATGCCTAACACATGCTTATATTCCCATTAACTGGCGTGATGTGAAGGTGTTATTCACTCCCAAATCAGGGAAACCCACCTACACAGATGCAAAAAGCTTCCGAACGATCAGTCTAACGTCCTTGCTAATAAAAGGACTAGAAAGACTAACTGATCGGTTCATAAGGGATACACGCATTCACAAATTGAAAAGGCGATGTCCGAAGAAGAATACGCCTTAAGCACATTCATAGACATCGAAGGTGCCTTCAATTATGCCTCATTAACGGCAATTTATGATGCGGAAAGGTAGTATGGAATCGAATCGCTGTTAATCAGTTGGATGCCCACAGGGAGGGTTTCTCTCTTAACTGTTATGACTCTTGGTAATGAATACCCTGCTGTGGCTCCTAGAGGACAAAAACATCTAGCCGTAATAATTATCGGCAAATTTGCGGGCACAGTATGTGCTCTGGTGCTGTAGGAATCCGATAGGTAAGAACTGGGGACTTTCACCAAAACCAAGACTGAACTTTGCTAATAGCAGGAAGCTGCTAACACAAATTCAGAGGCTTGATTGCTGCAGCAATGAGTACTACGTCAACTGTGGCAGTTGAAGCTATCCTAAATTTACCCCCCATTCAGTTGAGGTGAAACGGAAAGCAGCAAATGGCGCATATACTATTGGAGCGTGGAAAGGCGACCAATCATAGGGTCATGCATCTATCTGGAAATTCTTTGACAAACATTCCTGAAAAGTTTGGGGTGGTGGTTTCGGCAATGTGCAGCCAGTGTGAGGAGGAGGAGGAGACGGCGCTGCACTTTTTATGCAGCTGCCTGACCTCCTCAGATCTCAGACGAAGACACATTGGTAAGGTTTTCTTCAGTCAAGAGTCTGTACACTCTCTGCCTCTGGAGGGTGTTCTCAGATTCGCCTAACAATGGCATGAGTGCTCGGGGTTCCCCCCAGTAAACTAAACTGAAGGGTGACCAAAACACAACTCTCCAACTGACAAAGGGTTACCGACTTCGAATCCACCCAAGACTTTGAGCAACAAGATCGCGACCGGGCACAGATTTTCGAGAAGTCCATGGTAAACATGCTCCCCACGGGGGCGGAAGTTTTAGCGGAAGGTGAAGACAAGCTGGCGACCCCGGTGAGATCCACACCGGACATAGTACACTTTTCAATTAGTGGGGGTTTTCACTTTAGACAACACTTACGAATTAACTTGCAGCATGCCAAGCCTCTTCCTATCTACTGGTAGAAAGGCTGGCAAAGTTGCAGAACTATCCTCTTCTATTTCTGGTACAAGGACCATGGGTTCGTTTTAATAAAATCTGTGGTATTGGATCGGTAAAGGGGATTTGGATCTTCTTCGATGAGAGATGCTCCAGACCGAGAGCCGCCGTCCTGATATCAAAATTGTTGAACAGCAATGACCTAGCCGCGGCCAGTTTGCAATACCAAGTTAATGATAAGAGGAGAAACTTCATAGTTTCCTCCGATTGCTTACCCGACGCAAGAACTAAGAGATCTGGTAATGTATGCAGAATCAAGTGACCTTGAACACTTAGCAGCTTGTTATGCGAACGATCAGCATATTTGTTGGAGCAGTAGCGAATGCAATCCTAGAAGAGAGAAATTGTCTGATTTTTTTCATTTCAGCTGACCTCATGAACTCTACGTTCGTGGTTCCCAGAAGAAGCAAATTAATTGACCTAACAATCAGCACTACAAAGTTGCTGAAGTTGACTACAGACTGACAAGTGCTTGATGAAGTCACACTCTGAGGTCACCATTACTTAGAATTTTGTATGACTATTGCAGACGAACAGTCTTTAATACAAAGACGGAATCCTAGGAAAATCGATTGGACAAAGTTCAAAGAATTTCCTGGTAACAAAGTGCAGCTGCTTGGCGATGGAAGAACAATTGGAAACTCTGGATCGCACACTTTTTGAAGGGGCTTGTACTATTTCCCGAAGCTAAAGCAGTAAAACGGTCTTTAAAAAGGTTAGGTCCGCAAAGTTGGGCTTTCTTAGAAAATCGGATTGAACTTTCAAGAATTCCAGATTTGAGCCTATGCAGACTCTCTTGGAAGTACACCACGCGGGAAAACAAGTAACAGAAATTGGAGGGAGAGAATTGGCAATTTTTACAAACCCACCAAACTTTTCCTGTCAGAGCCAGACAAACACACAGATAAATTTATCCTGTCGAAAAGCGGGAAAACTTGCAGAAGCATTGTGGGCATTCTAACTAGCTGGGCATATGTTCAGAATAGGAATCGTACAAGATGGTACGCCACAAGGTTCAACAATGCACTTATCGATCTCGACGAGGAGACCATAGAACTCGTAACGGACCTGCTAGAGGAGTGCTTGTACGTCCGCTTGAAGGAGCAGCTGATTCGGCGCCTTTTAGTGAGTGAGGAAGCAAAGCTGAATCACTTGCTGAATGAACTGACGCTAGGCGACCGTACCCCCAGCCAGGCTGTTGCACACCTTTCGGTCTCTTCGAGTTCACTAGAATGACTTTCGGCTTGTGCAACACTGCCCAGACTTTCCAGAAGTTCATTCACTCTATTTTACTAAACTTAAACTTTTGTTTCGTATACATGGATGATGTTTTGGTCGCTTCCGCTTCCGAATCTGAGCACTTAGAGCACCTCGAGTGCATTTTTCAACATCTTCTTTAGACTGGACTTGTCTTAAACGTCGAAAAATGCAGAAAATTTCTCGGCCACTTAGTTACCCCTGACGGTATCCAACCTGACCCAGACAAGGTTGAAGTGATTAAGAGTTTTCGACTACCAACCACGGGGAAGGATCTGCGATTGGCCATGTGAAATTTCTATCGTCGTTTCTTGCCCAGGGCCGCTCATCATCAAGCGATCCTGAACGCCTACTTGTTTTGGCCCAAAACTAAAGACTCCCGCGAGGTTACGTGGTCTACTGAGGCTGCCCAGGCGCTTGAGACCGTCAAGCAACACCTAGCCGAAGTTACACTTCCAGCATTTCCTCTGCCAGCTGCTCCCCTAGCTGTGTTCGTCGATGCCTCAGATACTGCGGTAGGCGCCGCTCTGCACCAACGGGTGAATCAAATTTGGCAACCGTTGAGCTTCTTTTCAAAACAGCTTAACCCAATTCGTGAACTACTCGCCGCGCAGCTCGCTATAAAACACATCCGTTTCTCTCTTGAGGACAAGCCGTCACTATATTCACTATGCCCCTTACATTCGCGCTTAGACAAAAACCAGACAAAGTGTCCTCTCGCCAACTTGGACACTTGAGTTACATCAGCCGGTTTCCTTCTGATATCCAACATGTGTCTGGTAAAGGCAATATTGTTGCAGACGCTTTGTCTCGAATTTCGGAGGTCACATTATACGGAAATCGGCGAGGCACAAAAAGACGCCGCAGAGCTTCAGAGCCTGAAGGTAATTTCCACATATAAGTTCAAGGAGTTTCCTATTTTCGGATTAAACTCTTACTTACTCTTCGAGATCTCAAACAAGGGGCCCAGGCCATTCATTCCGGCCGAGCTTCGCAAGCAGTATTCCCCGCGATTCACCATTTTGCGCACCCAGGCATCAGGACGACGAACCGGTTAGTCACCGAAAAATATTTGTGCGTCCATGAACAAGAGCGTAAATTCTTGGGCCAAACAATTAATCACGTGCCAGAAGTGCACGATCAACAAGCACCTTCGAAAAGAAGTAGCTGTGTTCCCTCGGTCAACCAAGCGCCTTCACATCATCCATCTCGACATCATCGGCCCTTTGCGAGATTCGCGCGGATATAAGTATTGCCTCAGAAGCTTCGCCAGGTTTACACGGTGGCCTGAAGTAATACCTCTGTCTTACATTACGGCGCAATCATGTGCCGACGCCCTCTGTCGAGACGGAATTCCGTGCTTTGGTGTTCCAGCCGTCATCATCACGGACCAGAGAATACAATTCGAATCTACTCTTTTCGCGGAGTTAGGAAAGCTCCTTGGCTCTAAATGGCATAGGACTACTGCATACCATCCACAGTCCAATAGTATGCTGTAACGTTGGCATCGGTCGCTGAAGGCCGCTCTAATGGCTCACGACGATCCGTCATAGGCACGGTCCTTGCCTTTCATCCTCCTCGGCTTCTGTACAGCCGAGCGAGAGGAGTACGCGGCCAGCCTAGCGGAGATGGTTTACGGAGAGAATCTACACCTCTCCGCTGATCCTGTCCCGGACTTCAGAATAGGGTGAAGCGACTCAGGAATGCTGCGTCTGCTTAGGGACGCGATTTCGAAGATGCGGCCACCCTCCAGATGCGCGACATTGGAGGTCAACACACCCAGAGGTCGTGAAACGTATGACCAGGTCCTCATCAGGGAGGACGTGCCTCAGAATCTGTTGAAACCTCCACACGAGGGCCCCTTTAAAGTTCTGGAAGGAGGCGAGTACTCGTTCAAACTCGACTTGGGAGGCGGGCCCAAGTGGGTGTCCTTGTCGAGGCTGAAGGCCTTCCATGAGCCGGCGGCCGCTTCGAAAGAGTGCCCGCGAAGCGTCAGATTCGCCCGGTCACCTCCATTGACCGGATCACGCGGACGATTTGCTTGGCTCAACCCGCGCGGTTTCAGCTGGGGGCGAAGTGATGCGGTGGCACAACGGAGGCGCGAACCTAGGCGCTAACATGAATTCGCCTCCACCGCTGCATTCAGTGGTCGCAGAAACAGCTGACGGACTGACATGAGACTGGGTCGAATAAAATGTCGGGAATGGCAGTTTTGTATCAACAACAAAGTCGAGTCACGTCCGCCCGCAAGAGAGAGTAAAAACATGTTAACATAGAGAACATATCTGAACTTAAGGAAGAAAGAAATGTAGTACTAACAGATTAAGGGAGGAATAAACGAGTATCATATCATATATTGCTGGGTTGCTGGGTTGCTCATTAGCTTAGAACTACGAAAGTTCATCGACGTCTGAAAACGATAATGAGTCTTTCCTGAACACAAGTGACTTAACAGAGGAGTCTAACAGTTCTCTAACTTCGGAATGTAGGATTCTCTCCCATATTTCAAAAAAGACAGTGGTGCTCTTTGCAAATTTTAAAATAGGATCAGACCAGCCCAAGGCAGCTCTTCTTTGAGTGACAGTGACAGTGAGTAGTTCTTAAAAGATCAGGAAGGTAATCAAAGCCATCTTATATTAAGGCAAGTCGCACCAGGTACTGGAAACATTCCAAAAAAAAACAATCAGAAACACAAGGGCTTACCAGCAGGGACGTCTAGTTTATATTTCCACTATATGTCTACTCCGATTCACCTGCTTCAATGAAAGGCTTTGCATTTACTGAACAAACGTCTCAATAGGTAACTTTCCCAGATATTTGAACAAGCATCACCGGAAATTCAAAACTGCCAATCTTCGTGCGATGCAGCAAGTCCTTTTTCACTTCATGCCATCGACTGGTAAGCAACTGTATGTACTCCCGAAAAGTAATTGTCGCAGATGTACCTTAAAAGAGTCCTGTGAACTTTCAACGAGATCCCTTTATCCTGTTCGATTTTTTATTCTCGGAATTTCTCATTTCCTTCGCCCGCTCCGGTCCGTGACAAATAAAACATTTTCTTGAAAATTGAAGTAGTTCGTTGGTTCGCTCGACCATTCGTCCATTTATCCGTTTGCCTTAAATACATTCGACTACCTACTGGCCAGCATTGTCAACCCCTTGAATAAAATATTCGTCCGAGGCGAAACTTTAACCAGAGATGCGAGATCGAATCGAACTCGGAAAGTGGACGGAGAAAAAAATGGTAAAGACGGCAAGCGGGAAAAAAACGTTGAGTCCTGTCCCGTTTCCATCACATATCCCTTCGCCTCTTCTTAAAAAGTGTGTGTCACGATGGCGCGGCACAACGCGGTGGAAACCTACATATATGCACGTACATGCATATAAGATCTAAGGATGTGGATATATATGGGCGCAATGTGTCCAACGACGACGGCGAAGAAGTCCCAGCAGCCGCAGGACAACAAATCACCCTATGCTGCTGGATACTCGGCCCGCTATTATGTAGTTGGAAGCTGGACTTGGGATGCTCATTCCCTCCCCCTGCTCCCTCTGCGTCCTGGATCGAGTGTGTAGTGTACAAAAACCATTTGATGAAAAATCTACTTACAAACAGAACCAATTTCTTATGCTGTCCACTCTACGTGCCCATCCGCAATCGCAAGGATATCCCATCATGACATGTATGTATGAATGTACATCGGACGTAGGTGTATAGCATGTAAGCATATCGTCGATTCGCATATCCTTGAAAGTTTCCCTATTTTAGGACGAAATGAGAGTGTTGGCGATAGCGGTAAAGCGACAGAGATGACGCGATATTATAAAGTACAGTGGAGCGAAGCATTTTAGAAGTTCCCATAAAATAGCCTTAGTTTTGAATAAAAGGAACGCAGTTCCACAAAGTTGCTTCCAGCATCCTCGGAATTCGTCCCTCAAAGAATTAGTTTCTTTAAAATCTTCCTATCAAAGCGGTCTGGGCTGAAAAATCCCAGGTTCCCGGAAGTAAAAATGACGATGCTCCAAATTTGAAAACTTGTTAATCCACTTAACACGAGGTGCCTCAAGGACCAATATTTTCCAATCCAACTGTATAGCCTACACATCACATATCGCTTCCAATAAACCTCCACCATATATGCCGTGCCGGACCGAACTCGAGGAATACTCTCCAGAGGGATAAAGACGATTTTGTGCGGAAAACCTAGGGATGTCGAGATAAATGTAAAAAGGGTCGCTCGCGGCAAAATTGTTAGCCGTAGTGGCAGTCGACGGGTTACTTGGGATGGGGCTTAAGGATTCTTGTCCGCTGCTCTGGGCATTTCTGGTGGGTGGCAAAACACTTGGGGAGTATGAGGCGCTGGCGATTGTGGGCTCTACATGTTTTCGTTGATTTTGACGGTTGGGTGGTTGGCGAACTGGCCACTGGTATGAGCTGGTTTTCGCTGGCATTTCACTTAGGCAGCGAGGGTGGTATTAGGACATCATTTGGCGAACTGATGAAACAGGAAGAGGGTGACCTCGGAAAGGATCCCAAGTTAGCGACACAAGTGTGAAGATGGATGTATTGTTTGTAAGGAGATGTATGACTCTAGCCTAACTTTTATATATAAACATATATACGTACAACAGTGGACGCTACCCGGCCTAGAAGGGACACAACATGAAACAACTATGAAGAGCCAGAAGACGGCAATTGAGGTGGAATAGGGTGATGCGATTTTAAGATGTATGAGTGGGTAGAGCTTACGCTTACACCGCACATTTGACGAAGGCCGAGCGTAAAACAAAAACAATCCTCGGAAAACGGCACAAAAAACCTACAAAGCCTTCACCTTTCCATTCCCCCCCTTTCACTTTCTTTGTACAAGCTTCTCGCTGACCTGACCGTCGAATGTGCATGGAAACTAGCGAGCGCGGAGAGTTAAGCGGATCACATGTGTGGCAGGATTTCGCTGGGGGATGTCAAAAGGAAGAACATACTGACGATACGAAGACTAACAAAAAAAGGACACGAGGGTCCATGTGCGCGGTATGCGACCAAAAACACATAAGATACGAAAGAAGGCCTTCGAAGCACATGCATATTATAGATAAAGCAGACGATACGTGGCCCTAAGGCGTACGAAGTGTAGAAGGAGTGAACACGCGAAGCAAAAAATTCCGACAACAAAGGATCAAGAAAATTTCGCGCAAAATAAGTTTTTTTCTTTCCCGTTTTAATATTGTTGTTTTTTGCCTTTATCAGAATGTCGGGAAAATGGATAAAATGCAATGAAAAAAACCTGGTAAGACATGACGTAGCTTAAGCTGAAAACGAGAGGGTGTCGGACATCAAACAAAAAAGTCACGAAAATAATAAAAAATACCGAAATATTTCACTGAAGGACACAGGAATATTAAAGATTGATGAAGGAACGATTTCGGAAGGCCATAACATATCAGAGGGTGATTTTCCAGCGTATTATGTGAACTACTGCAATTTGGAGTTCAATCGATTTAGTTCTCTTGCTTCGTTATTTAGATGACTATAATTGAGCAGCAGATATTGAATTGAAAGGCAGAAAGGGGAATCTACATCTGGCGCAAGGAATATTCAAATAGATTTGTAACTGAATAAGAGATAAGCTTAAAGCGATCTGTTTGCCTGTGTGGATTTCTCCCTCTCGAACGCCACCTTGTCGTGGTGGGGGAGTCTGTGGTAGTTTACTACTTCACTAAAGGTGTCCACAAGCACATGAAAATGGAAACAAAAGATTCTAACTCTCCACGGAGAAATCTGAAAACAGGTCCTCCACTTCAGTGTCTACGGCATGGTCAACCAGGAATGATAGTACAGCAACTTCCTTAAGGAGAGAAGGGTCAGTGACACTGCTGCCTAACTCTTCCAAAAAACGGGAGAGGAAGGCCCGGCAGAAGGAAACTTCAACCACAAAGCAGAAGGGACTACATACTTGACTATCAGAACCTTCTCCTCCGCCTTTACTAGTAAAAGCTGAAGAAATGAAAGCTGGCGATGTGGATGCAACTCGTCTAATTCCGGTATGTGGAAACAGATCGAAGCAGCCCGGATACCGCGAACCTGGAGGGGCTCCCACCTGACGACAACGGAAGACGAAGTTTCTTGTGAATGAGGATATGGGCATTACTGCACCACCAAGTGTGGCGATATTCAGATAAATCGGACGCAAGAAAGCGGAACTTTTTGCGGAAACTGGGGACAAACTGGTAACCCCAGTGAGAACCGCACTGAATGCAGCTGACTTTTCAGTTAGCGGCTATTTTCATATAAGACTTCATTTATGTCTACAAACATAAGTGTCAAATTAACCTGCAGTATGCCAAACCCTCTTCCTATCTACTGGTGGCAAGGCTAGCAGGACTGTCCTTATATATTTCTTGTTCAAGAGGAAACAAATTGGATTGATAGCGAAATAAGCGATATGAATTCGCTGGAGTTTGGAGTTGCATTTATAGTGAGCCAACAGCTCAAGCCGCACGATATCGATTTCAAACCTATCAACGAAAGGTTGTGTGCGATTCAAATCGGGAATCGTTTTTTTAAACCTCTGGTTCATCAACGTACACGCCTCCACTGAAATCAAAGATGGTGCAGTGAAAGACGAATTTTATGTACGTCTGGAGACACTGTTTGACCCACTCCCAAGAAACAATGTCAAAATACTGTTGGGGGATTTTAACGCGGAAATCGGAAACGAAAGCTGGCATTGAGGAACCTCTGGAGGACGCAGCCTCCATGATAATTGACTTCGCCAGCAGTAGAAATCTTGTGGTAAGCTCAACATGCTTCCTGCATCGGTGCATCCACAAATAGACCTGGAAATTACTCATTGGTAAAAGATGGGCGTCCAGTGTGTTGGATGTACGATCCTATCGAGGAACAAACTAAAACTGACCAAAGGCGGTTAGCAGGAAAACAGCTAAAATTTTAGGGAGACTCAATTGCCACATACAGGGAGGCAGTTCTACGAAACTAATAGAAACGGTCGTTTGATTGATACATTTGGAGACGTTGTATCCTGCAGGCCAAGGCCGATTTGCGCCAGACCGCGATTGAGGAAGTCGAACAATTTCTGGTTGTTACTCCGGGCGAGGAAGTTTATTATTAGAGGGATAAATAAATATGGAACTGGAGTCACCAACCTCTCCCCCATCTGCCATTTCAAGATATCATTTCTTGTTTATTCCGTCTAATCTTTTAAGTTTAATTTTCCATTTTCAAAGCTAGTTGATCAAAGTCTACGGTTTACTGGGAGAGAAAATAAATATCATTTCCATCCTCAAGGCGATTAAAGAAAGTTGTCACCTGAAGCCTCGAATATGCTCGTTTTAGATAGAAAATGCTTTTCGATTTGGCATCGGTGCGGAGAAGATCCCTTTAGGAGCAGAGAAATTGAGTGCGTCGGATAGTGAATTCCATTGCATGGCATAGCTACCACTTACGTGATCTATCCAATGCCTCTCTCGCCCTCCACGTATACCGGCACAATCCTTCACTCGTGATTGTGCTTTTGCATGTATCTCAAGGATGTAACTCACTGGATATCTGGACGTTCACATTTCCCACCTCCTCACCAAATTTCGTATCAATCGGTGTAGATGTTTCAGAGAAAAGTGCGTCTGACAGATTGACTGACTGTGGAAGTTCATACTCATCAGACGCTGCCTCCCCGCTGCTCCCAGAGCAGTTGTGAGGCCGCGTCTGATGAGCTGCCTCTGCCCTAGACGAAACCGTCAGTCAAGATTTTTTCTTCTTCTTTTTGAACTTGGGTGTTTATCAAGTGGATACGGACTCAGAACTCCCAACATCCTCAACAAAAAAAATTCACTTCGGCCTGGTCTAGGTTTGAATTTGGAACGGATTTTACTTCAATATAATTCGCACTCATGTCGTTTTTGCGATTATATATAAATGGAGCGATTACTACCTGTCACTACTTTCGGTCACGCTGGCCCCAGGGCAGAGGTGAGGCAGCGTCTGATGAGTTACCTCTGCCCTGGACGAAATCGTCAGTCAAGATTTTTTCTTCTTCTTCTTCTACTATCAATACGTGACGGATTGCTGAGGAAGCAGTAGAGACCAATAAATCTTGCACGATAATTACTCTCGAAGTGAGGAATACCTTGAATACTAAAAAACTAAAAATACCTAGTGTGCATAGTCATAGAATTCCGCCGGGAGTGACTATTGCGTTACGATTCGGACGATAGACCTAAGACGCATAGAACAATTCGCGGGATTCCACAAGGATGAATCCTCGGTCTACTCCCATGGATAATAATGTATAACGGAACTTTAAAGCTGCAACTGTCCAAAGGAGTGACAATCATTGACTTCGCAGACGGCATCGGAGTGACTATCATGGGACAAGATATTGAGGAGAACGGGGCCCTCACAAACGAGGCAATTCTTGAAATAAGGTCTTGGCTAGAAGACGCTCGCAAAGTATAAGACCGAAATAGTTTTGGTCACTAAGCCCTAAGCAAAGGAACCACACGTCGATAAAGATCATAATTAGCGAACACATCATACATTCGCAACCAACGCTTAAATACCTAAGAGTCATGGTTTAGCAACAAACAAACATTGTTTGCGAGAATGGTACAGAATTTAGGTGGTCCTAGGCAAAGCCGTCAACCCCTAACCTCAATAGTTGTCAGCTCCATCTTGCTTTATGCAGCTATAGTTTGGGCATCGGCATTAAAGCTAGAAGCAAATAGAATAAAAATCGTAGCCCCTAATCGATTGAATGCATTGCGAACTTCGTGCGCTTATCGTACAACAGCACCATGTGTAATAGCGGGCATGGTTCCCATCGACATCTTGGCGAACACGGGTCAACGCCTCTATGACCCATCATATACAGTCGACGAGTCCTGTACCTATCGTCGGCAATTAGCACAAAGTGAAGTAACTCAACTAAAGGATACTGGACTCATAGGATTACTCCAGATGTCAACGATCTGACTCAATTCCTAAACGGGCACGGATGGCACCGTACATACCTCTATCGCTTCAAGCGTGATGACCCCCATATTGCCCGACATGTGAGATGTTTCCGAAGGATACGGGGCATGTTGTTTTTAACTGCCCGAGGTTCGCCACACATGGAGCGGAGACGGAAATTAACAACGGGACGCGGTTGTCACCCGAGACTCATGGAAAAAATGTTAACCTCTGAAAAACTTGGAGGGCGGCGGAAAAGTTAAGGAAGGCAATCTACAATCTCCTGAGAAGGGAGGAGCTTCTGAGGAAAGTAGCAAATAACGACACGAGCCGTAGTTCGTAACTGATCCTGCCACGTGACGTAATACCGAAATGGCATTACCGCGGGGTAAGCAAAGCGGAAGAAGGTTTTAATGAGTGAAAGTCTCACATAACCATATGGCATGAACCGGCGGCAGGTTCTAACCCTTTCCACCTTCAAACGCCAAAAAAAAGACAGACAGACAGAGAGACAGTGAACCGATTTTAATAACCTAAAAAATACTTCAGAAGATGGTAACAATGCTAGGATTACTTGAAAAAAGAAAACGAAACATTTGCATCGCTTCAGCTCAGATGAGTCCCAAGTATGTCCTGAATTCATCGGTACACCCTGACCATTATCACCTTATAATATCAGGATCACAGACAAGCGGCTTCTTTCTTATAATACCGCGGTTCATTTTCATTAGAACTAATGGGCCAAGCATTGAATGGAGACCTGGAAGTTTTGAAATTTGCAGGTTTCAATCCCACAAATTTCTGGCCCTTTTTGTTGCCTTTTACGATAAGTAGAGAATTTCAGTACTTTGAGTGTATTCTTAAACCCTAACTCACAGGGCAAAGGCTATTAGACAGAGGCAAATATTGAAGCGCAGTACATTCCTTGCGATACAGGATTGACGAAATAAGAAAACGGTTTCAATTAGCAAACCAACTTAAACGTTGGCGTCAGCTACACATCGTCACAATTCTTCATGCAACTTCCACATGTTTCCATGTAAAACTCCTTCCGTTACCTCTAAAAAAGGAGTCATTTCATTGTTGCTACTATTGTTCTGCATTCACTGGCCACCTCTTTTCAACTATCTCCCATTTTTCCTCCACACTTCTTCCGTATGCAATCCTCACTTCAACAAATTCATTCCTACTTTCCGCGTCCTTGCTTCGCATCGCTTTTCTTTCCTATGCCTCTGAAGAGTCTATTGGAATTCTTGTAGAGAGCAGACTACACACTAAAGCTGAAATTCTAGCCATAGCCACCGTTTGTTAGCTGATAGCATTGCGTTGTCCTTCGCAGGGAGCTTAAGATGGTTACTCCTTGGTCCTTGCTTTTCTTTTCAATGAAATTTTCATGTCAGTTTCGCTCAGATGAGTAATTGTATTTGGGTTAAGGGTCATTGATATATACATGGTGTCCTTACGTCGTGAACTGATGAGAAACGAGCAGAATGAACTGAAAAGGACACGTACGTATATTACCGTATCTCCACATATGTAGGAAAGTGTGGATGTATAGTGTGAAGAACAAAGATTCCGCAGGACCCGCATATCAAAAGTCTCTAGAGTTTTACACGTTTTGAAAACTTACTTCCTGTGCATGTTTCCCGCTACAACCCATGCCTACCGTGCAAAAGAGGGTGAAATGGCAGAAATTTGGAAAATACGCGATTGGCTCTTCCTAATGCTTTCCGCATTGTATGGACCTACATGTCATTTGGCTGCACGTTTCAACAATCCAACGGATGAGCGGTCTACTCACGACCAAATGTATGCACTTAAATGTCCCCTATGTCTTCCTGAATTCGCGATTATTGATTTTCCGATTTGGCGGAGATTCCTGAATAAATAAGGAAAACGTTTGCTCCTGATCATGATGCTGCAGCGCGACGACGGTGGACGATATATCAACTCTCTCTCTTTTTGTTACACTTCCTATGCCTCGGCAATTGCATCCTTAGGCTTGTAAATATATGGTGGGTATATACCCGTGGAATGTCGTGGACGTGAGGTTTTCGTGGGACATATAAAGGGAAAATTGGCCCGGTGTCAAGGAGGAATATGTGCAGTTTCAACTTTGCGGAAACAACTGGGTTGGCGGTGAATGTATGACCTGGGGCGATTCAAGGAAAGGAGGGTAACGCGTAATTTCTTCTGATTATTTAATGGGAAATCAGTAGAGCTAATTATGTATTATTGTAGTCGTTTGTTATCCACAACGCATTCATAAGGGAAAATTGCAGAAGACTACATGTTTCCCAACAGTGGCAACGCATGAAGTCCTAAACGCAGGGAAGACCACTTTAGATGGGTGTTCTTAAAGACGAGATCTTTCTGAAGAGATGCATCAAATCCATTATGATCACTACTGATCGGTCCAGCCGATGCAGGAATGTGGAGAAAAGGCATATAAGAAGAGACCATTATTAAGACTCCAAACGCCAAAAATCAACTCACAAAAATATGTGGCCAGTATTTTATCGTCCCACAGATTTAACTCAGATTAATATTATGAAATTGTTAACAATTAAATAATTAAAATAAACTGAGCCCATGACAATAACGAAGAAACATGGCTGAAGAAAGTTCGATATGACTTGGTGCCCACGATGGATCATAAAACCTAGGAAATGCCTGGTGAACCAGCATAACTTCTACCAAATCTTATCTCGGCGGACGTCGTGGAATAATACCCACGATGGAGCATAAAACCTGGAAAACACCTGCTGCACCAACGTCAACAGGTCTACAACCAAACCCCATCTCCACCTCCACGTGGTGATCGCTGGGATTTCTTTCTTCATGAAAAACTACAAACGGAGAAGGATGAAGGCGAGCCTCCCGCGACTAAAAACGCACGAAACAAGCCTCGGATAGGATGGATTTCAAACGACGAACCCGACAATGGATTAACGATTTGTACATTTTCTCATGGAACGTGCGCTCCCTGTGTACACCGAATGCTGCTGAGCAGCTAGCCGATACCCTGTCCCAATATAAGGCTGATGTAACAACGTTGCAAAAAATGTGATGGACAGGGACCGGTTTCCTGGAGAAGAGCCACTACACCATCCATTATAGCGCCATCCAATAAACCATGTGCTCGGAGTAGGTTCTTTAGCCACGCAAAAAAATGAAACCTGCTCCTATCTGCTTTGAAAATATAAACGAGAGGCTATGCACTCCGCGTTTGCGAGGCAACTTTCGAAATATAAGCATTACAAACGTTCACGCTCCTACAGAGGAGACTGCAGAGTTAGAGAAGGATACCTTCTACGAGGCAGTTGAACGGACCCTCGAAGCCAGTCCCAGGTGTGGAAGTAACTGGTTTGCACGCAAAGCGGTTCACAAACATACGTGAGCTTTTCCAGACGGGACCACTTTTAACCAAATTGACCACCACCTCTGAATGTCAGAACATTTAGGGTGGCCAATATAGACTCGGGTCACTATCTCGTTGGCATGGTATACCGAGCTCGAATTACGACATCACCTACAATCCCCTCTGACAATCAGGTGAAAGTGAATGCTGAAGCCATCCACAACACAGCCCTCCGCGATACCTATATGAGGGAAATGGATGCGGCAATAATCGCAGTCAACAGAGGTCCTGGATATGAAGCATCAACAAATGATCTTCACAACCACCTGAAGAACATTGTCATTGATACGGCCACAAAGATACTTGGCCACAACCGCAAAAAAAGTCAGAGCGGCTGGTTTGACGATGAATGTAAGCTAGCAACGGAACGGAAGAATATTGCATACCGAGTAATGTTGCATTCTCAAAGAACGCGGGCACGCGCAGAGACTTATCACGAGCTCCGTCGAGCTGAGAAGCGATTTCACAGATGTAAAAAGGAAGCCCGGGAGAACCAACAAGTCTGTGAACTGGAAAAATACAGGTGGCAACCGCACCAGGCGCGGAAGTTTTACCAACAAGTCAGCAAGATAAAGCCTTATACACCTCAATGCTCATCCTGCCGAGGCAAAGGGGAAAGCTGATTTCTGACAGAATGGGCATATTAGAGCGATGGGTTGAGTACATTGATGAGCTATTGAACCGGAACATCGGCGAGTTCGAGGTCTCGCCAACTGAAGACGACGGACAAATTCTACCACCACCAAGCATAGAAGAAACAGTCCCCAGGATCCGATGGAATTACAGCTGAATTGGTTAAATTGCCAATTACACCAAGTGGTTCATTAACTGATGTTCAAAGTATGGTACAGCAAATTAATGCCTGACGACTGGCAACGAGGCATTATCTGTCTCACACATAAAAACGGGGATATCACGCAGTGCAGCAATTATAGAGGTATCACGTTGCTGAGTACTATCTATAAGATATTCTCCTCTATCTTCCTAGGCCGGATAGCCCATACGCCCAGAACATCATTGGCACATACCAAAGAGGCTTCACTCCAGGCAAATCAGCAACAGATCAGATTTTTCCTCTGCGGCAAGCGATGGAAAAACTGTTGGAATATGGCCATCCGTTGCACCATCTTTTCATCGCCTATGATAGCATAGCCAGGGTGAAACTGTACACGGCCATGACGGAATTCGGTATGCCAACAAAGGCTGACCCTGACCAATTTACGAACCCAGATAAAGGCAACAGGATCACTCTCAACATCAACAACGGTCTAATCTGGCCCTGAAGGAAGCGATTCGTGATGCCGATATAAATGCGGGAGGCATCCTCCTCTTCAAGTCCACCCAACTACTGGCCAATGCTAACGAAATTGACATCATGGGAAAACAACCCGAGATGAACAGTCCACCTTGATCCAGATCTAGCAGGCGGTGCGAGATCTTGTGCTGCACATCAATGAAGCCAAGACGAAGTACATGGTGGCAACGTCAGCGCCAACCCCAAGACCGAAAGAACGAACAACATCGAATTGTACTGGCCAAACGGGAAGAATAAAGATAGGAGACTGCAACTTTGAGACCGTTGAAAATTTCTCCTATCTAGGGTCGAAAATCACAACCGATAACAACTATGACGATCAAATCCGCGCACGGTTGTTGGCTGCCAACAAAGCCTATTTCAGTTTACCACTGTTTCGCTCGAAACGTCTCACCATAGGGTCAAAGATCTTACTGCATAAGACAATGATCTTGCCAGTATTCATGTATTCTTCGGAGACTTGGGTTCTTAGCAAGAAGAATTGCGAATCCTTGGCCACGTTCAAGAGAAGAATCCTCCGAAGAATTTTTGGCCCCCTACATGAGGATGGATGATTCCGTAGCCTACATAACGATGAAATTTATGAGCGATACCACGACCTTCTGGTTGTGGATAAAATCCGGTTCAACACGTTGCAGTGAGCGAGTCACTATGGATGAGGATGATCCGTCCCGGAAAGTCTATAAGCGCAATATCTATGGTAGAAAAAGTAGACGAGGCAGACCCTGCCTGAGATGGAGCAATCGCGTAGGTCAGGACGCCAGACAGCTTTTGGGGATATCAAATTGGTGGACCTCGACGAAAAACCGAGGTGTTTGGAGTTCCTTATTAAGGCCAGCCTAGACTGGATACCGGTTGTTGCGCCGTTGATGATGATGATGAAATCTTATCCCTACCTCCACATGGTCATAAATGGAGGTTTTTTATTAATGGAAAATTACAGAAACGTGAGACTCGCCTTCTTCGGTGCTGAGTTCCATCGGTTTTCTGTAAATTTCCAGGTTTACTTTCCTCTGATTCCTCTTCAACAGCAGTTTCAAGAAAGGTAATTGACCTTCCTTTTCCACCTCCAGGTTGAACTCTATACTGGGGTGCAGTTTATTGAAGACGTCGAATGTTCTTTCCACATCATCTCTCTTTATGACAGGGCAGATATCGTCCACATATCTCCGTCAAAATCTTGGCATCCGATCCGACGAAGTTAACTTTGCTTCCAGGTTGGCCATGAAAATTTTGCTGGTGAACGGAGAAAGGGGCTCTCCATTAGTGCTCTTCTTAGCTGTTTATAATACTCACTCTTGAAAGTGAAGTAGTTTTCTTTCATACATATTTCAATTAGCTTCATGTATTGCTTTACTTTACCTCTCCATAGTGGATCCTTATGTTGTTTACAAAGCCAGTCCTCTACTAAAGCAGTCGCTTCTTTGACCAGGATACTTGGAAAAATGTCTTGACGTCAAAAGACACTAAGGCTTCTCCATACAATTGAAGAGCCTTGGAGAACTCACCTGAATCCTTGACTGATCTAGTCTCAAATTGTTTTTTCATATTCTGGAATTCCTTTACTAACCACTTAGCAATCTGATGCGTGTGAGACATTTCTGCTGAAACGGTTTACCTCATTTCCATGCCTGGTTTATGGAGCTTCGGGAGTCCTTTGATCCTAGGAAGTACTGGTTTTGAGACTTTCAGTCTGTTGTTGTCTGTTGTTCTTGGACCTGCGGTTGAAGAGGAAACAAAAGAAAGTAGACCTGGAAATCTACAGAAAACCGATGGACACCAAACCGTTTATCCCCTGCATATCGAATCACACTCATCAGCAGAAAGTCGCCTAACTACATGATTACCTCTTCCCATTTCTTCGGAAGGAATGATGAAAGAGACAAAGCATATTGTTGAGATGGTCAGACAGAATGATTATTTTGACCATACCATCAGCAGATTGGTTACCAAAAGGATTTCAACGAAATTTCTCTTTCGTTGAAAAGAAGATTGGGGAGACATGGTTTGGACGTCGTCTTCAATAGCAGGAACAAGCAACTCAAAACCCTTCTGGAATCGATCAAAGATCCTATCGACCAAATCGCAAAATCTGGGGTATACGCAATTTCCTGCGCGAATTAAAGAAAAGTATACATTGAACAAACCAGAAGGAGTGTGGAAATACATTTTAGGGAACACTTAATGGAAGCAGAATTGGCGAAAAAACGGGTGCGTCGGGTTTCAGATTAAAATTAATTCCAGGGAGAACGTAAGGTTGATGAACTGCATAAGCAATATGAGGAAATTAGACGTGTCCGAAAGTATATAAATTGACAAAAACCGAAGAATGAACTTCTAAATGGGGATCACGGCCATAGTTACTCCTGTCTCTTCAAATTCATCGTAAGAGATGCACTAAACAAGGACCGGCTTCCTGCAGAAGAGCCACCACACCATATAATATAGTGATCATCCAATAAACCATATACTCGAAGTAGGTTTCCTAGCCACCCCAAATCCCCTCTGGGAATTACGGGAGAGTGAACATAGCAAGAGGGAAATGGATATGGCAGTAACCGCAGGTAACAGAGGTCCTGTGGAAGAAGTATCGGCAAACAATCTAGACTACCAGCTGAAGAACGCTATCGTTAGAACGGCCACAAACATATTTAAACCCAGTCGCAAAAATGTCGCGAATGTACGCCACCAACGGAACGGAATGATGCTGTATACTGGTCAATGCTGTAATCTCAAAGAACGCTGACATGCGCAGAGACTTATCACAAACTCCGTCGAGCTGAGAAACAACTTCATTGACAGAAAAACGAAGCCTCGGATAACAAACTGGCCTTTGAACTCGAAATTCACCAACTAGTCAGCTGGATGAAGCCATTTTCGTATCGATGCTCATCCTTCCGAGACAACAATGGAAATCTGAATTTGTAAATTGGGGCTGGATGTAGAAGACTACTCTACCTTGGAGATCGAAGAGGTGGTTAAGAGAAGTTGTAGGAACAGATGAGTACGAAGAAGATTGTCTACAGCGTTCTCAATCGCATAGCCTGGACAATAAGGGGATTGTAGTGTGTCTGACATTTGGTTAGGAAATTAGTAGCTTGACGGACAGGGACTGTAATCGTATAGGATTTGGTTGGAGATATATTTGCAGTGGTCTTCGTTCTTGTAAATCTTATAGCATTGGCGGACGATTTCTCGTACTCTAAGGCGGAGCCTCTCTATTTGGGACTATTTGGCGTGATCCTCAAGCTGCCGTGAAACAGAATTGTCTCACACTTTTGGGGATAAGGGGATCATTTCCAAGGGATAAAATATCTATAAAGTTTCGCCAAGGGAACTATGTTTAGTGGATGTCTAAGGTATCATACCATTGTCAGATTTTGATGGGATTAAGGTCAGGACTCAGTTTAGGCAGGCAGCGGTGAACAGGGAAAACAAGGTGGCTGAAAAGACTGAAATGGGAAATGGGGATGAAAGGTGTTATTGAATGTTGACTTGGGATTTCTGACCATCTAGAAAGCTAAAGGGTTGCTTACAGAGGCGCAGATGGAATTTGAAAACTTCAGAAAGCTTAAAACCGAGAACGTATTCCCATACGGACTCGAAAGCTTTTCTGAGGTCTAGGAGGCGGGTGGAGTCTTCTAATCAATACCGAGAAGAATTCCCATCCGGTTAGGTCGGTTTGCGAACTGGAAGTCGGGAAGTATGCAATGGGAGTCACAGTGCTTATCGATAATGGATTTAATGGTCCGCTCGCGGCGCTTAGCGGCGGACAACGGGAGGGTGGAGATGGGCCTGTAGCTATCAGAATTAAGAGGTTTTTTATTTTTGTGATATATATGAACACTTTTCCAGTCAGTGGGAAAATGGGCGTTGAGGAAGCGGTGGTTGATAATACATACATACTTCGAACCGATGGACCAGCTCGACAGCTGTGTAAGAACACCAAGTGAACTCTTAACTAGTATGGGAACGCCTTAATAAATTAGATACGCTGGGTTTCCACAATAAGGTCTGGACACTCTGGATTCCTGACTATATTGGATTACAAGGCAATGAGGCAGTGGATGAGATAGCTAACAAAGGAGCAAAAACGCCATTAAACAGACTAGAACTCTTGTATAGAATAGGGAAGGGGTACATATTCTGGAAAATTGTTTCTAAATTGCAAAAACCTGGTAGTTTCGCTGCTTGATATGCTACTTAGTGGTACTTATTATTGATGAAAGCAAAGGAAAAAATTCTCTTGCTACCCACAGTAACTAACAGTCCTCCATTGCAGATTCAGACCTCATTTTGAACTGTTTACGATACTGAATTCTCTCCTGTAGGTACATATTAGGCAACAATTGATTTTTAGAATGCTTTATTGATTGAAAACAATTGATATTGGTAAAATGAACATAACATGTACGTCTCTATTCTATGTACATATGTAATATTCACAGAACGCGTTCCAAATAAATGGATGCACATCTATCGTATAACTCACTCAAATTATCCTTGAATTGTTGCCTTGATTGCTTTCTAGGTTACTCATGCATTTTCCCTTTCGTAGTTCGCGAAATTAATGGCATCCCAGATTTAATAGAAAAATCCTTTTCCAAAACATCCTTCACCGAAAAACATCTAAATCCCATCCCTCACCAAGCGAAAATTCAACAAAAACGAGTCCAGATTCCCATAATCCCCTTCCGGACACAATGCATGCATCTTTTCTCCGAACCCTTAACGAACGGGAATAATATACGCGGATTTAGCGAAAATTCGAAAAAGTCATAAAACTCCGTATAATGCCACGAAGAGGTAGACAGTGAAGGCTCAATATCCTTTCTATTGTCATTACACCAACAATACCTTCCCTCACTTTATCGCATCCAGACCCATTTTCCTTCATATGCACGAAGTGCTGATAACAAGAAAGCATCCCGCAGCGGCGGTCGGCCAGATACGCATGCATTCATTGAAATCACCACGCTCGGAAAATGACGGGTATTGTCATGTCGCGTATATGTCCTTTTTTTTCAAAGTATACTCGACGATTTCCATCGTAATCATCGTCACCGTCTTCGCCGTGACTGCTGGGACCATACTTGGAAATTCAAAGAGAAAAAAAATTAGAAAATCTAAGCAAGTATCGCAACGTGCCACCTCCATCACCGCCGAAAAAAGTAGTATCCTTAGCAGATGTCACGCAGATTTGATGGCGCGAAAATGAAAATGCATCCCTTTTGTGCTAGTAAGACGGAAAAAAATGTCGTTTGGCGATTTTAGCAAAAAATTACTGGTGCAATGAGTGAGGGTTGCCAATAAAGGATGCGAGCTTATGTTTTCAAATCAGGATGCATGGATGTTCTCAAAAGGACAGCAAATGTCCTAATTCCTATTCCTTTTCAAAAAAGGAAATATTACAACAAAACGCACCACGCAAAATTCATAATAACTCCAGGCAACAGATCGACAACACCAAGTTCCTGTCCAAGGATCAATGCCGTATATAATGTATCGAACAAGAAGGACGAGAGATCAATAAATCAATCTCCAGTTACTGACACATTCATTGCCCTTTTGGCAATGACCGTACAAAGTTTTTGTTCACGGTTTTAGGACCCAAATCGGATATGGACTAATGCAACTTGGCATGACGCGATGTCGCCGTCACATTCCTCGCTAATGTCCTTGACGCTTTGAATTGCGCGATGCAATAGGGCGTTTTCAATACATAATGGAATAGCCTCGTTTTTTTTCTAAATGGGCCATTCCCAGCGGACATTGTCTTGGAGGTATATTTCCACTTTTATTGACGTTCTCTTTATTCGGAAATTATAACCGGAAACTTGGTAGTTTCAATACGTTCTCGGAACAATATATGGAATTTTTTGGATCCAATCTGTAGTATTTAAAACCAATGACGGTCATAACGTTTTTGCTGGTTTGGATGAAACCATCAGGCATACTATCTCATTGGTTAAACTCGAAAATCTTATTGAGTGGACAATTAATTTGGTAAAGACTTCTAATTCTTTGGATAGGATGATGCAGCGTCAATCCTAGATTTTAAACCACCTCAGCTTCAATATTGCTTGTTGTAATGTCGAGCAACTTTAGAGGAAATTACCCACAAGGACAGGAGGTCTTTCTGTCAATTAGCCTATCCGCTAGCTAGTCGTTAATGCCGGATCGCACTGATGTGTTATAAATCGGGATGGCCCACTAGGAAAGGATTTTTTGAAAGCCCCTTCGTACTTCATATTTTCGGATCGTTACCTCCATTATAAGAAAGAGGCTGGCGGTAGTTGGTATGGCAATTCGCAACCAAGTACTGATACCCAAAGGCAATAAACGTGACACGCAAGACTCGAACCCACTGGAATACTTTGTCGATACTTCTCTCCTAAGGTGGAAGAAGAAGAACAGCAATATAGATTCGGATCTCGGTGCTAGGAGGTGGCGGTGAGGAAGAGGGGGCGGCAACCATGTCGGTCAAACCAAAACCAAGGTAGGTCTTCCATCCACCAGTACGAATGCTAAGCCATGCACTTGGTATAGACTGGTACCGTTGTTGCTTGTCACAGCGGGGCTCTGATTGTGGTCACAAAATCAATCCGTGTCTTAAGAAGACTGCGGATTAAGTCGTCCAAACAGGTGTTCACGTTAAATCCTCAAGGACTCACTATCTCGTTGGCATAGTAATCTGGGCTCGAATTACAACACCACCTACAATCCCCTCTGACAATCAAGTGAGAGTCAATATTGAAGCCATTCACGACATAGCCCTCCGTAACACAAACAAAGGGGAAATGGATGCCGCAATAACCGTAGCTAACCGATTTCCTGAAGATGAAGAGTGAACAAATGATCTTCATAACCACCTGAATGGCGTTATCATTGATACGGCCACAAACATATTCGTCCTTATCCGTAAGAAAAGTCTGAACAGCTGGTTCGACAATGAATGTGGGCTTCCAACGAAACGGAATAATGATGAATTACGCAGTTCAGCAATTATAGAGGTATCACGTTGCTGAACACCATCTACATATAAGATATTCTCCTCTATTTTGCTAGGCCGGATAGCCCCATGCGCCCACAACATCATTGGCCTATATCAAAGAGGCTTCACTTCAGGCAAATCAGCAACAAATCAGATTTTCTCTGTGCGGCAAGAGATGGAAAAACTGTTGGAATATCGCCATCAGTTGCACCATTTTTTCAGCGACTTTACACGAGCATGAGACAATTCGGTATTCCAACGAAGTTGATAAGACTGACTAGGCTGATCTGACGGGATGCGAGGCCCAGTTCTTGCCAAATCCGGCTTGATTAATGGTTATTTCAACGATTTCACGAATACAATTGTCAAGAATGCGTTCAAAAATCTCCATGGAAAGTAACCGGATCGGACGGTAATTTGAACATTCTGCTGGACTATCTTTCTTTGCCATATTGTAACAGTGGTACTTTCTTGCCACTCAGATAGTGTTCTTCCTTCTTGAATAACCCAGTTAAAGAATTCACTGAGTCACAGTGTTGGGTCCCAGCTCTTTACTTACCAGACCTTAGATGCGATGTCGTCAGGTCCAGTTGCTTTCTCCGATTTCATTCGTTTTATTGCTTCCTCGGCTACAGTTGCGCTGATAGGAGAAGCTGCTCTGAATATCGGCAATGATTGTAGAAATGGAAAATGAGCAAATTCTTCCGTTGAAATCTGCTCGAAATATTCTCGCCATCTATCAGTCGCGGCTCGACGGTCGGGAAACAAAGTGCCATTTTTGTCATTAACGCAACAGAAGTGTTCGATATCCTGTGTTCGTTCGTGTTGGCAAGTCAAAACAGATCTCGCTCGGCATCCCAAGTGTCCAGTCTATCGTAAAGATCTTTATAATGGACCGCTCGGGCGACAGTGATCGCTTTTTTTTTTGTTTCCCGGTTGACATTCTTATAAATTCCCCAATTGGCCAGCGTTTTATCGTCGGAAACTTGTAGACTTTTATTTCAACATCGTCATTCCAAGTATCTCGGTTAATGTACCACTTACCTTGCTTGGTGACCCCGAGGGTTACAGAGGCCGCTTTGTTAATCGCGTTTTTCATTTGGTTCCACGATTCTTCCACATTCGTAATAATTGATAATGGCGTAAGTGAGATCATTTCTTCTTTCTTCTCACAAAGTCGCCAACATTTAATGTGCGACGAGCCAGTGCGTTTCTCTTGCTGTTTTATTGGTGGCCTGATTCGCAAGACGGAAATCATCGGCTGATGTTGAGGTGCAATGGTCTCATAGAGAACGGCTTTGCAATCATTAATGGTGGTATAATGTCAGCGCCTTATGAGAATATAGTCGATTTGCGTTTTACTATTCCCACTATAAAATGTTGGAAGATGAGACAATCGTTTAATGAATCATGTATTGGCAAATATAAGGTCATGGGTTACCGCAAAATGGGTTATACGCTTGCCACCATCACGTAAACCCTCTAAGATGGCAACGCTAACACCGTATTGAGTGTGTGGGCTACCAAAATAGAGAAGTTCATAGCCATTTTTACCGCGTTCGTGTTCTAAGTCGCAGCGAAGTGAAACCTCATTGTCATGTTATCCCTTGGTATCAAAAATTTCAGTTTTCCATCGGTTTAGGAAGATAACCCTCCTTGCCTGCATCTGTATGTGCAGACAGAGGGGTGTCGATCTCAAAAGGACCTCTTGGGATGCCGTTGGGGAAGTTCTCATTGCACCACTGATACACACGCACACCAATCTTTGAAATTTGTGTAACTCCCTGCCTGAATTCTTTTTACCCAGATTACCGCCCCATAGGTAATCATCGATCTTACTATTGCAGTACATATCCAGTGCTGCATTTTCAGTGTGTATCCCCATGTTTTCCTGCTATGGACCTATGGGTCATCATAGTACTTGTAGCTTTCCGACACACGTTTTCAACATGTGTATTTCAGAGTAGTTTCTGGTCTAGTATAATCCCCAATCATTTAACCTCGGTTACTCGCTTCACCTCAATGCCATGTATGGCTCTCAAGTGATCAACCTTGTGTTTCCTAGTGAAGGGTACTATATTCGCGCCGCCATTATGCAGGAGTTACTAGTGATTCGGAGTCCGATTCACATGTTATTTATTTCGTTAGGCTTGCGTGAATCCCCATGTTTGTTTATTTTTCAGAATCCGGTGCGGACCCCCTAAGACTTGTCTCCTTTCTGACGTCTGATATGGTGACGTCAAACGTATTTTCCCTCGTCCCTGCTTTTTTAGCGAGGAGCTTTGTTGCTTGTGGTTCTTGCAGTAGGACAATGTTGACCTTGGCTCCAATAATTGAGCTTTCAACCTCTCCCTTTTTGGCTGTGGCCACTAAGCTCTCAATGTTGCGGAAATATGCCTCGAATTCGAATTCTTGGTTTCTTTTGTTATATTACTGATATGATTCCCACCAGTATGAGGGTTAGGAGGCGCGCCGTACCATAGCCACTCGTAGCATGATAAGGTCAGGCTTATCCGCTGAGATGACCTAGTATCAATAAGGCTCCGTTTGAATACAGTCAGTTACTGCCCACTGCGAACTAAACAATGGGTCCCTGTAACACCCTGGATTGGGGGACGTATCTTTCGACTACTCGGTCTAGATCGGTAGCGTTTTATTAGTAGTAGGATTAGCTCGTACAGAGTGTGGCTATCACCACCCACTAACAACCTTGGCAAACGAGAGGCTTGGCTTCTATAGAGCTACACATCGACTTCGAGAAATAGGTTGGCTCCCAGAAGGCTGTATTCCTCATCAGTCTATCCTGCAGTATACTCTTTGACTTTTTGTACTTAGTGTCTGTCATTCGACAACGTACTCTCCAAATATGTGATGTTATCTCTGTCCTCGAAGTTACTACCAATTGTGGTGTTTTGTCTAGATGGTATCTTCCTGCCAATATAGGACATGGTCTACGCTTTTCGTTCAATGTCCCATAATCTGAAGGTACGCTGCTTGAAAATCTTCCTGGCGCAAAGGAACGGGCGCGACAAAAGGTCATCGTTGATGGTGATGTCATTTAAAGTGGGACAGAGCATAAGTATCAACAGAGGTTTTCCCAATTTCCTGCTCGAGGGCCTTCATAGTCAAGGAGCATAATGTCTTGTTTGAGACCATTTCGTATTGGGTTTAGATCTGTCAGACTTTTATCAGTTCGTATCTGCAATGTTGACGAACTAGTTTGAAGTCATTGACGTTGCGTTTCCAGCACTTCTCAAACATAATAATTTCTTGTCAAATGTCGAGCTTTGAGGCCCTGGTTATGCCTGCTGACGCTTTACGTGTAGGGTTTAACACAGTTTTCTATAATTCTTTTGAATACCCCAGATCAGCGGGGAAATGCTCTGTAGAGATTTCCACTTCTTTTCGTATTTCCTGGGGGAGATTTTTTGGAAAGGAGTAAGTTGCTTGACATTTAGTCCGGTCCGACATCAAGTGGATGCGGACTTAGGAGCCCCCAATCCCTAAGCAAAGCAAAGTTTATATGCCCCATTTTCTGCCCATTATTTGTTGGCAAATCAGTCTTTCTTTTCTACCGCGTTTGCCTTTCCGACGATTCCAATAGGGGTACCTCACCAATGTCTATACATATGTTTATCGAACAATAGCTCTACTACCAAACCTTATCTCCACCTCCACATGGCGGTCGTTAGGAGTTTCTTTTGTAATGAAAAACTGCAGAGGGGGAAGGATGAAAGCAGGTCTCCCGCACATAAAAACCACACAAATAGTTCCAACTGGTGCTCCAGGTTGAGGGGTGGGTAGGGTGACGACCCAACAGGAAAAACTAAACTTACGGAAGCAGGAAAGGAGTCTTGTACTGAACATATTTTACAAAAACAGACCAGGCAACGAAAACGGAAGAACGATTTATGCATTTTCCCCTAGCTGATACCATGTCCCAATATAAGGCTGCTGCTGGATAGAGACCGTTTCCCTATAAATGAGCCGCTATACCATATATTATAGAGACCTTCCACTAAACCATCTGGTCGAAATAGGTTTCTTAGTCAGTCAAAAAAATTCAACATTCTATTATGCATTTATGAGGAAAATTTCGAAATCTAAACCTCATTAACGTTAATGCACCCACAGAGGAGACTGCAAAGTCGGGGAAGGATACCTTCTACGAGGCAGTAGAGCGGACCCTGGACGCATGCTCCAGATATGATATCAAATTCATATTTAGAGATTTAACAGCCAAGTAAAGCCGGATCTGATATGTAGGCGATACGTTTGCTCCTATAACTTACATAAAACTACTGCGGATTATCCAACGAGTAGTGTCGCACGAAATAGTTATAGGAAGTACCTAGTTTGCGTAAAAAGCGGTTCACAAACAAATGTTGGCCTCTTCAGAGCCGACCACTTTCAACCAAATTATTCACGTACTAATTGAATGCCGCCAGATCTCATCTTTGATGAATGTCAAAAGTCAAATTAAATATCAACCACATCTTTAGCATCCCTTCCTTCAGCTTTTCTTGGTAGAGGCGGAAGAGAAGGTTCTAACAAGCAAGCCTATAGTCTCCTCTGCTTTATGGCCTAAGTTTCTTTCTGCCGAGCGTTTCCCTCTCGTTTTTTGGAAGAATTGGGTAACAATGTCACCGACAGGCCGGCCTTAGTCAGGTTTCCAGTTCCTCTCATTAAAGGCGCTGCTTTACTATCCATTCTGGCTGATTGCGGCGAGCATGTCTTCCACAGATTTCTCCGTGGGTAAACATCAATCTGATGAGAGTTACAATCCATTGCTTCCATTTTCATGTACTTTTGAAAACCCTTATTGTAGTAGTAAACTATGATACTACAGGCACAGCAAGGTGGCGTCCCATGGGGAGACGAGCCACAGTTCGTTACTGATCCTGGCCCGCAGAGTAATGCCGAAATGGCAATCCACCGGGGGTATGCGAAGGAACAGGAAATGGTTTTAGTGAGTAAAAGTCTCATATAATCGTCTGGCAGAATCCAATGATAGGTTTTGAATGTTTTCACTTCCAGTTTGAATACCGTATACAAAGGAGTGTTTCCAAGGTGTTCGTCGATGATTTACAAGATACCATAGCGAAAGATATCGAGATGTTTTGAAGAACTGATTTGATCACCTTGTTCAGCTTTGTGAGCAAAGACTTATGCATCATTCCTTAGTGGAGACCTATAAAGGTGAATTCTTAGTTTGCTGTAAGAAAAGCTTATCCTCAAGAAAATTGATATCTTCAGGCTTTGGTCATCCAGTTAAAATTAGTTCCCTCCTTTTCAGAAACTTCCCTTTTATGTGAATCTGACATATGAACTGTTTAATAAACAATTTTGGCGCTCTGTAACAGCTTCTTGATTACTCCCAGGTAATACGTATACCTGAACATATCAGGCAATAAGTATTTACCTTAAAGCGTGGAGCTGAAAAATACAACATAAGCACCATGACCCCTAGAATATTACAAGCTTCCTCCTAGTTCAGATGTTCCACATTCTACTCTCTCTTAATCCTCCAGTTAATAACTAATTACATTTTGTAGGTAGCTAGTCTTTTCACTTTTTGATCCTCATGAATTTATGGACGCAAAGTCGAATCGCCAACACAATACAACAACGGACAACTCACCATCCTGAATAGGTTGTATCTATCTTCCACTTCCTCCTGCAAAAAAACAACCAATTATTTAAATGAAAACGCTTAAAGCTTACTTAACCGCCTATTAAAATAATGTTAAGCCAAGCATATCATATATTTCCCAGGTTTGTGTGTTTGCTCGGGGAGGGGGTAATTCGAGAATGGCTGTAAGCATCCTGACGTGAAGCTCTATAAATCACATACTCCGATGTAAACTTGAGCGATATCCTCAAAATACCTGTGTAGGTATAGTCAAGTGATTTTTCCATTGTTTCTTTCTTTCCTTCTTATTTTTCTGCATGTCTGTCTTGTTTCGAGGACTCCCCATGAAAAAGGTTAAAATTAGAAAGAAGGGAAAATGGTAAACGAACGAAAACCCATCTTTTCGTGTCCATTGCCAAGTTAACATGCATGAATACATCGCATCCCTTTTTCGCTGACGACATCCTTACGGGGTGCCTCGTTGTTGCGTATCTTGACACTTGGCATTTCAGAAGGGTTCCATTCTTTATTAAGACGACCGACCGATGTCGAGTTGAACGGACAAACCGGGTGGCTTACATCTCCGGCATAGGAGCCACGTACATATGTATATTCACGTCTGCTTTGAAACGGCACGACTATATATGTATATATTATGGATGTATGGCGTAAGCATCAAAGTCACGTTTCCGAGGGATACTTGGCATCCTCGATGTCCGCTAGATTCAAATATGCTTCTGACGAAGTGAGCGGAGCAAAATGAAATTTGTTGTTGTCGCAGCTACCCTTTAAGCTCTCGAAAGCGCGGTACTACCCCTGTTCTGTCATCATGTATCCTTTGCGCTCTATGTATCCAACGATAAATGCTTGCATGTGTAAATAGCGTTCAGTTTGAACAGCTCGAAGGGTTACTTGGTCATTTCTCGAACGATAATATGATGCCGTAGCAAGACTGCTGCTTGTCGTTCATATTCTGACCTCTTGGATACAATGTTACCAATTTAGGATTTCCACGGTAATCCTTCCTTTCCCTAGAGCAGTGCTTGTGTTTTCAAAGTTTTCACAACAACCAAATTCCGAAAGTATCCCAAGTAATTTGATAAAGGAGGATGCTGTCTTTTGTTTTGTCGAGTAAGAATATCATCTTTGCTTTCTCTGAATGGAATCCCACCTGTTGCTTCCTTAGATTGTTTACCATTTTTGGCCTCCCCATTTCCACATTTCTTGTTAATACTCGATGATAAACAGCCTCTAAAAATCCATTCACTCGACAACTCTGTCCTCATCCAAGGACCTTTTCGAAAGATAACCAAAGCCTCATCACGAGAAACGGCGGGTAGCATGTGTGATGGCGATGGTTGGTCATTCGGAATCGATAATCTTCGATCTAGACGTGGTGCCAGTGACAATGCCAGGAACATACGAGGAAGAGCCAAACTTTCTGTCGCGTTTCGAAAGCCCTCATCCAATATCTTTCGATTGTCATTGCTGGAAGTGCTTCATATCGTGCCTCGCTCTAATATGCGAACGGTAATGCCGCCATGCCTAATATAAATTCTATCCACCCCCGGACCATTTACAAGCGCACAATACAATAAATTTCTGCGAAGGGTAAAATGAACGTCCGCAGTGGCAAATTGAAAAATTGCTTTAGCGTAAATGATGTCGCGAAATATATGTCTGGGCGAGATACATTGCGAAAATCATGCTCTGCGAAATCGAACAGAAGCATCTCTTTTATTCTAAAGCACCCTCACGCCCGGCATGTATGCCACCCCCATTCACATGTCCATTCTGAGACATGTTTTTGACAATTTATGTCAAGTATTTCGCTCAGTGGCGCTACATTATCTAAGAAATCCACCCTTGCGAATGATTCCGACTGTACGTAATATAATCCTGGAACTACTCTTATGCTACGACCAGCGTAGGTAGATACGGACATACATATGAATACATATATTGTATGCGTACGCTTTCTGCAAAATAATGTAGATTTCTATGATACCCCAAAGATATTTTCCGCATAAACTATACACGAGGGTACAGTAAGAACTAAGAACGCAGACGAGCGACAATTCCTAAAAAGCGCTCCCAGCTATTTGACGGACAGGCAACGGAAATGACGGAGCAAACCACGACCGCTATCTTATTGTCAACTCAAAACGATGACACTGCTACCCTTATTACTAGCCATATCGCAGTTTCTTTTTCTTCCCATCCCACATCGCTATGTATGTCGCACAACTTCAACATTCAAAACTATAAGAAGGACACTGATCTACCCCCACCCCGTCGCCCCGATCCAACTCGGCTGCCATGAAATGTATAACGTTATAATTTTCGGCAACGACAACGCCAAAGAAAATAAACCCTCTAACAATTCAAGCATTTCGTTATGTTTTGTACAATTAACAAAATTTCAACCCTTTCGGTTTTAGTGGTGGACGAGATGTCTTTGGATATCCTTGGATGATGTCCCCAAAAGTTGGAGAAATCCACAGAGCACATAAACTATTCGGTTGGTCGTTCTCGCTCTTAATGTTTCGAATCTTTAAACTATTGCGTAAACAAAACAATGGTTTTTCGGGAGAGCCCAACTGATGGCCATCGTAAGGAATTTGAACTGAAATTATGTTTAAATATAACTTTCACAAGGGAGCGGAATGGTGAGAGGGAGGGGAGAGTGAACAGGGTGCGGATATCAACACGGTCTGCTGGGATCTAGTGGTCAAAGTAGTAGCTGGTATAGTTAGTTGCTTAAAGAGGGAGTGCAATTATTGAAAATGAATTTTTCGCCCTACTCACATTTGAACAGATTACCAGACTTACCGGACGACTATCTTCAAGAAAAAGATGATAAAGTTGCCTCTATAATGCGCCAATTTGAGAGCTCAATTTATGTTGAAATTCTGGCATTTAATGAACGTATGTTCATCCGGTCCAAAATCAACTTACCCCTGGTTCTAACTTATATCCCACAAAAGTATCCAGAAAGTGCTTAGCATCCGCTAATAATCCCCAGGAAGAACTAACAAATTGAAAAAAAATATATAAGTTAAAACCTTTTTAGGTCGACGCAACCGCGGTTTACTCCAGGTTAAGTATGCATCAGTAGGAAATTTCTCACAAGGCCTCCCGTGGTTTGTTTTAGGGCCAAGTGGACTTACTGGATGGATAAACTGAAGCAATAGCTTAAAGACTGTCCTCCTTCTAAAGTGAAGGGTTCCAAAAGGACGCTAAGCGAATGTAGTGCAGTATGCGCTAAGGATTGCGTGAGCAAAAAAGAGGTTGGCCTTGAATATGAGCCATCCGACTATCCAAGGTACCTCGGTTTCATTCAACACCTATACCCTGATGATCGGAATACTCGTACGGCCAAGCACGAAGGGGAGATGATGCCAACCGTGTCATCAGATGACGGTCACATCTCAGCGGATACCAGCTACAGCAGAAGAGGTTGGCCTTGAATATGAGCCATCCGACTACCCAAGGTTTCATTCAACATATTTTAGGCAAGATTGCCAAGAATATGGTGACCGGCATGGTCGATGAACGGGACGAAAAGGACAAGTGCAGTTTAAGTTAAGTTTAGTTTAACGGGGGGAGCCGTAACTCCAAAAACAATGATTGCAACAAAATCGATCTCCCTTTGTGCTGGGAGATAGTGAATTGCCGTGTAGTCAGCTCTGCGACCTTGACGTGGAGCATCTTCAATGAGGATTTTACCAGTGATTCTGAGTGAGGAAGATAAGCTGAGCCATACAAATACACATGGGTGCCAATTTCTTGGCCAGATATTCAACTGGGGTGGTTCGGTATAATCTAATGCTGATGCCTGTGGTGGAGAACTATTCATGAAAAATTTTTCCATTCAGTAAAACGAGACCATTGAGAATGGATGATATCACGCCTTTGAGTTGCGACGATGGCCGAAGGGAAGAGATCGAACCACCAGAGTTGAAACAACTTACTTTCACCAAACTTAAGTTTGTTGAAGAACTTGTGAAGCTGCTGAACCTCGGAGATGGTTAAGTGCTTTAAAATCTCTTCCTGAAACAATTGTTCATGTTTGGTGACATTACCAATGTATTGCTCTGAAGTTTCGATCATGAAGTGCAAACATTCCCCTATTTTTTCGGGTCTCTTTTAAATGGCACCATGGATGTCATTATTCATTTGAGCCGACTAAATCCAGTTGCATTGTTAGGGGCTTACCTATGATAGAGTCTGTTTGCGTTTTGAGATTCCACTGATTCTATCCCGTGTAAAATGTGAAATTTTCGGTTATAATAGGGTAGGTGATCTCTCTCATCGTATCGATTTCAATGCCAATTTCAATGGTGGTGGCCAGTGGTATGTTAGTGGGGCAATCCGTCGGGAATTCCCCGCAATATCGAGCACATTCGTAGAATGGTGTACTTTTGCATGGTTTGAACCAGACTGGATTAGAATCCCAGGACATTTAGGGAAGCCATAAAGGATTGAGGTACAATGCATGTAGCTTACAGTATCACGGAAAATTCAACCAATCTCTAGAGACGCCAAACTTTTTTGATTTCCCGAGTCAGTGGCTCATAGTTCACCATCTTCAGTACGATCACTACGCTATTTCAATATGATTTTTTATAAGCCGCGGTGGCGACCCCCACGAGTAAGAACGCCTGAAAGAACTACTGGGCGAACTTACTAGGAATATGACAGTCCAGGATGCTCATGGGAGGATGCGAACCCTAGCCCTTGAAAGATTGTTTAAACCTCACCAATATAAATCTCCGGATCATAGTGAGAGTACTTTCTGGTCACTACAGGCTAAACTATCAAGTGGGGAAGCTAGGAATATGAAACTAGTATTTTCCAAATCTAGCTATTCGCTTCATCAAAAGTTTCAAATGGGAGTTTGCGTTTGAATCAGAAATAAATTAATTATTTTAAAGGATCATTTTCGGAAACACACAACCTAACAATTTTTCTTGGTGATACCTCTATACGATATAGACTTCCAAATATCCTCTTCCTGACAAATAAAGTTAGTAATTTTTATGAAATCGGCTGGAAACTCCCTTAATTATAATAATGTAATATTAGTGAGTTTCCGTAGACTACATAACGCCAAAATCTATAAGCGATACCATTACCGTCAGGTTGTGGATAAAATCCGGCTCAATAGGTTACGGTGGACGGGTCCCTTAATCAGTATGGATGAGGATGATCCAGCCCGGAAAGTCTATAAGGGCAATATCTATGGTAGAAAAAGAAGACGAGGCAGACCCTGCCTAAGATGGAGCGATGGCATAGATGAGGATGCCATACAGCTTTTAGGAATACCGAATTGATGGACCTCGGCGCAAAACCGGGATGTCTGGAGTTCCTTATTAAGGCAGGCCTAAACCGGATACCGGTTGTTGCGCCGTTGGTGATGATGATGATGATGAATATTAATGAGTTGCAGTGGGTTAAACTTGTCCTCCTAATTTTTGTAAGTTTAACGTGAATCAAAAGGTTATTAAAACCAACTCAATGTCTATTTGTTCGTCTGTCCTTTTTTTTATATGGTAAGTTGAAAGCTTCAACAGCTGCCACTGACTTCTGGCATACAATTATGTGAGACTTTTGCCCACTAAAGCCACCACCTTCTCCATCCACTCTCTCCGGGGGCTGCTATATGCTATTAAGTCGCAGAGCTGGATGAGTATTTAATTGTTATTCGTGATGGTGATCTTCTCCTTCTCTTTCTTCTTTCAAAACTCCTCTGGTGTAGCATCCGGTGGATATTCTTTATTGTTTGTTCCACAGCTTTCCACACCTCAACCGAACATATTCTCCACTATGTTTTCCGCTGATAAGAAAATATCAACTACCGCTCTCATTTCCGTTCTTTATAATGCGAACCTTGGGCAAAAGAAAAGTACATGCCCGCATTCTCCGTTACGCACTCGCAAATCGGGAAGTTCGGAGAATCTTCATGGACAAGTCGGTGCAGGTATCTTCGATAACTATCATGTCCGCCTAGGAACTATATCAAATCATAGCCGACGTTGTCATGCATCCGTTCAGTCCAACTTTCAACACTCGGTATCAACCTATGAGTCCAGCGTCATTTCTTGCCCACGTCCCATCGTTTCTGCTATTCTACTAGTGACAGATCTCTTGCCGACTGTCCACGAGCCGCGCTTGGTTCACCAGCTTCGAGAATCCCTTGGGATTTAATCATAATCGCCGGTGACACCTCTAGGAAGACGCAACGTTTCAACGTTTTCAACAGCCGATTTCGCCAGATTTCTCACCAAAATGAACGCATCGGTTGTTGATTTCGCTTCCCGGAAGCTACGACGGTACAAGTCTATACCAAGTGCATGGCTCAGTATTCATACTGGTGGATGCCTGACCTACCTAAATCTCTACCGAACTAAGGAGTACGGCACCCGTGTTGAAACGCAACACCACGCCGAGGCCCGAAGGTCTCTGTTCGCTTGAACGTCACCACAGCCTCCATCAAGCTCCCACTAGGGGGCCAACCTCAAACAACCGAGCTGTACTCACATACAACAGGAATTCTCCCGAAGTATATGAGTCCAGGGGCTATCCCGGTTCCCATGTTACCAGTATACCCCTGGTAAGGTTTCGTGACTATTGCCACTTCAGATGAATCCGCGTGCAGACTCGCCCTGATTAGGCCTTTGGAGCATTCGCCTACTGCGTCACGGTCGGCAAGCCAATGCGATACAGCGCCTCCCGATGCCACCACTATAGAAATTCTCTTCGGCCACTTGGTTTTGGTTCAGCCAATAGGGTTGCCGCCCCGTCTTCCTCACCGCCACCTCTGAGCACCCAACTCAGAGGTCTGAAAGAGGTTCCCCTGTATCTTCTCAAGGGCAACGTATAACATAAAAAAACTATAAAGAAAACAAGCAGGAAACAACAGCTATGGCCAAATTGGGTTTCACGAAAGACTGCCCGGAAAAGAATAAGAGGAGTGGTATCTACAAAATCGATTGTCGGAAATGCGACCAGGTCTACGTTGGACAAATTATAAGACGGCCACCATGAATAAGAAATGTTGACTTCAAAGTCTTCTGATCCGATGACGAATTTAATACCTTCGGCACCGCTGAAATTACCTGGAAATGAAAATTACCATGATAATGAAAAGGTCCCCCCAGTAATACTGAAAGGAGCATAGGTCAATCAGTAGCAGTAGAAGTGCGCCTCGGATAACTTGCTAGTTTTCCTTAGGAAGGAAGATATCTAGATCGCATCAATGCAAAGGCTCTGGATTGGAGGAGATACAACATTAAAAGTACTACAGTATTACGTCATGTATTCCACTTATTTAAAGCGTCTATATAAGAAGTCATAATCAAAATTAAACAAGTGGGAATACCGGAAGCTCGCGCTTCGGGTATAAAGGTTTTGTGTTCATCTTATGTAAGAGACGCGCATCTTTCTGTCCGTATATAGTTACAAATCCAACATAATCCTTCATATTTTTCCAAACTACGAGACATACGTACATATTAGAGCCATAGATATCACGCTCACCCTAAACAAACAAACTGCCTATTACCTACTGTACACATATATGCACGTATCTAAATTTATCGTACCCATATTTCCGATTTACGTCTTATATCTAACTGAATTAGGCACTACCCGCAAAGTTCATTAGCACGCATATATTATATACCTACATACACACATGTCTGGTTGACAAATAACTAAAAAACTAAAACAAAATAATTGTCTGCGACCCAATTCATAAGAATTCATTTCGTTCTGGTATTGACGAATTGATATGTGATGATGACGTCATGCAGGTTGTAGAGTGCACAAAATTCACAAAAATTTGTAAAGTTTCACCCCCTATAACTTTGTTAATAATAATTGGATTTTCTTCAAACTTGACCAAACTGTGCACTATATTCTTCGTTACACGCATGCCAAATTTTGTACTTCTGGGATGAACATAAGGGGGGGTGCCGGGTAAATTTCTGAAATGTGGAAATACACTATTATTAACTTTATTTGTGCAGATATCGGAACCGGATATATTTTGAGGCCTAGATTTCGTAGAGATGCACCACTGTGATTTTTTTCAGATTTTTCGGTTGGATAGGTTCTGAGAACGAGACCTGTTACACTTTTTGTGGGTCATATTTTGAACCCTCACTCCCCTATGTTTCATCTAATGTCAAATATTGAACCAGATTCGAAAAGTACTAATTGAGACCTTTCATTTGATACCCTACATGGTTACATTCTGTGAAAAAAAATTTGCACCCTCCATTCACATGTACAGGGAGCCCCCCTTAAACTTAACACAAGATGGCGCCACTTACTGCATGTAAAGGGATCACCAGATTACATACTCTCACCAATTTTCGTGACAATCGGTCTAGCCGTTTCCGAATAAATCGGGTGTGACAGACAGACAGACAGACAGACAGACAGACAGACAGACAGACGGACAGACGGACAGACAGACACCGTCTCGATTCTAATAAGGTTTTGTTTCACACAAAACCTTAAAAAGTCCTATATCGATCAGGTCGTTGAATATTTCTTTTTATTTTCCTCCAAGACAAACAGGGCGAATATTCTATAATCTGTAATGACTTAGTGCGATTGGTCGATGATCAAACCATCTTGAGAGAGATCACAAAAAGGCCCTGTGTCCTTACCAGAAAAGATGCCCATGCATCTTTGCGTTCAAGGCTAGATTCCAGCCTATAAAAACAGAAGAATTGTATGTCTTCGTAGGACATGGATCGGCACCGTAAGATGGGCAGACCTGCTAATTGGATGCGATGCCAACGCAAACATACCTACACTGTAGAGCAGCAGGGAAATCAACGACCGAGGTAAGTCTCCCTTTGTTTTTAAAGTACAAGCAATTGTGAGGATCTGCAGCTTCTACGGACATGTCTTTGATGGCATATCGTTCGAGCTGCTGATCGATAATATAAGAAGAATCATATTAACTATAAGCTGTAGGTGCTGACATCGCCCTCGAAAGGGATCATCATTTAATGGTCGCTTGCCTTCGCTTACGTGTTAGGTCCCCCACTTCCCACAGAGTTGAAGAGTAACCACGTTATACGTAATCCCACCCCGGATCAACAGGGGGACTACTGACAGCGGGGCAAGCACCCTAAATAGTTCCCCTAAGAATTCTAACGAACAATAGAGTGCTCTACGCTACGAATAGCTATTATTATAGCAACATACGAGTATAATGGTGTAAACCGTCACGCCATCCACTGGAGAAATTTTTTTAAGAAATTTGATCCCCGCCGGAGTTTGCCAGGGCTGCATCTTGTCACCGATATAATTTCTTCTAGTTATCAGTAAAGTTATCCGTCTAGAGGATACGGATGACGTCGGATAATCACACTCTTTCCTTCTATTTATAAGGAGGCGGAAGTGGCAGTGGAATAAGTCAACTTTAAATGAAGAGTCACAACTGTATTGCTGGCTACGCGACGAACTCCACTATCCACTATCCCAAAACGGCCGAGGAATGGGTCATTCCAGAAACTATGGGGCAGAATAGTGAAGATGGAGTGTAAGCTTGTATAGGCAAGGTTGGTGTACTCTTCCAAATATAGGGATAAATGACAGTCATATATGCACTACACAAAACGTGTATACCGCAGTTATTACAGGTCCGCCCTGTCGAGCTTGGCGCGCCTTTTGATGATTGATGAAAGAATCCCACAGAAGGAATATCTGGCCACACCATTGATAATATGTAGAGAAACAAAACGAATGTGTGAAAGTCTTTGCTACCGCCCCGACAAGAAGCACAAATTCCCGTGAATACTTTGAACCGCGAAAGCATGTTGCTCCGAACCATAAATACATTTCCTCGAAACCCCCTGCAGCCATCAATTTCGCCAAGTACCCCATTTAGCCATCCGAACGTAAAAAGCATAATCACCTGCAAGTAAAGCTGGCAAAACCTAACTTTCTGGCTATGCTCTTGCCGCAGGCAATCGCTAATGGAGTGACGCCTACCTTCACGACTACCCACCTTTTCCGTATTACTTCCTCGACCTCGTCCCTAATTATCTACAGACACCCACATCGATAACGCCTAGAACAGTGAACTCCCGATCCAAGGTAACTCTATTCCATCGGAGCATTTCCTTTTCTAGATGGTGAGATTGGTTTAATCCATGTTCGGCAACATTACCAAACCTTAGTCCAGTTGATTTGGACCTTATTGAAATTGGCCGTCAACGATCGTTGTAGAAGCAAACTATCCGATTATCACCTGCAGTATATGATTCCGCAAAGAATGCACCAGCTAAGTGAGAGCTTTGAAGTGTTCCTCGAGAGTCCCATACCAAAGTCTTAGTTAGTTAAAACTCTACCGTGAACTACCCTCATTCAAATAACTGGCTATTCTATAATAGATTTCGCCGTTCCTGCGGCTATTAGTACCACAGCACGGAAACCTAAAATCTCGCCTCAGTAACTTCGTCGCAGAAAAAGCTCAACCGCATGTTAGGTATCCAACCACCATCTATGAAAAGGACCAGTTACATTTGGATGATCTACTGGGGCAGGCCGCTGGTTCAGCTGCCACTGGAATTATGGCGAAGTTGGGTTCGGTTGTAGTTCTTTTGCTATGGGTGCGGGAAGTTTTTTCTTACCTTAGCAAACTAAACGAAGCAACCCGAATCCCCACTACTGCTAGAGGAACTGCGCGACCTTGAATCTCTACCCCCACCTTCCTTATCTTAGCAGACTTCTAACCACAATTTCAAGCAGCAAACAACATCTTGACCCCTAGCTACCCCTACTCGAGCTTGCCGCACCCTCTAGTATATACCAGTTTTGCAATACGCATTTGTAATGGACGTTATAGTACGCTCACCGTATGGCAAATTGTGTAGTATATTCGACCGAAAGCTTGTGTGTATCTTTCATTCGAAGATTTTGTTGTCTTCAGCAAATTTGCCAATAATATTATATTTATATTCACTACATGAAAATCTAAGTGGTCTTCCCCGAAATGCAATATTCAATATTTGAACTAAATACATTTCCTCACTAACAACCAACAACCCCCTTTAAAGATACAGCAATTACACGGTTCCGCCATGCTCCACTGTATGAGTGGCCACTATAACCGCATCCCTTCACAGGACATAAAAGTAAAGGAACATTGAATTTCGACAGGGATGACCGACGGTCCCACTGACCATCGCCGCCTTAAGTTTATGCCCCAGGACCTTACGACAACATTCCCTAACCATTTGAAAGTTAATAATTAAAGGACAAAGTTTCAAGCGTTTCTTGGGCAAACTTGGAGATGTTAGTAAATTAACGGTAGAATGGAAACGAGTTTTATTTATTCCGTGTGACAACATGCGTTTACATGTATTTGTTTATTAGTACTATCCTTCGAAGGACGACATTTAAACGATAAGCATAAATTTCTTGTGATTGTTTATTTGATCAAGGGAAGATGTGCCGAAAGGGTGGGCAAATATTATAAATTGCAACTAGGATGAATGTATGCGAAGGATACATTGCTTTCGGGAGCGGTTATAACGCTTACGCCTATTACCATCTAAACATTCGCCTAAAGACTAGTCCTGATTTTCCACTAAAAAACCGAAAGGTCAAAATTAAGTAACTACATCTCTTCCCTTGTTTCACGCTGATATAGGGTTTCCCGTATTGCAACAGTATCCGAGCAAACCTCAACTCCCATCTGCTACCCATTTTTTCGACTCTGATAAGTGCTGGAGCCTCATATGCATACACAATTACACCACCATCATCTGATTCCTCATCGCGAGAATCAAAGATCAAATTAACACGGCGGGAAACAAAAACACTAGCCGGAATCTGAAGAGTGCAAAATTTGCACCCGAAACAGTAGCACACCTGATGTAGATGCATCCACTATAAGAGGGTACCTGGGTAGCACCGCGACCGCTGAAATTTCCGCTATCAGTCGAGCTGCCCTTAAGACCAGTAGCCTGTCGGCGGCTGCATCGTGGACCCAATATGCAGGACAGACGGTTCCTATATCAAATTACAATCACCAAAAAAAGAAACTCCACTTAACGCATCGTTTCGGTATCTGAATCCCAAAACTTGGAGGTATCGTGGATTTTTTGTAAGTGGCCGATTTTCGCGCAATTTCCACATCGTATCACAAATTTGCCACCGTATTGATAGGAGGGTTACCAATTTTGTCAGCATTGAAAATCAGGGAATCATTCTGTAAATTCAGTGAGAAGAGCCTATTAACTTAATAATGTAATAATAACTAAATTGTCAAAATATGAAGCATAGGATTACGAAGGATTTCAAAATAGATAAGTTCCTAGAAAACCTGACATTTTGAAATAATAACGACGTTGGATTCTACTTTCTACCTCCCTCCAATAAAGGAAAATCTAGCAAAGTACTATTACTTGAGCAGACATCGGAATAGGGCGCATGGGGGGTTGAATAGTCAATTTCACATAAGTCAAGTATGACCTACAACGCGCTAACGAAACAACAACGGAGGAACTGGTTGGATATGAATCCCAATGCCGGAGAAATGATTGATTTCAGGATGAATGCAAGGAAGCGCCTGACAAAACAGAACGACACGTACAGACAACATAGAGAGCGAAACACAAGGACGAAGAGATAATTTATGAAAATGTCCGACTCGCAGCTGATAAAATAAGGCAAAAGAAAGAAAACATTTTGACGAGGAATTAAAAAAAATTGACGACAAAATTCCGAAACAACACAGAAAAATCTACAAATTAGGGAAGAGCCCGAGGATACCAACACAAAATCACTCTTTGTAAAAAATACGGGGCAATCGGTGGAAGCGAGAGTAAAACAGAAAGAATTTCTCAACCCCTCGGATCCAACGCAGTCAACAGAACTTACTGATCGAGCATAGCAATAGAGCCGGCAATCAAATGTCAAAAAAAAATAAGAAGGCGCCAGACATAAATAACATCCCCGCTAAACTCATCCCATCAGGCGGTCCATGGATTATTAAGGCTGCCAATAATTTGGCTGGGGATTTTAACAGCCAAGTAGGGAAGGAGCCCCTACTCAGGGGATACGTTGACTCCCATAGCTTACATCAAAATACAAATGATTATTAGCAGTGTCACACGAAATGGTTGCTGGAAATACCTGGTTTGCGCGGAAAGCGCTTCAAAAACATACATGATCCTCTCCAAACGGGACCACTTTCAACCAAACTGACCACGTGTTGATTGAACGCCGCCACCTCTCACCCTTGATAAATGTCAGAACTTATAGGGGGGGGGGGGGCAATATAGACTCAGACCACTATCTCGTTGGCATGGTGGTCCGAGCTCGAATAACAACACCACCCAGAATCCCCTCTGACAATCAAGTGAGAGTTAACACTGAAGCCGTCCACAACACAGCCCTCCGCGACACATATAAGAGGAAAATGGATGCCACAATAACCGCAGTCAACAGAGGACCTGGAGATCAAGCATCAACAAATGATCTTCACAACTACCTGAAGAACGTTATCATGGATACGGCCACAAACATACTTGGCCCCAGCCGCAAAAGGAGTCGGAACGGCTGGTTTGACGATGAATGTAAGCTAGCAATGGAATGGAAGAATGCCGCATACCGAGTAATGTTGCATTCTCAAAGAACGCGGGTATGCGCAGAGACTTATCACGAACTCCATCGTGCGGAGAAGCGATTTCGCAGACGGAAAAAGGAAGCCTGGGAGAACCAACTAGTCTGTGAACTAGAAAATTCCGCACCAGGCGTGCAAGTTCTATCAACAACACACCTCGATGCTCATCCCGCCCAGACAAAGAGGGAAATCTGATTTCCAACAGAAGGGGCATATTGGAACAATGGGTTGAGTACTTTGATGAGCTAGTGAACAACCATAACATCGGCGAGTTGCAGGTCCCGCCAACTGAAGACGACGGACAAATACTGCCACCACCAAGTTTAGGAGAAACAGTCCGTGCAATTCATCGGCTAAAAAATCATAAGTCGCCAGGAGCCGATGGAATTACAGCCAAATTGGTTAAATATGGAGGCGACCAGTTACACCAAGTGGTTCATCAACTTGTTCTCAAGGTATGGGACAGCGAATCAATGCCTGACGATTGGCAACGGGGCATTATCTGTCTCATACATAAAAAGGGAGATATCATACAGTGCAGCAGTTATAGAGGTATCACGTTGCTGAGTACCATCTATAAGATATTCTCCACTATCTTGCTAAGCCGGATAGCCCCATACGCCCAGAACATCATTGGCCCATACCAAAGAGGCTTCACTCCAGGCAAATCAGCAACAGATCAGATTTTCTCTCTGCGGCAAGCGATGGGAAAACTGTTGGAATATGGACAACAGTTGCACCATCTGTTCATCGACTTTAAAGCCGCCTATGATAGCATAGCCAGGGTAAAACTGTACACGGCCATGAGAGAATTCGGTATCCCGACGAAATTAATAAGACTGACTAGGCTGACCCTGACCAATGTGCGAGGCCAGATAAAAGCAGCAGGATCACTCTTAAGACCATTCGACATCAACAACGGTCTACGACAAGGGGATGCGCTATCATGCGTCCTCTTTAACCTGGCCCTCGAGAAAGTGATCCGTGATGCTGAGGTGAATGCAAGAGGTACGATCCTATTCAAGTCCACCCAACTACTGGCCTATGCTGACGATATCGACATCATGGGAAGAACCACCCGAGACGTACAAACTGCCTTGATCCAGATCGAGCAGGCGGCGCGAGATCTTGGGCTGCACATCAATGAAGGCAAGACCAAATATATGGTGGCAACGTCAGCACCGAAGACGAATCAACCAACAACATCAAACCGCACTGGTCAAACACAAACACGAAGAAGAATAAGGATAGGAGAATACAACTTTGAGACCGTTGACAATTTCTCCTATCTAGGGTCGAAAATCACAACCGATAACAACTACGATGATGAAATCCGCGCACGGTTGTTGTCAGCCAACAGAGCCTATTTCAGCTTACAAAGACTGTTCCGCTCAAAACGTCTCACCATAGGGTCAAAGCTTTTACTGTACAAGACTATAATCTTGCCAGTCCTCATGTATTCCTCGGAGACTTGGGTTCTTAGCAAGAAAAATTGCGAACTCTTGGCCGCGTTCGAGAGAAGAATCCTCCGAAGAATTTTTGGCCCCCTATATGAGGATGGACGATTCCGTAGCCTACACAATAACGAAATCTATGAGCGATACCATGACGGTCCGGTTGTGGATAAAATCCGGCTCAATAGGTTACGGTGGGCGGGTCACTTAATCCGTATGGATGAGGATGATCCCACCCGGAAAGTCTATAAGGGCAATATCTATGGTAGAAAAAGAAGACGAGGCAGACCCTGCCTAAGATGGAGCGATGGCGTAGGTCAGGACGCCAGACAGCTTTTAGGGATATCGAATTGGTGGACCTCGGCCCAAAACCGGGATGTCTGGAGTTCCTTATTAAGGCAGGCCTAGACCGGATACCGGTTGTTGCGCCGTTGATGATGATGATGTGCAACTGGCGAAAATTGAAATGTTGTTGACAAAGTAGAACACCGAATTTAGCCCGCGAACTGAGCCCTCTAGTCAATCCTATCGACTTTAAAAGGGCTGCATACACAGAGCAAGGCTTCAAGTAATCAAAAGGATAATAAAACCTGTGGCAGGTGTTACCGATGTGAAACATGCACTCTATGATAATAATAATATCGTCAAAGGATGTCGCACTGCATTATAAAAGAACTATTGTGCTACTTTACTGGTAATAGTATACCTATAAATTATAGTATGTCGTTTAAACCTGGCATCTGGCATTAAGTATTCTCCCGGGTGCCTGAAACTAGTTTGTACAAGTGCCGAAGACGGTCCCAGAACATGTGTGGAAGTTTTGTCACTCTCCGTAGATACTCCTAGCCTGATAGTTTGGCATGCAGTGACCAATGAGTATTCCCACTATGATCCAGTAAAGTTGGTGAAATTTAAACAATCTGTCAAGCACCTTATTGAGTAAGCCGAGCGTGTTCAGTTTGAAACATGAACCCTCGGACTGGCACTCGGATACCTAAAATAGTATTCGAAGGGAAAACAGAAGAGCTAAAACCGACAAGAAAACCCCGACGAAGACAACGCATCACTGCTTGGAAGGACATCCTGAAGGTTAAGGTGCGAAATGGGCTATAAAGCCTTGATGACGATGACAACGATTTCATATAGGTGCCTCGTGGCCAATTTTTCAGATTTTTTCGAAAATGAGGCCTGCGCTATTTCAAATTTGCAATTGGCTCTTTATTCCCGTACTTAGCAACAAATATATATTTATTTGTCTTCAAAGACACATAGAACACTAAAAGCTAAAAATGTTTCTCACCGGATAAGGTGAACCCCAAAAGGTTCCCCGAAGGTATGAATTAAGGTCAGTGCAAAGAAAGAAGCGACATGTAAAAAGAGGGTAAGGACTGAATTGACTATTATGTCCAAAAATGTGGTATTACACACCAGACGAATTGTAAAAGCCCGCATTCGAGGAACTCATGAAGGTGTATAGAGCCACGTAAGCGGCAACAACCAGCTCACCGATAGAAGCAACATTGAAATTACTGACAGTTGGTTAAGTGAAAATATACTGCCAAACTATCTTAAAGATTGCTTCATATGTATGCACCGGTAGCTAGGATACGTCGAAAAACAGAAGAAGACCACATATTGAAGGACTTCAAAACCAGCTTAGAATGTAAGTTTTGTAGGGAGAAAAGTGACGCTGATTGTCGGCATACCGCAGATAACAGCCGATGGCCAGTACGCTATAAAGCTTTAAACGCAATTAAAAAAACATTCCTACGTGGAGTTCGCGGAAGTTAGATTCGTCAGCGCAAAAATTGCTGGCATTTACACTATTATACCACACCAAGTGCGACGATGATACGGATGTTGGTTTTGGATGCAGGCACTCAAAACCTCAAAATCATAGTCTGTGGTCTTAAAACATGTGCTGTGAACTGGGATGGTTGATCTAGAAACACCAGGAGCCATATTCTGTTCGAGGCCTGGCCTGGCCTGGCGTGTAGACATGAAAAATGCACCCACTTTCCGAGGAACAGACTCCGGCTTAATAGTCGTCACATTAATGGGGAGAATGGTTAGCTTGGTTAATAAGCACTATTATCATTGCGACCTTTAGGTTGAAAATATGGAAGCGTACGTTCTCATGGATGACGAGCTGGAAATCAGGGCTGACCAGTGAAAGTATTCAATTTAAATATGCAACACTGTCATGCCGAGACGCAACTTCTCACCAATTGGAAACGATAAAATCGCATAGTTACAAACTGAATACTTTCCAGTAAGAAGACACTGACTGCAGGCCAAAGAAAGACAGCGGTTCGGCAAGAAAAAGAAAGTATAGGCAAACCTTCGATATAGACATAAAGAATTTTCAACGAGACAAAGAAGGAATTTCAGGACGACCCTCTCTAATCAACACCTTCATGGACATCTGGCCGTTCGGCGAAGAAGTTCGTCATTTGTCACTCTAGTAGTAGCTATTAGTTCCTAAGGAAGGTCGCCTACCTGAAGCATATCAGATGCACTCCCTTTTCACGCAGTCGAAAATCTCTCTAAATCGAGCAAACGATTCCGAAGTGATCCAAAGGGAACCAATGTAATTGGTACAGCAGAAAAATGGAAACCAGACTACTCTCTGTCGACCAAGTCCCGGAATTGTTTTTTCTTCGCAGCAGTAGGAAGCATGCAAATACTCCTTCAGTTGTCGTCTTGCGAATTTTAACGATAACCTCCTTCATCCGCTCAGTGAAAAGTGGAAGTAAGAACTCTGAAGAGACTGCAAGGGTCGCAATAAATAATTCCAACGGGAGATCATTAGATTCAGCAGGTTTCCTCCATTTGAGCGCGGAACAGTCTTTATCCGAATATAACACTGACTTGGCATATCATCCGCAAGTGATTAAATTTCATCAGATATTTCTAGATTGAGTATCGTGGTGAAATGCCTCCTTTCACCTCTTCATTTTGGTGTGGCGAAGGCTACGATGTACTTTCCGTGCTTTCCAATAATAATGAAGCTCCAATGCTACGCGCTCACCTGCGTTCGCAGTCATCAACAGCAGCCTCAGATTCCTTGGTCCATTAATCCTCCAACAAGTTTCTATAATAAACCAGCTCTTTTACGTCCCTTACGTCCCTTATGTCCCTTTCGGGCCGATGTCAGCACCTGTCCTGCATCACACAATCCAAGGCAAGTCCTAAATCTCCTAACAATGTGGTTGATTTAAATAAATGTTCTTAGCCGGTCAGCCGAAACCCAACTGACCATATCGGAAATCCTCGTTAGTTGGTACATAGCACTGCACAATGATGGTGATCTGAACTGAAATCTTTCAATCAGGTAGTATCAAAAACCGTCTCCCAGGTCAAGACAGCATGCTTGCGGTAGACGTCAGTAACAGTCCAATATCAGATTCGCGTCAGTTATCACTTGGGTTTCCAGAGAACAAAAGCACAGTGCTGCAGGAAGAGGACTAGTTCTGTTGACTGACCGTTTCGATCGTAGGGCAGAAGCAATCTCATCAGATCCTGCCTCGCATATCTGCCTTTTGCAGCAGCGTAACCGAAAGCAGTACTTGGTGTGGTTTGCTCGATATATATCAATTCAAATGCCCGACAAGAGGATGAATTATATTGATCAACACTGCCGGTTTGCAACCTTGGCTGGACTCAGCCTACATGGAACCTTAATATTTTGCTTGAGGTATTGGGTACCCATCCAAGGAAAAGAGCGACCCATGGACTACTAGAAAGGAATGAGCTACTCGCCAAAAGTCAATATAAATTAAATAGCGGGCGCAAGACCAGTCTGTCCTCAAATAACATAGTAGGCAAACTATTGCTTTCCAGGTTCTCCCTATTTCACTTTGCCTGGACCCAGCACATCCAGCTTATATTGCCAAAAAATGGAATTCTCACTGAAGTTGGAGAAAGTAACCATTCTGAGTGGGTGAGCGAAGAGGCCGCAGGCTGTGAATTCCATCTAAAAATTCCACTTACAAAAAGTTTTGGCGGTTACACAGACTAATCCCAGCTATGAAAGAATTCTTGGAGAGATACCGTGAGTACTTCTTCTGGGTTAAATTGGACACCTTACCTAATGTTATAGGGTCCTAAACTTGGAATATCCTTCCACAGTCCAAATTTTGAGGATAAAAAATACAATGGATGAATTGCTAGTTCCAGAAAACATGGTTCAGAGACTACCCTTACGTCAAGAGAATTAGGATGCAAACAACCCCATGATCGGATCTATCTAACGTGAATTGCCAGAAGTGGTGAAAGAAGGAACAAAAAGACACGGCTACAATTATTTTGAGTAGGCAAAAGGAATCCTGGCTAGAGTGAGTCAACTCGCTGTGTTCCATCGGAAGAAAAATAATCAGCCGGGCAAACAGGTGTGAACCGATTTTAATAATATTTTATTTTATACACTATCTGAAAGCGCATTCAAGTAAAGACATAAGGAAGAGCACTTCCAAGGAGCTTGAATGGGCAAAATAAAAGTCAAAAAAAATATATAATAACTCTAGACAAATATGGCAATCCAGAAGCCAGCGATTCAGCACTTCATTTTAGAAAGATCTGGTGGATATCCAATATCCTGTGCTAGGGAATAATGTGAAATTAGTTCTTCTAGACGGACCCTAGGGAGGGTTTCCAGTAAATTTATAAAATGTTACAATTTACAGGGCTTAACTTCAATTGAGTAGATATCGAAATAAGAAGCCTCCTTTACAACCGATATCAAACTTGCTTCCACACTTGGTGTTGGAAGCCTTTGGTTTGATACCCTACGACGCGCTCGAAGTGACTGACGTTACTTGTCGGCGAGCACCAACCCGACGCTCCCCCTGCCTGTAGAATGTCGTGAGGGTGAACATCGGCAAGTGCTTCAAAGCTCTTGGAGCAGGCAGAGCCGCGCTGGAGGACGCTCCGGTATAGTAGCGTCGCAGCTGATACCGTCTTAAATTCAGTGATGAACCTGATAACGACGGCGTGTGAGGCCTCCATGCCCTGGAAGGGCCCCAGCCACGGCAAGCCCCCTGTGGGCCTACGGAGGGAGTGTTATAAACTCCGCCGTTTGGCATAACTTTTGCACGCCAACGAGGAGGCATGAGCCATAAGGAAACTCCACAGCGCTATAAATAAAAGCAAAGCCAGCCGCGGGCAGAACGTGGTCAACAAGATGAATGAGGACCCGTGGGGACTTGGCTATAAGCTTATCACTGGGAAAATCGGGGCTCTACGGAGGCCCTGCAACAAAGTACCGATCAGATGGACCGCATTGTTAGCAATAGCACGATAAACGTTGGGGATTGCCCCCTTTTTAGCTTTTTAGCTCGAAGAAGCGGTTCATACTATGAAAAACAAGAAGGTGCCAGGTCGTGCGGATCCCGGTGGAAGTTTAAAAACTGGTGTTCAGCCAACGGCCAGAAAATCTGGCTTGAAGCGATCAACGCTTGCTTGAAGGAGAGCATTTTTACTAGTCGCTGGAAAGTAGCCAGACTCGCGCTGATCAGCAAGGGTGAAAGAGATCCGGAGGTCCCGTCTCCATGCCGACCACTGTGTATGCTTGACATGACCAGAGGAGTAGACTCACTGAAGCGATCCGCGCTGTCGAGGAGTTATCCCCAAAGCAGTTCGAGTTCAGAACTGAGAGATCCACGATGGATGCTATTATGGAGGTTGTAGATGCTGTTCATCAAGCCGAGGCATCAAATCCGCCGATTTCGACGAATACTGCTCCTCATACCGCTTAATTTCATAAATTCTGTCAATTCCGTGAGCAGATATGCTAGGCACATTTGAAAACTCATTCCACGTACCAAGCTATCTCTTACGGATATTGAGTCATTATCTGAAAGACCGCTTCCTGCTCTATGAGACGCTAGAAGACCATAAGAGGATGGAAATCACGTCGATAACAGTACAGGGATTCTAGGGCCGAATGTCGGGGGCTCTCTATCAACTAGGAGACGTCTCCTCATGGGAGCAACGCAGTCCGTCCTTCTCTATGGTGCAAAAGTATGGGCTGATGCCCTTTTCAAGGAGGTTCATCGTAAACGCCTCGCTCAAGTGCAGAGGCGGGGAGCTTTGCGAGTGGCGTCTGCTTATCGCACCGTCTCCGAACCGGCTGTGATGGTGATTGCGGGAGTGATCCCCGTTGCCCTCCTTACGAAGGAGCGTAGAGCTATCTACCGCCGGAACGGCGAGAACTTAAGGGGGGTGGTTGCACGTGAAGAACGTCAACGCACCCTTACCGAGTGACAACTCTCCTGCAAAATGAGCCTGGAGCAAATGGACTGCGCAGCTCATCGGCAATTTAGACCCGTGGTTGAACCGAAAGCGCGGTGAAATTGATTATTTCCTTACCCAACTTCTAAGCGGGCATGGAGGTTTTCAGTCTTACCTGCACAGGATTAGGAAGGCGCGATCTCCTGATTGTGTATTCTGCAATGGAGTGGCGGATGACGCTGAACGCACCTTTTTCTCTTGCGAGGGGTGGGATGGCTTTCGTCAGCAGCTTTATGCAGACACAGGGCAGCTCTCTCCAGAGAACATTATCAGAGAGATGCTTAAGAGCGCTAGCAGGTGGAATCGTGTTGCACATAATATTTGGGTTCTTCTTATTGCGAATAAGATTGAACTCGACCGGCAGAGGGACCGGATGGTAAGGGGTTTCCTGAACTAACAACTCCCTCCCTCCCCTCCTCTCCCCTCCCGTTGGTGAGAGGGATTCCCTGACTTGAAGGCTCCCAAAGCCGAAAGAGCGGGAACGGGACTAGCCCGAAGTAATGTGCCAAAAGGTTCCAAACTAGTTCTCTGATGACAGGGAGGTGTTTAGATGGTAGTCCGACAGCGTACTATTGTAGGAGTCCAACACTCTGTGCGTAAATGCATTAACCTACCCTACTCCCAAAAAAGTACCCATCGTCACTATTTTGGAGGAATATATATGTGTTCTTGTATGAGACTACATAAACCGATGTCAATCATTATTTGCATAACGATTCGTAACTCCATTATTTCTTCCATATCTATTGGTGGACTGGTTTTCGAGTAAATTTCGTGTGGTATGCGGGCGTGGAAGCAGGCCTAATGTGGTTGTTTCTGACATTCTAATAATGAGCCTCTTTTTGGTTCTGTGCGCATACCTACGTACATACAAAGTTTTCTCCGAACGCGGTGGTGATGACTGACATGGCTCTGGAGCCATTGGCTCAGCAATGCTTCATTGTAGTAGAACAAAGTGCAGGACGATTTTCAGATATTAACTTGAACCAAAACCCTATTTAATTCTAGACGATTACATATTCATTAAATCCTTTGATCATCCCAAGCCTATCTCATAAAGGAAAGCTAAACCACTGTTAATGTGATGATGTTTACAACAAGGAGAATCTGCTTAACCTTCAAGGATCTGACGCTTCTTAACAAAACGTGGGAATGATCCCAATAGATTATCGTATATAATGGTCAACATTTTGGTTAACTTTGTGGCTATGAAGTAAAAGAACTAGATGAATTCGTTCAGAAGACGCAAAAGGACATTTTCTTTAATCTCATATGTGATAGTACTTTGCTGATCTCGAAGGATCTGGTGCAAAGGTATAAATGTGAATTTGAGAACTCTTTCTTAATCAACAAGGACAGCGACTGACATTAGGCTTTATAGCCAACTAAACTTGGAAAGTAGAAAGTTGTAAATGTCTACACTCCTTAGCATGATTCCAACTCCTGTCAACTTCCACTTTCAAAATCCCAAATATATTGTCACCAGCCAAAATTCCACCCGAAAGCATCAACAACACTGGATCCCGGACGAGCCTCCCTTTGTTGATTCTATCGCCCCCGACACACCAAAAAACACCTGTGCCATTTGGTCGCTGGTTGATCACGGAGGCCGCCAAGTCCGCACACAATATCAGGTGCTAAATCTCCTCTGGTCAGTTTTTGTTCGCGCTGTTTGCAAATTTGCGAATCTGCTGTCAGGGTGGCATTTATCCTTGGTCTCATATCGCCGTGGCCCTGGCCTCGGATCACATCCTAATGGCCAAGCGGTCAGATGCTAGTTGCATCAAGTGAGAATTGCAAGGATGCAATTCGACACACACCGTTTAACGCGGCCCACATGGAACGTTATGCGTTTTTTGTCCTTGTAATCTGTGCGCCAGGGTCGACCGATTGACGTCAAGTAAGCGAACACAAAAATTAAATCCGTTTTCGTGACAGGTTGACCACGGGTGTTTGTGGGTGGTTGGCGCTCATTTTCCCGCAGTTGCTACGAAAAAAAGGAAAACAAATGTGTACACGTTCACGGGAATTTCGGGATGGGTGGGGTGCAAGGATGTAACTTGAGGGATTTTTCCTACTGGTGAGCCTTTCCGGGAGCTCACTCCCGAATTGTGTGTGCCATGAAATTACTCTGTAACGTAGCACTCGTAAATGGACTCAACAAGTGGCTCATAAAATTTAAATCAATTCATTTATATGTTTGCCGGTTGACTTCCGCGTGGCGCCTTTTTTCCCTTTTTCGCACCCCTACCGCAAAGGCACTTCATTGAGTTGCTCCGGGTGAGTACTAAACAATTTTTATGTTCCAATTCGAAGCTTTTCCTACGTTTCATTGCTCGTAGGAGTACGACGTGTTTTGGTGAATTGTTTTTGATTTTATGTTGTTTTGGTGGAGTTATAAACACATGATTTTTTGCTGCACGCCATGGATGATGACATAAACGAGAAATGGGCACCTTCAATTAATAGGAGTCCTTCTGTTCAATATAAGTTGACATAATCCTGGACCTTCGCCTAATGCTTTTGAAGGAGCTCTTTGATTTTTATGTTTGCTCGAACTAGCTCTGATTTGTCCTTATTGGAAACGTTGAGAAATGTGGAAGAAAAAGACGTCTTTGGAGCAAAGATATCATAGGCAAGAAGCATAATATCAATCATTAACGGCGCAACAACCGATATCCGCTCTAGGTCTGCCTTAATAAGGAACTCCAGACATCCCGGTTATGCACCGAGGTCCACAAATTCGATATCCCTAAAAGCTGTCTGACATCCTGACCTACGCCATCGCTCTATCTCAGGCAGGGTCTGCCTCGTCTTCATTTTCTACCATAGATATTGCGCTTATAGACTTTTCGGATTGCCCACCGCAACCTGTTGAGCTGGATTTTATCCACAACTTGACAGTCCGGGTATCGCTTATAGATTTCGTCGTTATGTAGGCTACGGAATCGTTCATCCTTATATAGGGTGTCAAAAATTCTTCGGAGGATTCTTCTCTCGAACACGGCCAAGAGTTCTCAATTTTTTGCTAAGAACCCAGGTCTCGAAGGAATACATACGGACTGGCTACATCATTTTCTTGTACAGTAAGAGCTTTGACCTTATGGTGAGACGTTTTGAGAGGAACAGTTTTTGTAAGCTGAAATAGGCTCTGTTCGCTGACAACAACTGTGCGCGGATTTCATCGTCATAACTGTTATCGATTGTGATTTTCGACCCAAGATAGGAGAAGTTATCAACGGTCTCAAAGTTATAGTCTCTTATCTTTATTCTTCCCGTTTAACCAGTACAGTTTGATGTTGCTGGTTGGTTGGTTTTCGGTGCTGACATTGCCACCATATACTTTGTCTTGCCTTCATTGATGTGCAGCCCAAGATCTCGCGCCAATCGCCGCCTGCTCGATCTGGATGAAGGCAGTTTGTACTTCTCGGGTGGTTCTTCCCATGATGTCGATATCGTCAGCATAGGCCAATAATTGGGTGGACTTAAAGAGGATCATACCTCTTGGATTTACCTCAGCATCACGGATCACTTTCTCCAGGGCCAGGTTAAAAAGGGCACATGATAGGTCATCCCCTTGTCGTAGACCGTTGCTGATTTCGAATGGTCTTGGGAGTGATCCTGCTGCTTTTATCTGGCCTCACACATTGGTCAGGATCAGCCTAGCCAGTCTTATCAATTTCGTCGGGATACCGAATGCTGTCATGGCCGTGTACATTTTACCCTGGTTATGCTATCATAGGTGGCTTTAAAGTCGATGAACAGATGGTGTAACTGATGGCCATATTCCAGCAGGTTTTCCATCGCTTGCCGCAGAGAGAAAATCTGATCTGTTTCTGATTTGCCTGGAGTGAAGCCTCTTTGGTATGGACCAATGGTGTTCTGGCCGTATGGAAATAAGAATAATAAAGTCTAAACATCAACAAATATCACAAATCTATCGAGACCACTGAAAAAACAGTAAACCGAATAACTTATTCCCATAAACGACAAACCGCGTAAGGACTTATGCTTTGAAGCAGCAGCCAGCTCCACAACATGGCCAACCAAGGGGTTTTGGTTGACTACAGGGTCTCTCTTCTCAAAATGGAGAGGGTCGCTGGAGCGAGAAAATCTCAGTCTTAGCTTAACGTTTCAGTCGGTAAAAGCCTATCACGCCAAGGTGGTCTAAACCATGGGGTTAGTTCTGTGAAGATTTCTACCTCTTAGAAAAAGTCTGCGCCAATTTGCAAATCAAACTGCGCAATACTGCCATGTTTATTTCCACAAAAAATCAAGCCTTTACTCGAGAGTTGTAACTCCACCTTTTGGAGTGAGAGTGTCCTACGACGAGATGGCGGGAGATTTGTTTGCTAATATGCAAAATTTTCATTTTTCACTATTAAGCACCGCTTATTTGGTCCATCACCCTCTTTTCAATTTCATAAATGCCATCTCGATATTCACTTATTTTAAAATATTAATTTTAAATGACCACCAATTTTCTTTAGACAATTTTATTCACTCCCCACTCCCACCTTTCAAAATTCCCAAAAACGAGTCGCTTTTTAAGGTTTTGTGTAAAACGAAACCTTATTAAAATCAGTTTACCGTTTGTCTGTCTGACTGTCGGTCTTTTTAGGAAGTGGAAGTCTTCAACAGTCACTGGCCTGGACACGCCAACGTGTGAGATTCTTACCCACTAAAACCACCCCCGACTTCTCCAAGCCCCGTAAAACCCCCGTACGGTATTACATTACTGAGCGAAGTCAGTTTACTTTAGCTTGGTCACCTTTCGTCTCTACGCAGCGTATGTCACCACGCTTTTCTAAGCTCCTCTGCCTTTCGCAGTTTTCAGTCTTCCCGACATGCTAACATGACAGTTTTTCTGGTGCGAGCACCTCTCCTAGAGTTTCCTCTAGGTTCTTCCTTCCTTCCACAAATCTTCGACAGTGGGAAAATACGTGCTCTGGGTTCTCTGGGACAGCATTGCAGTTCAGACAATCGGGTGAGGTATCTAGTGTAAGCCTGAACAGGTATTGGGGATATCCTCCATGCTCGTGAGAAACTGGGTAAGATTATAATTTATCTCACCGTGTCGTCTCTCCAACCACTCCTTGATGGCAGGGATGATCCTGTGTGTCCACCGACTTTTTCCCGAGCGTTCCCAAGACCCTTGCCATCTATTTCGAGATTTCTCCCTTTCGGTTTTCTTAGTCTGCGTATTGTATATATTCGTCATCTCATCTGCCAAGATGTCAATGGGTATCATTCCCGAGATGACGAGTGCCGCATCATCTGAGGCAGTCCTGAATGCCGAGCACACCCTTACGGCTGTTCTTCTGTAGACTGCACTTGATTCGTTAGCGTTAAATGTGACTGCAATGTCTTTCCCCAAACTGGCGTTGCATAGAGCAGGATCGAACCCAATTCCCTAGCAACCTGGAAACATGCCGTGGCCCTCCCACGTTCTGCATCATGAGCTGAGCTTCAAGTCTATCATCACTCCCAAGTATTTTATGGCAGGCTTAAAAGTGATAATATGATTCCCAATTTGAATACGGGCATAATTTCTTTTACGGCGCTTGGTGATGAGGACCGCTTCCGTTTTTCCCTCCGCAAGTATCAGACCAGCACTCTCTAGCCAACCCTTAACAGCACTGATTGCTTCACATGAGCATAACTCAGCATCTTCGAGGTGCTTTGCGACCACAACCAGCGTTATATCATCGGCATAGCCCATCACCGTGGCTTCCTTAGGAATGGGAAGATGAAGTACGTCGTTGTATATGAGGTTCCACAATTGTGAACCCAGTACAGAGCCCTGTCGGACACCCGCAGAGACAACGTACTCCTGGAGTCCGTCTTTAGTGTCAGCCTCCGAGCTTGTAAATTGTTGTTGACAATAGCTCAAGATAGGCAGGAATACCAGTCTTCGAATTGAATGCAATTCTCACATCCAGGGTCACCACTACGCAATATTTGCTAGTACTACCCTTTCTATGAATTGCATCTTCGGCCAAGCCAGTAACAACTTTTTTGATGGCATCAATGGTTGATCTGGCTTTACGGAACCCATACTGTCGATCTGAGAGGCCTCCTTGGCTCTCAACAACCGGGAGTAATCTATTGTAGATTACTCGCTCTAGCATTTTCCCCACAATGTCCAAAAGACAAATAGGTCTGCAGAAGGTTGGCTCACCTGGAGGTTTACCAGACTTAGGCAGTAGTACTAACTTCTGTCGCTTCCATGATGCTGGAAATATCCCCTCGAACATGCACGCTTTGAACAACTCAGCGGATAGCTTAAGGGACTTATTCGGTACTCCTTCCAAGCCCGGCGCTTCGTTGTTTCCTATTCTAACACAGATCTCCAGCAACTCGTCTCTAGTGACTGGCGGAATTGCCGCCACAATCAGAAGTGACCGAAATGTGTCGGTGCCCTCCTCGTGCTGGGGAAATAAACCCTGGATGATTTTCAACAAGAAGGTAGCACATGTGATCTGCGAAGATGAACGGCCTCTGAACCGTCCCATCACGATTCTAGAAGCACACCCCCATGGGTTTACGTCCGCTTCTGAGTAGAAAAATTTGTAAAACATCTTACTGACCTGAATCCAGTAGTTTAGTAAATAATGTGAAATTTTCAGGTGTGCTATCTTATTGCCGCGCACTTTATAGGACGTTGCGTGGCAGAATAAAGGAGGCCATTCGTAGGAGCAAAAGAGATTGCTTTAAGTGACTGTGTGTAGATGCCTACATAAATCCCTGGGGCATGGCCTACAGGCTGGTTATGAAGAAGCTGCAGGGGCATAGGCCGCCCCAGGTGACCTGTCCGCGGCTTCTACAAAAAATAGTAACCATCCTCTTTCCTCACCACACGGGGAACAGGTATCAAACGGAGGCCCAATTCGAGGTGGATGTAATACCTCGGGTTACCGAGGAGGAACTCCGGGGGTTTTTGCGGAAGGATCGGCGATGGCTAGGCTCCGGGTTTAGCTAGCATCCCTAATAAAGCGCTGAAGATGGCGGTGGGGACCAGACCTGATTGGTTCATAAATACCTTCGAGGCGTGCATGATGGAAGGCGTATTTTCTCCACAATGGAAAGGCAAACTCGTGTTGTTGCCCGAACCCGGCAAACCACCAGGGGTCCCCGCATCCTTTCGGCCTATCTGTTTGATGGACACTATGGGGAAGATGTTCAAGCGCATCATCTACAATAGATTGCTTCCAATCGTGGAAGACAGGAATGGTCTTGCGGATGAACAATATGGGTTCCGGAAAGCTCGCTCTACTGTTGGCGCGGTGAGAGGAGTGGTGGACTTGGCTCGAGAAGCAATGCTTTCTGGCAAGTGCTGTGCCGTGGCGATGGTGGATGTAAAAAATGCATTCAACTCCGCCAGCTGGGATTGCATTAAGGAGTCTTTGGCCAGAATTAATGCACATGGTTACTTGGCTAAGGTAATCGAGAGGTACCCGTCGGACAGAGCTCTCTGGTACGCGACGGACGACGGGCCCAATGAATGCATCATTACAGCGACGATACCACAAACTTCGGTTCTAGGCCCTCTGCTCTGGAATTTAATGTATAACGGGGTACTCTCGTTTCCCGTAGCAGAGGAGGCCACGTTGATTGGTTTTGCGAATGACCTGGCCATAGTGATCGTTTCAAAACTCCCAGAGGATGTGGAGGTTTACGCGCTCAGTTCGGTCATGGCTGTAAGGTCCTGGCTTGAGGGGGCCGAACTGAACCTGGTGGAAGAAAATACAGAGGCAATCGTTATTACAAATCGCCTTAAAAGGAATACGATTCGATGAACATACAAGCTTATTCCTGAAATTAGAGAATGACTTGACCGACGACACGGGGAGGTGAACTATCATCGCACGCAGTATCTCACTGGACACGGTGGTTGCTACCGAACGTATCTGCATCGTATCGGTGTGGATGATTCCCCGAACTATTACAGATGTCATAGGATCCCAGACGACCCGGAGAATGTGCTGTTTGAGTGCCCGAGATTCCGGGAGGAGAATGAGAAGCCTGATTGAGGCGCTGGGAGTCAGCGTGACCCTCCGGAACTTAGTCCAGGAAATGCTCAGGTCGCAAGCAAATTGATGATGGGAAGTCACTGTCGCTTGATTGTATTTACTGCAAGAGTAAAGTTGGCGACAAGTACTTCGCTTTAATTGAAGCGATACTGCAAAACAAGGAGAAGTAGAGCCAGGTGATACTCAAAGCATTGCTAAGACAAAAAGATAGAAATGATTGAGAGAGACGACAGGGCAAGTGAGGCTCCCTTAACCACGGGTTGCTGGCTCCTAAACTGATGAAGATTAAGTAGTCTGCCTCAGACTAAGACTCCATTGCATTTCGCCTCCCTACCCCAAAAATATTCGTTCGTTGAGATACATTTGTCATATAAGATGGGTCAGAACATTTTTTCACCGCCAACTTCAAATAGTAATTCAACTGTTGCAATTCTTTCAAGTTGAATCATTGATGCCCTCTGGTCATATCCATGTTGGCTTCCCTTCATCTTCCAAGACTCTTTCGTTGGACTCATCTCTACATCTCAAACTATAGAATGTATTCAAAATCCATTCCCTAGAAAACCTCTTTCGTGTGAAGATAAAATTTCGCAGGTCGTAACCGCGTAAATTCAGCGCTCCTCGTCTTCCTGTCTTGGCGGTCTAATTGACCACTGGTAATTCAATATGTCTGCTTGCATGCAAACGGAAATTATATACACGCGAATCGAATTTTCTTATTTTTCAAGCCCTGTCCCCAGTGACAGCCTGTTGACTTCTTTCTTGTTATTATCGCAATGATTTCGTTTTGCTCCTATTTTGATTGTCCTGATTATGGGATCACCTGCACGTACTAAAGTGCGTACTTTCAGCGTGATGCCAATAATGGGGAAAAGTTGCAAATGAATATAATTTCCCACATTGAAGTGCGCTGAAGAAATGGAAGATAGGAAGGGAATAAACGGAAGGTTCGTGATTTTGGGACAAAGTAGCAGTTCGAATTCGCGGTGTGAGATTACATCGTCCGAAATCCGTACTTTCTCAATTTTCCTCACGGCCAATGCCAAATGAAACCATAATTGAGCCACTTATGATTTAATCCATGATTACGACATCATTATGAAGACTGGAGAGGTTTGAGTTAGCCCAAAAAAATGTGCAAATATTAATAACGAAGAAATAAATAGGACTTCCGGAAAGGTAAGTACAAACTCCTCATCCAGAATTCAGAAACATATCCTGTATATAGTCTTGCATATGAAGCACAATAAGCAAGAGAAGTGCAGAATATGGTCCTGTGAGCGGAATGCTATTCGGTCAAGAAAGTTTACTAGCAGGGCTACATCTGAATGTGCCATAATCAGCAATCTCCAGTCTGTGTATATGAAAAGGACTCTGTTTCCTGCTCATTAACAAAACTGCACAATCTTTGGTTAGCCAGCTGCACCGAATCCAAGAATATTTGTTGGAGTTGGGAGTTAACAGCATCTAGGATTCGTGCATCCTTCGTAACTAGGATACGAGCATACACTTCAACTTGTCCAGTAATACAATTAAACTAAAGTGAAGCCTTAAGTCGGTTAAATTCCTTTCATGTAGCCCAGCTGCTGGTCTCTTATCGTCAATATTGCGAGTATTGGTGGAACAGAGTGAGCCGAAGTGAAGCAGAGCAGCCTCAAGCTATTTCAAATAGGAATCATAGAAAAGGATGAGTATGGGTTGGGATCCAGTCTTAATATACACCAAAGGAAAAAGGCTAGCAGGGAACAGGCACATCTTGCGCCTTCACCGTTCAACTATTTCTTGGTCTTAGGGATTTGGTCAAAACCACTGGTCACAACCGAAACTTCACTAGCATTAAATTTGTAGAGTTGAACATGGCAGAGGGTTGCAGGAGAGAATGATTCTCGCCCGGCTTGCCCTGCTGGGAGACTGAAACCAGGATGACTAGCGCCAAGTCTAGAAATAGTTATGTTGTGCACCGAGTGCGAGAAGCTGACCAAGAAGGACCAAAGATTCGGTTCCATGCAGCACCCGAAATGGTAACGTGAACCCGTTCTTTGGTCATTCCCGGCCGTCTTACCAGTGAGCACATATTCATCCTTGCAAACATACGAATCCATCTTTGACCAATGTACACGTTCATAGGATATAAAGGTATGTACGGGAGCGATAGTAGCAGATACAGTTCTTGTACCGCAGATTCTGTAGCTATCAGGGTTGGCGACTAAGCTTTGTTTAAGATGCCTCTCATATTAATTTGCTGGAAAAAGGACACAATTCGTTGAACCGGGTATCTATGATACTTTATTGGAAAAGCTTATCCTGGCGGCTGTTGTTTCCATATGTACCATATGTTCCCATTTCTCGTAAAGCCCAAATTCTAATCAGTTGAGAAACAGGAAATTCGGCCCTGCAATTGTATACAGACATCGGGGACACGTGCTCAAGAGACTTCAAGGACTTTTAAATCAAAACAGTTTAATTTTTTTTCTAAAATTAGCTGGCAGCCCACTATCCATTTTTGATTCCTTAACTCAATCCTGCCTCTGGTCACCGACGACTATTCCCCTTGCTTCCGCTAATACCGGCTCCCGCTACTGCTTGGTAGTCAAGGATGCCTTGAAAACAGTACACAAGGAATAAATTGCCCACACTCTGGACACGGTCAAGTCTACTGTTCGGTAACCATTTGAAAGGCATGACTTCACTTACATACCGAAAAGCCTCCCCCATCTCAAAAGAAATGGAATAGTTGCCAGGATGATGATGATGGCAGTGGCGATGGCGACGGACTTTAGCGATGCAAAGGATGCGAGGATATTTTCACGAAGGCATAAGAGCAGCTTGCGAAACGTGGGATTGAGCGACTGGATAGATGGCGATAGCAGTGCCATGGCCTCGTTCGTTTAGTTGAAATGAAATAAGATGGAGTAGGAGATGGGCTTTAGAAAGCCTCGAGTACACACTCTTATTGTGAAAGGACCTTTTAAGGGAGATATTCCCCGTGGGTTAAAGAAGAGGGAGACGGATGTTGGGTAAACGGTTGGATGGATAGATGGATACTACTCGTATCTAACGGTCCATGTACGTAATACGTAAATATAGAACACACGACTTATCCAGCTTTCTTGTAGCCGCTGCCGTCGTTGCCGTCGCCACATCCATTGCCACTAAACTGGACGAAGATGACTTGCCTGGGTTTGACCCTTCAAAAACCTTTGAAACCTCAAACCGTTACGATATTCTGAAACGCGACGGCCATTTTGATTTCCACGGAGATAAAGCGTCTAAGGCAAAGGGATCGGATCGAATCCACATGACCAAGTTGACCGAACAGTTTGCTTTTTCTTCGTTCTGTTAAATTGAAGTAAAGAAAATTCTTGACATTTTCTATAATTGATTAGAATCAGTTAACTTTCCTGCCAATCTTGCGGCTATAGCGGGTATCTGTGGCGATATGTATGTCGCTCTGGGAGAAGTTGAGTCATTAGATGTGATTAAACATTCAAATCTTAATTTGAACGCAAGATTATGTTCGCTAACTCCTCGTAATGTGGGGGCTGATGTCTTGGAAATTGTTTCACATTTGCATTTGGGAGTCTCCCTGCTTTTTTCATTCAACGTAAGGCAGAATAATCCAACTAGATGAATACGCTTGGCACTGGTAAAGGACTAAGCCAAGGACGCTAAAGGATGAAAGTGGTCATTAGAAAAACTTTTTTATCTCCGACAAAGACTGGTCCAGGGACAGTAAAAATGCAGCTCAAAAAATTTCTTTATCTGGATAGTTCTCCTCTAAAGGAGTATATGTCATGCAAACCTTTTTGCAAATTATACTGAGAAATAAAGACTTCAACCCTTCAATTAGTTCACTGAAAAAGTGACGCCTCAATAAACTAAGGACTAAGAATTCACTAAAATTCTTTGCTCCTTGTCCTATAGGTGACTTGTATAAGTCGCCGCTTCGAAGAGTCCAATTAGGACTGTGTTCGGCCGTTTTAAGATCACAATGACCGTGACTGTTGCACCAAGGATAAAGAGAGCAGAATATAGCCGGCTTAGATCTTCGAAGCCAGCCGATGTCGTTCATGACCCTACAATCAAGATCCCTTTGAGATCTCCAAAGAAATGTTCATCTAGTGTCCAGAGCCTAACTTTAGGTAAAAGGATAGACAATCACAAAGGACATGCTTGACGGTCTCTTCCTCTCATCCGCAGCTTGAACAATCCAATTTGCAGTTTATGGAAAGTCTGGGGGCAAGGTGCTCTATTGGCCAGTAAAGCTCTCGTAACAGTTTCTGTTGTAAGAAGGTCAAATCTTCTCAGACTTAGGGCAGACGGTAAATCTTCGCCAGCTGGAGCCAGCAGCTGTCAAGTCGTGATAGTAGACACCACCCCTAACAGTCGCTAGCGCTAGCGAAGACTGCACCTAACGAAAATTGTCAAGTGCGGAGCTCCACCTAGCCAATCCATAGATCCGTTCATTTCCCCTGTAGATTAATATGGCTGGGATCCCAAAGAAAAGTGACTTTGATCATGTCTCCCAGACTGCACTCGCCCTCCAGTTTGAAGAAAATCGATCAGAACAGCTATGTTACTCTTGAGGTACGAACCATGCTCCACCCACCAACAAGCCTTCAGTAATACTACCTACTCTATCTAGAATACATAGCCATATCCTGGACAACCATACTACTCGCCTGTACTATACGGATCGGCGAATACCTTCGCTATGACTCCAAAGAACAAGTTTGATTCGCTGGTAAAGGATACCGTGTTATAATCTCCCAACGAATCATCGATCTTCCATTCCCTATTTGGAAACTCCCCCTCGGACACCACCTTGTCGTGGTGGGGGAGCCTGTAGTAGTTTACTACTACACTAAGGGTGTCCAAAAATATGAATATGGAAACGATGGATTTTAATCTCTACAAGTGGTAAGAAATCACAGACTTCGAATCCACCCGCGACCATGAGCAATCATGTCGCGGCCGAGGCGCGGATTTTGGAGGCCTCACCACATTCATACTCGCCTACAGATCAATCTGTAGAAGGCATGCTTCCCGACTCAGTGGAAAGTTTGCACTTGGTGCCTACGGCGAAGTTAGCCAGAAAGGAAAGTACGGAAACTTTCAAATTGGGAGATACTGAAAATCCGACTATGGCTGAATTCTGCCTGTCAAAACCTTCTCCTTCATCCCTACCAAGAAGAGCGGAAGAACGGGAAGCTGGTGACGTGGACGCTACTGGTTTAACGCCGGTGTGTGGAAATGGATCCAAGCGGTCCGGACACAGTGAACCTGGAAAGGCCCGAAGCCGACGGCAGAAGAGAGCACTGCGAAGGCAAATGAAGCACCTTGGGAATGAGGACATGGACGTGGCTGTACCATTAGGCGCGGTAACGCCCAGAGAAATCGGACACAAGGAAGCGGAATCTCCGGCGGAAGGTGGGGATAAACTGGAAACCCCGGTAAGATCTACACTGGACGCACCAGACTCTTCTGTCAGCGGTAATGCGCGCAAGAAGCGTAAGACCAACACATCTGCTATGGACAACGTTTTATTGTGCTCCGCACCAGGGCTTATATCCACGCGTCTCGCGGGGATTAGGACCGGTGTGACCCCCGTATGGGGGCTCGCACTGGGGAGGGGACTACAGAGTGAATCCTACCTGCTAGTAACTTCCTACACCTTCCAAGGAACAGGCGGAAGGAAGGGAAGCCAGAGACGTGAACGGAACTGACTTAATGCCAGTTCGAGTGATCGAATCTATGCAACCCGGACACCGCAAACCAATTAACGTGCTAAGTGGAGAACAGACGAATACTCTGCGGGATGAGATGAGATCTTTCGTGGATGAGAACATGGGAATTGCTGTACTTCCAAATACGGCTTTTCTCAGAGAAATCAATCACGAGGGGATCGAGTCTCTGGCGGTACGGTGTGGGGGAAACCCCGTCATACGCGGACTGCCGCATACGCTTCTAACTGTTTTCCATAAGACAATAGACTAAGTTTATGTCGAAAAACATAAAGATTGGTCAAATCAACCTGCAGCATGCCAAAGCCCCCTCCTACCTGTTGGCAGCGAGAATGACAAAGCTGCAGGATTTTCCCTATATGTTTTTGGTGCAAGAACCGTGGGTTCGATTTAACAGAATCTGTGGCATTGGATCAGTAAAGGGGGCTAGGATCTTCTACGACGAAAGATCCATAAGACCGAGAGCTTGTGTCCTGATGTCAAGACGGTTAGAGGCAACTATGCTGAGACAATATTGTTCCCAGGACTTAGCTACGGTCATCATACAATACCAAATAAATGGCGAGAGGAAAAACATCATAGTTGCCTCCGCTTATTTACCCTATGATTCTTTGTATCCTCCACCGACGCAAGAACTTAGGGATCTGGTGGCGTATGCAGAATCAAGTGGTCTCGAACTCTTAATAGGTTGCGATGCGAATGCTCAACATATTTGTTGGGGCAGTAGCAAATGCAATCCAAGAGGAGAGAAGCTATTTGATTTCATCACTTCAGCTGGTCTTATGACTGCAAACGTAGGGTGCGCCCCTACGTTCGTGGGACCGAGAAGAAGCGAAGTAATTGACCTAACAATCTGTACCCCAAAATTGTTAGAGTTGATTACACACTGGCGAGTGCTAGACGAGGTCTCACTGTCAGATCACCGATATCTAGAATTCAATCTGACTATTGCGGGCGAACAGTCTGCAGTACAAAGACGGAACCCTAGGAAAACGGATTGGACAAAGTTCAATGAACTTCTTGCCAATAAAGTACAGTTCCCTAGGCGACTAAGGACTCCTTTGGTGCTGGAAGATGAAGTGAAAACTCTGAACTGCAAACTTTTAAAGTGCTATGAAGAGGTTTGTCCTATTTCCCGAGGCCAAAGCGGTAAAACGGTTCCTTGGTGGAACCGAGAACTACAAAAACTCAGGAAATCAACCAGGCGACTTCTAAACCGTGCTTGCAAAAGCAACAAGAACGAAGACTGGTTAAATTTCAGGAACTCACAACGTGAATATAAGAGGCTCGTGAGGTGCTCGAAACGAGATTCCTTTAGACCGTACTGTGAGGAACTGGAAGGCGAAAGGGAGACTTCAAAGCTGTGCAGAGTCCTCAAAAAGGATGAGTCGGCCAAGTTGGATTCTCTTAGAAAACCCAACGGTACTTTTACGAGCTCCAGACTGGACTCAGTACAGACTCTCCTGGAAGTACACCACTCGGGAGAACGGGTGAGAGAAGTGGTAGGGGGAGAGTTGACGGTTCTTGCAACCCCTTCAACACGCAAGTGTTGCAAGGGGAACTGGAACACTGCGAAAGCGGTTGTTACCCATGAAAAGGTGAGAGCTGCCATACTGTCCTTTGAATATTTCAAAGCACCTGGCATGGATGGCATCTATCCGGCAATGCTAAAGGAGGGTATGGAGCATTTAGAGCGACCTTTAAGAAATATTTTTCGAGGATGTCTTGCTCTGGGCTACGTGCCTTCTTCTTGGCAACAGATTAAGGTAGTTTTCATACCGAAACCTGGGAAAGATGACTATTCTAATCCAAAGAACTTCAGACAAATCAGCTTGACTTCATTCTTGCTGAAAGGTTTGGGGAGACTGGTGGAGCGTCACATTCGTGGAAACGCACTTAGGTCACACCCACTTAGTGAAAACCAACATGCTTACCAACGTGGAAAGTCCTGTGAGTCTGCTCTTCATTCGTTGGTCACAAAGATAGAGGATGCAACTTTGAATGGTGAGTACGCGATGGGGGTGTTCGTGGACATTGAAGGGGCTTTTGACTGTGCGCCTTTTCAAAAACTTTGTGATCCCGCCAGAGCGCATGGTGTTGATGATGCTTTAATTAAGTGGATCCATGCTATGCTAACACAAAGATTGTTGTACGCTGAGGTAGGGGTCGATCGCTACCTGACTACAGAAGCGACGAAGGGCTGCCCCCAAGGAGGTGTGCTTTCGCCGCTTCTGTGGAGTATGCTGATCGACTCACTGCTTTGCGAACTGCAAAATTTGCCAATACACGCTCAAGCTTATGCTGATGACGTGGCTGTACTTGCTGTTGATCGGGATCTTGGAACGGTGTGTGGGAATATACAACGTGCCGTTGATTTGATAGACAGCTGGTGCCTTAGACATGGTTTGTCAACAAATCCAAACAAAACAACAATGGTTTTATTCACAAAAAGGAGAAAACTGGGTGGACTCTGTCTCCCTGAGATGAGGGGTACTACCCTTCAACTCTCCGAAGAAGTGAAATATCTGGGGGTCACTCTAGATAAAAAACTTCTTTGGAACAAACATGTAGAGGTAAAGATGAAACGAGCTCTCACAGCTTATGGGCTGTGCAGACGGACCTTTGCCTCGACATGGGGACTCAGGCCTCATGTGGTAATGTGGATATACGTTGCCATCATTAGGCCGAGTTCGTATATGCATCCGTAGTGTGGTGGGTTAAGGTGAGACAAAAAGGTTTTCACCGTAAACTAGCCGCACTGCAAAGAACTGTTTGTCTGGGTATCACTGGTGCCATGACCACGACATCCGGCGCAGCTTTGAATGCACTACTCAATTTGCAGCCCCTGGATATATTTATTCAAAGCACTGCCATGAGAGCAGCTCATAGGCGAATTCGATTAGATCTATGGGAAAACAACGGATGTGGGGGGCACAGAGCATTGGAAGAGTTACTGGGAGGACTAAATCCAGTTCTTACAATGCCTTCCGATTCTCGTGTCCCCATACATCTGTTTGGTAGAAGATATGTAGTTACCCTGAAGCGTAGAGAGGACTGGGAAGACCCAGAGGAATGCGTAGCGGGATATACGGAAGTCTTCTACACCGATGGCTCAAAAACAGAAGAGGGTTCTGGAGCCGGAGTCTACCTATCCAAAAAAAACGAGAAGTGGGCTTTTCCTTTGAGACAATATGCAAGCCGAAGTTTATGCGATCCTAAGGGTGGCAAACTGGGTGATTGACGAGCGGTTGAAGGGCAGGCGCATCGCAATCTGCAGTGACAGTCAAGCTGCACTGAGGGCATTGAGCAGTCCTTTGATCACCTCGAAAATCGTTCAGGAATGCAAAATCGTTTGAACTCTATGTCTAGATTCAATACGGTGGAACTACTCTGGGTACCTGGTCACTGTGGCATAAAGGGAAATGAAATCTCGAACGCTTTAGTGAAAGAGGGGTCAATCTCCCCTATGCCGGGACCGGAGCCAGCAATTGGGGTATCAGTAGCATTGGCTAAATCTGTTTTCAAAAACTGGGAACAAGTTTCCCATAACGACAGGTGGCAGAGCTTAAATTCTGCTCGACACACCAAACTTTTCCTGCCAGAACCGAACATACGTACCGCAAAGTTTATCCTGTCGAAAAGCAGGAGGACTTGCAGGTGTATTGTGGGCATTCTGACAGGCCATAATTCACTAGCTGGGCATATGTTCAGAATAGGAATTACCGAAGATGATACGTGTCCCTCCTGTAATGAGGAAGCGGAATCCACGGAGCATTTCCTATGTGAATGCCCCGCCTATGGACGCATCAGGCTTCAGATCTTTGGTGCCGATGTGCGCCAATTGCGACAGGTAGCATCACATCCACTAACGGAAATCCTGCGATACGTTAATGAATCCGGAATATTCGGTTAGACGGGGGAGGCGAGTACAATGGGCCAGCACGGCCTGAGTGCTCAGAAGCTGTAGCATCTCCCCACCATACACACACACACACACCCTATTTGGAAAGCCCACCGCGAAACTCCCCTTCAAGTTCAGCTTACATAAAGCATAGTCCGTTAAGAGTAGCCACAATTCCCGTGGTACTTCATTCAGGATGTTAAATGGTTTTCGGATTTCGATGCGTAGAACGCAATCTCACGAAGTCTGGCAGCACTACACGATAGAGCTTATTTAATCTGAAGAACCAGGTAGAGGAGATGTGGGGATAGATTAAAGGCATCTATCGAGTACGAATGTGGGGCCCAAACAACAATCTACACGTGCAGTTATTTGGATACTTTTAAGTTTGGTCTTATGATATTTTCTGCTCAGCGCCGAATACCACAAAATTGAATCCCATCTAAAGATTGGTTGATTGGTTGGTTGAATTTACAACCCACAGTAACAATTTTCTCAGCGCAGCCAAATTCCTTTCATAACGGAGAGAAGCATCCCTGAAATGAATATCACCAAGTCGTCGCTATACGCAACAATCTTCTTCCCCTTTGTGTTCAATATAGGTTGAATTTCATCTACCACTATCAACCAGAGCACTGGAGAGATGATGCCATCCCAAAGCGCCCCTCTTCTCATTGCTCTTGTCAAATAGCTACCCCTCAGATCAGATTGAATTATTATTATTATCCTGTTTTTTAGATGGATAGTATCCTAATGGCTCAGTGTCGTACGGAAGATCACGGTTCAAATCTCGCTGGTAACAGAGGAAATTGTAACGGGACTAGATACCGGATACCAGTCGACTCAGTTATGAATGAGTACCTGAGTCAAACCAGGGTAATAATCACGGGCAGGAGCAATGCTGACCATATTGTACCGTGGTGGCATTGAAGGCCCTGGATTGTCGCTCCAAAGATTATTATTATTATGAATACTATCAAAGGCGTATGGTTTTTTTTTACCGACAGCCAGTTATTAAGGCACTTAGGTCCTACCTGGTAAATTCGCAACTAGTATGGGAATGCCCTACCAAACTAAACACCCTTGACTCGCTCTATAAAGCCTGGATACTCTGGGTTCCAGGTCACACTGGGTTAAAAGGCAATGAAGCAGCGAACGAGCTGGCCAGGCAAGGAGCAGCGACCCAACTATACGGGCCAGAACCATTCTGTTGAATCGGAAATGGGTTCATGGCCACGACATTGAAAAATGTGGAGGAACGGCTGGAATGAAACAGTCAGGTTGTTCGGGGAGAGGGGCAAATCCAAGTGCCCGTAAGATTGTTTAAACCTCACCAAGAAGAGCCTCCGTATCATCGTGGGAATGCTGGCTGGTCCTTGGCTAAACTATCACCTGAGGAAGCTAGGGATATCTACAGCCACTGTCTGTAGATTCTGTGAGGAGGAGTGATGAAACACATGTTCTGGGACAGTATCCAGCACTTTTGTGAGAGCCATCTCAATGACTTTAGCTCCTCGATGTCTTTGGCTATATCTAGGAAGGTAATTAAAGTCTGGAACTTGTAGTATAGCGACCACTCAACTGTGCTAACTACCTCATGGAGGTTCTGGACTCTGTGGATTTGTTTTTAAGGTAGGTGTATTGAGGTTTGGAAAAGAAAAGAATTTCCATTATCGTCATAAGTAGATACCTAGGAAAAGTCTGGGGTCTTCAGCATGAAGAAAGTGAGGCTAATTTTTCGAAAGGCTCTCGTGGACTAATGGCCCCGATTACCTGTTTTCGATATGAAAACTATAGGCACGCCTATCCACGAGTGTGGTGAATGTCGGAAAGAAATATAGCTCCGATAAATTCCTACAAGTAATGGAGCAACCCTTTCTCGGTGTTTCAGGAGCATGGTATTTTGTTTGGGACGAATTCCTCAATTTTAGAACTTTCTCAAAGTGTTGTCTCGGCATAGCGTCGCAACCGAATAGCAGATTGGCTTTCTCCGATGCGGTGCTATGGGAGAAGATATTGAAATGTGCCCATCGGTGAGCTCCAATTGGAACCCAGGTCCAAATACAAAATGGTGCGAAAACTCTTTCGAGTGAAGAAGCCCTAGGTCTGTCCCTAAATTTGGAGCCTTATGATAAATTTTGCTCATCCGATCCAGGGATCACCAATCTTCAACTTCTCCAGCAGCGTGGTAGCGTGCGGATGATGAAAGACTTTAACTTTTGTGCTCCTAGCTCCGAACCGCACTATGCACTTCGCTTTTTTAAATGCCTCCATTCCATCTCCATCTATGCATAGTAGGAAAAGCGTGCTTTTCGTCTGGGGCTCATCCTCCTAGATTATTATCCAGCCGTCTATGGAGAACTTGAGCGCACGGCGCTCAGCTTACCCTTACCCATGTGGAACTTCGACAACAAGATGTGAGCAGCGGATGTCTTGGTAATTTCGTCGTATGAGGTAATCTTGAGCTTCACCATGCAGGAACTAAGAAAGTCCCTGAAGAACTGGTCGCCTTACCACCAACCATAAGTGACCTTCTTTAACCAGCCGCTACTGCTTTGCTGTCTGCAGAAATTGCTTGGTTTCTGAGCTCTTGCAAACTCTATTCCTTTCATTCTCCTATGCAACCTCATCATAAGATCGATTGCATTTGAAAGCAATAGATTTCGCCTTCTGCTAATTTTCCAAACGTTTATTATTATATTACTTGGAAATCGTATGGTATTTATTTCTTATTCTTCGCAATCTTCTTGAGAATATTCTTATATGTACCGTGGAGCAGGATTTCAGTAGACTTTCACTTCTGGGTTCCGGCAAGTGGTGTTCTGGTTGATCCTCGTTCGCCAGTAGAAGCACGACATCGTCTGATTTAGGGCACGGAGTACTACTGTTGATGATATGCCTGGCATCAATACTCCTCGTCCTTTTTGTCCCCCTTGAACACAATCTTGTTATGGCGGGGCAACCAGCGATAGTTCATTACTATGCTAACTTTGTAAGAAATGGCAGACTTCAAATCCAAGTCACGACCGAGAAACAGATTTGGCGGGCTACACCGGATTAATTTCCCCCCACAAAAAAATCTCTAGATGACATGCTCGCCACTACAGTGGCAAGCTTGCACTAAGTGTCGACGATGCGATCAGTCAAAAAGGAGAGTCAGATTTCCAGTTCCTCTGGAAATCTGACTTCGGCCGCTCTGTCGGTAGCGCTGTTGCCTAATACTTCCAAAAAACGGAAGAGAAAGGCTCAGCAGAAGGAAACTTCAGCCCCAAAGAGAGAGGACTGCAAGCTCAATTTTTCTTGTTAGAACCTTCTCTTCCGCGTCTTCCTGGAAAAGTGGAGGAAAAAGAGGCTGGATGTGAGCGCAACTGGTCTAATACGTGTATGTGAAAACGGACACCGTGAACCTGCAAAGGCTCCCAGCCCACGACAGCGAAACGCACTGGCGGACGCTGCTTCACTACAAAGTGTGGTAATATCAAAAGAAATCACACGCAAGAAAACGGAGCTTTTGGCGGAGATGGAGAAAAGCTACCAATCCTGGTGAAGCCCACACTGGCCGCAGCAGGCTCTTCAGTTAGTGGTTTCAGATTAAACTAGACTTACATATATCTTCAAATATAAGGGTTATATTATATTAACCTAAAGCATGCCAAAGTCTCTTCCTATCTACTGACAGCAAGTCTAACAAAATTGGACTGCACTTATAGATTTCTCACCCAAGAGCCATGGTGCCATTCGAGAAGAGATCCAGAGGTCCAGAGGTCAAAATTGTTAGAAGCAACCATTCTGAGACAATTCTGTTCCCCTTATCCTCATCTTATAATACCAGGTTAACGGCAAGAGGCGAAACTCTTTACAGATTGTGATGAGCGCCCTCAGTGTGATTGTTAGAGCAACAAATGCAATCCTGGATTAGCGCTCCACTTGGTCTATATATATAAGAGGCCCCCTTAGAGTATACTATGAGGAACTGAAAAGCGAAAGAGTCACTTTAAGTCTGCTTACTACTCCTTGCAAAGAGTGCATGGAACTATCCTAGAAAACCGAATGGAACCTTCATAAACTTGCTGCTCCTTACAAGGAGTGCGTCGGCCAAGTCGAGTTATCTTAGAAAACCAAATGGAACCGTGATGAACTCGAGAGCTGTATCTGTACAGACTTCCTACCGGTTTCGGCGCACTTTTCAACGCGAAATTGGAACAAAGGGAATTGGAATCCTGCTGCAGTGGTCTTTCAGAGCTGTAAGACACTTGGCATGAATGGCATCTATCCAGGAATGCTAAAGGAGGATATAGAGCACATGGAGCGATTTCTAAGAAATATTTTTCTAGCATGTCTTGCTCTGGGATACGTACCTAGCTCTTGGCAGAGGTCTCCATACCAAACCTAAAGTCGCGAAGGTCGGACCTACTAAATGAAAACCAACATGCCATGCTTTCCAGCGTGGAAAGTCCGGTGAGTTTACTCTTTATTCTTTGATTTCAAGAACAGAGGACGCAATCCCGAAAGATGAGTACAGGATAGGGTTGTTCGTGGGTATTGAAAATCAGTGAGCCTTACCAAAAGCTTTGTGATACCGCCAGAAAGCATTGTGCCGATGAAACTTTAATTAAGTGGATCCATGCTATGCTAATGCAGAGCTTGTTGTGTGCTGAAGTGGGTGTTGATCGTTGCCCCCCAACAGGAGGAAGACAAAGGCTAGCTCCAAAGAGGTGCAATATCGCCACCTCTGTAGAATCTGTTGATCGACTCGCTATTACGCAAGCTGAAAAATCTGCGAATGAACGCCCAAACCTACACTAATGACGTGGCTGTGCTAGCAGCGCCACACAGTCGAAGCATACACTAAGATAGAACCATTCTCGGGCGGAGACTCCATTTCCTTATAAAGGAGGAGGAGGAGGAAAGAACCAATTTTTGTTCATTTAGCCGCGGGAGGGGCGCTGTCATGGTGATGATCAGCATTAGCTCCGTTTTGGCTGAATTTATGCCAAGTCCGCATCTATCAGCCGACGGACACACCTCTCCCAATCTCCCTCCCATGATGTCACCCATAACGAAGGGAAACATCCCCCCCCCCTCATTTATCCCACTCCTGTCCAATATGCATAGAATCTCGTTCATCACGGAGCACCAAAGAGGTAGCACAACTATGGGGTGCCTGTCCGCTTTCGGTATAAAAACCACGTGCGCGTGTATCCAAGAGTGTGTTATGTGTCTCAAAGAGATGCAGCTCTGGTAAACCCCGAAAAGCCACGGTACAACCCTTTCTTGCTGTTTCTGTAGTATGACTGACATCATTCCATTTTCGTCCGGATATTTATATGCGAAGGAATTTGTTATTACCCGGCTGATTTTATCCTCCGTCTCACACAACTATATACCTTTTAAGAAAGGCTTTGACTCACAATCCTCCTCGCTGGCGGGGGGAACCAGCGGCTCCAGGTTTTCACCAGAACATTCCGTCCAAAAGCCTTGCGACTGTTTAAATGAGGATGGGCGCCTATGTTTCTTGGACAAAATCTTACTGAGTCCCTTAGAGTTGCTGCTCGGTGCTTTCAATTCCCTGACAATAGTCCACTCAGGAGCGCCTTTCGTCAGTCTTAATGGTCGCTTGTACATCTTCATGCAGTCCTTTTATGGCTGCCAATATTCGTAACTGCAGCAGTTTATGAAAATTACCCTGGTTAGTTTGCTGAGCCTAGACAAATGTTCATTCCACCACACTGGCAATGTATTCTTCCTGTATTTAACAGAGCGCTACACTTTCAAGAGGATTTCGAATATCTATTTCAAACCCTCAATCTTTCACTCCAGTTCGTCTGTTATGCCAATGTCACCAATTTTCGCAACGGAACGTTTCTTCATGATAACTTTCCCAAACTTCCTCCACTCGATCCTCCTAAGATCTTTGAAAGGGTTGAAGGCCTCTTTAGCGAGATCCAATCTGAAGAGTATCCAACTATCATCTGAAAAAGATCTCTGATCAGATATTCTTCAATTTTCCACCCTAAGAATCCCATGGTGGGTTAGAAGGGTGATATCAAGGACTTCCTCCCCACCGTCACAATTCTCTAAGCTTGTAAAATGGAAGTTTAGTGTACTGTCCCTGTTACACACAGATAGATTTGTGTTAATATCACCTCTATAGTTGATTTTCAAGCTGTCCCAAAGGGTATGCCTTGCATTGGAGTCCAAACTTACCAACAAGTTCTCCCTCTTTGCTGCTATGGTGGACATCAAATGTTGTAGTTTTTATTAGAAGCTACTTGGCTGTGAGCCATGTAAGCCCAGGAAATACACACATTCTCCGCTCCCGCCTGCTTCACGCTAAAATTCAGGTCCAGCCATAGTAAAGTGTGCAGGCTCTTCCTTCCGAGGATACATACTCTAGGTCAATCCTGATCAGTGTCTCTTGTGCAGTGAAATAAATTATAATATCCGCTTTGAAACCCTTTAATGGTTTGGTCTCCCCCGATTAATGGTTCCTGTATTAGTGCGACGTCGATGTCTTTCTCTAGGAGGAAGACGAGATGAGCTGAGACACACTTCGAGCTTTGCAGATTTTGCCAGTGCTACCCTCAGCATGGTCTACTTGAGCGTATCAGACAGTCGACTACCATCTCCTCCAATAATTCGTTCGCGGCACGTAACACTTTCACCTTTGCGTTCATGACTCAGGGGCGCTTTTTGTAATTGGCCTTTTCCAACGCCTCTAGGCACTCCCCGTTTATACAGAGCAGAAAGAGTTGACTATTCGCCTGCAGTTCCTCCTCCTTGATGACCATCCAGTCATCCACGAGAATTCCAAGGTTTTGAAGGGGCTGAAGTTTGTCCTTATCCATGTGAATATTCGGCAACAGATGCGGGTGACCAGTTTCCTGGTGACCTTATCGTATGAGGTGACCTCCCAAGCGTTGCTGATTTTAGCGACAGGCGAATCGACAAACTCCCTGGAGAATTGGTCCTCGCATGCCATAACGTGCAACCCATAGACCCGAGAGGAATCAGGAGATACACGATGACTATCTCTTTCGCTGAAGAGCTTTACAGTTCGTGATTCGTAAGCCAGCTGTTGCTGCTTACCTGTTTACAGAGATTGGTTCTGTTGCTGTTCGACGTCGTCTTAAGATCGATTACGTTTGAAAGCGGTGGGCTTCGTCCTTTCTTTTCCGCTCGTCGACAGTACCAGCCTGCATATTCTGCGGAATTTCGCTTAAAATATGTATGGTCTCCTTATACCGGTTCTTCAGCTGGATCCCAAGGGAACTCCATTTCTTTGTTGGTTTCTAATGACCGACATTTTGGTCAGTATTTGCTTTTGAGGGGACTCCCGACGCATACGGTTTCGAGTTAGGAGTATTATGACTAGTACTCGCTGTACCCAGCTCGACGACAGCGGATTCCAAGCTAGAAGCCACTAGTCCGTCTGTCACCTCGCTCCTGAAGATCCCTGTTGTTGGTTTCAGCGGAACGGTTCTGGGGACTGGCTCTGACTGTACTGTCCTTGACGGCTACTGCCTCCTGGCTAGATGCCCGCAAAATCGTCCTGCGATGATTCATCTGGCATCAGCACCTCTTCTTCTTTGGTCCGTTTTTATATTTGTTTGCTACGTCCTTGGAGTGAAAAAGATTTAGTGGAGGCAAAATCTCTCAGTGTCTTTCTAACACTTGCGCCGAAAAAAAAATTAACTAAAATCAAGGAATAACGGCATAGTCTATTTGAATGCAGCTATCCTAGAAATTATTTTATTCCAAAGCTCTAAAGAAGTACAAATTAATGTAGTTAATCATGCCACCATCAATTCCTATAAATATTTACACTTTCCCTTTTCCCAAATGAAAAAAACACTCCATAACCCAAGTAAATCGATGGAGACACCTTCTCATGAAGGCGACATCATTGAATTCTCCATCGTCTCCTCGTCATCTAATATCTAATCAAGTAGTCAAGACATGTAAGTCGTTTCATCATCTCATTTGCATATCCACGCCAACGTCCAGACTGAGTTCCGGTTGATAGTAATACCACCTTGGTGACTCCGTGCCATTCAAACCCTAATAATGCATCGAGGAGTAGTTTTAATTAAGGGCGCGATTTCGGAACAATTTCACTTCTTGTCCCAGTAAACCTCGATATTGATGCCGGTGTATCTCTTCAATCACTGACGCCACCGTCATCCAATTCGACAAGTTCTCTGTGAAAGAAAGTTTAAAGGAAATAGGAAGCCTAGTGGGATAATTGTTCGAACAAACGCAGCAGGACCTTCAGCTTCCAGGGGGTAAATTGATGTCTGAAAAGTCATCCAACGGTTGATATAGTTTAGGAAGTGGACTGATTTCAATAGTGGAGTTTACACTGATTTCCATTGGAAACGATCTATACCGTTCTATTGGAAATTCAGGACTAAGAGAGAGTCCTTTTCGACGGTTTGGGTAATCCAGTGGAGGCTCTCATCCAAAACTTTTTTACATGTAGTTTGTAATCTAAAATAAAATGCTCCTTTAAAATTGGATAGAAATTAAACTGTCATTACGTCAGCTCCTTGGCTCCTAGACACAAAAGTTGCTTCCATTGACAAGTTCAGCCGCAGCGCGCAAAATTCCGCTCAAAAGATTTTTTCCATATAGTGTAAACACATGAAAACCCAAACAAAACTTAACATATTCACAAGGTGACGAACTACAGCCCATCGGCCGGGCTGTCATGTACAAGGACAATGATTTCGCAAAACACCCTTCACTAAAATCTCAACAGGATACACTACTATACCACCCAGCGTGGTATGTGATGTTTCCCTTATGAGAATCAGTTCGGTGCTCTTGGACGGCTCGCCGCGGTCCGACGGCGCCGCTAAATTAAATTCGCAAAAACCTAAGAAAGGACGAAAAGCAAATCAAGAACGACGACGGAGAGGTGGAGCCGAGGAACGCTAAAAAAGGATATGCGAGGGGGAAAATTTTTGACGTCGGTTTTAATTAAAAGCCAAAGCGACCCCTAACATTGCGGATATATCTCTCTTCGGACATATTTTGGCATCCTTGTACGACGGCTCCTTTGCCGAAGATAGCTAAATTACGCATATCTATGCCTTCGCGAGGCATTCACCACGTATGTGCCTCGCTATACGCAAAGAATATGTGGTGGGACGTTTTAGATTGCGGGTGCACGGTCAGGTTTGAGGGTGTACTACGAACGGAGACTGTTAGGATCGTACATAAGAAATCCATGTGCCCTCGGCCAGATCTTTGTGTATTGCGATGTACAGATGCTGCCGTAAGGAAGGATGTAGCGCTGGGTGAAACGCGATGGGGACGAAGGGAAACCGTGGCTACAAGGATACGTGTACACAAGTGTACAGGACGTGACGGTGTTCTGGTCAAGCTTCAAAATATTGATCCAAACTTCTTGAAAGGACGATGCTGCTCGCTGAGCCGTGTAGTTAAACGACGATGAAGCTGGAGGCAATGGCGGTAGTCGCATCAACATCAGCATCGGCCTGAACTCCATCTCCAATAGCCAACATACGAACGGTCCGGCAAACATACAAATAGCGGAATAGCAACCTTCTAGCGGACAACGCTAGCGATGGCGATTGCGATAAGGTTGACGACGACGTCCACGACGACGATGTCCTCGACAAAGACTCTTAGGTAGGAATAATCGTCGTATGGAGGACAAGACGAACAGTTGGATAACCATTATATATACGTACGTAGACGACCACGGATACATGCCTAGGGAGAACTTCTATATGCACACGTACGTATATACTTTCGTGTTTAGATATGTTTGTATATGGTCTAGCACGGTGCCATTTTCGCGAGAAAATCGGGGGTCGAACTCCCTCAACGGCAATCGAGGTACCGGGGCCAATATCAACGTCAGCATCAGCAAAATATGGCTTGAATCTGGTGCTGCCAGCGCACTATGTCTTTTCCTTCATCGCGTTCGAGTCCTCTAGATAAAATCTTCAGTTCTTGGAAATTCTCCTGCAAAATCTCGGCCCCAAACTTATTACACAAATATTTCCCCGAGTTCCAAGAAAATTCGTGTTTACATACGTACATATAAAAATATTTTTCTGAATGCTACAACTGAATCTCAAATATGACCGGAAGACCCCTGACTATACCTTTTCAGCTCCTTTTACAAATTACATTCAAATGTTGTGACACAAAAATCGAATGCTTTTCGACTTTATACGCCTCCCTGAACAACTTCAGTGAGATCAAAGGGAACTTCCAGCCGATTGGTAACCCAACTCGAAGAAAACGTTTCAAGAAACATTCAGTATCCAGCATCCTTTGCAAATTTCGTGAGTAAGCGTGTTTGGCAGCAATAGCGTACAAAAGAGAAAGGTCGGTGCGCGGTGGTCAATGCTCGGTCATATATAGGAAATTCTGGCCGAACACCACATATAATGTTGCAAGGCTCCTGGCAACGATAACCGGCAATGGGGGAATGAGCAAAGCTAGACCTCAACATCCTTGTCCACGTCGCAAACCCTCTAACTATTCTCCGCAGCACAAGGAAAAACCTTTTCCTTATTTTCCAGAATTCTGACCGGCTAGAGTACTCTCCACATGCTAAAACAGATCCTGGAGAGGAAAGGGACATGACGCGACTCGCCATATATATGCATGTATGTCCAGCGAAAAAGTTCCACAAGGACCACGATATCATGTCGCGATGCGGGACGAAATTGATGCAATAGAGAAGATTTTTTCTCCGAATTTTCAGAATAAGGAAAAGTCCGGAAAGCAGGCATGGCTTTAGTAAAATTGAGGAGATGTTTTTTTTCCTCGACGCTCCTCGTGCTTGCTTGGCTGCCTGTCTCCTAGCTATGCCTTGCCCATTATGGTTTTTATTTGTAGGAAAGGATATCATGAGTTTCCTGTGCTCAAAAATCATTTGGCGACAACTAATGGTTAACAGAGAGACGCTTTTAGAATTTTTGATGGTTTCAGAGAAGATGTTAAAAGCGACAACAACTCTGGCCAGGATGGGGATGAAAAGAGCGATGCTGGCGGTAGTGATGAAATGCAGGACGCCAGTTTTTGTTATGTCAGGTAGATGTGGAAACTAGCGCAGTTCATTACGGAGGATAATGCCTACATTACTTTGCGCCTTTATGAAAAAATTAGCGCTAAAAGGCAACAGATGTGGATGCATCAGTCGGTTGTGTTGCAAGTTTTTGATATGCAGAAATGAAGTGGAACTTTTTGAGAGGAAAGTTGAATGTATTGCTTCTGTGGGTTTTTTGCCTGCCACGGAAAAATGTTCGTTTTTTATCTGAACCCCCACAAATTTTCGCAGTTTTTATTATACTTTGTTATGAGATTTGAATAAAAGTTGACGAATTCCGCAAGTTAGATTAAACGGCAACAACATTCCGACGGTCCAAGGAATTTCATCTCGGATCTTCCTGGGTCCATCCGCGAAATCATTCCAACTGTTGCTTTTTCAACGTCTGCTCAACATTCACTAAGTATTTACCAAACTAGGAAGAAGCATGGAACATGCGGTCTACCTCACTTTATCAAAATTAGCAGGGAATCATGCCCAGATTAATCTTTTACGTTTTAACTGAATGCAGCGAGCTTACCTGAGATTTCTTTTTCAATATACTTGGCAATCTCACAACTGAGCACTCCTGAACGGATCCTAGTCCTGGAGACTTTCCTACGTATCGAAATTGTAGTTGGCGTCTTAATAACTTGCGATTACCAGTGCTTTCCATTTGGTTCATCCTTTTAAGCCTTTTTATCGGTGTTCTCGCCATAATTATATGTTGTTTGTACCCCTTTTTCACTAAATCATTTGTAATATTAGATGACGCAGTAGCCAAGTTATTCCGCACGGAAACACTGAAATCGAATGCAATTACGGGCGAGGGTGACAACATCACCAATGGTACAACGACGGGTGTCCAGTCTATATCGTCCTTAGTACGAATCTCCAAACACCGCCTTTGTATAAACTTTCAGTAATGTAATATCTCGGAATCCACCTGGCGTCTTGACCCACGCCATCTTTCCATCTGACACAGAGTCTCCCGCGTTAAATTTTTCTACCATAAATATTGCCACGAAAGACCCTACAGGCCTCCCGCATCCATACGGCTTAGATGACCCGTCCAACGCAAAGTTTTTGAGCTGGCTCCCGGACATACCTCTTATCGCTTTCCTTCCTCAACCTACCTTGTTGTGAGGGAGCTCAGTAAGGAGGATCCTTCGGGAAATCAGAGGTGATACCTGGAGCTAAGGGTTAATCAAAACCCCAAGCCAAAGTGTGACTACCGTGCCGAGGGCTGAATGGTCACAGTGGTTAAAATGTGGCCCTGAACGGTGAACTTTGGGTACCGGGCGACCCCCAGTTTAAACTAGCCTTGTCTCGGTGAAAGGTGCTCTGCCAAGATCTACTTATTTTCCCCGGTAAAACAAAGACCGTGGCAGCCAACTAGGAAGAAACTAAAAACAAAATAAACAACAATACTTTGATCGTGACGATCAAACCTTGAGCGAAGGGGCAACCCTGAACTCTTCGATGGAGGATTTGAGTCTAGACTTACATTTGCCATTTACTCAAGTGGGAACCAACCCTTTCAGGACCCAATCCTTAACGGACGGGCCGAAACAGTCCCCTTCTGTCAGTGTTCCTGACCCCGGACACAAATCGGCACCACTAGTTGAGACTAAAGTCTGACCCACGGGTAAGCATCTGACACCCCTATAATTGCGTCATATCTCCCTTTTTATGTATGGGACAGATAATACCTCATTACCAGTTGTCAGGCAGTGATTCGCTGTCCCACATCTTCATCAGTTGATGAGCCACTTGGTGTAATTGATCGCCTCCATATTTAACCAATTCGGCTGTAATTCCATCGAGTTCGCCACTTATGATTTTTAGGCCGATGGATTGCACGGATTGTTTCTTCTATGCTTGGTGGTGGCAGCATTTCTCCATTGTCTTCAGTTGTCGAGACCTCCAACTCGCCGATATTTTGGTTGTTGAGCAATTCATCAAAATACTCAACCCATCGCTCCAATATGCCCATTCTGTCGGAAATCATATTTCCCTCTTTGTCTAGGCAGGGTGAACATCGAGGTGTATAAGGCTTCATTCTGCTGATTTGCTGGTAAAATTTCTGCGCCTGGTGCGGTTGCTCCCTGTACTTTTCTAGTTCACAGACTTGTTGGTTCTCCCAGGCTTCGTTTTTCCGTCTGTGAAGTCGCTTCTCCGCTCGACAGAGTTCGTGATAAGTCTCTGCGTGTGCCCGCGTTCTTTGAGAATGCAATATTACTCGGTATGCGGCATTCTTCCGTTCCTTTGCTAGCTTACATTCATCGTCAAACCAGCCGTTCCGACTTTTCTTGCAACAAGTATGATTGTGGCCATGTCAATGATAACGCCCTTCAGGAGGCTGCGGAGATCACTTGTTGATGCTTCATCTCCAGGACATCTGTTAGCTGCGGTTATTGCGGCATCCATTTCTCCCTTATAGGTTTTACGGCTCCTTGGCCTAAGTAAAAATCTGGTGCAATGGGGTGGTTCTGGTCAGCCCCGATCATCTTCTCAGGATACAAGCAGATATTGAGGTGAGCTCGTTTTCAAAGTGCTTTGGCGGATTCATAGTGGACGTAGGGGCATACTGCATAATGGGCCTTACCACAGACCTATAGAGATTAATGGCTTTACGGGGTATGAGTCCCCAAGAAAAACCAGTTGAAAAATTAATTAATTAAATTAATTACGGTTTCAGGAATAATGGAGTTCAGGTGGTATCTGACCAAACAAGTCCTCGTTATAAAAAGGTGATGGATATGGCATGGGCAAGGGAAAGATTATTTATTTTAATGAGCAGGGGAAGGATATAGGTTGGGATTTGGTTATGTTGATTGGTACGCCCAACCTTCAGGATTCATCAACAAACTCATTTACCTGCCTTTGCAAACATTTGGAAGTCGACAACAAATCGTCTCCAGTGGCCAAAATGAAGAAATCGTCCGCATATTGGAAGATTTCAATGCTATCAAAGCATTTATTATGCAGGAATGTTGTATAGACATCAAGCAACATTGGACTTAAAAGGCATGCTTAGGGAATGTCATTTCCAACTTGAACGCTGCTCAGCCCTAGTTGTAGGCAATTTCAGCTTTCTTCACATCCAGCAGAACAGCCAACACATGCTGACCTTTACCTTTTGCTATTGAAATGTGCAAAAGGATATCATTGATGCAAGCGGACGTAGATTTGCCTGCCGAATAGGTATAATAGTTAGCAGGCAGAACTTTGTATTCATCAATGATACCAACCTTCATCATAGAATTGAACACTTTGCCAAACACATTTATGAGAGCGATAGGGCGGTAACTGGTCAAAAGTTCTGGGTCCTTAAATGTTTTTGGAATGGGTACCACCCGAATAATAGACCAGTCCTCAGAAGGGCTAAACTTGCACTAGATGAGGTTAAGCCCCTGTAGCAGCACAAAGAATGTTTCCGCTGATAAGTAATATTATCCGTACCAGGGCCGGAGGCATGCTTGTGCCTAAGCAACAGTCAGTTCTTCTGGAGAGAAGGGCTAAGAAACAATGGGATATCCGGAAGAGATTGGGAAGGGGGACTGTACTGCCCAGCCAGAAAATCAAGATATTTAAGGTTTTTCCTAGGATTCCAACATGGGGACTTGGCGCTAAGGTAACCACGAAAACCCTTCATGGATTTCCAGAAGGACTTGACATCTTTTGGCACAGATAAGTCAGACCAAATTTCATCTTGCACTGACATTTGGTCTCCTCAAATAGGAGAAAATTTGCCGTGCTGGATCTAGCCCAGAATCACCTATACGCGGTTTGTTTCCTTTTCAAATACAACTTAAGCTCCGGTGCCCACCACGTCTTCCGCTGATCCATGTGATTAGTGCAAGATTAAGTTGAATCAGCAATTTCCATTTTCAAATAACAGTTTGGAAGAGTAAAAGTAGAAATATCTACTGGAAGCGCTAAGTTGCTGATCTGCACCTTTACCCTATTTGAATGAATCTTGAATTTAGGGAAAACATTTAGCACCTGCGTAAATATGCAAATGAGGGTGTGGTGACTAGTAGATATTTTACCCGACATTGACTAGCGGAATTAGCAGCACCTATGTCTAGAACCGAGCCCAATTGATTAGGCATACACGGTAGCTTGAAAAAAGTGGGCATCCCATTATTTCCATTATTGAGAAAAATTAGGAATCGAAGACAGCAGCCTCCAATCTCATCCCTTTGCCATTACTGAGGTAGTCACCAAGATTTATTTACCCTTAGGCTTTGAATATTACACTGAAATATTTTCATCAATGCTACCAAGGAAATTGGGTGCTTAAATTCCAAGTCAGTTTGATCAAGTGCCTTCCCGATGTCAGAGACCTTACTCTTAAGTTCCCGATCATTTGGTCTTATAACATCTCTTTGGTACTTCGTTACTACAATTTACAAAGGATTCTCATAGACAGGTTGGTTTGAAAACATTGGGAAGTGCTGTTGCTGGGTCAAGCCCGGACTTCTTTTCTTTACAATATTACTTAACTTGCCCAGAGTAGTTTTTTGGTACTGGAGCTTCTTTTACTGGGAAGAGAGGGGGAAAAAATGTCATAGCTATCTGAACCTTGGGTTATATAATTGTTGAACTCACGAGCAGCTTCTATAGCAGTTGTTTCTAACCAAAGTAATTTCTACATATTTTATATATTCTGCTCATTCAGGAAATCTCCTATCACTATTGTAGTGAGAAACCTCTCCACACAATAGACATTTTTTGACCTCTCTGGTCCCTGAGCAATTTTTTGCAGCACAATTAAGACATCTGGAGGTTCGGGCCTTACAAAACTTGTTGATATGGTCTGGTCTACCACACTCAAAACATTGCGGCGCCCTTAGTTTTAAGAGACCTTCACTCTCGTGTAAACGAAAAAGATATGATCAAGTAGTCATTCCCCAGGAAGGTTACCCCTCACAGTGGTAGAAGCCACTCTCACAACCCGGCTGACGTCTTCTACGAGTTACTCTCTCAGCATTAACAATTTTTACCAGAAATTCAGCATTTACAATCGTCGACAGGTCATAGCAGAGGAGGATGTTTCTGGTCATCCCATTTCTGTAGACACATCTCAAAGGTGTAAAGGCTCTGAAACCCAAGGAAGCCAAAAGATCATCCCGGCCCAGCCTATTAGATCTAACAAGAACCTTGAAGAGGACTTTCAAGCTTCTCTAACTAGCCTGTACAGAGTGGAACACATTCTAAATATTAAGCAGTTTGACTTCATGGAGTAGCTGCAGCGAGTTTAAGTTAAAAGGAATAGTGTCTGCAATCTTAATCTTTCAACTAAGACCGGATAACTTTTCTTCTAGGTTACAAGATCATACAAGAGCGGGACTTCTGCTTTATTAGTAGGAGCCTGATCCATCAAATTTTGGGGCGCCAAATTTGAAGCTTCCACCCCAACCAGGTTCCGAATGTGGAGGGACAATTCCCTGACAATAAACGTTATCAGTATTCAGGCTTGAGGTAAATACAGAGATTTCAGAAGGATTAGGGTAATAACTTTGGCAGACGTCATTTAGTATATAAGATTAAATTATTTCGAACGGAAATTAAGTGCCCGTAAGCCAAGCAATTCGGCATAGCTAATAGTCGCATGGGATGTTAAATTATTTCCAGATTCTCTTCTCATAGACTCGAGTTCCTCATTCAACTACAATTGAGAATAATTTCATATAACCAATAATATTAATTGCTAAATCGCTAGCAATCAGCTAACTTTTTTGTTAAATTATTGAAGGTCTGCTGGTAGCGATCAGGAAATCTAACTCGTCTGCCAGATTTCGTTGAGTTTACGGTTGTTGAACGGGAACTTGAAGGAATTTTCGGATGTCTCTCTCGGTACTGGGCATTTCCACGGAGACTTCCTCTTGTTGGTCCGAAATAGGGTTCTTTTCGATATCGTCGGCCATCCCGTGAGCAGGCTTGTGCCGATCAATGGATACTGTAATGATACGTCCGGCCATTTCAACGCCAAACAACTTATCCGTTCTACTGATCACCCGATATGAACCCTAGTATGGATGTTCGAGTATTTTCTTTGGACCATCGTTACGGATGAAGACATGACTTGCTGTTGCCAGGTCTTTGAATATTTAGATTCTTTTGTTGTCATGTTGACTCCCATTGACTGCACGTAGCATTTGGAAACGCTGTCTTAACTCGTTGGCGAAAATAGACGTGTATATCTGGTCGTTGTTCAACTATAAGTCGGAAAATTCTCCTGGAAGGCGTAATGGTTGTCCATATACCATTTCTGCTGCAGTTGCGTCCAGCGGTTATTATGGCATCTTATTGCTGCTTTGAGCTGACAGCGCAATCGCTTGATCATAGCATTAGCTGCCGGATGGTATGCTGTAGTTCTGATATCGGTCGCACCGATCAGATTGCTGGGTTCTTGAAATAACCTCAATTCAAACTATCTTCCTTGACCTGTGATGATCCGAAGTGGTATGCTGAACCATGCGTCAACGAACGTTTTGGAAACTGTGATGCCTTCTTGATCGGGAATTTATTCTACTTCCGGCTAACGTGAGAAACGGTCTACCATGGTCAGGCAATAGCGTTGTCCCGTGCAAAAAGGCATAACGATAAGATTCAGATGAAAAAATCTAGATAATGAAGGTGCAAAGGTCCCGACTGGTGCAATCACATGACTAGTCACTTTTGATCGCTTTGCGTTACCAGTTTAACGGTGGCGTTTGTTCCTGAGCGGGATAGGTAGTGTAAACTGTTGAAAACAGTTTTTCGGAATGGTTTAGTGATGTAAGGTCGGATGGTACCAGTGGATACATCACACCATAGCTTGCAGCTGAAACCGAAAACCTAGAATTGCTTTACTCGAAGCTCTGTGTTTCCTTTTTATAGGATTTTGAGCTCTTCGTCCACGGACTGGGACGCTGCAAGCTTCACGTAATCGATAATTGATTGCAACTACTCAATACGCAATAGTGCGTCCACGACAACGTTGTCGCAATCGGATACGCAAACTACCGAATATAATCCAGATGGCGAAATTGACGTGATGAGCACTCGTTCTTTTTGTGGAAGACGAAATTTAGTGGCCAGTGATCCGTAAAGATGCTGAACTCTCTTGCCTCAACCATATAACGAAAACGTCTTATCGCTAGGTACATAACCAGTAGTTCCCGGTCGTACGCTCCGTATTTACGTTCCGCTGGGTCAAGCTTTCTTGAAAAGAAAGCCAATGGTTGCCAGTGCCAATTAGTCCATTATTGGAGAACTTTGACTTGGCAAAGGGCGTGTCCCCTCCTTTGAGACAAGGTATCCGAAGAAACTAACCTCGTGTTGACCAAAAACGCATTTGCTTGGATTCACGACTACACCATATTGTTCCACCCTTGAGAGCAGAGTTCTTAAGTGGCTGGTCATCGACTTAAGCATAGCAAAAGTCCAAACCTCTCAAAGCCTGGTCGATGAATCATTAGAAACCTTGCACTGCTTTCCTTAGGCCGAATGTCCTACACGAAAACTCGTAAAGGCCAAACGGTGTTGTGATGGCAATCTTTGGTATATCTTCTTCAGCTACCGGGATCTGGTTCTTGCCAGGTCAATTGTTGAAACAGGCAGTTTTACCATAGGACGTTTAGACGAAATCTTGGATGTTTCCAACTGGGTACGTCTTGGCGAATGTCCGGGCATTGAGCGCGCGATTTTAAGGGAGCAGTCCATGGACTATTTGATAGATACATCAATTCTAGCCGGATCATGGTATTAAATTCCTCTTTCGCGATGTTCCACTTGTCCGGAGCTAATCGTCTGGGTTTTAAAGCAACTGGTTGTCCTGACGTTGTAATTATATGGTGCTTAGTTCAGTAACATGCCATTTTTTCAGTTCCGTCCGGACGAGTTATTTCCCGAAACTCATATAGGATATCATTTTAAAGGGTTCCCCTCCAGTAAGTGTTGCGTTGGTCGAGATTGTACATTCTGCCATCTCTCCTTGGGAGGTAAGGTGAGTTGTGGAATCTTGAAGACAACCGTTCTGAAGACCTGGAAGAGTCCGTAATGTGCTCAAAGTATGGGTTTAGAAACGTCCACAATAACAAATATCCATGGGAAACTCCGTCGAAGGCCGAGGTTGAGTATGAAGTTAACGATTTTGTATGTTGCAATTGGTATTCCGATAGCTCGAATCGTACCTTTCAACATGGCCCTTGGAATTTTGAGCGTGAATAAACCGTGTTGTCGTATTTTTGTCGAACATGAACAGGCGGCATGAAGACGATGAAACGTTTCCCGAAGTCCAGTTACAAGGTTTCATACATTTGATGGCTTCGGCATTAAATCTCCAGTGATACCAGCATATGCCTTGGAGACGAAGACTTCCAGATCTGGGCTGTGAATGCGATCGAGATTGACAACGTCGACGTTCACATCCGAACGAACTATCGGGTTGGGACTCTTTTTTGACCGTGTAAAGCTCCGTCCGCAGCTCTGCAAGGTGGCTTGATAATTGCTTTACTAGTTCCGTTAAACTGGTTTCCGTTGCTGAAGGTGAGGATGTTGTTTCCACGATACTTGACGGAAGGGTGGCGTAGACCTTATCAGCATGTCGGCTGTAGTTTTTAGTGGCTGACCATCCATCGTCGCAATAATCGGTTGAAGAACAGATGACAGGCGTCTTAACCATAGACTTTTCATCAAGGTCCCAAGAACTGTAGTTTCTTGTCACTCATATATGTGTCCTCCATGAGCTGTCTCCTTTTCTACTCCTAGCTGGCACAAAACCGCTTTATTAATTCCTCGCGTAAGCAATTATATAAGCTGTCTGTCAGGGACTCCGTACTTATGTTACGGACTTCGGTGACATATCGCGGTGACAAGACCGCTATGACTTGCAAATATTACTGTTGTGGGTGGGTGGATTATACTTCACGAAGCTTGCCTCCACTATTTTAAATCAAATTTGTTCCAAAAATGTAAGTAGTTCTCGTTTTGGGCACTTACACACTCTGCAGCACACCTTAAACTATAATTAAAAGAATTTGTCATTCCAAATTCAGGAAGCAAAACTGGCTTTAGTCTCATTGACTTTCTGGTAAAACCCAAAACGCTGAGCATTCTAGCGATTTCGATAAGCATAAATGGCCTTTCATACCTATAATTGAGTATTGTATACCAAATAAGGGCCAACCTGATAGGGTTTCATTACCTCTACTCACAGAAACAGTCATACGAAAATAAGTTCCTCCGATGAGAATATTATTTCATCGCCTTTTCCACATTTTTTTCAGTCAATTCCTTTCCAAATTTCAATAACTACAAATTCTGACCCAAACAAAATTAGCATCCTAGAAAAATAATACTTTATCAATTACATCGCCGACCAAAAACATCATCCTAACCATAAAATCCTCCGACATTTCGCAGTATCTCAGAAGAAATCCCGAACTCAATCAAATCCTCCTTGAACCATTCCGATTGGCCATTCAGTCATCATATCATCGTTTTAACGCCATAAATGCATTTTGGGTCATTATGCGAAAATGATTCTCGATTACCCCGGCAATAACACAAAAATAACTTCTTTTTTATGCGATGCCATAAAGCGACATTACCCCAATTGCTTTTACATTAACTCCAACAACAGCTCGAACGACGACAACGTCTATGAAGAAGAGTCCTCCGGACGAACTTGAATCCTTATCCAAACAGTGAACGTATCGTGTTCCGTGAGGACTCATCGTGTAGTAGGTAGAATCCTTGAATAGCTGTACACCAGTCAGCATTTTGATCCATTACTCGTTTCGTTGTAGGAATTCCCAGTTCCCAATGCTCATATACAGCTCAACGACTTGGTCACCCCCCACGTTCCACGCTCCCTATCTTCGCCAAACGAGCGGAATCATACATAGAATCAATCCATGATATATACACAGTCATCTAGGCGGCCTTGCCCGATATATGCATACAACAAACATACTAACCCCAATAAAATCCAACATCGATAAAGCGAGTAAATCATGTTCTATTAACAAATTACAGGACGATAAATCAAACCATCTCACACTTAAGTTTATATTCAATCATATAAATTTTATTATCGTTTTATTGGATGCGAAAGATGAGGCAAAAAGGGAACTAGAGTACAGAACGGCGAACACAGCCATGATTCCACTGCTCCCCTGCTCCCATGGCCTCGACTTTCCAAAGAAAACGAAAGCTCAAGCGAAAAGATATCCTTCCTTCATCTCCGGCAGTAAGGAAACTTCTTGGACCCACTTACAACTCTCTGAAAATAACTCACCGAGGAGTTGAAGTAGTTCCCTCCTTAAAAAGATCTTAGAAAGAGCATAGAATAAAGACTCCATTTATACAGCCACAAGACGGCAAGCCGGTAAGAACTAGGATCAGTTACAGAAAGAGCCAACCCACCACACTAGCCGAACGAGGGGCGATGGGGCCGCCGGAAAGACGGAAGGAGGACGTATAACCAAACCGAGCAACAGAAGCAGCAAAGTGTAATCGTTACATAAAAATTTTATGGGACTCGATAAAAACATGGAAACAACCTGTTGTCTGCCACTTTTATTCGCTTCTAATGGCCAGGATGAGCTCTGAACGACTGTAGGACTTACGAGCCCGAGAGTAAACTGCAGGATGAATGGGAACCGGACAGAGTGGTGAGAGGAGGCGAGCTATTCGTACGGTCGTTTCGTTGTTGAGACGATGACGATGGGAAAAAATCATAAATTTCACATATAAATACACACAGAATTGAATCAAACCAATCCTGTATAACATGCAGGGACGACTACGAGGCCCATTACCAAAGCGAAAATAAATATATGTTTGGTCTGCACAGATGAAGCGGGCCAGCAACAAAACATGACAAACAACTCACTTCCATAAATTTACTTGGCTCCAGCACAGTCACAAAATCATGCATATATCATATGGACAATAGTGAAATAAAATAAATACGAAACATTGGGGAATCCTTTCCTAATTGAAGGCTGCTGCCTTTCGTAGATGTAAGCGTTCGTCACCCAGCAATGATTCCTTGACTTTCTCATATTTTCGTTGGGCTTCCTCATGGGTCAGAATCAGACGTTGCTGGACCATCCGTTTGTTGAGTTCAATGTTCTTCGCCTCCTTTATCAACCGATCGTAATCAAAGTCGTCGAATTGGTCCTGGAATCGGGACATAAACTTTTTCAGAGCTCGGGCCTCCGATGTAAGCTGGAATTTAAAAATTAAATTTGGTTAGTCTCCCTCCGAAATTCGATTTAAATGGTTAGTCAGACTCTAACCCCCAAAGCCTCTGAGCACTCAGACCTTAGTGGTCCATTGTACTCGATTTCCCCCCCCCCCCCCCCCCCCCGTCCATTCGTCTGACGGAATATCCCGAATTCGATTATGTATCGCAGGATTTTCGTTAGTGGATGTAATACTATCTGCTGCAGTTCGAGCACATCAGCACCAAAAATCTGATGTCTGATGCGTCCGTAAGCGGGGCACTCACATAGAAAATGTTCCGTAGAGTCCGCTTTCTCATTACAGGATGGACACGTATCATCTTGGATAATTCCTATTCTGAACATATGCCCAGCTAGTGAATTATGGCCAGTTAGAATGCCCACAATACTTCTGCAAGTCCTCCTGCTTTCCGACAGGATAATTTATTATTCTGTTAAGGGAAAGTCGCACTGCATCCCTGAAGGACTATTGTGCCCTTTTTACTGGTTATAGTGTACCTATTGATCATAGTATCTCAAGCAGGGCTGCAACCTTTAGGAACTTTAGTATGTTCCCCACTTCAAGATCTTTCAGCTTTGCATCTGGTATTAAGTCTTCTCCCAGATGCCTCGACCTACTTTGCACAAGTGCCACCACACCCTGGACTGCTCCATCCCTGGTAGGCCCGCCCAGTATAGTTCCCTCAACCGTTCCTCTTCATTTCTTAGATTCATTGCCATGAAACCGTTTCCGATTCCACAGAAGGGTTCTGGCCTGTGTAAAGGCATCCCTGCTCTCTTCTTGGCTATTTCGTCCGCTGCCTCGTTGCCTTCTAACCCAGCATGGCCTGGAACCCAAAGTATCCAGACCTTGTTGGACGAGCCGAGTGTATTCAGTCTCTCAAGGCATTCCCATACCAGTTTAGAGTTCACCTGGTTGGACCTAAGTGCCTTGATCGCTGCTTGGCTATCGGTGAGAATAGCTATGTTTTGCCCCCTGTAGTTCCTTTGCAGATTAAAGGAGGCACATTTGTCTATGGCGTATATTTCCGCCTGGAATATGTTAGTATATCTGCCCATTGGTTCAAAATACATTTTCCTCGCACCAATGACATCGGCACCTGCTCCCTCTGCTGTGAAGGATCCGTCAATGTACCAAGTAATCAGTTGCTGGTTTAAGCCATATGTCGCAGCCACGCTCTCCCAGTTTGCCTTGTTACTTCAACGTGTTTCAAACTTCTTATCTTCCGAGAGGGTAAACTTTGCAGTATGTTTTTTGTTGAGGATGCTAGGAGTCCTAGGTCCGCACCCACGTAGTAACGGACCGAACCACTTGGGGAGCAACTTACTCCCTCTTTTACAGTTTTGAGTAAAACCCAATGTTTACAAAAAATTGACAAACGGGTTCGTCCAGGGCAGAGGCAACTCATCAGACGCGAGCATTTTCCATCGATCGTCGCTTTCGGTCACGCTGCTCCCAGGGCAGAGGTGAGACAGCGTCTGATGAGTTTGGTTGTGACAGGAAGAGTTTGGTCTATCTAGCAGCATTAAGGCTTCGCCACCTGCCATTATGGGAATCTTTTGCTAACGCATCCGAAATTTCATTTCCCTCTACTCCACAATGACCAGGTACCCAGAGTCAATCCACCATATTGAATTTGGAAACAGAATTCAATCGGTTTCTACATTCCTGAACAATTTTTGAAGTGATCACAGGCTCACAATGCAGCTTGGCTATCGCTACAGTTTGCGATGCACCTGCCCTTCAACCGCTCGTCAATCATCCAGGTTGCAGCCTTTAGGATCGCATACACTTCAGCCTGAAAGACCGTTGTGTATTGTCCCAAAGGAAAATTCCGCTTCTCGTTTTTATTCGAGAGGTGACTCCTGCTCCAGAACCATTTTCTGTCTTTGAGCCATCGGTGTAGAAGACGTCAGTATATCCTAACACGCATTCTTCTGGTTCGTCCCAGTTTTATCTCCGTTTCAAGATAACAACATACCTTCCACCAAACAGATGTATGGGGATTTGAGAATCGGAAGGCATCGCGAAAACTATTATAGATTTAGTTCTCCCAGTGACTCTTCCAATGCTCTGTGCCCCCCACGTCCATTGTTTTCCCATAGATCTAATCGAATTACTTTATGAGCCGCTCTCATTGCAGTGCTCTGAATAACAAATCCTAGGGCTGCAAATTGAGTAATGCATTCAGAGCTACCCCGGAAGTGGTGCTCATGACACCGGTTATACCCAGACACACAGTTCTTTGCAGTGTGGCTAGTTTACAGCGAAAACTCTTCTGTCTCACCTCAACCCACCACACTACGCATGCATAAGTGAACATTGGTCTAATGATAGCAACATGTAACTACATTACTACCTGAGGCCTAAGTCCCCATGTCGAGGCAAATATCCGCCTAAGCAGCCCATAAGCTGTGAGAGTTCGTTTCATCTTTACCTCCACATGTTTGTTCCAAAGAAGCTTCTTATCTGGAATAACTCCAAGATATTTCAGTTCTTCGGAGAGTTGAAGGTTGTACCCCTCATCTTTGGAGGCAAAGCCCATTCAGTTTCCTCCTTTTTGTAAATAATACCATTGTGGTTTCATTTGGATTTACTGAAAGTTCATGCCTGAGACACCAACTGTCAATCACATTCACGGCGCCTTATATATTTCTATACACCATTCCGAGATCTCGACCAACAGCCAGTACAGCCACGTCACCCGCAAAAGCTTGAACGTGTATTGGCACATTTTGCAGTTCGCATAGTAGTAAGCTGATCAGCATACTCCACAAAAGTGGCGATAGAACACCTCCTTGAGGGCAACCTTTCGTCGCTTCGGTTGTTAGGTAGCGATCAACACCCACTTCAGCACACAGTCAAAAGCCCATTCAATGTCCACGAACACCCCCATCCCGTACTCACCCTTCAGAGTTGCATCCTCTATCTTTGAAACCAAAGAATGAAGGGCAGACTCACAGGACTTTCCACGTTGGTAAGCATGTTGGTTTTCATTTAGGAGTGCGACTTTAGCGCCTTCTCGCGAATGTGACGCTCAACCAGTCTCTCCAGACATTTCAGCGAAAATGATGTTAGGCTGATTTGTCTGAAGTTCTTTGGATTAGAATAGTCATCTTTCCCAGGATTTGGTATGAAGACTACCTTCACCTTCTGGAAAGAGGAAGGCACGTAGCCCAGAGCGACACATCCTCGAAAAATATTTCTTAGAAGTTTCTCTAAGTGCTCTATACCCTACTTCAGCATCGCTGAGTAGATTTCATCCATACTAGGTGCTTTGAAGTGTTCAAATGATAGTATAGCAGCTCTCACTTTTCCATTAATAACAATCGCTCTCGCAGTGTCCCAATTCCCTTTGCAACACCTTCATGTTGAAGGGTTTGCAGAAACCGCCAATTCTCTTCTACCCACTTTTAAGATCTGTTCTCCCGGGTGGTGTACTTCCAAGAGAGTCTGTATAGACTCAACTCTGGAGTTCGTGAAAGTACCATGCGGTTTTCTAAGAGAGTCCAACTTGGCCGACTCATCCTTATTAAGGACGCTGCACAACTTAGAAGTCTCCCTTTCACCTTCCAGTTCCTCACAGTACCCTCTAAAAGAGTCTCATTTCGAATGTTTTACGAGCCTCTTATATTCACACTGTGAGTTCCGGAAGTTTAATCAGTCTTCATCTTTATTGCTTTTGCAAGCATGATTTAGAAGTCGTCTGGTTGATTTCCTGAGTCTCTGCAGTTCTCGGTTCAACCATGGAACCGTTTTACCACTTTGACCGCGGGAAATAGGACAAGCCTCTTCAAAGCACTCTAAAAGTGTGTGATTCAGAGTTTTCAATTGATCTTCTATCGCCAAAGGAGTCCTTAGTCGCCTAGGAAGCTCAACTTTGTCGCCGTTCATTGAACTTTGTCCAATCCGTTTTCCTAGGATCCCGTCTTTGCATTACAGGCTGTTCGCCAGTAATAGTTAGACTAAATTCTAAGTAACAGTGATCCGAGAGTAAGACTTCATCTAGTAGTCGCCAGTTTCTAATCAAGTCTAACAACTTTGAAGTGCAGATTGTTAGGTCAATTACTTCGCTTTTTCTTGGCCCCACGAACGTAGGGGCGCACCCTACGCTCACGGTCATCAGACCAACTGAAGTGATAAAATCAAACAGCTTCTCTCCTCTAGGATTGCATTTGCTACTGCCCCAACAAATATGCTGAGCGTTCCCATCACAACCTATTAAAAGTTCAAGGCTACTTGATTCTGCATACACTACTAGATCCCTTAGTTCTTGCGTTGGCGGAGGAATCATAGGGTAAGTAGGCAGAGGCAACTATAACGTTTCTCCTCTTACCATTAACCTGGTATTGTAAGTTGACCGCAACAAGGTCCTGTGAACAGAATTGTCTCAGCGTGGTTGCATCTAACAATTTTGACATGAGAACGCAGGCCCTCTCCTCTGTCTCGAGGATCTTTGATCGAAGAAGATCCTGGTCCCCTTGCCTGATCCAATGCCACAGATTCTGTTAAAACGAACCCATGGCTCTTGAACCAGAAATATATAAGGACAGTCCTGCAACATTGTCAGCTTTGCCACCAGTAGATAGGAAGAAGCTTTGGCATGCTGCATGCTGTTTGTGTCTAATATGAAAACCGCCGTTAACTGAAAAGCCTGCTGCGTTCAGTGTGGATCTCACCGGGGATACCAGCTTGTCCTCACCTTCCACCGAAAGTTTCGCTTTCTTGCGTCCGATTTCTCTGGATATCGCCACACTTGGTGGTGTAGCAACATCCATGACAGTGCCTTCCATTGTCGTCGGCTAGAAGTCCTCCCAGATTCACGGAGTGCGGGCTGCATGGATCTATTTTCACATACCGGCGTTAGACCAGTTGCGTCCACACTACCAGATTCCCTTTCTTCCGATTTTCTGGGTACAGGCGGAGGAGAAGGTTCTGACAAGCAAGCCTGTAGTCCCTTCTCCTTTGCGGCTGAAGTTTCCTTCTACCGAGCCTTCCTCTCCCGTATTTTGGAAGAGTTAAGTAACAGTGTCCACGACCGACTGCCGTAGTCAGATTTCCGGTTGCTCTCATTAAGGGAGATGTTGTACTATCCTTTTTGGCTGACCGCGTCGTAGACACCGGGTGTAGGTTTTCCACTGGAGTGTAGAATCTGTATTCCACAGATTTCTCCGTGGGGGAACATGAATTAGGTCAGGCCTCCAAAATCCGTGCCTCGGCCACGACCTGATTTCTCAGAGTCACGGGAGGATTCGAAGTTTGTGACTTCTTGCGACTTGGAGAGTTACAATTCTTGGTTTCCATCTTAATGTGTTTTTGGACACTATTAGTGTAGTAGTAAAATACCACAAGCCCCCCCACCATGACAAGGTGGTGTCCGAGGGGGACACGGCTCTTTGGAGACTGTTATTTTCACTAACTCTTATAAACGAGTAAATGTGATAGTATTGATATCAATTATAGGATTGCCCCCCCCCCTAAATTTTTTTCAGATTTAACTTACATCCTCATATCGCCTTTGAAGTTCATTAAGTAGGTTCGTGTAACGACTTTTAAGGTCACTCAAACACGCATTATATGCAGCCCAAGATTCCTCAAAATTAGGCTTGCGTCTTTCGTAAAGAACTAGATAGGGGGCCAAAAAGTCCGGATCCTGCAGTTTTGCTATTTCCTTCCGTATCCGCTCCTCTTCATACTGAAAACAGTTTCAAATCCATCCATTAGAAAACAAGGAAACTTTCCCAATGAAAACTGCATACCTCTTCCAATCTAATCCGCCGAGCTCCCTCATTCCGTAGAGGGTCGAAAACGCTGAACTCCAGCCTCGGATTCAACATTTCATTCTTCCTTCTGTTGAGTAATTCCTCATACTCAGTGCAACGTTTCTCGAATATTTTTTTCAGCGTTTCCTCACGTTTCAGCTGATCCAGGAGTAAAAAATATAGTTCAGCTTGTGTTGGAGGATTTTCCAGTGGATTTGCCTGGAAAATTTAAGTGAAGTCAATTAACTATTTAATGATGCTATGGGAAAATCCACGTACATTGTATCCATTGGTCTGAAGTGGATCAAAAATAATCTCTTCCCCATAATCCGGTTTCGGTGGCTTCAAGAATTCTCGTGTGGAAGCTGTAATTGCATCGGCCGCGTATTGAAATTGAAGGAAAATTTTACCGTGTGTTAATTGAAACTGGCGAATAGCGATATCTTTATTCACAGGAACTTTCTCGTTGCGGTTAAACTTTTCAGTGATTTCCTGCAAAAAAACGTGTATATCATTGTTTGCCTCAATCATTCAATTAGAAAAATCTGCGTATTAAAAACAGGACGATCGAGGATTGGGGCTATTGCAATTCTATGTAAGTCATTATCCATGGAAAATGGTTATACCAAAATTACCATAATGAGGGCTTCCTAGTTATATACCTAGAGTGCATGTTTCTGAGGTTTTGTATAAAGCAAAACCTTATTATTTCGATTTCGATGTTTGTCTGCCCGCCTATCTGTCTTTTTTTCCGGAGGTGGAAATGACAGGTGCATATGTTTCAGCGTGTGAGATTGTTAACCACAAAAACTACCCCCTAACTCCTGTTCTGCCCCCCGTGGACCCATCGCAAGTATTGATTCGCGGGGAGGACACAACTCTAAACTCTCCGTTGGCCTACCGATACCATTCACAACCGCGCCTTTCCCACCTCCTGTGCCTCTTTCAACCTACATTAAGTCCGCCCCACCATGTGGTTAACTGCATTCCTGTTCTCCTGACATGCAAGCATATCCAAAATTAGACTTTTCGGTGCTACTGTCCTTCCCAATGTTTTCTCCGGACTCTTTCTTTCCTCTGAGAATTTACGACAATGGAAAAAGATATGCTCCGGACCCTCCGAAATACCGTCGCTGTTGGGACTGTTAGGTGAACTGCCCAGTTTAAACTTATACATACAGATATTCACGAAATCCGCCATATCCGGCGAGACACTACGTGATATGATTTTATTTCACTATGCGTTCTCTGCGTTCAGATGCTAGGAATCAATCTGTGGCTTCATTGGCTCTCCTCCGCCCGTTCCCACCGTTATAGCCACCTGCTCAACAATTCCTCCCTTTCAGCATTTTTCACATGCCAGTGAGATGTACATCGGCTCGTCGGTCAAAATGTCGATCGGCATTATTCTGACGTTTTATCTGAGATGGTTCTAGAGCTACAGTACTCTTTCGACTCCTCCAATAGACTGCGCTCATTTTTTGAGCATTGCATCTGAGTATGAAATGAAATTCCCCCAACTAGCTCAACACTCTAGCTATGAGCAGCTTACAGATGGATCGTAGTACGCCAGCCTTTGACATCATCTCGGTTTTCGGCCAAAGTCCACCAATTCGATATCCCTAAATGCTGTCTGGCACCCTGACCTACTCCATCGCTCCATCTCAGGCAAGGTCTGCCCCGTCTTCTTTTTCTACCATAGATATTGCCCTTATAGACTTTCCGGGGTGGATCATCCTCATCCGTACGAATTAAGTGACCCGCCCACCGTAACCTATTGAGCCAGATTTTATCCACAACCGGACAGTCATGGTATCGCTCGTAGATTTCGTCGTTATGGAGGCTACGGAATCGTTCATCCTCATGTAGATGGCCAAAAATTTATCGAAGGATTCTTCTCTCGAACGCGGCAAAAGTTCGCAATTCTTCTTACTAAGAACCCAAGTCTCCGAGGAATACATGAGGACTGACAAGTTTCAACTTATACATAGAGATATTCACGGAATCCGCCATATCCCTTGAAAAACTGCCTGAGATGATAATTTATCTCATTATGCGTTCTCTGCGTTCAGATCCTAGGAATCAATCTGTGGCTTCATTGACTCTTTTCCACTTGTTCCCACTGTTATAACCACCGGCTCAACGGTTCCTCTCTTTCAGCATTTTTCACATGCCAGTGAGATGCACAATACCGCTTCGACCAAAATGTCGATCGGCATTATTCTGGCTACCGCGTAGACCGTTTTATCTGAGATGGTTCTAGAGCCACAAGGCTCATCTTACTCCTCCAATAAACTGCGCTCATTTTTTGAGCATTGTAGGTGGTATGAAGTGCAATTGTGTAAACTGCCTCACCACTCTAACTATGAGCAGCTTATATATGCATCGTAGGATGCCAATATTTGACATCATCCTCACCAGGACCATATTAACATTGGGCGCTTTAATATAAGCATATTGCAGATATTGCTTGGAACCTCGTAAATAGCATCACTATAAGACATTTGATTGCTGGTTTTGAAGTGATGATGGACTCCCCATTGTTATGTGAGCACTCGTTTTCCTACGGTACTTGGTGATAAGCACCGCCTCTGTTTTATCCACCGCGAATGCAAGACGTGTATCTTTTAGCCAATTCTAGAAAGAAATGATTTTTTCGCATGAATACGACTTCTCATCCGCAAGATGTTTTGCAACGACCACCGCTATATCGTCGGCGTAACCCACTATTGTAGCCTCACTAGCAACTAAAACCTTGAGCATATTGTTATACATTACATTCCACAATAGTGGTCCCAGCACAGAGCTTCTGGAATAACCGCGGAAACAACGTATTCCCTGGGTCCACTGTCTTTGTCGTATCAATGCATTCTTAGATAGTTGTCGACAAGCGTAGTATTAGGTATTCTAATCATCATCAAAGACATTTTTATAAGGTTCCAATTGGCTGAGTTAAGTGTTTTTTGCGCATCCAGGGTAATCAATACTTTATACTTGCGATTGCTACTCTTTCTGTGTATCGCATTTCCAGCTAAACCAATAACCAGTTTGATGACTCGAAGGTTAATCAGGCTGTATGGAAGCCGAATTTGCGGGCTGGTAAACCTCCTAAACTCTCTCCAATTGAGAGCAGTTTGTTATATATCATTCGTTCCAGCATTTTCCCATAGTGCCCAAAAGATATGTAGGCCTGTTGGAGGCTTGTTCACCAGGAGGCTTACCAGGTCTAGGCAACGACACTAGCTTTCGGCGATTCCATATCTCAAGAAAAACACCATTCTCCAAACATACTTCAACTAACTCCACAAATATATCCGGCCTCGACATATAAACCTACCTAAGGGATTTGCTTGGTATACCGTCAAGGTCCAGTACTTTGTTGTCTCCCGGCGAACGCGAGTTGTTTGAAGCAGCCCTGTAGCTATATAGCTAACTTCAGGAAGGTTCTTTCCGAGGATTTGCCTGGCATAATGCTTTGGTCCAACCACACTTCTATAAATGTTTGCTAGTCAATTGCTTTCGCAGACCAACCAGACGCCCTTTCTGGTAAGTATTAACCTAGCCATCGTTGCCCAATTTCTAACCGCGTGAAGGCATTCAAGTGACAATAATAATAATAATATACCATATATATACCATTCTGCATACGTGCTCAATGTTGCAAAGAGTTCTCGACGAATTCTCCCATTATTACCACCGATCACCACCACCAGCGTCCCTCTATCTTTCAAGTTGGTAGGATGGTCCGCACCTAAATCCTTGGAACTTAGTACTAGTATTTGGTAAAATCAGGCATCCGCCGAAATTGTGATAACATGGAAATAATAATAAAACTCCACCGTAGCCGCCCCCAAACCCGGTTGTGAAAGGAGGAGGGATAGATAGCTTCAGTAGCGTCTAAAGGGCTAGATGTGGAAAATGCAGGAACTGCAGTCACGGAGGATGCCATCACCAGGTGTGGTGCAGTTAGGCATAAAATGCAAACCCAAAAATGAGGAGAAGGAAAAATTTGAGGTCCGGTAGGCATAACCAACGGGAGTCGTCTAACTTGGCGGCTGGGTCAGGCTCCCGTAATGGAAAGCATGGCGCTAATTATGGGCCGGTTCGCTGTCTAGTCGGCACGATGACCAGGGACATTGCTCCGTTACAGGTGTTTCGCCATAATCTGTGGCGACCACTTCAGCAGGTTCGCGAAGCAGCGGATGAAATGGACTGAGGATATGAGCCTCTTTATCATACGCCCCTACTACGTATTAACGTCGGGGGCAGGTATTACATCTTACCGCCCCTTGTTATACCAGAGATTCGTCGAACGTTTCACGTAATACGCGCACGTGACTATGCACCAGGTTGTAGACCAACACCGCTTCATTATTCGCAGCGGCACAACAAGGTCATCACGGAAACTGGTGACAAAGAGTCGATGGGGACAAAAGCAGCGGCATCAACAACACCACGCCGCAGTGCCGGCAACAGTTTTAGAACCCGCCGAAGCTCTCTTTTTCTTCGCCGGGCTGAAGTCTCCGCTGAGGTTCGGGACGAATTCCGAAGAGCGTGTATAGAATTTTCGGAAATAGATCCTTACATAGACCAGGTATTCCCAGGCTCTATCCATCTCCAGGAGCTCCGAGAACTCTATCTCCAATCAATGATGAGACTACATCTCGGCTATATACTGATATGTCGCTACTGCAACTACTTGTGGTGTAGTTGTAGCTGTCACGCTTTCGCGGTATTGGTTTGGGCGACCGAAGAGATCCACAATTGGAAATACGACTGGAACGTCAGTGAGACTCACTAAGGCAGACATTGCTACGCTGGTTCAATTCAGCTCAGGCGGTGCCAGCATACGGGTGAAGAACAAAGTACAGAGGGTTTACAGGAACTGTTCCTTCCTCAGCGAGACACTAGTAGCTCAAATTCTGGACACACCAGAGCAGAAACTTTCCATTGTATGCAGTCGGTTACAACGGTATGGTGAAAGTCACTCCAGATGCACCCAGAACGCAACGTACGCGAAGAACCAGCGGAGCCCATGTCTGGATCGGGTGCAGAACTTCTGGTATAAAAAGTTTACCAGTATACATGGACCGTTGGCAGACAACATAAATCAGATCATGAGAGGGCCCCCTTTCCTCCCTGCGGAGATTACCTACCTCATCCTTAAGAAGGACATGATACAGGAGCCTAAAGACACAAGACCGATTATTTGCTCTACAAATTTATAACGTCCATGATTAGTGGAAGGATCAATTAGCACCTCGAGACGAACAACGTTTTGTCCGAGGAGCAGAAGGGCTGTGAAGAGCAACCCGTTATGGTCTCGGCACTTGAACGACAAGTAACTAGAGACCAAAGAAACATCTTTAGTTGCTATGTCAATTATGCCAAGGCTTTCGATAGCGTCCCGCATACCTGGCTAATGGGTCTTCTACGTCTGCATCGCATTGATCCCAAACTAATAATGTTTTCGGCTACAGTCTTGGAAGGGTGCCATACCACCTTATTAATGCCACCAGTGAGATTTGAACCACGACCTTCCGTACGAGAGCCCTGTGCTCTACCCACTGAGCTATCCGGACAATAGACAATGCCCTCATCAGTGAACTTTTCCACTCTGTGCACCATGCATCAAATTCACCGACAACGAGTTTTGGTCTCCGTTCTCTCGCGTCCAAAACCAATCTGTCTAACATGCCCTCGAATTTATCCAGCCTCACTTGAAGGAGCACAGCAACTATTGACGTATATGTCGTTTATTTTTCCCCATACAAATCTAATTGCAGGCTGCCTCATACATTTCTGTATGGCTTGGTTTTCACATCCCCACCTGTAAGATCGGCCACCCATACATTATAATTAGGGCTTCCATAGCATTCGTTTATTAGAGCCACTTGCACCTCTGATGCATATTTGGTTTGCGAGAGCAGGTCTTGAGGGACCCCACAGTGATTTAGGTTGATTTAGATCATTTTTTTGTCGCTTCCTATATTTCATCGCACAGTATGCATTTGGCATCCTTTCTACATTTCCTGGCAATGTGATGCTTTTCCCCACACCATCTGCATCAGTCAGATATATCAACTACACTTATACATGCCCACTTGAATCACCTCTTCAAAGAGATCTGCTCTCTAAGGCGACAAACTTCCCATCTAATAAGGACCTGCCTGGCGTCGAGTAGCTTGCGCGCTGCCTGTGCTGGTAGCCTCCATATGCCTTTCTGAGCCCCTCCTATAAGTCGTGCAGCTGGAACTGCTCTGGTAAGGCAATGCAGATCCGCATTAACTTTGAGATCAAAGTTAATTTTCACCTGTAGAGTATACTACCAGTCCTTGAAATGATAATCGTCTCGAAGTAAATCCTTATTCTGTTTATCCTTTTTTGGGTCGATTTTTGTCCAATTTTATTGGACATCAGCTCCCTTGGAGGCGCTAATGTTCTAAGCACTATTTTCCTGCCTTGCCAGGTTTTAGACCTATCGGGGCACCCTGGTCTCCCGATAGTTTCATCAGTTGTTAGAGTATTCATGCTTCAATGCGCTTTTCTTAGATTTAGAATTATGCCTCTCCCTCCAACTAGTTTGTCAACTTCATTTCTTGCCCCTTATGAAGAACTATCTTAGAGCCCTGACATGCTATGCAGTTTATATCTGCATTTGGTATACTGCTTGTCCTGTAGACACCTATTATCGAGGAACAATTCTTCATAGGTGTCCACCAGGTTCACTCTGTCAGACTTAATGAATGGTAAATAGATTAGATTTCCGGAGACTTAATCAGTTTTAGAAGAAATCTAAAGAAAGCAGACTAAGCAAAACTCGATACTGACAGTAAAGTATAGCTTCCTCAGGAACGAAGAAAACCTTTAGCGACACAACTACGAACTATACACTTATAGAATACTTTCAAAGACCTAGCCCTATTATCTGTTTATATCTATAAGCAAGCAGTTTGCCCCCATATAATATTAGCCACAATAATATATGCTGGCACAACTGTCGGATCTGTAGTTTCAACATTCCCCCGAACTCCCCTTTTCTTCCATGTGGGAATGATTGTGTTATGTTGCCAACCAATTGTTCTGTCTGGTCAATTCAGCGATTGCAGAATTCGCTAAGCTAGACTGTTGGATTCCTCCGTCTCGCTTTGCAGAGCTGTGGCTTTCTTAGCTTCAGTTGGTAATTCCTTTTTCGACTTCTGTGACGCAGATAGGTGTTGCCAAAATCCTACTATCGGCGCCTCAGAGTTCTTTGCAGCGATTCTTTGTAATAGACTGCTTGGCTACCCAGATAATACCAATCTGTTTCCTCACTTTACGTTGGATGCCCTTGTGGATCTACCAATGATCGGCATTTTCTCAGCGCAGAATTTATGACAGATGAACTTCTTCTTACAGGTCATCTTTGCAAAACCAATTATAACGGCTGTTGAAGCACTTGTCCCGAATAGTATTTCTTAGAGTTGTGCGGGAAGCGTTTTAGATGCGTCTTTGGTTTGATCCTAGTTGAAAGAAAAGTCATTTCGGGTTTTTCTCGTATGATCATTCAGCATTGCATCCGCTTCGGTCCAGCACGCTCCTGGGGTGGTGTCAAAGACGTTTTGTGCGCCAACCAGCTTTCGGTAATGAGATACAGTGATCTATTAGGCTTAATCGCGTCGATGACGATTTCTAAATAGACGATATATGGTACTGGCAACACACCATTGAATTTGCTGCCTTACTGATATGTAAGCACATACTTTGCAGTTTAACCGACTTCCTTTTTTCAGACTATCTCATTCACGTTCTCAAGTCGTCCTCGAGTCAAGAGCTCACGTGTAGGAACGCAAATATGCAAATCGCTTCGACTCTGATGAACAATTCGATTAGACGACGCTTATTTGGTAATGCGCCTCCCCATCCCCTTAGTTTTGCTCACAAAAAAACCAAGACCCTCCTCCACTAGCCATCCTCGTTGAGTTGAGCGCAATTAGCATTCTAATCAGCGTCTTGAATGGCATCTGATCTTCTAGGATATTTATATACTTTCTTAAATATGTTCGCATGTGGGGAAACTCAGGTGGTGACAAATAGACGATATTAGATGGAATCTTGTAACCCTTAGGGCACAATGGGAGCTATATACTGTTTGTATATAGCTCTAATGAGAAGAAAATAGAATTGAAAAATCTTGAAATGTTGCCTCTGTGGCGACCATAACAGTCAATTGGATCACCAGGTACAACTGGAACCTAGATTATTGTAATTACTCGCCACAGAACGGTTTACCTAGCCTTGATGCCTAGCTCTAGCTAGAGTTGGACAACAAGGGTGTATACTTACTTACCGCCAATTTGGCGGTAGATATCCTTCAGACCCAGGATACCCTATAATTCCAGACTTGGTAACATGGTCCTCAAATAGCCAATGCCCCATTCAGATGGTTCCTGTAATCAGGGCTTTCTGTAGAGGTATCAAATCTGTGAGCATGGGGGCAGCGAGGAGGAGAAGCACTTTTGGCCAGCTCGCCAGCCCGCTTATTTCCTTCTGTTATATATTCCTTTGTTCGGAAAGCCAGAGGAACAAACCTGTGACCATACCGCCACGCTATTTGAAGCCAAGTGGGTATCAGTCCCCATATCTATTTTTTATTTGGGAATTGAATTACAACAAATTCACCGACGAGCCTCTCATAACTCACCTAAAAACACTAACAACCCTAAAGACGATTCAGATGTGTTCGACGTATCTGAGCAGACTCCCACTCCAACTCTGCAGGCCATTTCTCATCCGTCGTTGAGAATACGGAGTCATGACCTTTCAGCCTATCCTAGTCTTTCAATCCATCCTGAAGGGAAATACCATAGCGAAGCTCTTTCTAAACACAGCATGTGAAGTATTCCATTGCAGATGCCCGAGGCCCCGTGGTAGCAGTTCCAAAATGTTGCTATGGTCGAAGGACTTTGTTGTTCAGTATCTTGATTCCCGAAACCTGACTAAACACACAATGTACTTGATAGGAACTTCGCGTGAAAGATGTGGATGAATACGTTCAGGGCATTTGTTAGTCAAGACCACATAGCCCCCTTTGTACCCAGACATTTGGATCCTGTTAAGCTTGATCCAAATATAGTCCCTGATAATACGACCCCATATAATGCTACCAAGCAGTCTACGAGTTTTTAGGTGAAAGGCAAATTGACAAAAACGTCACTCACCATCAATGACTTTGCGTGACACCTGATTCGTTCCTTCGGCTTAGTTTGGAACTCCTGATAGTAGCATCTGAAAAAAATTAAAATGATTTGAAGTGAGAGAAATTGTCAAAACAAAACAGAGCTGCAGAAACACTTACAAATCTTCCCGGTTATTGTAGTGAAAAACATACTTTTCCGGCATTACTTGCATCATTCTCAAACAATCCAACCTTGGATGGTCAAAAAAATAGAAGGTTTTCGGTTGGTGTGGTTCAGCATTATGGCTAAAATCTAGATCGCAAAATTAAAGGTAAAAAACAAGGATATCTAGAATAAAACAAATGAAAGCCTACATTTCAAACAATCCTTTCGTCCTTGTATAAAACTCTCTTCAATTTGCTTGGTCTCGAAATCAATTTTAATCAAATTGAGATAATCCATGCGATTCTCATACCATTCCCAGCGTTTCAAAGGTTTTTGATAATCCAAGTCTCCGAAGATTGTTAGTCTCTTCATTAAACCATCGTAGCAAAAGTAAGGCGCATATCGTTGATAAAGAGCTTTTTTGTAGTAAATACTTTTCTCCTCATTAGGGAATCGGGATTCGAAATCTTTCAAACTGATCCGAAGCTTCTGCACCCACGACGGCAAAATATCGAGATGCTTCTCCACTAGAAGGGTTGCTTGATTCCCAGGTTCAAGATCCTGATCTCTGGATTCTCCAACACGAAGCTCAAAGGGTTCAGCTGGAAGGAAGTGTTCCCAGTGGTCAGTGTTCTTTAAATCCCACCTCATGTCTGCGAGGAGGTTTTCAGTGGGTTCTTGGCGGTTGATCTGGGGAACCAGTCAAAACGGAATAGTTAGAAACTGCCCATCCAATTATTTGTCAATAGGTCTAGTACTTACGTAATAATTATGTTGATTCCAAATGCTTTCAATTCGTAAATATTTTGGTGATGAAGTCTCATGTCGAAATCCAGTACTTGGTTCTATGAAGAACGCGGTAGGGTCTGGAATAATCTCTTCACCCTCATCGTTATATACTTTCGGGCGAGGTTTGTAGCACCACGGAGCGTTTTCGATAATAGCTACCCATGCATGCATTCTTCGCCCAAAAAATCTGTCTGGAGGTCTCTTTGCAAGTTCCTGGAAATTTTTATAAGTTCAGTCTCAAAGCCCAAAATTTTTCCAGAAAACCAATCAAACCTCGGACTTATCTCTCTCCTCCTGCAATCGTCGTTCCTCTTCTTCTAATTCTTTTTGTAGAGCTTTCTCTTCTAGCTCAACCATGAATTTACTTCGGAGATCAGGAGGTCCCCTTAATTCGTATTTATTCTTATTCATTGGTGCCGGTGACTCCGGTTCCAGTACTGGATCCTCAGGAACAAATGGACAAGGTACACGCCGTTGATCATTAAGGGTAGTTTCGATTGTTGCACAGCCAGAAACTACCATGGCCGCAAACCCAGCTCCTGTGAGCATACTGCAAAGAAGGGTGGCCATTTCGTAGCAGTTGCCACGCCTTTGGCGAAGCAATGTATCCGGCGAAATTAAGCGAGGTGGCTGTGGGAGAAAGTTAAATGATTTTATGGTTGAAATACTACAACAACATTTCAAGAAAACGAAGGCTAGTGGAATTTAAATTAAACTGCGAAGCAGGAATTCTTTTTCCCACAGATCCAGCACATCATCCCGAAAAGCTCCCTTTTTGTGTAAAATACTAAAAAATTGAACAATGAATATTGGCCAGGACGTCAACAGTAAACTCGTCATACATGAAAGCCCTGAGCCTTTAATAGTCGACGCAATGGAAAGTTGCTACCGGCTAAATCTCTACTTTAAAGCATCCAGCATCGTAAAAGGCTTAAAGCAGCTCCGTATAATAATAAGACAGGTTTGACAAGAGGGGTTGGAAAGGGGGCCCGGAATAGAAATTTCAGTAAAGAAAAAAAGAAATAATAAAAATAAAAATTTGTATCCCAGAGCCATATAATTTTTACCCTGAGCCCGATTTTTCCACATGATTTTCACCCCGAGCTCCGATTTTCTCTCTTTTTATTTTTGATGGATTGAAATGTTCCCCTATACTAAACGTCTGACGTATGAGTAAACATTGCACTGCAAATAGCCATCAGACCGTCTTCCTCCATTACATATCGACAATACCAAATATTCCGCTTAGCAAGAAGACTTTACCAAATGGAAGGAAAGAGGTGAACTACCAACAGCTAGAGCAACAATTCCCCAAAACCTTCATGATTCAACTAGGCAACCAACTTTCATTCTGAAAACGTTCTCTCCCTCTCCCCTCCGGGACCAGTCTTCAACCGGAATATAGACAGCTTAGTTGTTACTCTATATATCGTATTCCCTAACAAACTAAAGGACTCTACCAGTGACAACACCTTCCATGTATATCGAGTTCACTATTTGCGTTAGGCTTCTTCTCAGGAAGAGAGTTTCAGCACTGTTGCAACAATAATGAATGTCAAATTCACTATATGTATACCTTTGGCCTCTTCCCTCGGAAAATATCTGTGTTCTTGGTATTCACGCTACCACATTCAACCGAGCAAAAGCGTTCGGCTTTCCCCTTTAAAGGAACATGCATTGAAATTGCCGAAAGTGGACGTAGGTTTGTATCCTTACTCGTTTGACACTAAAACTTCTTATTCTGCAATTACTGTGCCAGGAAAAGCATAGTGACTGCAGATATGAACTCCTCTTAAATTGGTCCCCCAAAACCCGGATCAAGTATGTTCCATGACATCCTAAGAAACACATTGTCATATGCCTCCCCGTCAGCGTTATACTTTTGATATTGCTTGAATCTATCCTACCCACTAATGCATACTGATCCTATAAGGCAAAAGCTGAGACCTTTTTATCATCGCTTCAATGCCATTTGCACTCTAAATCGACATGCAACCTAGCCTGTTTCGACTCTCTCCGCCGTCACCAGTACTGTAATAAACTAACGGTCGCTGTCCGTGTACTACCGTAAGGAAGATGTTCATAACTGACTCCTTCAGCCAGGCTAGTTCGAATTATCTTTCTAAGGCTCCGGGAACCCCCTCTTTCTTAATATTCTGATTACATTCGACAATAGTCTCCTGCCATTACCTCCAAACATACCCTTTTTCCGGATTTCTCCTTCTAAGAAACTACTTTTCTTTAGATCTCTATTTTCGTTCCATCACACAATGACTAGGATCATTTCTTCTTCGAAAACAACCTCGGCCAATCCCTTTGCCTATCCCATATTCTTCCTTGCTTTATAGGGGTTTAGGGTTCAATCAATTCATTTCCCGAGCTACTTTCCTAGTTTCTATTGTTTTTTATTTAGCACTTCCAGGCTCCGCCGATCCAAGGTTTTCCCTTACGTCAACCTGACTGTCTATGCGCTTCTCATGATTCATATATTCTAGCCGATAGTCCTCCCCCAATTGTCAGAAAGTTTACGCGTTTAAATTATTTCCTTTCAGATACTTTCTACTACTTTTCATCGGGTGAAAGTAGCAATCGATATCACTAGTACTAGGGACTTGGAGCTCGTTTTGAACGAATTAGCACCAAATGTCAACCCACTTCTTTCTTCTTGCGCATATGTAATATTAAATGTTTTATAACTAAGTTTACCATAATCTTTACCTGCTTGATAACTCCCCAAGATCGCCGTAGCGGTACCGATTATCACTGAACTCAGAACTCAGAAAAGATCGAATTGAAGAAGGCAACCAATGCCCGAATTGAAATCACTTCTGCGAAATCTCAAGACCAAAAACTCACTGTAGTCAAAGTTACTGAGCAATACGAGAGGAAACTTCTTAATCAAAATTGGATGAGTAATACGTAGGGTAAGAATACGGAGAATACCCCCAAGATAAGATAAAGATGATTGAACTATGGTCGTCCCACGTCTAAAACGTCCATAGGACCCGACAGGAAGACATCAGTAGATGGGTTAGGCAGGTCACTAAGCGAAGACTTGCAAAGAAAAGATAATTGCCATCTCCGTAGGAATTGAGGCGCGCGTCATAAGGGCGTTGTGGGGTGGTGTCCAGTCTACAAGGCGGAACTGGAAAGGCTCCAACGCGGCTAGCATAATCCGCATCCTACAAATTAACATGCATCGAAGTGTCATCCCCACAAGCTGCTAGCGCAGTTCGCTGGGGAGGTGAAAGCTGGTGAGCACTAGCGTATCAGCGAGCAATACCGGAACAAGGAACAAAGTTCATAACATGTCGAATTATCGGGTACATTGCTATCTGAATAGGAAATGGCACCCGGCTTAGGATTCTTCCCGAACTCCAAGGGGATACCTTTGACTGGATTCGGTGTTTAGGGATAACGTTTTTTAGCTTTTAGCAAACACCGAATGAGAAGATGAAGAATTTCCGACGCAGGCTTGATGCTGTGGAGGACGTAATTGCAGCCACGGAGGGGCGAATCTTGGTAGGGAATGACTTTAATGCTAGGGTCTTCACTAGACCACAAATACATCGTATTCGAAGTGGTTGACGCAATTTGTTGGCATGCCAAAGTCCGGCACTTCCCTCCGCATGGAACATCATGTTGGTGAACATCGGAAAACTTGTCAAAGCTCTTGGGACAAGCAGAGTCGTGCTGAAGTATACTTCGGGAAGTGATGGCGTTGCAATTAATACTGTCAAAAATTTAGCGATGAACCTAATAACAACCTTCTGTGTAGTTTCATGCCCCAGAGGGCCCCAACCATGACAAGCCTTCTATGTGCTCGTGACGGCGAAAATTGCTGATCTGCGGAAGGGACAACATTTATACACCCTGGAGGAGGGATATGTCGGAACGGCAGAATGCAACTCAGCTAAAATTAGATTCCACAATGCGATAAATAAATGCAAAGTTCACTACTACCAGGACCTAGTCAACGAAGTAAATGAAGGTCCGCGAGGTTTCGGCTATAAACTTGTCACCCGGAAAATCGGGGCTCTGCGAAAATCCTGCATACTGATACCAACCAAATCGGCCGTATTGTATGGGCATTATTCCCCAGATATCTCGCACGAATTGATGGCAACAACACGGAAAGCATTGAGGACTGCCAGCTTTTCACCATAAAAAAGCTTAAAAAGGCAGTACTCACTACAAGCAGTCAGAAGGCGCCAGACATGGATGGTATCCCGGCAAACGTATATAAACTGATTTGCAGCTGGGTAAATTCAACGCTTGCCTGAATATGGGAATTTTTCCTTGTCACGGCAAGGTGACGAGGCTCGGATTGACTATCAAAAAGGAAAGAGACCATGAGCTGCCAAATGCATACCGATAACTCTGTAAGTGCTCTGAAATTGTTTAAAAATCTCATCAGGGGTAGACTCTCTAACGCGATCTGTACTGCCAGAGACTTTCCCCAAGCTAGTCTGGGTTTAAAGCAGGTGGATCCATGGTGAATGTTGCTATGGAAGTCGTGGCTGCGTTCATAAAGCTGCAGCACACAGAAGCCGATTTCGACGGAGAGTGCGCCTTGTGACGCTTGGTGTCAGAAACGCCTCCAACTCCGTAAGACGGACTGAAATGCTAGGCACATCAGAAACTTCATTCCACGTGCCAAGCTTTTTCTTGCGGATATTGAGGGAATATCTGAGAAACCGCTCCTTACTCCGCAAAATGCAATAGGGCCAGAAGAGAATGAAGATCAAGACAAGGGTAGCACAGAAATCCATCTTATGGTCGGACATCTGGAACGCTTCTGGCCAGAAGCGTCGCGCCCGGACGCACAGTTAGACAGGCGCAAACCAAACTTGATATATTGATGTGACGGAAAAAATCAAAGTAGTCATCTTGAACAGAAAGAGAATCAAAAAGTCAAAACCAACGGTTGAATAGCTTGGTTTAATTTTTGACTCGATAATGAACTTCTTCGAGCAAATCAAAACAGCAGCGGGCAACGATGCGACTGGAATCTTGGTCTAAAGTCGACTACTGGCGAATGTTGAGGGACCTATATTTAGTAGTAGACGTGTTCTTATTGATACAACGCAGTCTGTTATATTATACTCTACGGTGCGGAGGTATGGGCTGATGCCCTTGGCAAGGAGGTGTACGGTAAGCGCCTTGTCCAAGTGTAGAAATGAGTAGCTTTGCGGATGCCGGCTGCCTAGCGCACTGTCTCAGAACCGGCTGTGATGATGATTCCCATTGCTAGGAAACGTAAAACCATCCACAACCGCAAGGGAGAAGACTCGGTTTTTCATGAAGAAGGCAACACACACTAACTGAGTGGCAACTATCTTGGCAAAATGAGGCAAGAAGCAAATGGAGTGCGCGGCTCTTTGGCAATTTAAATCCGTGGCTGAAGCGAAAGCATGTTGAAATTGGTTATTTCTTCACCCAACTTCTCAGTGGGTATTGAGGTTTTCAACCTTGCCTACACAAGTTCGGGAAGGCCCGATCCCCGATTGTGTGTTCTGCAATGGAGTGGTGGACGACCCCCATCACACCGCTTCCTATTGTCGAAGGTGGGATAGAGTTCGTTAGTAACTTTATCCAAACACAGGGAAGCTCTCTTCTGATAACGTTGTGAAAAAGATGCTGAACAGAGCGGGCAGATGGAACCGTGTTGGCGAATATGTTCGAGTGCTTCTTGTTGCGTAGAAGTTTGAGCTCGACCGGTTTAGGGACCAGATGGCAAAAAGTAACTTCATCCTACAACTCCCTTCTTTCTCTCCCCTCTCGCTATTGAAACAAATTCACTGACTTAAAGGCTACCTAAGCTGGGAGAACGGGATAGCTAGACCGAGGAATTGTGTCAAACGATTCCAGGCTAGTTCTCTGATGACGAGGTGATATTTATTTGGTAGTCTGACGGCGTACCGTTGTGCGAGTTCAACATTCTGTACGCAAACGAATTCCCCTACCCAACCCACAAAAAAAAGATCCATCGGAATGCAGGAAAAAGATTCGCAAATACCAGACAGAAGCCTACGCTTTCTAGCCTGCTACAGTGATTGCAACTTCGCCTGGAGGCATTAAAGCGAAAAAATCGATGACGACAATCTTATCCCCCAACTACCAAACTACGGGGAGGCTGACCTGGATTACACCTGCAAACCTCAGAGGTCAGATGGCAGACTTTTAGTTCTTCTAGACTAGTTCCGAATAAGCAATGTAACCTAAACCCTCAGCATAGAGTTGTTGGCTCTAACTACCCCCAATTTCAACCCGAATCCAATCGAACTTCAATTATAACACCAAAAAATTGAAACCAAAGTGATTTCATGACCACCTTCTTACCTTGTCCCTGGAATCATCCTATTTATAATGTAATATCAAGATGTAGCTCACGGTCTCAAGTATTTGACCGAATTCAGGAAATCTTAGTATGTACACATGCGAAAGAATGGAAAAATTCGAGTTCGACCCTTAAACAGACCAATCTTAACAATTGCCTTCGAACACATCTTACTTATATGAACATCTCTCATCCTTTCGCTTCCATCCTCAATGGATCTTTTCCTATAAAACGTGGAAAAAAACGTGAAGAAAACAAAAGCCTCCTTCTGACTTTTACATCATCGCACACTTCAGATTTTAACTCATTCAATCAACTGTACCATTCTCGTTGCTTTCACTCCCCCAATTCCAATATTCCTCCCCCAATTCCTGCTTTTTCCTCCCGTCGTCAATTTGAAGGCTTCTTGGCACTTTTCTCCGCTGACTTTGGACATTTGAGTTCGCGAACGAAATCACGCGTTTTACCTAATAGACCCCGCCGGTTTGAGGGAGAGGGTTGCAACAAAAAGGATACTCGTTCCAAGTATGATTACACGTGGATGTAGGATATACTTGGACGTACATATCCATAGCGAATGCGAAAATACAAAAGTCAGCGGCAAGTGTCTACCCATAACAAGAACCTGCTTTCACTTCCTATGCCAATATATATAATACAAGTATGTCGCGGTGTATCCGACCGCTGGAACTTCTCCCACTCCCACCCCCCATATGTGTTGTTTCTCGGCATCTATAGCTGGCCAATCTATATGTGATAGAATGCCTTGGCTTATTCTGCAGTGTTGGACGGACTATTTCGATTTGGAGCGAGCCAGGAGGATGGGAGGAAGTCATATGTGTCGCCGCATCCTTAGAAAGGACGAACGCGAACAACGACCGTAGAAGAAATACAGGAGGGTCCGTTTCCGTTCTCGCGCTATTTTCTGATGTACTTGTCCGTTCGACTATGCTAAAGTTTGAAATCGACGGCGGCGATGGCCATAAGCATCACACACAAGGCAAAGATGTGCCAAGTACATTGCGGATGACTGACTCTGGCCAAATGGCGGGTGGTAGGGTGGCATTGGACCGAAGTGGGAAGACAGGAGGGAAGGATCCTTTCGCGCAAGGATGAGGTGTTATAGGAAAATTGCGGAGTAAACGCGAATGTTTGAAAAAGGTTTCGGTAGCCAAGCGAACGAACGGCTGTATTGAAAGGAATTAGTGGAGATTGGCCGAGGATGAGGGAAGGATAGGTGGAAAATCGTATAGAACTTAGTTTAGAGTGAAAGCGGGAAAGTAGAATGGTGGAAGATTCAAAGGACACATAATAATGCCCCCGTTGTATACTCGTATGGTGTACGTAGCAGAAGTCTTTAGTAAGGGATTTTCTCTACAAGAGCCCCGGCTACTTTTCCGAGGTTATTCGTCCCTTCGCGTGGCCCTTCACTCCGGAGTACGGTCTTCCAAACAAACGCGACCCGTGCAATCATCTATGAAAGGCAAAACGGCGACAACGCTGAAGAACTGAAGGCAAGGTTTGTCCATTGCCGCACGTCCATCCACTTATCCTTGTACATATCATACGTATGTAAGAATGTTCGATTTTCGGAATTACACCAAAAGATCTAGGGAAAATATATTTTGAACGCTATCTAAATACTCGAATCAGCTACATAGCCATAGTTGAAATATAGTGCCCGGCAGGCAGGCAGTCATGATATGTGCATGGGATGGCGACACATGTCCGTCCGTCCGTTCACGTTGAATCCTTTTTATATTTTTTTTTTGCGAAGCGAATATCGCCATAGGGGTTTCATCGTCGTGCACGACGCCGCGAAGGAAAGAAGAGTTTTATAAATAAGAGAGCCTTCGTATTCATGTCGCTTTCTCCACGCTTTTTTCTTGTATATAGCCACCACTCTATACGGGCGAAAAGGATATGCCTACATAACAACCTTCATCCTCTGACTACTTTCCTTATTGAACGGTATGTGTAGAAGTTATATTTTGAAAAAAGCCCCGAATATTTTTTCAGTCATGAGAAATTCACAACTGCAAGGAGAACCTTTAATGTCGGAAGGAGCACAAAACGTTTTCAACGCGAAGAAATGGAGGATTGTAACCAGCCTCGAGGACGTGGTATCAGTTAGTTATGGAGATTAAAGATTGCAATCAATTCTTCGCTAACTTCTCATTTCTGAAATATCTTATTATCAGTCACCAAGCTTTCTTAACTCTTAGTATGTTCTAACATAAATTTCTCAAGATCCTTTGAATATAAAAGACATAATTCACATGCAGCACTTTTCTTAATAACGGTGTTCAGGGAGGATTACACCTATTCGAAACAAGAACTTCATCAAAGCATATGATATCAAATAAATCCTAGCACACCACTTGATAGCCAACTTTTGGCCGTAATCTTGACTGTAGCAAGATTCAATAAAACTCTGCGTATTTATGTATTATATGAGGAGGGGGATAGATAAATGCTTCCAGGACAAATATGATTTAGGCTGAAGTCGTATAGTAAACAAATTCACGAATAGGCAATCGTCTTTAAGCGAAAACTGATAGTCTTTCAATAGGACAGTGCGAATACTAGCCACAATTCGCTAAGGTCAAAAAGAAGAAAGTGGCGGCAGGGAAGTCACTCAAAACGAGACCAGATCCAGAGAAAGGATAAAGGCCTCAAGATTGAATTAAATCTCGTAAATTTTAATATTGCTATTTACTATTATTACTACCATTATACCTGAAGATCATGAACCGAAAGATTCTGAAGGAGTCCGGGGAAACTAACCATAGATAGCCCAGTCATTCCTGGAAAAATTAAGATTCAATCATATAATTTTTAGCCAGGGCGTAAAGAACGATTATGGTCCTTGACAAACACAAAAGTAAGCAAACAGGGCAATATCTTCAGAATTGTTGACGGAATCCCCGTAAGAAAGGGACTACAATTTAAATCCTACCTACTTGTGCCTTCGCCTAAGCCCTCAATAGAAGAAGTGAAAAAAAGGAAGCTGTTTATGGAATCAGAAAAGGAATTATATCGACAGAATAATACTTTATGACGGGAAGGACATGACCATTACTGCACCACCAAATAAAGATTGAAGGAAACCTGGTGGCACCAGTTTGATCCAAACTGACTGTGCCATATGATTTCCATGCGTCAAAAAAAACATAAAAATTGGAAAAAGACGACTGACGATTTCGTCAAGGACAGAAGCAACTCACTAGATGCTTTCTCACATTGGGGAGCAACGTAACCGAAAGTCGTTATAAGCGGTAATTGCCCCTTTATATATAATCGGAAGGAGCCGCTTTAAGACAGGCTCATCAGTGCACTCCAAATGAAAAAGCCTATCGCGAAATCCTTGATTGTTATATCTTGGCTTTGTTCCAGGCTCCAGCATTTTTTGGGCAAGCGCCCCTGGAGGATGGTAAATTTTCCCTTGTATATTTTGCCATCCTTGAAGAAAACCCCCACGGTTGCGGCCACATCCTCTTCTTTCCCGCCTTCGTGTCTTATTCCTACGGGTAGCACCAGCTTCGTTGATATCTCTTTCGCTGATTAGATTACCTTCCGGCACACCAGTGCTAGTCCCCGCGGGAAGCATGGATATAAGCCCTAGTGCGGAGCACAATAAAGCATTACCCACCAGAGGTGTGTTGTTCTTACGATTCTTCCGCGCATTACAGCAGAACCTGCTGAAAATTCCGTTTCCTTGTTACCGATTTCTCTTAACATTACCACACCTGGTAGTGCAGCCACGTACATATCCACATTCCCAAGGTGTCTCACTTCCACCTTTATCTTTCCTCGCTGCCGGCTGGGAGCCTTCACAGATTCACGCTCCATTTGCACATACCAACGTTAAACCACTACCGTCCACGTCACCAACTTCTATTTCTTCCGCTCTGCCTGGTAAAGGTGGAGGAGAAGATTCTGACAGTTAATATTCAGCCTGTAATCCCCCCTACTTAGTAACTGAAGTTTTTCCAAGGTAAGGGTTGTCGTATTTTCCTTCTGCATTAACGCACGCTACCTCGCCTGAAATTGTTCTGAAAGTGCTGCACACACTTAGCGCCAATAAGCGGTAAGTCATGTCTACTCTCCTCCGATTACTCTCACACGCTAGTGCTTCCTCCAAAACTAGTGCCGCGTATACTTTTGTGGAGCGAACCACTCTGGCGGCAAGTAATCTGCGATTGTATCTTGGACCTTCAATGTTAGGCATGATCCGCGCTAATATTTGCTGCTTTCTCAGAGACGTTCCTACAGTTGGTAATCAAGACCGCTTCCGTCTTTTGTTCAGCAAGATCAAGCCGAACCATCTCCAGCCATGCTTTTACAGTGGCAATGATTTCGTTAGCGTACACATCCACGTCTTCAGGTTGTTTCGCGACAACAACCTCGGCATATCATCAGCGAAACCGATTATCGTGGCGTCCTTTGGCACGGGAAGGACAAGGACCCCATTATATATCACGTTCCACAGGAGAGAACCCAACACTGAGCAGTATGGTACTCCTGCTGTGACGGTGTATTGCTTGGAACTCTCATGCGTATCGTACCAAAGTGTCTTCTCCGAGAAGTAACTTTCGAGACGCTAAGTCAAATAACTAGGGACATTCATTTTAGCCAGTGAGCTTTTTATCCACTCCCAACTGGCTGAATTGAACGCATTTTTGACGTCCAACGTCACCACGGCACAGCGTTTATTAGACGACATCGCGTCTCAAGTCGACGTCGATCGTCGAGTCAGCTTATTGAAATCCAAATTGCCGCTCCGATAGTTCATCCTTTATATTCTATGTTAGAGAAAAGTATATTGCAGATGGCCCTTTCGAGCATCTTTCCTTTTGTATCGATAAGGGAAATCGGGCGGTATGATGATGGATATCCTGGTTGCTTATTGGGCTTGCACCGGACGGGGAACTCTTTCTAATATGCACGTTTCAAATACGGTGATAAATCCGGTCTGATCTTAACAGCGAATTTGGGAGCTCTATTGGAAACCTGCGCAAGTTCCACCTCAGTTACCATAGGTATGGTGTAGACATCCAAGCATGCTTATTTTTACACTCCCCTTTATCCCGGGGGAAAAGCGCCACGATATCGAGCAGAAGACACGTACAGATCACTTGTCTTGTTCGCCGTCTCCTCTTCTTCATAACCATCCTCTACTTTGCTCCCCAGGGGCTTGGGTCTGCCTCTGCGGGAAGTTCCTTCAATCATTCTTGCTTGTTAGTCCACATAGCCTGCTTAAGCCTACCTGTAAAGTTCATATGTACTTGTCGTTTCTCGTTTAAGTCTCGTCCTGGTCTGGATCGTTGGCATATCCTTCGAACTCGAAAACATGCAAGCCCGCAACTCTCCGATTTCACCAATAATTTGACTGCCTTTTTGCGAGAACTCGCCGCCTCAGCGTAGAAGCGTCGCATGCTCTCATTGTGTGTCCCAACATTTGCTCTACCTTTTCTGAAGCCGCACCAACGAGATTGTAGCTAGTATCCCAATAAATGCATCCTCTTCAAACTTTTTCACGGACCAGCCCTGGTTTACAGCTCCCGGGAACGCACATCGCCCCAGAAGGAAATTGCCTCGAGTTCTGTTATCGTCGTGCTTGGTGGAGCGTAGCAACTATATATGTAGATGCCAGCTGTGTTTGCCCTGACGAATCCAACTTCTGGAAACTTCATCACTTCTTGAATGGCTAGATTTCCACACGCCATAAAGCCGCCTTGCCAATTACATCTGTAGCCCAGGCACCACTCTTACAGTTACTATAAGGCTCGCTAATTATGGCAGCTCCGATTCCCTTCTCATAAATGGTCTGCGAGGATAAGTTTTGCGCTGCAGTGGTTGAGGTTGATTTGTATCAACCTGGTCGTGTTTATTCCGGAACCCAAACTGGTGATGAGGAATAATATTTTTGAAATTGCAGTGTCAGACGAACTCTACAGTCTATGCTTTCTCGTCCAGTGGAACGACCATATGGTATTACATCGCGCGGCGGAATCAGCTCATTTGAGCTTGTTCACCTTTCGTCTCTCTGCGGCGTACGTAACCACGCTTTTCTCGTCTCCTCTGGCCTTCGCACTTTGCTCTGGATAGATGCGACCATGTAGTTGTTCGCATGTAAGTCACCTCGGCATGAAAGCATTCTTCGCACCAGATTTTTTGGTACAAGAACCTATCCTAGAGTCTCCTCCAGGTTCTTCCTTCCTTCCACAAATCTTGGACAGTGGAATAATGCGTGCTCTGGGTCTCCATTGCAGTTTGGACAATCGGGTGAGGTGTCTAGCTTAAACCTGAACTGGCGATATCCTCCATGCCCCGTAAGAAACTGGATAAGATTATAATTATTCGCACCGTGCCGTCTCTCCAACCACTCTTTGGAGGCAAGGAAGAGCCTATGTGTCCACCAATCCTTTCACGAGCGATCCCAACGCTCTTGCCATCTATTTATAGGTCTCTTCCCTTCGGCTTTCTTTGTCTGCGATAAAGGAGAGATAGATTTCGCATTGTATGTGTTCGTCATCTCATCCGCTCATCTCCCAAGATGACGAATGTTGCATCATCTGAGACAGTCCTGTATGCCGGGCATATGACCTACAATGTCTTTTCCCAAACTGGAGCTGCATAGAACAGGTTCAAACTCACTACCCTAGCTATAAGCAACCTGGAAAAATGCCGGGGCTCTCTCACGTTCGGCATCATCCTTGGCAGGGCCATACTTGCGGTGCGTGCTTTGTCATAAGCATACTGCACGTGTTACTTATAGCTGAGCTTCCCGTTTGTCATCACTCCCAAGTATTTAATGGCAGGCTTAGAAGTGATGATATGATATGGGTTCAAGGCAGTACAAATTACTCCTTTGGATGTCACTTAATCGACATCATTGCACTGTACATAGACCTCATGTTTTTGGGCCCGTACTTTGACATTCTCCCCCAGTGGGTTCCTAACTTGAGTTCAGAAGCCATCAGTTTTTTCCAAGCTGGATTTTCTCAACTTAAACATGAGGTCACCTTTCAGGGTCCTTTGAATCTTGCTGACGTTTCCGCTTAGATCTTTTAGGTCAGGATCAGCTTTGACCTTTTTCAGTATCTCCGCGTAGGACAAATTTCCGAGTATGACATCATCATTATATAAATTGACATTATATGAACGGCGGAGTTAGAATTTAGAGGCATATCAAGGAATACTTAGAACTTTTAAGTAGGTACAAATGGGAAAACATGCATAAGAAATTTCCCACACAAGGTACCCAAAGCGTCCAGCTTCCGGTATTTCGACTTGTTTCCTTATGGGAGTTATCTTTGCTATCTCCCAGGTGCTGAGAAATTAGCCATTATTGATGCAGTTATTAAAGACTGCGAGGTCTTGGGTAAATTTTGAATAACGAAGTTAGAGATTTCATCTGGACCACTTGATTTTTAACCGTTGAGACTTTTAGTAAGTTCCATGAGTTGATATAAGCTGAGAAAGCTCGTCGTGTCAGACGATTTGTTGGATGGATTCAATGTAGAGAAGGTTGCGAATTTATCTGTATTTTCAGAGAGGAAGCTTTTGGCTGTTGAATCGACCATGGACGTGATAGCCGGATTTTTAAGTGGCGGCAAAGTGATGAGCTGTGGCTTGAAAGATTCCACTAGTACTTGCGCTTTTCTTCCGTCACAGATAGGTTCTCTGCTTTTGGTAAGAATGAAGTTGCGGGATTAGTTTCGACCCGTCAACCTATTTTTGTGCTGGAGGATATTTCATATTAACAAGTATACTCATCTGGAGGAGGTTAGAAAGTCTACGGTGCCATATCCCCTATAGTAACGTCAAGCTTATTCATTGAGGGGACCAGGCAACAGTGAGGCTCCGTTAAAATACAGTCAGTTACCCCCGACGCAAAATACCCATGAAGCGCGGTTTGCATGGTACTCTGCATTGAAGCAGGTGCTTTTCAACTCCTCCATCTAGATCGGTGGCGTTTTATTAATAGTCGGGCCTCTTCATCGGGCTTGGTAAATGCGAGCTCGGCTCCTGCAGAGCACACATGAACCCCAGAAAGAGATGCATTGGCTCCCAGAGTGCTATATATCTGCACAAAGGTGTAATAAACTAATAATAAATTCGCTTCAACACTAATCCACCAATATTCATCGGATCATTTCGAAGACTATATTTCTGGACCGATTCTGCCTTTTCCTCAAGCGAACAATCAGGTAATTGGTACATATTGACGGCCAACCCATAAATTACTTATTGTCAACTTTATTTAAAAATTCCTAGGTATTCGCGAAACAATTATTTCCAACCCTCTTTCAAATACACTCGAGAAATCCAAATCACAGGCTTAAAATAATCTTCACAAAAAGGACCATATTTAGGCCCCTCATTCAAGCGAATTCCTGCTAATCCCTTTGACGACACGCCGATATTATCATGTACGGACCGACCCCGTGTTGCATTTTCGAAGCGATCAATTCCCTAAAAAGGACTCCGCCACACCGCTGATCGCGGAATCTTTTCGCAGACCCTTTCCAAATCCCACATGTGACTGCAATAAGAACTTGTTTATGCGAAGGTTCATATACACAAATGTGCATACAGAAGTGTGAGTGCAACGCTTGCTGCATACAGAATGCAATACAACCGCTCGGAAAACTACAAGAAAAAAAGATCGCGCGAAATACTTTCTTTTTCCGGATAATTTCATTTTTGTAATCCCCATTCCAGAGCGTCCTCTTTCACTCATTGTTTGCAGCAGCCTTTCGTCCGTAACAATGCATCCGCTACCTGCACGTCTACCTTTCATACTCGACTTTATGTTGTTGTGTACACATAATTGCAATTGCAATTTTCACTGCACTACTGCATTCTGTGACAAGGGAATTGAAGGAAAACGGCGAGAGCGCTTCAAGGAGAAATCAGACCTCGGCGAAATTTTCAAATTTTAACATTTTTTTGTCTTTTATTCACGCGGAAATTTTGATACGGTAGAGTGATTTCCCTCACATGGGGGAAAATTAAAATTGGCCAGACACTGGCCGGCATATCACAGCCTGGAGGCGGATGGTAAGAATTCGTGGGTAATGAAAGGGTAGAATACAAGGCGCCAACAACAAGCAACGTTTTAGATGCAAACAATTAAGATACACTTCCAACCTGCGATCCCACTATATGTTTGCATCTGAATTCTAAGGCCGAACCACGAATGCAACAAAACTGCAGCGTGTTCAAAATTGCAACGATATTCGACTCCTTTGTAACGAATTACTGGCGACAAAAGGGCGACCGTTACACCATAACACAATTCCTTGCCAGAATTCAGAAAGGTTTCGAGTTTCGACGCCATTGATCTTATCACAATCAGTCGGGACTAATCCTTCGCGAGGTTTCTTGCGAAAAAAAAAACGTGGACCCACAAGGGTTTCCAGAAAGGCTTTTCAGAAAAAATCAGGCAGGCATCCCTGCGGTTGGAAAAAAGGACCAGCAAAAAAAAAAGAATGCAACTCGCACAAAAAATCCAAGAGAGCCGTTCGGTAAGAGTGGAGGTGTGGGTAATTACCGGATGCATTGTCATTGCACGCCTTGCAGTTTTCCTAGGTTCACCGGGAAACCTCGTGCTGCTTGCTTGATTTCTGATCTGTATCCTTCTCTCATGAACCGCTCGGAAGTTAGTGAATAGTTTGAAAAATACATTCGGGATGTTTGTGAAAACTGGAATATCCCAGTGCGTCCCCGAAAGGCTCACTCCTTCTCACGACTGAAATTCCACAAAAGAATGCAAATGCGTGCATAATTGCAATTCGGGAGCAATGCAAATGCATCTATGTACGTTACAATGCACAATAGATTTTTTTCTCTGTAAACCAAACAGTACGAAACGGTTCCAATGAGCGATTGAGGGTGATCATTTGGGCAGATAATAATCTTGCATGAGACGACACTTTACAATGAGGATCACGAGATAGTTGACAAAAAGATCATGGAAGGCAACTTATTTCGTCATATCCGCAACGCAACGTAGAGGGAATTGTTGTTGCACCGGATTTGGAAAAAAACTTTTGCGATTTTTGTCAATATTCAATGCCATCCTTTCAGCTCCTGTAGCTTTACAGTTCGTGTTGCCGAATTTAGATTAATATGCATGATATCCATATGTAATAACAACACAGAAAAGTCCTAATCTTCCAGTAAGAATACATTGCAATGCTCTAAAGACAGACCCAACCCATTTAAAAAGAAAGACGAAAAACTTACTCGCGAGAAATGGGCTGGTTCGATTATGCATCAAGATAAGGTTGTATAATCGGGAAAATTCTCACATGATCTTCCAGCGGTGAATGTTGGAAAATCTCTTCTTACGGCCCAAGTATTTGTAGCGCTGGGCTGAGAGTAAGTGATTTAGGGACAAGTGAATCTGCCCGGGGACGAAGCAAAGCAATAGCCCCGGTACAGCCCTATGTGCACTGTAAAAAGTGCTGAAAGGACCCCAAGCCAAGATACACCACTTGGTCTCTAGAATGCGAATTTTGAATACTTTAGACGCTTCTGTTTCAATTAAGTTCCTTACTAAGATAGATATTTTTCCCGGATTACTCGTGGAACCAAGAAATGGACTCTAATTCTAAAAAACAAAAACGGACGACGATAGCAGAAGAAGAGATGCTAGGTGCATTATCGGAAGGCAAAATCCTAGCATCCAGGCAAGAAACAACAGCCGTCCAAAGCGTTAGAGTCGATATCAAAGATCGCATTGTTGTCCTTCAACCAAAAGCAGGGACCTCCGGGAGCGAGACAGAAGACGGACTAGCGGTTACCAGCGTGGAAACCAGCATCGTCAAACTAAACGTACCGAATGCTAGTATTAATAATCCTGTTCCTTCTGTCCGTCAACATAAGGGTGTAGCGGAACGACCAACTTGAATATTGGACGCACGCAAATGTGAATCATGACCACCATGACATCGAAAAACAATTTTTGACAGCGTAGCCAGGATAGCTTCTGTCTGAATGGTTGTACACCACCGCAGCGTCTCAGGGGAGTAGGTAAACTTTGCAGTTTTGCAGGTTACTCACTGACATTTAGGGATAAAATGCAAATCTGGTGGAAGTCATCTGACTTGGTAACTGGGTCGGGCTCCCGTAATGGGTAGCACAGCATCGAAACAGCTAATCGTGGGGCGATTCGACGTATTCGAAGCATTGCTCCGTCCGTTGCAGCTGTTTTGCCACAATTTGTGGCGACCGCTTTAGCAGGTTCGCATAGGCAGCGGGTGAAATGGACTGAGAAAGTGAACATCTCTATCATCCGCCCCTACTACGAAATAACGGCGGGATTAGGTACAACATCTTACCCACCTTGTTGGACCAGAGATTCGTCCAGCGTTTCACGCAGTTCGCGCATGTGACTATGCAGCGAGTCGCAGACCAGTACCGGTTTATTGCTCGCAGCGACACAATCCCGGACATCATCAGGGAACGTGTTCGACTTGAGGTCATCGGTGAAACTGGTGACCGAGAGTCGATGGGGGCAGAGGCGGCGGCATTAACAACGCCGCACTGCAGGTAGCCGCCGAAGCACTCTTCTCCACCGACCAGCTGAAGTCTCCACTCAAATTCGGCACGAATTCCGAAGAGCGTGTATAGTAAATAGAAATGGATCCTTTGATTAGACCGGGTATTCCCAGGCTCTATGCATCTCCAGCAACTCCGAGAATTCTATATCAAATCAATAATAAGATTGCACCTCGATTGTATGCTGATATGTCGCTGCTGCAACTGCAATCACTAATGTATTGTGGTGCAATTGAGGCTGCCAGATTACACGGTCAGAAGATTCGCTTTCGCATTATTGATTTGAGTAACCGAAGAGATCCACCATGGAAAATTCGTCTGGAATACCGGCGGGACTCACTAAGACAGGACATTGCTAGACTAATTCAGATCAACACTGACAATGCCAAGGAATAAAGGAGGAATAAAGTGCAAAGAAACACTCGTAGTAAAAACTCTGTACCCACTAAAGTAGAAACTTTCTGTCGTATGCAGTTGGTTATGACGGCAAAAGTCACTCCAGACGTGTCCAGAATGCAATTTACGCGAGGGACCAGCGGAGTTTTTTCAGATCACTCAACGAATCCCAACAGAGCGTCCAGACAGTACAGTTTTCGGTGACAGAAGGGAAACAATATTGTGGTGGACTCAGAGGTTACCCGCCCGTCATGCCACTACACCTGGCATGAATTTTGCAGAGGTTACCGATGAGGAGGTTCAACGAGCCATGAACAGCTCGAAGAACTGGAGGGGCTCTTGTCTGGATCGGGTGCAGAATTTCTAGTATAAGAAAATCATCAGTATACACAGTCGGTTGGCACGCAAATTAAATCAGGTCATTAATTGGCCGGTGGATGGTATGGTAGAAAAAGAAGACGAGGCAGACCCTGCCTAAGATGGAGCGATGGCGTAGGTCAGGACGCCAGACAGCTTTTAGGGATATCGAATTGGTGGACCTCGGCGCAAAACCGGGATGTTTGGAGTTCCTTATTAAGTCAGGCCTAGACCGGATACCGGTTGTTGCGCCGTTGATGATGATGATGATGATTAATTGGCCGGAGGAATTTCCACCCTTCCTAGTTGCGGGAATTACCTACTCTGTCCCTAAAAAGAATACGCAAACACAAGACCGATTACTTGCTTACAAACCCTCTACAAATTCATAACGTCCATTTCTAGTGGAAGGGCCAATTCGCACCACGGGACCAACAACATATTGTCCAAGGAGCAGAATGGCTACCGAGTTGGGTCAAGGGGTTGCCAAGAGCAACTCGGTATATCGATCCCGTATACCTATAGTCCTACATCTGTATCGCATTGCACCCAAACTAATAAGGTTCTTGGTGACAGTCATGGAAGGGTGGCATACCATCTTATCAGTGCGTCCATCTGAGGGTGGCTCCGTATACGGAGAGGCATCTTCCAGGGGATTCGTTAATTCGTTTGATTTTGCATAGCACTGAACCTCCTAGATGCAAGAGGGTTTTGCAATCAAATATAGCCTACATGCTAAATGTGAGCCTACATACTTGAAGTACTTACATGACTTACTTAGAAGTCTGTTGGCAATAGTAAACGTGTTCAGCCGTGATATTTGGATGGAACTAGGCATGTGTCGATTCCAAGCCATACGATCCGTGCGTGAGTTCCGCGAGCAGTTAAACGTAGGTCAGGCGTCAGGAAACTGGGGTAGGGGCGGTGTCCCCGAGGGTACAGCCGTTTCTGACGATAGTCTCCTTTGCACACAATGCGCTGATGAAAATTCTATGGAAAATAAATCTAATTATACAAAAAAAAATCGACGAAATAGCAAGAAAATAGGATGAGTGACTTCGTTTGGGCGCAGCACAAAAATGCGACGCAGAGGAAGCCTTATCAAGTGCCGCGACTGACCTTGCGGGGACGACAACTCCAATACCCTGTAGTGTCCCTGTTCCGGTAAAAAGCCCAGTCAGAACCGCTAGTCCAAAGCAGGTGGATTCGGACACGAACGGAGTAGAAGTGCAGTGGACTGTCCTAACTAGAGCCGAAAAGGAAAGGTTCATCTGGAAATGCGTGGCAATGATAAAATGTATGCGGTCGGCAACATTCCTCCATATGAATTTCAGCAAATGCGTCAAAAACGAGCTGATGGAGCTGGAGAAACTACTGGACTACAGGCGAACGTGAAAACCGGCGGAAGAGGCTTAGCAAGCAAAAACAGCCGCACTTTCCGCTAAGAATATTGCTAGCGCCAACCGGATGGCACATAGCCCATTGCAAACCGAAACAACTGGCTACGCTGCCAAATACCCGTTTGTCCAAAAAAAAAGAAGGCTACATATAGAAAAACAGTGGCAGGAAAGACGAAGAAACGAAGGAGGACTGATCGCCGGCTCTACTTACCAAGCCGATGGAAAAGAAAACATTTGCTGAAGTCCTTAGTGAAATCCGCTACAGGATGAAACGAAGACAATGGAGCAGAAGTGTCTCCCATACGAAAATCGAAGGGTGTCGGGGTTCTCGTCGAACTAAGTCCGAAGACGACTAGCAAGAGTACGTTCTGCGAAACGGTCAAGAGGTTACTGGGAGAGAAGGCTCTTGTTTCTGGTGTAGAACCTCTCTAGAATCCGTGATCTTTACTGCCTCATCGAATGATGTGGAGAAGGCCATAAAGCGTGAATATGCAGAGGCAATGAACGCCAGGATAGGTATCATCTCTGTAAATGCTCCCAGCCAAAAACTCGCCGTGGTGGAAGTTCCAATGTGCGAGGAAACTCCTTAGCCGCAGGAAAACAAAAATTGGATGGGTAGTATGCAGGATACGAATACAAATAATCCCCAATAAGTGCTACAGGTGTCTGGACTAAGGACACACGTCAGCGACTTGCAAGGGACCCAACAAGATGATAGCGTGCCGAAGATGCGCTCAGATAGGCCACCAAGAGAAAAACTGCAATGAAAGCAAAAGTTGCATTCTCTGCATGGATTTTGGCACGTCTGGTGAAAACGTCGCGTCGCACATACTACGGGTTTGAAACGGTATCCAATCTTTAAGGCAGAACTAGAATGGACTAAGGCACGAATAGTATAATTCGCATTCTACAAATCAACATGCACCGGAGACCATCCGCTCACCAGCAGCTAGCGCAGTTCACTGCGGAGGTAAAGACAAAGGAACAGGGACCTGACGGAGAGCCGAATCCTTGAATGAGGCATGCCTTAGCCAAACTCCGGAGGAAAACGGATCCTGGAAATAGGGGCGAGAACCAGGCTCTTAGTTTTAAAGGCAAGATGCACAACAACGTTTCGGCGCCCAGGCTACGAAGGAAGCATCCCCGACATCACTTTTGCCTCGGAATCTCTGGCACCATCGATGGACAGGTGGCGAGTCTTGGAAGACTTCTCCACAAGTGATCATTAGTACATCGCGTTTAGAGCGGTTAACGCTTCTTGCCGGCGTGCACCAACCCGGCGCTCCCTTGCGTGTATGATGTCGCGAAGGGTGAACATCGGGAAGTTGTGAGGGTGAACATCGCATTATGTTCAGGCCCTTCTTATTGCGAAGCGGATTGAGCTCGACTGGCGGCGGGACCGAATAGCAGGGGGTTCCCTAAATAAACAACTCCCTCTCTCCCCTCCCTTCCCGTTAATGATAGGGATTCCCGTGGGGGGAGGGGGGGTTGATGATGAAGCTGAGCAATTTTACACTTAGTTAAAAAGAGTCATCCGCAGAAGCTGTCCAAACAAAAATCGTTATAATGTCACTATCGAATTTTCTAGAGAACACCCTTAAATTTATCCTAGTAGTAAAAAATATTATCCTGATACGTGATAGAGCACAATCCAGGAATATTTGTTGCAAATCTTACTATTATTAACAAAATAGTAGAAGACCAAAGCTGCCTCTTTCGCTTATACTTACTGCAACCTAAGATAGAATGTCAATATAACAAGCGAATTGAGCTACTTTCAAACGAATCTGTAATGAACGCATATATTACATAATAAATCCAGAAAACTTTTAATGAGCATGTCTCAGGAAATATCTCATCGCCAAGCATGCTTCAAACAACTCTACAAATATGTCTGGCTTCGACTTAACGGCTTTAAGGGCTTTGTATGGTATCCCATCGACACCCAGCGCTTTATTATCTCTCCACAAATCTGCTGGACTTCTTTCCTCGTTACTGGGGGTATTACAGCACATCTAAAGGCGTCTGTAGACTCTAACCGGTTGTGCTCTCCTAAGGGAAGAAACTCTGAACGATTTTCAGTGAGAGATCGGGACATGTAATTTGCAGAGCTGCCTGACCTCTAAATCTCCCCATCGCAACCCTGTAGACGCTTCGCAAGGCTCTTTATCCGCCTCTGCGCAGAGTTGCTTGAAGCAGCCCCTCTTCTGCTTCGCTATATAACCTGCTTCAGGTTCCGCCGAGCTTCCTTGTCCTTTTCCTTCCTTCCTTCACCTCCTGGTCAATTCTACCCATTGCTGTCTGTCTGTCTGTGACACCCATTTTTCTCGGGAACGGTTATAGCAATTGACACCAAATTTAGGGAAAGCAGGAACTAATAACGCTCAAGCATACAGTGAGTTACATCATTCTAGTCCCCATACATTCAAAAGGGACGTGCAAATTTGTTTTCACCAAATACAATCATGTGAGGTATCAAATGATAGGTCTCGGTTAGTACTTCCCGAAGTTTTGACATTTGTTGAATTTTAAGTTCATCCTAGAATCATGAAATCTTGCAGCAATATAGGCAATAACATAGAACATAATCCTCCAGTTTGGTGGCACTATTACTAGGGAAGTTAAAATAGGTAAAAGTTGCCGCTTCTTTGCAAATTCAAGACTTTAAATTTAAATGTCAGTATCACGCGAAAGTGGATATTCTCACATAATATATGCAGTGCTAGATACTAATTGGACTCAAATGTTTTTATAAAAGAAATACACAAAACTTTTCATACCTGTAGCGTCCAGGTTCCGGTTTCTCGACTTGTTTTATTGTAGCATTGATATTGACCATCAAAATCAAGCGCTAAAGAGCTGTTGATAGCTTAGTATCTACTACTAAAAATTGCAAGAAATAATCTAAATTTCTGGAACAATTCGATGTACCTGCCATTGTTTATTCCCCCCTCCCCTGTCCTCAGACAATGAACTAGTAGTAAACCTCCGAATTTCAGAGTTCACCTTCAATCGCACCAAATTGACTTAGATCCCAAAGAAAACAAAAACATCCACTCTCTACTTCAATACCTTCTTGCAATGAATTAGGAACCATAAATCCTTAGAAAAACAGTTTCACTCTTACTTTTCTTTCAGAATGCTTTCACCAGCTACAACTGTAATCCTCCCCTTCATCCCTTAGTTTTTCTCATCAATTTTCCATTTCATTTCTTTCAATATCTTCATTTGTGGGAAGGGTTAATCCTGGGGTAATTTCAGTTCGTTCCTTGGTCTTGCTTTCCCTTTCTTTCCTTTCAAGTTGAGGCATACTCCGGAGTGCTCCAACCAAGACGAATATGTTTGTGACTAAGTACTTTATAGCTTCCTATTACTGCCATAAGAAATGAGAGTATTCTCTAGTATCGACTGTTGAAACAAATTGTCTCCTTTGTCCATGTTATCCAGTTTATGATTGTGCATTTCTTCCTCAATGTCCAATTGTTATGGATGCCCATATGTACGAGGATGTTTGGATTTAATGTGTATCAAGTTAGCATGGTTGAGATAAGAAATATATACAAAATGAGTGAATTCAATGAGTTGTATGGAGGATCAAGGGTAACATTCCAATGCTCTAGGCCGGCGTGCGCTCCCCAGACACGTCCTATCACCCACTTTTGCTACGGAGTGGCACAAAGCATGCTACTTCTGGGTTCTTTCGGTCTATTCTCTCCGTACTTCATTGAGAGCCGCATAGAAAAGTTTTCGGTATATCTATCTAATGCTATGCGTACGTACTATCCCACAGTGGGGAGAATCAGAAAAGTGAATGAAAAATTTATTGCAGACAACATAATACAGACATTTTCTATATAAATATGTATGAACGGAGAGCAAACGAATGACTACCAACAGAAATGTATATGAATGTGTATATTAAAGATACAAGAACTAACCTAGGACAATAAAATTTCGGTTGGATGGGACATCATACACAAAAATTCACTCTCCCCATTTATATCCTCCCCACACCCGTAGCTCCCGGCCAAACCACCTTCCCTTATCCACAATAGGCGAAAATATGACGAAAGAACGAAAAGCCGTTTTATAGATACCCACTATGAAACTGAGACCGAGAGACTAAGTTTACCCCGATACTAAGCGCAGAGGGTGCATACTATATACGAAAAACTTCACAAAGTTACGAAGCTTACTCTGGGCCAAACAACGGGGAGTGGGTTTGTCGACAAACCTCCACAAACAAGAAGTGGAAGAAGCAAAAAAGAAAAAAAAACAACATAACATTTTTATGATCCAAGGACATAAATCTCGTTATCTCTATTTTTATTTTACGTGTAGGACTTTCTCTTGATTTCGTTCTGTTCGGAGCTCACTCTCTCCCTCAACTATGTAGAACTGCTTTCACTAGTTTAGGAATGGAAAAGAAACGCAATTCAGTTGTTGCAAGCGGCAGCCTGTTGATTCCGTAATATATTTCTTTTATTTATTTGACGATGGCTATTTATCGAGATTAAGAGATCCGAAGTGAAAGTGAATCTTGAAGAATTTACGCAAAGCAATAACGTGCACAGGACGTAACAGCTTCGGCAAAAAGCTGTTCGAAATACGAAACCTGCTGTACTACCAAAATCAGAATATATTCATTAATGTATCCTGAAATTAATTGAAAGGTTGGCAATATAATTGGAAACCTGAGGATATGGCTGAATCCAGATGGAACAGAAATTGGAATAAGTTGGTTATCTAAAGATTGTTAATGGTTCGTCAAAAGATCTGGCCTTTAACTTTATTTAGGTACACGGGAAATATGACAAAGCAATTGGTTAGTTGGTTGGTGGCTCACAGGGTAATTCTACCAAAGCAGGCCGCAGTAGATTTTAATAATCCATGATTTAATCGCAGTGAAACTCGATTGCCAAATAAACGCACCATAAGTTCACTGTATCTGACACCCCTAGTGGGAAAAATGTCACCCTCCAATCACTATTTTGAAATCCTATTACTAATAGGGATTCCTGTGGAACGCACCTGAGCAACAGCATAGCTCACCTTCAAATGGGCGGAGAAACCACAGAAGCAACCAGGCTATACAAAACTATAATCAAAGACGGGGCGTGTGTGGGTGTGTGTGTTTGAGGTGGGGGAGAAGCAGAGCCACTGACCACTCTAGTGGTCCATAGTACTCTGCTTCCCCCGTTCAACTGAATATCGCGGATTCCCGATTCCCTTGTTCACCGTAATATCCGGGATTCCTCTGTATCGCAAGATTTCCGTTGGTGCATCAGCACCAAAAATCTGATGTCTAAGAATTCCTATTCTGAACATATGTCCAGTTAGTGAATTATCGCCAGTCAGAATGCCTACAATAATTCTGCAAGCCTTGCTGCTTTTCGACAGGATAAACTTTGTCGTATGTTTGTTTGGTTCTGACAAGAAAAGTTTAGTGTATTTAACATCGTTAAGGCTCAACCACCTGTCATGGTAAACTTGTTCCCAGTTTTTGATAGCAGGATAAGCCAATGCTACTGACACCCCAATTGCTGGATCTGATCCGGGCATGGAGGAAATTGAACCCTCTTTTCCTAAAGCATCCCAGATTTCATTTCCCTCTACACCACAATGACCGGGTACCCAGAGTAGTTTCACCGCATTGAATCTAGAAACAGAATTCAATCGATTTCTACATTTCTACAGATTCCAATGCGCGTGCCCTTCAACCGTCAATCGTCCAGTGCTGCCTTCCGATCGCATATACTTCACCCTGAAAAACCGTTGTATATTGTCCCATGGGAAAGCCTATTTCTCGTTTTGACTCATGACGTTCCAGACCACTGTCCTGTTTTTGAGCCACCGATGTAGAAGACGTCAGTATATCCTGACAATCTTCTTCTCTTCGTTTCAAGATAACTTTATATATTCTATTAAACAAATATATGGAGATCCGAGAATGAGAGAGCATTACGAAAACTGGATTCAATTCTCCCAACAACTCTTCCAATACTCTGTGCCCCTATGTTTGTTGGTTCCCCATAAATCTAATCCAATTAGTGTATGAGCTGCTTTCATTACAGTGCTCTGAATAAACAAATCCAAGGGCTACAAATTGAGTAATGCATTCGGAGCTGCGCTGCATGTCGTGCTCATGGCACCGGTAATACCTCGACACAAAGTTCTTTGCAGTGTGGCTAGTTTACGACGAACACTCTTTTGTTTCATCTTATCCCACCACACTACGGATACATAAGCGAAAATCCGCCTAATGATGACAGTACTACCTGAAGCCTAAGTCTCCATGTCGAGGCAAAGGTCCGCCTAAGCTGTGGAAGCTTCTTGTCTAGAATAACTTCCAGATATTACACTTCTTCGGAGAACTGAAGGGTTACCCCTCATCTCTGGAAGACAAAGATCATTCAGTTTCCTCCTTTTTGTAAATAATATCATTTGGATTTACTGAAAGCCCATGCCTGGAGCGCCAACCGACAATCAAATCAACGGCGCATTGTGTATTCTTACACACCACTCCGAGATCTCGACTAACATAAGCTTGAAAGTGTATTGGCAGATTTTGCACTTCGCATAGAGTAGTGAGTCGATCAACATACTCCACGGAAGTGGCAATATCATATCTCCTTGAGGACACCCTTTCGTCGATTCTGTTGTAGTCTCTGCGGTAGCATAGGGTAGATCCACCATGCTCTCTGGCGGCATCACAGAGATTTTGGAAGGGTGCACAGTCAAAAACTCCTGTCCACGAACACCCCCATCGCGTACTCACCCTGCAGAGTTGCATCCTCTATCTTTAAAACCAAAAAAATGAAAAGCAGACTTACAGGACTTTCACGTTGGTAAGCATGATGGTTTTCATTTAGTGAGCACGACACTAACGCCTTCTGGCGAATGTAACTTTCAACCAGTCTCTTCAGACATTTCAGAGAAAATGATGTTAATCTGATCTACCTGAAGTTCTTTGGATTTGAAGAGTTTCCCAGGCTTAGGTGTGAAGACTACCTTCACTTTCTGCCAAGGGGAAGGCACGTACCCCAGAGCAAGATATTCTCGAAAAATATTTCTTAGAAGTTACTCTAAATGCTCTATAGCCACCTGGATAGATGCCATCCATGCCAGGTGCTTTGAAGTGTTCAAATGATAGCATACCAGCTCTCCCTTTCCATTGGTAACAACCACTCTCCCAGTGTCCCAATTCTCCTTCCAACACCAAGTTTGCAGAAACCGCCAATTCTCTTCCTTCCACTTCTGAGACCTGTTCTCTCGGGTGGTGTAGTGATCCTACACTCTGGAGCTCGTGAAAGCACCATCCGGTTTTCTAAGAGAGCGCAAGTTGGCCGTCCCATCCTTCTTAAGGACTCTGTACAGCCTGAAAGTTTCACTTCCATCTTCCAGTTCCTCACAGTATCTAAAGGAGTCACACTGTGAGTTGCAGAAGTTTAACCAGTCTTCATTCTTATTGCCTTTAAAAGCATGATTTAGAAGTCGTCTGGTCGATTTCTTGAGTCTTTGCAGTCTTTTACAGTTTTCGGTTCCACCATGAAACCGTTTAACCACATTGGCCCCAAGAAATAGCACTCTAAAAATGTGCGATTTAGAATTTTTAATTGATGTTCCTTAGTCTTTCAGCGCCTAGGGAGCTCCACTTTGTCGCCAAGAAGTTCATTGAACTATTTCCAATCCATTTTCCGAGGATCCCGTCTTTATATAACAGACTGTTCGCCTGCAATAGTCAAACTTAATGCTAAGTAACGGTAATATGATAGTGAGAATTCATCTAGCACTCGCTAGTCTCTAACTAAGGTCAATTACTTCACTTCTTCTTGGTCCCACGAAGATATTGGCACCCCCTACGTTCCCAGTCATCAGACCAGCTGAAGTGATAAAATCAAACAGCTTCTCTCCTCAAAGGTTGCATATGCTGCTGTCCCAACAAATATGCTGAGCGTTCGCATCACAATCTATTAAGAGTTCAAGGCCACCTGATTCTGCATACACTAGCAGATCCCTTAGTTCCTTCATAGGCGGAGGACGCAAAGAATCATAGGGTTAGTAAACAGAAGCAACTATTTCTCCTCTTACCATCAACCTAGTATTGTAGGTAAGTTGGCCGCAACAAGGTCCTGGGAACAGAATTGTCTCAGTGTACTTGCCTCTAACAATTTTAACATTGGAACGCAGGCTCTTGGTCTCCAGGATCTTCCATCAAAGAACACTCTTATCCCCTTCACTGATGCAATATCACAGATTTTGTAAAAAACGAACCCCCAGAAATATATAATGACAGTCCTGCAACTTTGCCAGCCTTACTGACAGTAGGTAGCAATAGAGTTTGGCATGCTGTAGATTAATTTGCCTAACTTTTATGTTTGCAGACATAAGTGTAGTCCAATATGAAAACCGCGGCTAACCGAAAAGTCTGCTGCGTTCAGTGTAGATCTCACCGGAATCAACAGCTTATCCTCAACTTCTACCGAAAGTTCCGCTTTCTTGGGTCCGATTACCATAGTTGGTAATGTAGCAACGCCTATGTCCTCATTCCCAAGAAACTTCACCTTCTTTCGCAATGCTTTCCTTTGTCATCGGTTGGGGAGCCTCCCAGGTTCACGATGTCCAAGCAGCATGGATCTGGATGGATCACAAACCAGAATTAGACCAATTGCGTCTACATCACCATCCCTTTCTTCCGCTTTTCCCAGTAGAGGCAGAGGGGAAGTTCGTAACAGGCAAGCCTTTAATCCTTTATCCTTTGTGACCCAAGTTTCTTTCTGCCGGGCCATCCTCTCTAGTTTTTTGGATGAGTTGGGCCACAGTGTTATCAACAAGTCGGCGTAGCCAGGTTGCCAGTTCCTCTCATTAAGGGACTATCTTTTCTGACTGACCACGCCGAAGACACCAGGTGTAAGTTTTCCACTGAAGTGAACAGCAGGAAAAAAGTGGTGTTCAAAATTTATCCTGAATTGACAGCCCTAGGCGGTAGTGTGAGTCATATCAGGCGTACGCAGAAGGGTGGATGGAGATGGTGGAGCTAAATAAATCCAGCGAGAAAACAGCGGATAGTTTTCACGGCAAGGAGGAGATGGTGTTAGGTGAGTAAGCACAGGTAGAAGTACAAAAACAACAGATAGTAATCGCGTGCAAAGACCTAGACGAGGTCACTTCATGAGAGAATATCTGTGCTGCGTGAAGGGAACATTTCAACTTTAGCGGGATCGAAAAAAGCGCCATAAAAAGGATGAAGACGTATGGAGGTACACAGACCAGTATTATTAGCTTGCCGGTTGAATCAGCGATTAAACTGATTACCGCGGGCAATGTAGATTAGGTTGAGACGTGTGCCGACTTAGGGAGTAAGTATCTCTCAAGAGATGCTCCACATGCCTCGATTTCGGTCACTTTGCAACAGAGTGTGGGCGTGATAGGTCGAGGAGTAGACGACCGGCACGTTTCAGGTGGTGGCAGATGCCTGGCATATAGGAGGGAACTGAATTGTAAGGCTAAATGAGGATAATACAAATCAACCTCAACCATTGCGACGTAACTCAAGACTTGTTTTCACAAACCATTCGAGAGTCGAATGTGGACGCGGCGGTCATATGTGAACTATATCGAAATTAGATTCGTGCTAAGTGGGTGAAAGACTCATCGAGAAACGCGGCGATATGGGGTTGTGGCATTCCCGAGAGCGTACAGACAAAATTCAGAGGCGTCCATATCTACAGCTGTGATGCTCCTCCTAGTGCAGCATTAACGCAATATGAAAAAATTCTAGACAGTCTGGTGTAGAACACTAAAGACCGCAGCTGCGATTTCAACGCGTGGGCTTTAGACTCGAAAGGAACGGCGCTGGAAAAAGTGAGCCCGTTATGTCAACGGGTAACTTGGACATGCGAATATACAATGGCGCGATGCAACTTTCATCACAGCAGGAAACCCAACTACTGGCGGAGCCAAGAAATCTCGCTGTTGAGAACATCGTGTCTGTAAGCGAGGGAGCTTGCCAAAGGGCCAGGGGAAAGCCAGAACAGCGGGAGTCGGAGAAAGAATACCGCGATCTTCGATCGTAAGTGGAAATACTACAAGCAGTTGTGCCTTGAGGCAAATACGACCCCGTGGGGCGCTACTTACAAGGTTGTAATGAACAAGATTCGTGGACAAAAATTACTTCAAGTGACTTGCTCGCGACTTTTGTTCAAATTAACCGCACTCCTTTTTCCATAACAGGAAGAAAATGGACCTCATCCAATGGTTCTCAATCCCCGGGGTGACCGAGGAGGAAACACGGGAGATCTGTGGACGAAGTGGACGGAATTCTGAACATCCCTAAAGTTGGTTGCTAAAATCAGGCCCGCATGGTTCATAAGTACATTAGATGGTTCTGCTACCGAAGCCCCAAAAATCACCCCTCTCACTCTTTTTATACCGCCCTATCTGTCTTTTAGACACTATGGGGAAGATGTTGAAGAGGGTGATATACAACAGGTTGCTTCCTTTCGTCGAGCTAGCAGGTGGTCTATCGGAGCGACAATATGGGTTTCGCAGAGCGCGGTCCATGGTCGATGCAATTGCAACGGCCGTTCACCTGGCTCGGGAAGCATCGGCCGCTGTTAAGTGCTGCGCAGTGGTGACGCTGGATGTCAGGAATGCCTTTAACTCAACCAATTGGGGTTGAATTAAAAGCACCCTTGCTAAACTGGGTGTGCCTGGTTACTTATCTCCGATAATACCTCTCGAAGAGACTTCTTTGGTACCAGACAGAGGAGGGGCCGAAGGAATATGTTGTGACAGCAGGTGTTCCCCAAGCCTCCGTAATGTGGAACATACTGTATGACGGAGGGCTCACCTTCGCATTGTGATTGATTTTGCAGACGACCTGGCGATGATACTAATTGCAAAACACCAGCAGGACGTGAAACTGTAGGCAAGTGAAACCATTCATGCCATCAAACCATGGCGACAAATGGTGAAATTTGACCTGGCATAAGATGGAGGCGATCCTTATTACCAAACAATGAAAAACAACACTGTCAAAATCTGGGTTGGTAATCGTGAGGTCGTTTCAGAATCAGTAACTGCGATACAGGAAAAGCTGGAGGAACTGGAACAAGCCCGGAAACCGCGACGGACGCGTGACTTAGTTGTGCTGGAGGAAATCAGAGCCCTCCTCGCGAGGCAATACTTCACGGTGATCCCGCGGGGATATGGGCGGAAAAATAGTAGTGGTTTTAGTGGATCAGAATCCCACACACTGCTGCATTCTGACAGCGCCTTTTTAATATTTCCACCACCACCACCTAAGAAAAAAGTAAATCCAACATTCAAAGCTAACGCAGAAAATTGAAGGGGAGCTGATGTGTCTGCGCAGGAGAACTGGAAGGCCAAAATCCTTAGTAAATTATACATGTAATGCATTATTCTCCAATAATCAGGCAACTTTATATTTAGTAAAAATGATAAATGTGATGGATACTGCCTTACCGTTTATTTCAATTCAAATATTTCAATGATACCCCTTAAGGCTTCCGAAACCACATCTCTGCTTTCTATTATTCTCCAAGCTGTCAATAATTCAAAAACAGCAAACAACCTCCTGCCATATCTATTCTATTAACTCATAACAATATTCACTAGGAAGATAATTAAACGACTTGTTCCCTACCATTTACCAGTTGCTTGTCCTATTTGTCGAAGTTATTTCATTGTCTTCTTACTCAAACATAAGAAAAGACAATGGCGGCCTCAAAGCACAGCATCCACTATACTAATTGTTTGCATCGAAGCGGCTCTTCTTATTTCAAATATATCCATATAATAACAATTCTGTGCATTCAAAACAATTGGTGCAACTTCAGCAACATCTCAACCTCTCCTTAGTCCACCCCATCCTGCTGGCCAGGAAAATCTTAGTTCAGCAAATCGAAACTGAAAAACCTCGTTCACAAACCCTCTACTGTGCAGTTTTGTTTTCAACGGAAGAGTTTGCTCCTTGTTCTCGAGATTGTATTATTCCTCAATCTCTCCCTTCCCAGCTGTACATGCATATATGCATACAGGAAGGGCACGTATGCCCATGTCCATACACGGAGACTCGTTCATTCGGGCGGTCTCAACAACTAGGTGAGTTTCCGAAAGTTGCCTTTTCATATCTGAAATTTTCCTTGGAGTTTTGCATGCATGTAAATTTTCGCCAGGGAGACTGCAAGAAGAAAACTACTTTTGTGAAATTTCAATGGTCCCCCGTCCCGGGATCGTTTCGTGGTGAAATTCTAGAAATGTTCCTGAAGCAAAATTCAATGCTTGACCAATGCTCGGACAGGAGTGGAAGTGTAGACGTCTGCTTTTGTTATGAGGGAAATTGTGAAAAGGGAAGAGTGTTCCGAAAGGAAGTAATGGGTTAGTTTCTGGCTACTTACACTCAGCAGAGCTCCGCAGCAGGGAAGAATGCTTCATTCTTGGCGGTCCCTGAAGGAACTTTTCCAGCAAAACTAACGAAGAAATACCTGGAATCACAACTAACATCTCCATATAGCGTTGAGCTTCTTCCGCAGCTATCTTCATTTTCCCGGGCTGAAATTTCTGAAACCAAGTGGACGAACCACACGAATGCGGTAGTCACTGTCCACTATCCCAGAGTCCCGGAGTGTGTATATATAGATGCAACGTCCAGAACGCTAACATCTCACAGATAGCGACGATACTGATGACGATGATGATAAAGATAATGATAGGAGCTGCACCAGCAGTTCGGCACGGTCATTATTTACTGGGAGAATGGCGTCGAAGAATATTCCCAGCCATGCTTCAGCCACGCTTTACATACATATGTAAGAACTAACCAATAGCATCCGTGCAGTTACCTACAATGGAAACCTTGCATCAAGTATGATTCGCAAAGCTTATGCATATGTTGGAGGAATCTTGAACAGGACATCATAGTTGTCATTTCACTATCGCGTGGTTGTTTCTCCATTAAGCCGTTTCTCTCTAGAATCTAGATGCTGCATCGCATATATAAATAGCGTCCATTGCGGTTATGGTCCCTGAATATCACCAAGAATATGTTCGTATTCTGTTTCGTCATATCATAGCATCTATCCGGCGTCCATTTAATATATTCCAATGCTCATTTCTTTTTCCACTTTATGGTCATCGTTGCTATTCTGTTCTTGGTAATTTTCTATCTTAACAACAACAAGAAACGCTGCTGAATGCAACAACAAACATTGTTTATTGTTTAGTTGCCTATAGTCCGCATGCATCGCATACATCCACATTGTTTTAACTAAGAAATTTCAAATGCAAATCATTGAGTTCTTCTGTGGAGTTTTGCGTTCAGAATTGTTTTAAAGTTCACTCCAATAGGTACACATTTCTCTCTCTCTGAATAGTAGAAGTTTGGGTGCTCCCTGATTGTAAGGTTTCATTGAATTAATTGATAACTAATGGAAAATTAATCCGTGGCATATTCTGGAACAATAAAAAAATGGTTATCCTTCTAATTGGCTAGATACCAGCATAAACTATTGATAGGCCGGAACGACCCCTGTCCGAGCCCTCCAGTGACTCCCGCCTTGCGACTGTACAGCTTTCTGTATCCTTTTCAAGTAAATTCATTCCCTTTTCTAGTGCAGCCAGCATACCTCATTTGTCAGAATCTCCCTCGGGACCATTCCCGTGATGATACACACTGCCTTATCTGAGATTGTCCAAAAGATGTTACATAGCCTCAGCACCACCAAAGGGTAGGTCATGTTGGCCCTCCTCTAATTGATCTCACCCATTAGTATTTCCTGGAGGACCGGCCATTGCAAACCACCCCGGTCACCGGTAATCTGGTTTCATCTTTTGTTCCGCAAGGTCAAACTGAACCATCTCCATTCAGGCTTTTCTGGTGCTGATGGTCTTATTAGCATAGACTTCAATATCTTCAGGTTCTTTTTCGACGACAACCACAGCGAAATCATTGGCGAAAGGACGCCGTGATGCTATAGTCACCCCCCCCCCCATCCGTATCGCACCAAAGTTTCCGAGCGGTAGCTTTCGAGTAACTTAGTCAAATATGTTAACTAGAGATAGTCGCTTAACTAGAGACAGTCATCAATAAGCTTGTTATCCATTTCCAGCTGGGTTAAACGCATTTTTACCACGGCATAGCATTTATTAGAGAACATCACGCCCCTTCAAACCGCATCTATGGCATCAATTATTGAATGAGCTTGACCAAAACCAAACTGTCGCTCCAAAATGCCATCCCTATATTCTATGATAGCCTATTGTAGTTGACCCTTGCTAAGAGCTATCTATAAGATGCCGGTTGCTTATTGGGCTTCAATTGTAAAACAAGCTTTTGTCTCTTCCACCGGGCGGGGAAAACACCTTCCAGCATGCACCTCTCAAAATACGCTCATAAATCAGTCGGGTTTAATCTTAACAGCTATTTGAAAGACTCTATTGGGAACGGTATCCAAACCGGGAGCTCTATTTTCACTAATTCTCCAGAAAATCCTCCTCGGTCACAGTAAGTAAGGCGTCCAACTCGTGTCTATAATTTTGGTGCTCCTCGTTATACGAGGGGAAGAGTACCGTTACTATATCGCGAACAAAATGCTCGCAGGTCAGCTGTAGAGTTCGCCATCTCATTCTGTTCAATAACAACCCTGCTCGAAAGCATCATCATCATCAACGGCGCAACAACCGGTATCTGGTCTAGGCCTGCCTTAATAAGGAACTCCAGACATCCCGGTTTTGAGCCGAGGTCCATCAATTCGATATGCTGTCTGGCGTCCTAACCTACGCCATCGCTCCATCTTAGGCAGGGTCTGCCTCGTCTTCTTTTTCTACCATAGATATTGCCCTTATAGACTTTCCGGGTGGGATCATCCTCATCCATACGGATTAAGTGACCCGCCCACCGTAACCTATTGAGCCGGATTTTATCCACAACCGGACGGTCATGGTATCGCTCATAGATTTCATCATTGTGTAGGCTACGGAATCGTCCATACTCATGTAGGGGGCCAAAAATTCTTCGGTGGATTCTTCTCTGGAACGCGACCAAGAATTCGCAATTTTTCTTGCTAAGAACCCAAGTCTCCGAGTAATACATGAGGCCTGGCAAAATCATTGTCTTGTACAGTAAGAGCTTTGACCCTATGGTGTGACGTTTCGAGCGGAACAGTTTTTGTCAGCTGAAATAGGCTCTTTTGGCTGACAACAACCGTGTGCAAATTTCATCATCGTAGTTGTTATCGGTTGTGATTTTCGACCCTAGATAGGAGAAATTATCAACGGTCTCAAAGTTGTATTCTCCTATCCTTATTCTTCTTCGTGTTTGTGTTTGACCAGTGCGGTTTGATGTTGTTGGTTGATTCGTCTTCGGTGCTGACGTTGCCACCATATATTTTGTCTTGCCTTCATTGATGTGCAGCCCAAGATCTCGTGCCGCCTGCTCGATCTGGATGAAGGCAGTTTGTGCGTCTCGGGTGGTTCTTCCCATGATGTCGATATCGTCAGCATAGGCCAGTAGTTCGGTGGACTTGAAGAGGATCGTACCTCTTGCATTTACTTCAGCATCACGGATCACTTTCTCGAGGGCCAGGTTAAAGAGGACGCATGATAGGGCATCCCCTTGTCGTAGACCGTTGTTGATGTGGAATGGTCTTGAGAGTGGTCCTGCTGCTTTTATCTGTCCTCGCACATTGGTCAGGGTGAGCCTAGTCAGTCTTACCAATTTCGTCCGGATACCGAATTTTCTCATGACCGTGTACAGTTTTACCCTGGCTATGCTATCATAGGCGGCGTTAAAGTCGTTGAAGAGATGGTACAACTGACCGTCCATATTCTAACAGTTTTTCCATCGCTTGCCGCAGAGAGAGAATCTGATCTGTTGCTGATTTGCCTAGAGTGAAGCCTCTTTGATATGGGCCAATGATATTCTGGGCGTATCAGGCTATCCGGCCTAGCAAGATAGCGGAGAATATCTTATAGATGGCGGCCTGGTCTGATTATGCTTCAGGTTAAAGTTGCATAATTAGGCAAGTCCTCACACGACCTCCGCGTGGTGGCCGCTGGAAACCGTCTTCGGGCGGGCTAAGAGTGTGTAGGGCCGGGCTGGGAGTAGGCTCATCCAACTGACGAGGATCTGCTTGTCTACTGGTCATGTGTTAGGGGCAAGTAGATCTGGCGGGGGGATGGACTGAAGCAACAGCCCGGGGATCGTCCTCCCTGCACCGGAGAAGGTGCTAATAGGACCCCAAGCCAAGGTGGAACAGCATATGCCGAGGGCTGCGTGGCCAATGGGGAGCTTGGTCTTTAGTATGCGAACTCTGAATACCTTGGGCACCTTCAGTTTCAAATAAGACCCTTACCCTGGTGGCCGGGCCAGCCAGGGTGGACATTCTTCCCGGACTACTCGTGGGACCAAGACATGGACTCAATTAACAAAAAAACTAAAACGACGATAGAAGAGGAGGCGATGATGCCAGGCGCATCATCGGAGGACGAGCTGCTGGCCTCCAGCCAGGGGACAGTGGCCATCGGGAGCAGTACACTCGGTGCCAGCCGTAGCACCGTTGTGCTGAAACCAACCGCAGAGACCTCCCGGAGCGAGGCGTCAGACGGACTAGTGGCTTCCAGCCTGGAACCCACTGCCGTCAGGCTGGGTGTAGCGAGTACCAGACATAGTACTCCTGACCCGAAGCCCTCAGCGTCGGGGGATCCCTCGAAAGCGAAAACCGACAAGAATGTCGGTCGCCGGAAACCGGCTAAGAAGCGAAGGTCCACGGGTGTCCTGCTCAAGAGCCAGTACCAGAAGGCCATGCATATTCTCGGCAAGATTGCCAAGAAAAAGGAGGCCGGTACTGTCGACGAGCGGGATGAAAAAGACCTCGCTAAATACCAGGCGATTGTTGATGAATACAACAGCAAACGCCGGGCTGACGAGCAGAAGGCGAAGCCCATCGCTCTAAAACGCAACCGATCTCAAGACGAGGTCGAACAAGATAAGAAGCGGAGCAGAGTGGGCAAGAGCGCAGACGCCAAGCAACATACGGAGGAAATTGTACAGCAACCGTCAGCCGGCTGGACAGCAGCACGCTGGAGATGTGGACCAGTGTTGAGGCTAGGCTGTCGGGCATGGTCTATGAACATCTCGTGGAGACCGGAGGCAAACACCCGGGACTCACTCCCCACTTTGATTCATCTCAGGTGGTCCGTGGGTTCCACGGAATAGCTTGCATGGACCAGTTCTCTAAGGACTTTCTCGGCTCGTGCGTCGCTAAGATCAGCGACGCTTGGGAGGGCGTTAAGCTCAAGATTATCCCTTACGACGAGATTGCCAGGAGACCGGTCGCTCGCATTTGGTTGCCGAAGATCCGCATGGAGAAGGACAAGCTGGTCCATTTCCTGCGCCTTCGCAACCCCGGGATTCCCATGGACGACTGGGTTGTTATAAAGGAGGAGGAACCTCAGATAAACAGCCGGCCCGTACTACTCCGCATAAACGAGGAGTGCCTAGAGGCACTGAAAAAGGCTGATTATAAAGTGTGGTTCGGAGTCAGGAATGCCAAAGTAAAAGTGTTCCGCTCTGCAAAACTGAACGACGACCTTGACCCAATCGACGCCGCCAACGAGCTGTTGGAGGAGATGACGATCGACGGTCCGACGGGGGCTGACAAACCCCCCACGCAAGCAGATCATGCTGAGGGTAACGCAGATAAATCTGCAGCACTCGAAGTGTGCCTCGGCTAATCTGCTCGTCTTCTCTTAGAGGAAGACATCGACATCGCATTAATACAGGAGCCCTGGGTCGGAAGCAACCGAACCATCAAAGGGCTCCAAAGCAAATATTTTAATTTATTCCACAGCACAGGAGACGCTGATCAGGCTAAACCTAGAGCATGTATTCTTGCGAGGAAGAGTCTGCACGCTTTCCTGTGCCCGGACCTGAGTTCCAGTAACCTAGTTGTGGTCAAGCTGGAGCAGGTGGGGGCAGAGAACGTGTATATTTCCTCGGCGTACATGGCTCACGACCGATCAGCTCCGCCAGAAGAACTACAACATCTGACAACACCATAACACCAAAGAAAGCCAACCTGCTGATAGGCTGCGACGCAAATGCAAGGCATACGCTTTGGGGCAGCTCCGAAATCACCGAAAGAGGTGAGTCATTCTTTGATTTTATTATTACTTCAAATCTATCGGTGTGTAACAGGGGCAGTACACCAACCTTTCATTTCCCCTGCTCGGAGAACTGTGACGGTTGGGAGGATGTCCTTGATATCACCCTAATAACCGACAACGGGATTCTTAGGGTAGAGGACTGGAGAGTGTCTGACCAAAGATCCTTCTCTGACCACAGTTGGATACTCTTCAGTCTAGATCTCGCCGCAGAGGTCTCCAAGCCCTTTAGAGACCCCAGGAGGATCGACTGGAGAAAGTTTGGGCAGGTAATTAAGAACAAACTCTCCGGTGCGCAAATTGGTAGGATTGGCACAACAGACGAACTGGAGTCAAAGGTCGGGGCTCTGGAGAAGGCTTTTGATACCGCCTTCAAAGTCTCGTGCCCTGCTAAGTACAGCAAAAAGACCCTGCCACCGTGGTGGAACGAAGATCTCTCTAGTCTCAGGAAGCTGACCAGAGAAATCTTCAACATCTGCTACAGGCAAAAATACTGGCAGCCATACAAGGACTGCCGAAAGAAGTACAAGTCGGCTATCAGGACCGCCAAGAGGCGGTCTTGGCTAGACTATTGTCAGAACATTGAAAGCACTAGTGAATCCGCGAGGCTCAATAAGATTCTGTCCAAGGAACATAAGAGTCCATCCTTCCTTAAAAAGTCGGAAGGCTCCTGGACGGAATCTTCTAGTGAAACCTTGGAGTTGCTGGTGCAAACGCACTTTCCCTCCAGCGAGGAGGACTGTGAGTCAGAACCTCTCTTGGAGGGTTTGCGGCAACCCCAGCTGTGCGAGACTATCAAATCGATAATTACCGGGGATAGGATCGGCTGGGCTATAAACAGCTTCTCTGCATACAAATCTCCAGGCCCAGATGGCATAATGCCAGTCATGCTACAGAAGCAGCAGGAAAGGGTTGTGCCGTGGCTTGTTGAGATTTACCGGAGCTGCATCACTTTAGGATACGTACCGTAGTCCTGGAGGCGCGCACGGGTGGTTTTCATACCGAAAGCGGGCAGGCGAGGTCACGAGTCCGCGAAGGACTTTCGGCCAATCAGCCTGACCTCTTTCGTGCTGAAGACCCTAGAACGCGTCCTGGACATTCTCTTAAGGACGATTATGGAGAGAACGTCTTTCTCTAAGTCCCAGCATGCCTACCTCAAAGGAAAATCCACAGAAACCGCCCTCCACGAGGTAATTGGCACGGTTGAGCGGTCGCTGCAGTACAAGCAGTATACCCTTGCTGCCTTCTTGGATATAGAAGGAGCTTTCAACAACGTCAGTACCAACGCCATCAAGGAAGCCTTGACCGGTATTGGATTGGAGGGGTATCTCACGCATTGGATTATAGCCATGCTGAGTACCAGGATAATCCAGTCCGATCTGGGAGGCAACCACTTGACCAGAGCTGTGAACAGAGGCACGCCCCAGGGTGGTGTTATCTCACCGGTGCTCTGGTTAATAGTGATGGACAAAATTTTACGTACATTGGACAGCAACGGGGTGAAGGTGTGGCATATGCCGACGACTTGGTGATATTAGTATCAGGGATGTTTCTGTCCATTATGAGCGACATCATGGAAGGAGCGTTGCGAAAGGTGTGCCTGTGGGCCGCAAGATGCGGACTCAGCATAAACCCAACCAAAACGCAACTGATGCTATTCACCACCAAGACAAGGATACCTGAATTCCATCTACCACGGCTGAATGAACAAAGATTGGTTCTTTCCTCTAATGTAAAGTATCTGGGTGTAATCCTGGATCCTAAGCTAAATTGGAGGTTGAACATAGAACTGAGGGTTAAGTCCTACGGCCACAGCAACATTCTAGATGAAATACCTCGAGAAATCTGGGCATCCCCCACGGACTATGTCACACGCAAGCTGAACTTCACGAGAAACTTTGCTGTGGACCTTCCAACCAGGGCAAAGTGGAAAACCGGCGGCGTGTTGCAAGACTATGACACGGTATTCTTTACGGACGGATCAAAGATGGCCTATGGAGTCGGCGCGGGGATTTTCTCGAATACACACGGTGTATCCAAGTCGTATGGTCTCCCAGGTTTCACCAGTGTATTCCAGGCGGAAGTACTGGCGATATTGGAAGTCTGTCGATGGCTGGAGCGTGATTCGAGCCCCAAGCGTAACATAGCCATTCTGACCGACAGCCAAGCGGCCATCAAGGCCTTGTCCTCAACGACGACATCTTCCCGGTTGGTGGGGCAGTGCAGAGACACGCTCAACCATCTGGGCGGCACGCTCAAGATCACTCTCCTCTGGGTTCCCGGGCATAGGAACATAGCGGGCTGACGGATTGGCCAGGGAAGGCTCTGCTCTTGGCAGTCCCTCGGGGAATACAGTCGGTGTTCCGCTGGCGGCTGTCGGGGCCCAGTCTACTCGCACTACTTAGCAGCCGCGGGCCTGAGATGGCGAAGGCTTACAAGCTGTGCCAAATCAAGGAGAATTTGACCCGCTTATAACATAGCCCGATCACGAGAGCTCCTGTGCCAGACGCGTGCAAATGCATTCAAGATTACGGCGGTCTGCACGGGGCACTGGCCCATAGGGGACCATGCCGCTAGGCTCGGCTTACCCTACAACTCGCATTGCCGAAGCTGCGGAGAAGGAAGGGAAACCCTCATGCAGTTTCTCTGCGATTGCCCGGCTCTGATTCGAGTCAGGCTGCGGACACTGGGTAAACCATTCTTTGCGGACCTTAGTGAGATTTCTAGCTGCAGGGTCGGAGAGCTGCTTTCCTTCGTGAATGCTACGGGCTGGCTCTGAGGATCCGAGCCAGCTGGACTCTGCTTCCCTGTTCCTATAACAACAGTCACGGTCTTAGGAGTTTGTGGCATCAAAACGGCGCACCAAAGCGCTAATTGGGCTCCTCGGAGCGGCCACTGATACCTACCTACCCCATCTTATAGATGGTACTCAGCAACGTGATACCTCTATAATTGCTGCATTGTGTGATATCTCCCTTTTTATGTATGAGACAGATAATGCCTCGTTGAGAGTCGTCAGGCATTAATTCGCTGTCCCATACCTTGAGCACAAGTTGATGAACCACTTGGTGTAACTGGTCGCCTCCATATTTAACCAATTCAGCTGTAATTCCATCAGCTCCTGGCGACTTATTATTTTTTAGCCGATGAATTGCACGGACTGTTTCTCCTATACTTGGTGGTGGCAATATTTATCCGTTGTCTTCAGTTGGCGGGACCTTCAACTTGCCGATGTTCTGGTTGTTCAGTAGCTCATCAAAGTACTCAACACATCGCTCCAATATGTCCATTCTGTCGGAAATCAGATTTCCCCCTTTGTCTCCGCAGGATGAGTATCGAGGTGTATAAGGCTTCATCCTGTTGACTTTTTATTAAAACTTGCGCGCCTGGTGTGGTTGCTCCCTGTACGTTTCTAGTTCACAGCCTTGTTGGTTCTCCCAGGCTTCCTTTTTCCGTCTGTGAAGTCGCTTCTCCGCTCGACGGAGTTCGTGATAAGTCTCTGCGCGTGCCCGCGTTCTTTGAGAATGCACCATTACTCGGTATACGGCATTCTTCCGTTCCGCTGCTTGCTTACATTCATCGTCAAACCAGCCGTTCCGACCCCTTTTGCGGCTGGGGCCAAGTATACTTGTGGCCGTATACATGATAACGTTCTTCAGGTGATTGTGAAGATCATTTGTTGATGCTTCATCTCCAGGTCCTCTGTTGACTGCAGTTATTGCGGCATCCATTACCCTCTTATAGGTGTCGCGGAGGGTTGTGTTGTGGATGGCTTCAGTGTTCACTCTCACCTGATTGTCAGAGGGGATTCTAGGCGGTATTGTTATTCGAGCTCTGAGCACCATTCCAACGAGATAGTGACCCGAGTCTATATTGGCCCCCCTATATGTTCTGACATTCATCAAGGCTGAGAGGTGGCGGCGTTCGATCAACACGTGGTCAATTTGGTTGAAAGTGGTCCCGTCTGGAGAGGCCCACGTATGTTTGTGGACCGCTTTCCGCGCAAACCAGGTACTTCCAACAACCATTTCGTGTGACCCTGCTAATTGAATAATCCGCAGTCCATTATCATATGTTTTTTCGTGTAAGCTATGGGAACCAACGTATCGCCTGAATACGGGTTCCTTCCCTACTTGGCTGTTAAAATCCCCAAGTATGATTTTGATATCATATCTGGGACAGGCTTCGAGGGTTCGTTCTACTGCCTCGTAGAAGGTATCCCTCTCCGACTCTGCAGTCTCCTCTCTAGGGGCGTGAACGTTTATGAGGCTTATATTTCTAAACTTGCCTCGGAAGCGCAGAGTGCATAGCCGTTCGCTTATGTTTTCAAAGCCGATAACAGCAGGTTTAATTTTTGGCTGACTAAGAAACCTACTCCGAGCACATGGTTTACTGGATGACCGCTATAATATATGGTGTAGCGGCTCTTATCCAGGAAACCGATCCCTGTCCATCGCATCTCTTGTAACGCTGTTATATCAGCCCTATATTGGGACAGGGTATCGGCTAGCTGCTCATCAGCTTCATCTCTGTACAGGGAGCGCACGTTCCATGAGAAAATGCGCAAAGTGTTGATCCGTTGTCGTTGCCGGGTCCGTCGTTTTAAAGTCCGTTCTGTCCGAGGCTCCTGTTGTGACTTCGTAACAAGTTGTTTTCCGTGTAGGGTTGTCAGCCCTACCCAACCCCCAACCTGGAGGACCAGTTGATACAATTTGTCCCGTTTTTAGGCGCGGGAGGCTCGCCTTCATCCTTCTCCGTCTGCAGCTTTTCGTTAAGAAAGAGCTCCCAGCGGTCACCACGTGGAGGTGGAGATAGGGTTTGGTAGTAGAGCTGTTGGTGTTGATTCAGCAGGCATTTCCCAGGTTTGATGCTCCATCGTGGGTACCAATCCACGTTTCGCCCTGGGACCTATACTACCCTTTGACTCGAAAGCTCGAAAGCATACAGCCCGCAACTCAGCGATTTTTTCGTTCCGACAACAGTTTGACCGCCTACCGGGAAGGATTCGTCGCTTCTGTAGCATCGAATGCTCATGATATGCGTCTCATCGTTTGTAATATCTTTTCTGAAGCCATCAACATCATGGCCGGTCCCAAAGGCGTTTCTACGGACAGCCTTCATTTCCAGATCCACACACATAGGAATTCACACCACCACACGGCCCATTTTTGATCTGAAAAAAATTGCCTGGTGATCACTATGAATGCAGTGCTCGCTGACAAAACAGACCATCCTCCTCGTCAATATGGTACTCACCTTTTTGAAATTGACTACTGAGCCCACGCTTACCCCTCCAGAAGAGGACACTTCCGGTATTCGCAAGCGTCAAATCTCTCTCCGCGAAAGCCTATCAAGCAGAATACTGCCTCTGCTCTTGATAATTCGCCTGCCTCGGATTGTTACATCGTCGCGCTTGGTGGAGCATAGCAACTGTATAGGTAGGTGCTAGCTAAGTATTTTGACCTTGACGAACCCAACTTACAGAAACTCCATCACTTCTTAGATGGCTTGATCTATACATACACATATTGCCGCCTTCCCAGTTATATCTTTCGCCCAGGCCCCTCTGTTATTCTTACGATAAAGTTCATTGATTATGACCACTTCGGCTCCCTCCACATAGATGGTCTGTGAGAGTAGCTTCTGCACTGTCTCGCAATGGTTGAGATTGATTTGTATCAACCTAATTTTTTCATTGCGTCTCTTACAGCTGCTAGGCATCTACTTCTGCCTACGACCTGTGACCGTCCATTCTCTTCACGAGGCATACCTTCAGGGTCAGCTTTGCACTCCTTCAGTATTTTACTTTCTCCTCTACATTTTCTCACCCTTTTTAGCTATCGAAGTAATCAGAGCATATTCCCGCTATGCCGTGAAATTCAAGCCATCTGGAAACAGCGCTTCGGCGACACCTGCTCTCTGAGTCGGCAAGTGATCCAACCTATTTTCAATTGACCAACTGCTAGCTGTTTGAACGCTGCTTCAGCCGGTAAACAGATAGTTGCAGTTTGATCTCCTCCAAACGTCTCCCTGAGTCCACTGGTGGCGGACTCTTTCAGACCTAGTGGACCACTAGGACCTTGCGGATATCCTCCTTAATCGTAACTTCACCAATGGTTTTACATTTTATAATAATCTCCTGCTTTTGGCCCGCACTTAAGCCTCTTCCCCAAAAAACTTCAGTTTGGCCAGGAAATTGTCAACCCCTTTCCCAGTAGATTTCTTCAGCTCCAACATCAAATCTCCTTTTTGGGAATTTCTGATTTGGCTGACATTTTCTCCACATTCCATCAGTTTTAAATAGGGTTTGATCTTCATGAGAATATCGTCATATAGCACATATTTTTTAGAGATTATGACCAATTCGAGCCGCATTCTTCTTTTGCATGTGCTTTTCTTTGCCTTTTTTTTGCCCTTGACACTATTATATAGAGCCCTAATGGCTCTGGGCCCATGTTTAATCACCTGGTGCATTGTGTTTGCCATTTATTAACTCGGACAACTTATCTTATTTTCCCTCCAAGCAGGGCAAACAATGTTTCGCCAGTATTCGGTCACTGGGGAACCAAGCAGAGGAAGGTTTCCCCCTATGCACTTGCGTATTTGTTAGCTTTGCGGAAGATTCCCTGATTTCTATCTTTCACCGACATTAGCTTCTTATAAATTCGTCATTAGTGCCTGCGGCATCTCCCGAGCAGGTATAGTCTCCCCACTATGAGCTGACGAATGCCTAGTCTGTGACGCATCTTTGCGTGTCTCTTCAACAGATATTCTCGGGAACAATGTACTCATTAAACTTGTAGTATTAGCCACTGCATTCGAGGGTTATCGACAAAAGGAAGTCTGCAGGCCAAAAGCCGCCGGCACTGGGATTCCGAGCCCCTACACAGGAAGTTTTAATCTCCTGTCATCCTCCATATTAGTTTTTTATTCTAGGCGTCCTTCCCATAGCCACTTTTGTTCACGTGTGAGTGTTTTTCTCCATTCCTTCAAATATATACAAACTCTTGTTCAGTGGATGCATACTGAGGTTTCCCGTATCCGCACGAAGAGACACGTCAGCGAGATTTGACAAATTCGCATAGGTCTATCTGTCTGTCAATAATACTTGTCTTGGAAAGAATTACAGCTACCGACTTTGAAATTGTTAACGCCTACGTACTCAGTGACATCATTCCACGTTTAGTTCAAGGGAGGTGCTTCACCACATACCAAGGAACGGCGTAATCACCTAATACAGTCAATGGAGGAGAATTCAGAATGTAAACCAACCTGCTCCCTACCGATCAGCCTTTCGTAATGCTCTTTGATGCATTCCAGCACTACTTTATCTATTATTTTTGCTATATTGAAGCACACTCGTATTCGCTTCGAGTGCGAGAATTGAAGGGAAAGTCAAACGCCATCCTTCTCTACCTCCCCTTAGGAAAGATCTTACATTGTCAAAATTCACAAATAATTGGAGGTAGTAGCTCGACGGAAATTGCGGAACTGCTAGGAATAATTCCGCAGGGAAGCAGTCCTGGACTTGTCGGCTTGAGCATTCATCCTCTTTCGCAGCGAACAACAGAGCTCTAAGCTCCTTACGCTCATCGATCCACTCCAACTTTTTCGTAGTTAGCCTGATCTTATGACGTCCTTTGGGGCCTGGCTAATAGCCTGACCCCCGACAGAGATAAAAATGCCTTTGATGGCAGCCTAGTGGTCCATAAGAGAAAAATAAACATGGGGAGGCAAGGCAATGCCATGATCAATTTTCCTTCGGTTTCTATACTATCACTCTCTATCTATTGTATATATTTACAACTCGCTTTTCAGCACTTTCACTTGCAATTCTAAAGGGGATTTCCTATCATAGTGCACGGTTTATTTTATCCGCCAAAATGTCGACTAGCATCATCCCCACAATTACGCTGAATGATACAAAATGGACCTAAACACTAAGGACTCTGTCATGGTAGTCCCTTCATTATTTTTTTATAAAAAATGGTACTACTCAGCAAAAAAATTGGAAAATTCTGGCTATAAGGAGCCGACAAACATATTGCGAGTCCCCCATTGTTCGATATTATCTACCCTGAATCTAGCTGTTGACACTTTATCGCGAATATTCTACTGGTAGGGTCATCGGTACTGATGTGGTTCCCAGTTTCAACACAGTTCAGTAATCTATTGCAGCAGCTTTTTACCAATGACGGACATGGACATAAGCAAGCCAAACATAATCGCCTGAACGAAACTGAAAATCTTCCATTTTTGAAAAATTGGGTACTAACCGAGAAGAAGGGCTCCCTGAACCGAAAATAATAATAATAATCGTTGGCGCAACAATCCATGTTGGATCAGGGCCTTGAAGTGTGTTAGAGCACTTCATTCAAGACCGTAACGGTACACTAGGAGGCAATGTGGTCAGCATTGCGCTCGCCCGAGATTATTACCCTGATTTGACTCAGGTACTCATTCACAGCTGAGTCGACTGGTGTCCGACGTCAAATCACGATACAAATTCCACTGCCACCAGCGAGATTTGAACCGCCACCTTCCGTACGAGAGCCTTGCGCTCTAACCACTCAGCTATCCGGACACATACCGAAACAACCGAAAATACTGAAAGAATATTTGTCCACAATTGTTCCACTCTACCCTCAAATGAAAGACGGACTCAAGACCCACTGAATTAAAAAAAAGGTGGCTATCCATATATGTTTCTTTTATTTAATCACTGACTGGCTGAACTTCAACTATAAATCTCCCAGTTCCCTGGTTCTGAAATTAACAGATAATAATAGCTACTACCAATGTCGACCAGTGCGATGTGCCGAACCTCCCGTTGCATAATCGGCGAGCTGCGGCGTGTCTTTCCAAGCAGGAAGTCGTGATTTAACCCTATGGAGGGTAAATGCAGTCGTAGGAATGCAGTCGTTGTTCATGCCTCCGATGTGGCGCCACATCAGTTTGCCCCCAGCTGAAAGTACGAGTATTCAGCGGAGGAACCTGAGACGTGATCCCGCTACTGGAGTTATCGGGCGAACCTAACGTTTCGCTTGCTCTTTTTTGAAACGCCCATCGGTTCAGCGAAGACCTTCAGCCTTGGCAAGGAGACCCACAACCCGAACGTTGAGCTTGAAGGAGTGCTCCCGCCCCTCCAAGACTTCAAAAGGGCCTTCGTATGATAGGTACAGCACTTCCCGCGGAGCGTCCACCCTAATCAGGACCTGTGAACATGTCCCGAGTTCCCTGGGGTGTCGACTTCCGGCATCGTGTATCGGGAAGGTAACGTCGGTCGCAGCTTTGAAACCGCTTTCTGAGCAGACGCAGCATGCCGGAGTCGCTTAAACCTACTCTCCCTGCCGGGAGTCGCAGATTCTTCCCGTACACCATCTCCACGGGCTGACCATGAACTCCTTTCGGTGGGCTGAGGAGGACGAAAGACAAGGACCACGATCAACACGAATCGATGCGAGCCATTAAGGCGGCCTTTAGTGTCCAATGCCAACGTCCCAATATGCCATTGTACTGCGGATGGTATGCAGTAGTCCGGTGACGTTTGAAACCAATGAGCTTGTCTAACTCCGAGAAAAGAGTAGATTCAAACAGAGCTATTGCTTCAGGCCAGCGCGAAAACTGTCGATATTTGTCATGCACTGCTTGCATCCACGCGAGTTTCGCAAAGGGCCAATAATATCGAAGTGAATGGTGTGGAAGCACTTGGTCGACCGAGGGAATATGCCTACTTCCTTTCTTAAGTGCTTGTTGATTTTGCGCTTTTAGCAAGTGATTCACTGTCTGGCCCAAGAGATTACGTCCTTGTTCATAGACAACCATAAGTATTTTCCAGTGACTAACCGGTTCGTCATCCTGATGCCTGGGTGCGCAAGATCATCTACTGCGTGAAATACTTCCTAGCGAAAATCGGACGGAATAAATGGCCTAGGTCCCTTGTCTGAGGTTTGGGAAAGTAAGTAGGAGTTCGAGCCAATATAGGAAACTTCTTGAACGCCTGGACGGCGTCAGTAGACCACGCAACCTCGCGGGAGTTTTTGATTTTGGGCCCATACAAGTAAGCGTTGAGAATCTCTTGGTGATGAGCGGCCTTGGACAAGAAACACAAAGACTGCGTTCGCAAGTGTCATTACCATTGCTTTCAAGTCCTCAATTTTCCGATTTGTATCTCTAGAGACTTCCGCGACGGGGCGTGGGTACATCGAAGCGGACAAAGAAGCAAAGTGAATTCATGCCACGACGACGCAACGGAACTACCGCAGCCTCGCGAAAAACGCCTCAGAGGTGACCAATAACATGGAATCGATCCGCTGGTAGTCAGTTGGATTAACAGATTATCACGCATTGATCAGACGAAAGCCTATGGAGGCAGGATGTCTTAAGTGCTGCTTCCGTTGGGGCCTTCTCTCTCTTTTTATGACTGCTGGTAATTGGTACCTCGCTGTAACTCCTGAAGGACGCAAAGATTTCTGCGCAAGTATTTGAAGCGAAGATAAATTCCATTTTATTGACATCAGAAGAATGCTTATACACAAATGGGGGATCGCACCATTCGAATTTGTTCTGGCAGTCGGGCTGCGTTACTAGCACTAAATAGCGACAACATATCAAGCTAGTTAGAGTGGAGTTGCTACTGAAGTAGCTACTGAAATTTGTTCGACCAAACGAAACATTCTTAATGTAGATGCCGGGACACTTGAACATCGCTGGTACTAGGGAAGCTGACAGACTGGATCGCCAAGGATCTGGATCCACAATAGTGGGTGCAAACGTTCGCCCAGCTGAGTGGAAAATATTGAATTCCTCTATTAAAGAAACTTGCCTCTTGACCAGCATTTCTCTTCTTTAAGAGGTCCAACATAAAAACCCTAATTGGGCTTTTAATGCGACACTGCTCCTTAAACTATCACATGGGAAAAATTGAGGTGATGGTCTCGGCTATATGTGGCTAATGTGAGGAAGAGGAGGACGTGGCCCTACACTTCATATATAGCTACCCGACGTCCTCAGATCTCAGACGAAGACACCTTGGTAAAACCTATTCAACACAGAATCTGCACACTCTCTACCTCTCGAGGATGTTCGGACTCATAAAAGCTTCCGGACGTAGATCGAGGAAGCAAGTTTAGGGACAATATAATGGGCCTAACAAAAAGCCCGAATGCTTGGAACCGCGGTTCCTCCCACTAAACTAGACTAAATTAAAGATGGCCGCACAGGAGAGCAGTGAATAAGAGACGCATTCTCACAATAGGAATAAGGTACTGGAAACCGTAAGCAGCCAAAGAGCCATATATGTATTCATCAGTGCCATCTAAGATTGGGTTGCCACAACTAAGACTCCCCTCGCCAACAGAGATGCTGGCATCCATAATGAAATACTGACTTTTAAGACGTGAGAGGTACCTTCGTTAGAGGGACCAGCTCCTTAAAGTCTGGTGGAGCATCACAGAAAAACAGTTTATGGGTGCTATAGCTGATACCCCTGGAACTTTGATTCAGCAGTAACAAGCTGGATATACGGAGAAACATAAGCAGTATCTGAGAAAAATGCATGAAATCGAACGTAAAGGTACTTGGTCGAAAATGTAATCTCAAATACGTACCAAATTATTTTTCCAAGAAACCCAAAAGTGGTCTAAAATTCTCTGATTTTCAACAATCATGCTGTACTGTAGTCGCCATCACATTACGATGACACTCATCAGTAAAATAAAGGAAGCAAAAAGAAACATAGTGGGTAGGCTGACGAAGGCAAGCCGGCAGATATTAGTGAAATGGTTGATAGTCAAAGAAAACCTCTTTAGTTTTCCCATCTAAATGAAAAACAAAGCGAAAGGAAAAACGACAATGTTATATGACCAGGCTAACGGACTATGGCTAACAGCTAAAACCATCAACCTCGTTCGCAATTTTCAAAAAGAAAGCTAATCCTGACTCTCTCAACCGGAATAGCGGTAGCATCAAGCAATAGTATATCATCATCATAGTTGTCGTTGTCGTCATCATCATCTTCGTCCTAGTCATTCGAGTCTGATGATTCCAAGGATAAACTTCACTTTGATGCACAGATACATACAATCCAGCCCTCACTATATACATAGAATGCGCAACAAAATCCTCCAACGGCTTTTGTTAGATTCTGATGGAAAACAAAAGGCGTTATTCCGGCCGCGTTGTGCCGCCATTGCCACAACACAGTATCATCTGAAGAAGATACAAGAAAAAGGGGCACCACTTTGAGATGATTTATTGATTTTTGTTTCGACGGCCTACAACCTTGGCTGTCATCCATCTGGTTCCTTTCTCCAACTCAACCTCCCCCTCCCCCTGCCCACCTCAAAATTCTACTAGGCATTATCCTTTTCAATTCAACTTGGCGGATCGAGTCACTCTTGTCCTTTTTGCCAATAGCACATTCATGTTGTTCGCCTCTCCAATACTATCTGTTACATGGCATCTGCCTTATTTGGACGTCTTTGTCGTTAAGAGATAATGATTTTGAATTCAGTGGTTGGGCTGATATCCATATGATGGTCACCGTGCCCTACATATCCTGGAATATGAAATGTAACGAAGAGCGTACATTTCACCGTTTCAAATTCGTTTCGAAATCGTTCACGGCTGGCATATATCTGATGAAGGATTTTGGGACATCGTCTGCTATGAGTATTGGCGGATTCAATGAACAAAAGGACGGAATCAAACGGACGTAATTATTGATATGTATCGAAAAGAGTCCTTGAGAAAGTAGCGATAAATTGTTGCCACGCAACAAGATTTAGTCGGGAAAAATATTCATAAGGAAGCTATGTTCAAAGGCATTCTGCAAAAAAAAGGAGTCCAGAAATTACTCCTTTAGACTCCACGGAAACTATGCGCAAGCTAGAAGTTGAGGAACTAAGAACAATGGTTTTACCTTGCTCTTTCCACAGAACAGGTTTAATTTGACCGAGGGTAATAATATCCTCACTTTATCTAGTTTTCTATCGAGCATAAAAGCTAACCTCGCGGTTTACCTCATCCAGAAAAAACACCCATCCTTAATAGAATCCATTGCACGAGTCCAACAAATCAAGATCAGGTGAAAACCAAGCAAGCAAGCAAGAATTTGATAATGCTGTGAGAATTTTCAAGCATGCTGGTTGGCATAGGGACGGTACCAGCAACCATCACTTCACATCATCCGAAATACCTAAGTACTCAGGCGTGTATCCTATATACTATGGAAGGATTGTTGCTATAGAACGGTTCTCGTGTCCAGTCCAGTTCTCCAGTAGTTGTTTTGAAAGATCCACATTCAGCTCAATTCAATTCATTGCCTGCAGTGACACATAAGGCTCTCGACATATACATACATATCTGGGTTCATACATGTACCGATATAGCGAAAAACTGAGAAGTTCAGGTTATATTCTTGAAGCTCAACTATAGCGAATATATATAAGAACATGGACGACTAGGCGCGCGATCCGAAATCCTAAGGGTGGAGAATAGTGAATCGACCGGATGTCTTTGCATTCGCACACAATATTCTGCTCCCATGAATCCTTCGAACTTCTCACGTGTCTACCATTTACCCGGTACTACTCAAACGGTCACTTGAATATTTCACTTCACTCCCAGCCTCCTTGTCCTCGTCCTCGACGATGGCCGTCATCGTATTTGCTTCGATACACACAATGTGTGTCCATCCGTTCATCTTACAGTCTTAAATCTCAAGCACACAAACGGACAAACATGGAGCGAAAATCACCGGTTTGATATATCTGAGAAGAAATTTGGGATGGTGGAATAGAAACAGGGCAACGGACGGTATCCTTCGAATATCATACGGAATAGACAGAATGCTGTTCCCTCTGGCCAAGGCAAAGTTACTGGTCTTGGGACCTGATGTAGTTGTTGGGAGTATATTTATCCTAAACCTGTACATCAAGATGGCTGCCGCGCGATTTTCGGCCCTTGGAACATTCTCGAAAAGTAGTGGGAGGGCAAGAGGAACGAATTTTGAAGAGGGTCAAATCCCAATGCCAAGCAACTTCCTTTATTTCCTGGTACGTTGTCGTCTTTGACCACCCGTCTCGGACATGAACAGCAATCGTTTGAGTTGATGCTGTTACCGTCATCAACTACGCGATGTGGTCTTTGGACATGTACCACGTTTTTGGAAACCACCCACTCTTGACAGCCCAATATAGCAATATATATATGTGGAGCTATACACAAAGGACGTACGGGATGGAATTGTCCTCAATTTGCTTCTTTGCCGCTTTGTACCATTGCAACTGACCAACTCTTAACACTATCGCTCAGAACTAATCGCCATTTATCAAAAAGCTTCACAGAATGAAGGCCTTCTATGCAGTAGTGCTACACATGTTTCAGCTCCTCATGATGATGAAGTAATTATAGCTTCCTAAAGGAGCACTTACTTTCTAAAAACGGAACCGATCTGGAATTAAATATCAAAGAACCAGAAACAGCAGAATAGGGGATTTCTCTACGCGTGCTACTAGATTATCTGGATTAAGGTATACCGACCACTGCTCCCTGCTCCACTTGAGAAGAAATTATGGAATAATAATCACAAACTATTAGAGAAAAATACATAAAAGTACCGACACTTAGCTCCCCTCGGACTCACCCTTGTTATGTTAGAATAGTCTGCAGTAACTCACTACTACACTAAAAGTGTCCAAACATGAGTATGGAGCCTAAGGATTTCGACCCTCCATGTCGTATGAAGTCGGAGGTATCGAATCCACCTGCGGTTATGAGCAATCAAGTCAGGGTTGAGGGACAAATTTAGGAAATCTCACCTCTGTTCACCGACAGAAAACGCGTGCTTTTCACTTTAATGGAAAACTTGGCACTAAATGCGCCTACCGTCTAGCCAGTCAGAAAGAAAACTCTCAACTCTCATTTTGGTGAAACTGCGAATCCGGCTTATGAAATCCTTCCCAAGTCCAGTACCACTGCCTAAATCTACCCGTAAGCAGAAGAGGAAGGTACAGCAGGAGGAAACATAAGCTGCTAGTGGAGGCTACAACACTCTCCATCCCTTACCAAGAAAACCGGAGAAAAGGAAGCTGTTGACGTCGATGCTACTGGTGTAATGTCAGTATGTGAAAATACGGACCGGATGCCACAAAGCCGACGAGGCGTGAGTTCATTCTGTTTTTTTTCCGCTTCGCTCGCTAGCGCATATGTCTCGGGAAAACAAAACCGTGAAGGCTCGCTCCCCCTGTGACAGCGATTTCAGTCGTCCCTTTTGGCGGCGAAATCTGGTGGCATGGTTTCGCCAATTGGAGACGCAATTTACCCTGGAAGGCATCACACCAGACGCCACGCGTTTTACCCACACCCTTATCGCTCTCGACGAGGAGACAATTGGTTTGTTCACCGACGTATTGGAGGACTATCCCTATGTCAAACTGAAACACCGGTGCTGAACGAGCTGACGTTGGGCGACCGTATCTCTAGCCAGCTGCTTCGAGAAATGAGGCAGCTGGGTGGGGATAACGTCAGCTCAGAGCTATTGAAATCCCTCTGGTTGCTGCGTAAAAAGCCTTGAAAGCAATGGTGGCGACACTTGCAGACGCCGTGTCCAAACTTACGACGACTGTAGCTACGTTGCGTTCGGAGGGTACATCTCGATCGCAGTCACGGTCAAGCGACTAAATGTACCACCGGATGCAATTTCAATACAACAAAAAAATAGGCTCGCTGGGTGCCTCGGTGACGGCTACGCGAAGCGCAGTACCACGTCACTTTACAATATTCGACCTCTGAGCAAGCGTTGCTTTCTACTCGACAAGGGCGCGGAGATGTCGGTTCTTCCGGTACCCCGTTAATACCCCAAAACTTGCGACCGACTGCCGCGAACTTTTTCCACACTTGCGGCTACAGGCAGGTGGACGTGAGTCTCGGACTACACCGAACGTTTTCGTGGCGATTCGTTTTGACAAACATTATCAATCCCACTTTAGACGCAAACTTCCTGTATCACTATGGGCTGTTGATGGACCTGCAGAACAAAGCCTTATAGTCTATAGACCCCGCAATCTCTTTGAAGTCGTCAGGAAAAATTTTCACCTGCACAAACAACAGTCTTTCCATTGTCTTCGAGGACGTTCCCGACCATCGCATTCGCGTATTCCACCGAAAATATCGCAACATCACAACTGAAAGTAGTTTCTCCCAATCTTCTCAAAGGCGCGTCCTTTATCCTACCTATTTGGTCCCTAATCCAAACGGCGAATGAAGGCCTTCCGGAGATTAAAAGCGTCTGAATACTTAGACAATTGCCGACCGGTACTCTATACCATTCATCCATGATTTCGCGCATTCAAATCCCTCTTGCTCCCGAAGTGTCTTCGAATTCACCAGGTAGCTTTTGCCTTGTGCAACGCTACGCGGATATTTCAGAGATTCAACTACCCTGTCATACTTCTGTTTCGTTTATATGGATGATTTTTTACACCATCTCGTATGCGAGGTTCGTTTTAAACGCTGAAAAATGCAAATTCCTACAGAAGTAAGTGAAACTCCTTGGCCACATGATTACTCCTGACGGAATTCAACCAGACCCAGACAAGGTTGAAGCGATAAAAAAAATTCCCCTGCCAACCACGGTGAAGGTTCTTAGGCATGTTAAACTTCTATCGTAATTTCTTGCTCAAGGACGCTTATTACCAAGCAATCCTCAATGCTTACTTTTCTGGACTCAAAACCAAGGTCTCCCGCGAGCTTGGTTGGCCTACTGAGACCGCACATGGGTTTGATACGGTGAAACAACAGCTTGTTGATGCTACACTACTGGCATTTCCTCGGCCAAATGTACCCTTAACTGTGTTCGTCGATGCTTCAGACACAATGGTAGGCGCCGCTCTTCGCTAACGGGTGAATCAAACCTTGCAACCGTTGAGCTTCTTTACTAAACAACTCAACCCAGCTCAGCATTACAACAGCGCCTACGATCGTGAGCTACGCGCCGCGTTACTGTTCATTAAACATTTCCGTTTCTCCCTTGCAGGCAGAACGTTCATCGTGTTCACGGACCACAGGCGCCTTACTTTCACGTTTAAACAAAAGTCCGACAAAGCGTCTGTTCGCCAACTTCGGCAATTGAGCTGCCTCAGCCAGTTTACTTCCGACAATCAACACGTGTCTGGAAAAGACAACATCGTTGCGGACGCGTTTTTTCTCGAATTTCGGAAGACGCAGTGCCCGCCACGGCCAATCGCCGAGGGGCAGAGATGATACAGAGCTGCGGAGCGTGAGGGCAAACTCCAAATACTAGTTCGAGGAGTTTCCTAACTTCGGCTCAAACTCCTGCTTACTCTACGAGACCTCAGACAAGGGGAAAATACTTCTTTCCATGAACAAATACGTAAACTCTTGAGCCAGACAGTACATGTCAGGCCAAAAATCCAAAATCAATAAGCTCGTAAAAAAGGAAGTAGACGTATTCCTCTGGTCGACCAAGCGCTTCCAACATCATCCACCTAGACATCATTAACCCTTTTCGAAACTACGATACAAGCATTGCCTCACAATCACCGACAGTTTACGCGCTGGCCTGAAGCAATTCTCGGAGTAAAGCAAGCTCCTTGGTTTCAAACATCACACATCCGCTGTTCAATGGGATGCAAGAACGTTAGCGCCGAACACTAAAGGCCGCTTTAATGGCTCGCGATGATCTGTCGTGGTCGCGACCCTTGCCTTTCGTTCTACTCGGCCTTCGCACAGCTCACCAAGAGCAGTTCACGGCCAGCCCCATGGAGATGGTGTACAGGGGAGGTAGACGCTCCTCGAAGGCCGCTGCACGCACCATACGAGGGCCCCTTTAAAGTCCTGGAGCAACAGGAGCACTCCTTCAGGCTCGACATTCGGGACGAGTACAAATGGGTCTCCCTCCCTATCGAGGTTGAAGGCATCCGCCGAACCGGGGGACGCTACAAAAAAGCGCCCGCGAAGCGTCACGTTCACCCGATAACCCCATTGGCGGGATCACGTCCCGGGTTCCGCCACTGAACTGAAACTAGGCATCTACATCTAAAAAAACCATCGCATATGCGGTGGGCCTGGTTCTGCTCCACAATAAAACTTATTGGAGCCTCATTCCTAACCCTTGGATAGCTAAGGTTTAATAATCAAGTTCTTCAAGATAGGCTCCTCAATTTGGAGGGCACCGATGAGGCTGTCTTAAAGTAGCTCCAGGTGATTCCTGCAACATAGTGAATACCGACTTGTGCAGCGCAGAACATGTTGAATGTTAGATATATAGCCACTGAAGAAAGGCGGGGAACATCATTCGCATGCTAGGTGATTTCAGACACTGGAAGGTGCAGCTAATGAATGATGGAAAGGATAAATCCACTGGCGTGAAGGATTTCATCTTGGTGTTCAAATTGGACCAAAAGACTCTGAAAGTGCTCGTCACTATTCATATCAGGAATCCATAGGAAGTCATTTTTACTTGGAAAGTGAAGCACCATAAGGGTCCAACTCATACAAAGTAGGTCACATTGCAACACTTCTGTATACTTCTACACAATGGATCTGTGCGCGGAGTATAGCCCATACGGAGGTGGAACCAAGACGCACTGGCGAAGGTACTACAGGGTCAATCCTACCTGTTAGTAACTTTTCCTACACCTTTGACAAACCCGAACTGACCTGCATGATGCCACTTTACGGAATCAAAATCAGCAAACCAGAGGAAGCGCTTTATCAAAAATAAAAGAATGTTCTACGTGAAGAGACGAGACCCTTTGTGGATAAGGATCAGAGAAACCATGGATCATAATTGTGTCAAGGAAAGCTGATAGGAAATCAACCATAGCAAACGCTTCTAACTGTTTTCTATTACATGTAAGACTATGCTTATGTCGAAAAACATAAAGGTTGAGCAAATTGACCTGCGAGGTCAAGCAGTGGACTGCAAAATAGACAGATGCGGAATATAGCTCCCTGGGGCCAACCTATCTCTCTCTAAGAGTGAGCTGTCTCTCTTCCAGGGTGATGTATGGCTTTCCAGGAGCCAAGCCTCTCGTCTACCAAAACCGTTAATGAGTGGTGATAGCCACACCCTGTACAAGGTGACCCTACTATTAACAAAACGCTACAGATCTAGACTGGGGAATCGAAAAACATCTCCCCTAATCCAGTCGGGGGTAGTTAGTTAGTTTAGTTAACTGGGGGGAGCCGCAGCCCCGGGCACTCAGGCCATTATTAGGCCCATTGTACCCATTGTATCCCCTACGGTGTTCGCAGGCTTTAGCGAATCTGAGAGCATTCTCCAGAGGCAGAGAGTGTGCAGATTCTTCATTGAAGAAAACCTTGCCAAGGTGTTTTCGTCTGAGATCTGAGGATGCCGGGCAGCTGCATAAAAAGTGCAGGGCCGTCTCCTCTTCCTCCTCACATTGGCTGCACACAGCCGAAACCACTACCCCAATCTTTTCCACAGTCGGGGGTAACTGACTGTATTCAAAGGACAGACCTGAACCACCTTCATCGAAGCCAAAAAAGGGAGAAGAAGCAGAACCTGAACCCAAGTGGAAAGAAAATCTGGGTAGGTCATTAGTAAAGGCAGCAATCAGGAAGCCCGCCATTAGCTAAAAAAGCCAAAAAAGTTTTCCCGAGCAAATACTTACTCGTGAGGGATAGGAAACTGTCGAATACCGATGTACAAGGGCTGGACTACGAAACTGGACTACACCGGGATATGTTTTCGACCAGATTACATATTGGTGGACTGCGCGATGAGGACACTGTAGAGTGGCTTAGGACCATAGTTCCTAAATTGCCAGCCTGGGGGAACATGTGCTGGGATGATATACCAGGAGCACACATGGTGACAGTGTTTCTCCCGAAAGCCGCAACAATAGAGACCAAAGATCTCATAGACCTCCAAATCGGCCAGAATGAGGATCTTCATACGCGATTATGGAGAGTCTTCAGAAGCAAGATACAGTGCAAGGGTAAACTCCTCGCGTTCGGGGTGAATGACGATCCTTGGAGGCAATTAAACGTCGGAATTGCCATATCATTTATCGATTTGGCAACATATCTGTGCACCTGCAGAGGGAAAAGCCGAGGAAAGGTACCTCGAAAGAGACACCGGGTGGAAAACTTGCCGAAGTCCCCGAAGAAATCTCAGAAGCCATAGAAGGGGAAAGGACTGGATCAAGCAGGAAAGTAGACCTAGCACCCAGTGAAGAAAATAAGTTGGATGACCTAGACCTAGGTCTTCTAGGGCTTAGTGTGGACAGCGATGCGCAGTGGAGAAAAGCCCCAAACAATAACGGAGCCAGTGGCCACCACTAAGATAGCCCACATACCGCCATACGAAAGCTGCATCTGCAGCAATTCCAAGGAGAACACCCTGGGTGTACCGGTGGCAGGTTCGCGGTCTGCAAGGAGGAAGCGTGTAGGTAATTTGGGGCTCCCCTTGCGAGTTTAAAAGATATTTAACCGCTGGTTGGGATACTCTTTCTGGTCTTCCAACGGTTTTCGGTTCGGTTTTTTTCCAACGCAAAGTTGAAAGCATGCGTTTTGCGCCTGTTCAACAGTGCGTTCGACAACAAATGCCACAACGTCGTCTACATAACCGACCAGGCACGACTCTTCTGACATGTCGAGCCTTAGCAGGCTATGGCACGAAGCGTTTCTTAGATAATGCTTCAATATCCACAAGAAATAGTTCGACATGTGGAACGCATTTTCTAAAGTGCCTAGCATATCTATCCATCTACGGAACTAAGGGCATAAAGAGGGCATAACCGCATCTACGATCTCCACAATAACATCCACCGATGATTTCCCCGCCCTGAACCCGAATTATCTTCTCCAGGCAGCACGGATCACATCAACGAATCTAATCTTGATGAGCTCTTTGAGCATACACCTGGCCGTGTCAAGCATACACAGCATACACAGCTCAAGATCTCCTTTCCCTTTGCTAACTTGGGGAAGCCTCGGCTCCTTTCAGCGACAAGTAAAAGCCCCCTCCTTCAGACGCCCCGAGCAATAAGTCTCACGGTTGACGGAACACCAGTTTGTAAACTTCCGCAGGGATATTATTTGTAGCTGGCACCGTTTAATTTTTCATGGTCAGCATTCACCATGTCGTGCCCGGAATACCGTCCTCCACCGCATCGAGCCTACCCCCCAAAGTTCAGCATACTCTCATTTGACGTTAGGTAAACGCTGAAAAACGTTATCCCTAAACACCAAATCCAAACAAAGCTATTTCTTTGGCTTTGGGCAAGAAGACGAAGTCGAATGCCGTCCCGAACGAAGATGGCAGCGGTACCTGATAAGATGAAATACCATGAAGCCGGGTATTTGTTCCGGTATTACTCGATGACTAGCACTAGATCAGCTTTTATTTCCGCAGGGGTTCCATGGATGTTAATTTGTTGGATGCGGATCATGTCAGTCGTATCCTAGCCCTTTCTAATTCCGATCGGAAGACTGAACGTCGCCCCGAACCGGCAGTTTGTGGAGCGCTTTCATCAGACGCGCTACGATCCTTGCAGGGAACGCAATTTTCGTTTTCGTTGCAGGTCTTCGTTTAGTGACCTACCTGACCGCATCGGCGACATGCTGTCCTCCTGTCGGATTCCTTACCAGTTGCTGACGTTTGTCCATAGTGCAGACACCTGTGATGGAGATTATCCACATTTTTACCCTACATACTACCCGTTCAATTTTGATTTTCCCGCTGTTAAGAAGTTTCCTCACATATTGCTCCACGACTTCCACCACAGCGAGTTTTTGGCCTTAGGCATTCCCAAAAGTGATACCTATCCGTGCATTGGTTGCTTCTGGATATTCACGCTTTATAACCTCTTCCACCTCGACCTTTTCTGTGAGCGGTCAAGATCCCGGATTTCTAGAGAGGTTCTAGACTAGACGCGAGGGCCAAATCCCGCAGTTGCCCTTGACCGCAGAACGAATTCTTGCTAGTCGTCTTCGTACCTAATTTAGCAGCACTCCGCCACCCTTCGTTTTCCATATGGAAAACACTTCTGCCCCATTGTCTTCGGGTTTAATCTTAGCCGTCGGCTTAATAAACAGAGCCGATGATCTAGTACTTGTTCATTTCCTCGTCTCTTCGATTACTGATTTTCTATTGTTTTTGGACAGGTGAGTCTCTTACGGCGTAGCGTGTTCCTCCCTTTTGTCCTCCTTTCCTTTCATTTCTTGGACCCTAGCAACTACTTCCATAAGGTTTCCTTCAGGCATGTCTTCCTCTTACCGCTTCTTCGTTTGCAATTGTTTGGCACTTACAGTGTTCAGGAAGTATGACTGCTTCTCCATCGCGTCTTCCGCTGCTATCCATGTTCGCCTATAGAAGCAAATGCAGTCCAGTAGTTCCTCCAGTTCGACCAGCCCATTTTTGACGCCTTTACTGACGTTCTTCTGGAGGAACGTTGCCGATTGCATATGCTTTACCACTGTCGCGCATTCTCTGATGCGGCTACTTCGGCTCCAGCTAAAGCAAGGACGGTCAACTGCACTTCCACTCCGTATATGCCTGAATCCACCTACTCAGGTGTAGTGGTTTTGACTAAGCTTTTTTTGCCGAAGCAGGGACACTTCAAGGCATTATAGTTGCGGCCCCCGCACCGGCAGCCGATTTTCTGAATTTTTTTGTTTTTAACCTCCATCGGAATTTCACCAGCGCATCATGTGCAAGAGAGCAGGCCTCAATGATCAAGAACGGGTTTACCCTCGGGGACAAAACCCCTACCGTAATTGCCTGAAACTTAACCTACGCTTAGCTGATCCCGGAACTCATGGGCGGATTAGCGGTCGCTCGAGGCATCGCGTCTACTAACATCGGTTCAATGCACACTACCCGACTAGGATTCCAAAATGTCTGGCTCCTAATACACGTTACAAGCACCACCTTGGAAGAGCGAAGCTCACTTCACCCCATCGACGTCAGCAGAGAATTGACGACAACTCCGAGCACTCCCAGTATGTCTCGACATGTACCGGTCATTCATCGTTCGCTCTTCACCAAGAGGCTTCCTCAAGCCTACTACCTAGGACGCAGGTATTCTACCAGCTAGGGAGTATCGTGAACGACCCGTGAAAGATCGCTGACATCCCCTTAGGTCAGGTTTAACACTATAGGCTAGGGATTGATTCGATTATTAATATTTTTTGTCGTACAGACAATTTTCGTCTCCCTACTTTGACAGGAGATTAAGACTTTTCCAGCAGTTAAAGGATGCTTGAAGGAACTCCGGTTTGTTTTAATAATTTTAAGCGCTTTCATGAAATACGATTTCCGTACATCTACATAAATGAAAGAGGGAATCCGGAGGCAATACCCGGGGTTGAGTGGATTTATTTGGAAAGTAGAAGTCAACCAAACAAGGATTAGATATTGAAGTTGAAATTTGCTTTCAGTAAATCAAAATTGTATAGTGCATAACTAAAAACACCTACGCAGGCACCGCCATCCATTATTCATTTTTCGGACCGCAAAGTTCATCCTAGAATAATCCCCCGCACTCTATACTAATATCAATTATTTCCAGGATTCATCACGTTACTCAAACGTCGGCACACCGTCTTTCAAAATGATATCGATGTCCCTCTTAATGCAATAACCGAATAATCTTCAAATAAATTGACAAAATAACTAAATAAGGCATCATCACGGGAATCGTACGTCCGTGCGGAGGAAAAGTCCAAATGATTTTCCATAGATTCTCCAGCAGTTCCACTTGCTGTTCAACCCGGCTAATGGTGGTGGTTGGGGTAGTTCATTCGTTTGCTCTTAAGTACACTACTCAGCATATTTGAATAATACATGAAGAAATTCGTTCGTGATTGACCTGTACAATCGACAGGCAAACAGAATGATAAGTACCGTTATTTCTGGACTTGTGTCCTGTAGCACAGAGCATCCTTATCCTTTGACAGTGGTTAGAATAGTTGCGGCGATCTACCTGACTTGCCGGAGAAACCTTCTCAATGATGGAATGTAGGCGAGTAGATGTGCGTATAGACTGGTCGGTGAGGTGTGGCTGAAGGGCCAGTCCGGTGGTTCGGTAAGCCTAATTAATTTTGAGGAAAACCAATCCTTTCTAGCTGAAATCCTCTCCGATAATTTTCGAAACTTTTACATCTTCATCTTTTACGCAAGATATCAGAAATTGAGTGAGTCGAGTCGTGTAAGTGATAGGCGAAAGTCAGTTTCGTTGAAGGGATGCTATCAGACTGTGTAAGGGTAACTGATGCTGAACATATCCTATTTCAGTGCTTAGAGAGCTGAACAAAAAATAACCGTTACCAAATTGGGATGAACTGGACAAGGCAACTACAAGACCTTTAAGCAATAGCCTTTCAATATTCATAAATAATTTACGTTGGACTGGTTGAAAGTTTGAATAGTTGATTCGGTTCAGTTCTCCATCTTGAAAGGAGCAGGGGACAGTCCACCCTCTTCGGACCGAGGACGACGTTAGAAAACTTGGGACGGAAGGTGGACCTCTGTGAAATTTTCTGCTGGTGGACTGATGTGATGAGGGCAGCAAGTCTCAGATAGTCTGTGTGGATATATCGTATTCGTACACACAATAGCAGTTCGTCTTGCCCTATTTTCATGCTCCTCGTTTAAGTACAATCATCATTAGCATCTCTACGTCAGCATGTACCCATCTTCGTAGTTCATATTATATCCCCATCGAATCGTCAATATTCCTACCTCCTTTGTTTAGCTTGTGGTTACGCCAGCAATGCAGGGTGACGTGCTTTACTTAATCTTGTAGTTGCAAGGGAGAATATTCACTTCAAATTAATTACGAGGTGCGAAAATCTGCATTCACCTTCATGATGGAGTTCGGAATGACGAAATCCTCTTTTTCCGCTAGCGAAAACCAGGAGCCAGAATCTCAGTGAAAACAAATAAGCGTTGGGAGCGAATGTACATTAAAAGTCGAATGTTAGGCAGATTAATTCTCAGTCCTGATTCTCAGCTACCCTGCAACACTTTTCCAGTGTAAGGCCGAAGATGTATAGTATAAGCTGGCTAGTGGTGGTTGCGAGTAACTCTAGATAAAATTTGTGGGGAGAGAACACCGAGAAGACATGGCTACCGTAGTGGTCTACGGTCTTTATATGAGAAACTTGGACGCTATCTGCGACTAATGTGTATTCCATATCTAACCAGGACCACCTACAATGCTAGTGATGTCCTTAGAATAGAATATTCAACATCGAAGCGTTGATGGGAGCGACGCTTTTAAAGTCCTGAATGGATTTCACCCATGTGCATAAGAAATGTATTACCCCTACCTCGTTCATGTATCAGCCCCTAAATTTTCCTTGCGTAGTGCATTGTTATTGCTAGTCAATACCTATTAACCTGCATAGGCCCAAGCACTTCATCCTTAAGATGAGAATCATCATTTTTATTCAATACTATAATGTGTAAGCAACTTCTAGGAAAAACAAGGAGTCTACATGTTTGTTGTTGCTTCTAACCTATGCGGCTGCTAAAAAAATGAGGATGCCTTAATGAAAATACTTCAGTTTATCGCTTTTTTTGAAACTTTAATTTCAATAGCAACGAGGTTCAATTCTATTACCATCACATTTAATGCTGTGAAAATTATCACCCTACAGCGGCGGGACAAACACAAAGATGAATGATAGATCCTCGTGTACGAATCTCCCAGCAGCTACAAAAGATAATAGAGGAGCGGAAATTAGGTCAACAACGAATCTTTCTTGAAAGAGCTCCAAGCTTGGGAGGTCACAAGCAAACCGTGGCTTTTGGCAATCGAGATTCGTCAAAGGTCTCGGAATTCTTTCCGGGTGGTCCCCGGATCAAAGCGCAATTCTAAAAGGAAGGAAACCGGAAGAACGCCTCTTTCAGCTGGGAATCCTATAAATGAACTGCATGAGTTCATCAAGGAGAGGCGGAAAATCCACCAAAATATTCCGGCTCTAATGAAAGGCATTAATCTGCAAGAACGCCCAAGCATCAAGTGGCAAAGTCGCGGGGAAAACGCAGGTGACATTTCCTTAAGATAAAGTCAGTAACAATCCCAGAAAGCTGCCAAAAAAAACCTCTCTTTCCCGGAATAAAACAATATCCTTCGAATGATAAAAGCGGACCCGAAATCGACGAACTTAGTTGATAGCGTAAGCCGTATCAGGCAAACACACAAAACGATCTGATGCTGGAAAAGTTAGTGGATAGTCTCCTCGACAAGGTAGAATAATGTTGGGACGACAAGTTAAGATTACAGCCAAAAAGTAGAAGATACTAATTGGACGAAGAGACTTTGACAAGACTACTTGTGGGAAAGGTATGCGACAGTTTGCTACTGGAAGCTAGAAACACTCGAGGTACTTGCGCCAAGGTTAGATGTGCGTCCGCCTTCCGAAGTAGACAGTTAGGCTCAATCGTCGACCTGTCATACTTCAGCATTTCCTGGGTGACAAGGATGGTCTGGCGAGTGGGTGAGCACTACACACATGGGGCGGGCAGAACATCTTTTTCAACATTGAAAATAAAGGGAGCGCACTAGTAAAGCTAAAAACCTTAAATGATATGTCGGTCATTCATTTCCCTAGAACGAGGAGAAGACATTCCAGGCGGCCATATACAGAGGTGATGGTTCGAAAGAAACAGCGAGGGTATTAGGTGGTCAACTGTGCCAGCGAGTAACTAATGCATGTGGCGCTACAATGCCGTTCCTAATGTATGGCCTACCCATTTCCACCTCCTGGTCTGATTATGTTTCAGATTAAAGTTGCATAATTCGGCAAGACCTCACACAACCTCCCCGCGGTGCCGCTGGAAACCGTCTTCGGACGGATCGAGAGTATGTAGGGCCGGGCTGGGTGTAGGCTCATCCAACTGACGAGGATCTGCTTGTCTGTTGGTCATGTGTTAGAGACAAGTAGATCTGGCGGAGAGATAAGCCGAAGCAACAGCTCAGGAATCGTCCTCCCAGCACTGGAGAAGGTGCTAATAGGGCCCCAAGCCAAGGAGGAACAGCGTACGCCGAAGTCTGCGTAGCCAATGGGGAGCTTTGTCTTTAGCATGCGAACTCTGAATACCTTGGGCACCTTCAAATTCAAATAAGGCCCTTACCCTGGTGGCCGGGCTACCCAGAGCGAACATTCTTCCCGGACTAATTTTGGGACCAAGATATGGACTCTATCTTAAAAATAAATAAGCTGACGGTAGAAGAAGAGGAGGTGATGCCAGGCGGATCACCGGGGAACGAACTGTTGGCATCCAGTCAGGAGACAATAGTCATCGAGAGCAGTACATTCGGTGGCAGCCGTAGCACCACTGTGCTGAAACCAACCGCAGGGACCTCCAGGAGCGAGGCGGTAGACGGACTAGTGGTTTCCAGCTTAGAATCATCTGCCGTCAAGCTGGGTGTACCAAGTACCAGCCATAGTACTTCTAACCCGAAATCCTCGACTTCGGGGGATCCCTCAAAAGTAAAGACCGACAAGAACGTCAATCACCGGAAACCGACTAAGAAACGAACGTCCACTAGAGTCCTGCTCAAGAGCCAGTATCAGAAGGTCATGCATATCCTCAGCAAGATTTTTAATAATAATGGATGAAACTGACCTCAATAAATACCATGCGATTGTTGAGGAATACAACAGCAAACGCCTGGCGGAGCCCATCGCCCTGATACACAATCGATCTCAAGACGAGGTCGAGCAAAATCACAAAGGGAGCAGAGTGAGCAAGAGCTCGGACGCTGAGCAACATTTGAAGAAAAGTGCGCAGCAACAGTCACCCGACGAGCGACGAAATGCGAAACCCTTCAGCGACGTGGCCAGGAACCACTTACGTGTCACGCTGGCGGATGGTAACCCCGCTAGCGGCAAACTAGTGCCGGAAATGTGGACCAATGTTGAGGCCAGGCTATCGGAGATGGTCATTGAGCAACTCGTGGACGCCGAAGGCAAACACACGGGATCCGTCCTCTGCTTTGATTCGTCCTAGGTGGTCCATGGGTTCCACGTTATAGCTTGCGAAGACCAATTTTCCAGGGACTTTCTCGGTTCGTGCGTGCTAAGATCAGCGGCGCCTAGGAGAGCGTAAAATTCAACCTCATCCCCCACGACGAGATTCCTAGGAGACCGGTCGCTCGCATCTGATTGCCGAAGATCCGCATGGGCTAGAACAGGCTCGTCCAATCCCTGCACCTTCAAAGCTCCACGATTTCCACGGACGACTAAGTTGTTATCAAAGTGGAGGAACCCCAGACAAACAGCCATGCTTTTCTACCCCGTATAAACGGTGGTAAAGTACGGTTCGAAGTCAGGAATGCAAAGATCAAAGTCTTTCGCTCTGCAAAACGGACGCCGATCTGGATTCAATCAACGCCGCCAACGGGCTGTTAGAGGAGATGAGGATCGATGATGTGACGGGGACTGACGAATCCCCCACGCAAGCAGATCATGCTGAGGGTAACGCAAATAAATCTACACGCTCGAAGTGCATCTTGGCTAATCTGCTTGTCTCCCTCCTAGAGGAAGACATCGACATCGCACTAGTACAGGGGCCTTGGGTCGGAGGCGACCGAACCATCAAAGGGCTCCAAAACAAACATTTTAATTTATTCCACAGCACAGGAGATGCGAGGAAGAGTCTGGCAGCTCAGAAATCAACCAGAGAGATGAGTCATTCTTTGATTTTACACATTACACATTACTTCAAACCTATTGGCGTAACAAAGGCAGTACATCAGCCTTCCATTTCCCCAGCTCGGAGAATTGTGATGGTTGGGAGGAGGTCCTGGTTATCACCCTAATCACCGAGAATGGGATCCTTAGGGTGGAGAACGTCTGACCAGAGATCCTTCTCAGAAAACAGTTAAATACTTGTCAGTCCAGATCTCGCCGCAGAGGTCTCCAAACCTTGCAGAAACCCTAGAAGCATCGACTGGAGAAAGTAATTAAGAACTAACTCTCCGGTCCGCAAATTGGCAAGATTGGCACGACAGACGAACTGGAGCCAAAGATCGGGGCTCTGATAAAGGCATTCGATACCGCCTTTAAAGTCGCGTGCCCTACTAAATACACCAAGAAGACACAGCCATCGTGGTGGAATGAAAATCTTTGCAGCCTCAGGAAGCTGACCAGGGAAATCTTCAACATCTGCTACAGGCATACATATTAGCAGCCTTACAATTCGGTCACCAAAAGGCGATCTTTCTTGGACTATTGTCAGAACATCGAAAACAACAGCGAATTCACGAGGCTCAGTAAGATTCTGTCCAAGGAACATAAGAGCCCATCCTTTTTTAAAAAAGCCGACCAATCAGCCTCACCTATTTCGTGCTGAAGACCCTAGACATCCTGGACATCCACGATTATGGAGAGAATGCATTTCTCAGTCCCAGCATGCCTACCTCAAAGTAAAATCCACAGAAACCACTCTCCACGAGGTAACTGGTACATTTGAGCGGTCACTACAATACAAGCAGTATACCCCAACTGGTTTCTTAGACATAGAGCAAGCTTTGGATTATATCCACGCTAAGTACCAGGATAATCCAGTCGGATCTGAGGAGCAACCACTTGATCAGAGCTGTAAACAGAGGCACGTCTCAGGGTGGCGCCAATATGAGCGACATATTGAAAGGAGCGTTGCGAAAGGTATGCCTGTGGGCCGCACCCAACTAAAACGAAACTGACGCTAATCACCACCGAGACAAGGATACCTGAATTCCACCTACCACGGCTGAATGAACAAAGATTGGTTATTTTCTCCAATGTAAAGTAACTGGGTGCAATCCTAGATTCAAAGCTAAATTCGAGACTGAACATAAAACTGAGGGTTAAGAAGGCCTGTTTAGCCTTCTATACCTGCAAGAGAACCTTTGCAAAGAAATGGGGTCTTCGGCCGAGGATGTTTCTCTGGATGTATATCACTGTGGTCCGTTCAATTCTAACGTATGGCTCTATTGTATCGTGGGAGGCTTGGAGCAAAAAATACAATAGAACGCAGCTTAATAGGATTCAAAGAACTGCGCGTGCAGGTGCTACTGGGGCTATGCAATCCTGCTCGGAAGATGTTATCAATGTACTCCTGCATCTCTTCCCCCTAGACCTCAACATTCAATACGTTGTAGCTTGCAGTGCCGTCAGACTGCGTGAGACCGGATGCTGGGCATCGAAGTACCTCGGGAAATCTGGGCATTCCTCACGGGCTATGCCACACGCAAGCTGAACGTCAGAAAAGAAACTTTGTTGTGGACTTTCTAACCAGGGCAAAGTGGAAGACCGACGACGTGTTGTAAGGTTATGACATCTTATGCGACCCCAGTTTGGAGGGAGGCGTTGCAGATGTCAGGTAACGCTAACAAACCGACGGCAGTCTACAATCCTGAAGATATGTTCTGCCTTCAGGACTGTCTCAGATGATGCAGCATTCGTCATCTCTGGAATGATGTCCATTGACATCTTGGCAGATAAGATGGCGAACATATGCAGTGCGAAGTCAATCTCTCCCTCATCGCAGATGAAGAACGCTGAGAGGGAGGGATCCATAAATAGATGGCAAGAGCGGTGGGAACGCTCGGGAAAGGGTCGGTGGACTCACATGCTCATTCCTGCTATCAAGGACTGGTTGAAAAGACGACGCGGTGAGATTAATTATAATCTGCCCCAGTTTCTCACGGGGCACGGAGGATATCGCCAATACGTACACAGGTTTAAATTGGAGACTTCACCCAAAATGTTAGATATCGCCTTCTGTTTGTAGTTAAGTCTAAAATTAATAGACCATTAGCTTAATCCCAACTACAATACAATGATGAAGGGAGTAAGTTGCTCCCGAAATATATATACATAATAAAATAAAATTGTAGTTGGGACTTCACCCAATTGTCCAAATTGAAATGGAGTCCCAGAGGACCCCCCCCCCCCCCCCCCACTATCCGAGATTTGCGGAAGAAAGGAGGAATCTAGAGGAGACTCTAGGAGAAGCGCTGGTACCAAAAAATCTGGTGCCGAAAATAGTGGCACATCAAGAGAGTTGGGATGCGGTCTACTCCTTGATCGCGTCCAGTATAGAAGAAAGGTAACTAAGTTAGAGTAAGCTGACTCCGCCCCGTGATGTAATACCTTATGGTTCCGCGGGGCAAGGAGAGATTCGGGGGTGGTTTTATTGGGTAAAAATCCCACACGCTGGAGTATCCAGACCAGTGTCTTTTGAAGATGTCCACCCCCTCAAAAAAAAGACAGACAGACAGTGAACCGATTTTAATAAGGTTTTGTTTTACACAAAAATAGGACCCGGCTCATTTTTGAACCATCAGAAGTACCCATGAGCAGCTACCACCAACCAACCACTCACATGGCACTCTCTCTTTAAAATATTTATCTCTGACCTGCCAGAACGGACACACTTTTACACTAGAAACCATGTTTCAACACACCGGGCCAGCAATACTTTTCATAAATCCTAAAATTCAATTTTAGTTCCAAGATAGTGTGCCAGTTTCTCTCCTTTTCTGGTTAGTATTCACCAATAAAAGATATCAGTCCGAATATATCCGCATATGTGTTCTACCACGCGAATTCGACGGAACGCTTCATGAGAAATTGATATAACGTAACTAAAGTTAAATTGGATATTTTTCCAAGAGAAAATTGAGAGGTCCAATAAGCAGGGTGCAAGCAATCTTCAGTCCACCCTCATTTATTTTCCACCCCATAATGTCCGAAAAACTCACGACATGAACTTTTAGCGAAATCGAGAAGCATCCCTGTACCGTAATCATTCTTATCCCGTACACATGTCTGTCAGCTTGTCCTTCGTCCGAAAAACGCTACACACGCTCCCCGGTGTACGTAACGTTCCTGTACATATGGGGTGCAGGGAAAAGTGGCGATATATAGTGTGGAATGGTCACAATCTAATGACTCACTCGCATGACCTAGCGATCGTCCACAATTTTTGTCTTTACCATTATTTTACTTATTCCGTTGTCACTAGTTTGTATGAAATTCCTGTCGTTTAGGAAAAGAAATAACCCTCCTTTAAGCCTCCAGGACTTTTGGAGCATTTCTGATTACTATTGTCCAGGGTATATGCACGGTGGAACGTATGTAGACGTGTGGTGTCATTTTAAGAAGAGCCGGCTGTAATGGTTTCACTGCGGATTTTTCGAAAAAAATAAACTCCTTGGCCGGTTATTACTCTCAAGGATAGTAGTCATGGACTTGCTTTACTCTCAAGCCTAACGAAAGTCCTATTGAGATGCAAGAGATGAAAAGAACTTTCGCAATAATTGACGTTTGATTTTTCAGCCTTTCTGCTGAATTATTCAGTCCTGCTATAAATTTCGTGTCCTTTTGATGGGACAACTACCAGCCGAGTCACATATGGCGAAGCTGGTTCAATATCGCATTCTATCACGCATCACGTCCCTTTTCGTATAAAAAGGCCAAGTATAAAATGTAGACAAACGTAAGGACTCACATGTATGAGGTAAAGAGATTGTATATTGGCTCGAGGGGATGTTGTCTCGCGCGCGTAATTTGAGATTTTCTTTTCGCCCTAATTTGGCACGTTGCGACAACGCTCATGTCGTCGCCGTTGTCGTATTTCGCGTTATTAGTGACTTTCATTAAGGAGGGTTGGCAAATGTTCACATAAGGCACAGGACGGCAGGACCACCGTGACGACCCCATACCAAGCGGCAACTTGGCCACCGTTGTCGTTAAATGAAGCCCAACTCAACGCTCTCATCCTATTCACGCCAATGTAAGGTCAGACCGATCGATAGACGAACCGAACATAATAAGGGAGGTATTGTTCCGTAAGTGGATACAAAGATACTATATGACCAGTTATGAGCGGAAATATTGAAGGAGCAGATTTTTAGATACGAATCGGCAAGTTTCCTTCCAATGAATTCGCAAAACTGGTGAGAGTTCCATTCGATTACGAGTACATCTTTTGATAATCCATGTTATCCTCAATAGACTAGCATTTTCTAGAAAAAAGAAGGAAGGTGTCACGCTCCAAAGGATGCGGTTGGCATGGAAGCTAACGAAGGCCCGCGTGAGAAATAAATCACATGAAGACCGTACGTGGCCCTCGACTCGTCCTTCCATATCACATTTGAGAAACAATAAATATCTATATTCCCACATAATCAGCCGTCACGTTTGGAAAAAGGATGCTCTTTACATGCTCCTTTGAGAAACTGATGGAGCAGCTTGAAATGGATGACAATTGGCATCGAAACTAATCAACATAACTAAATGTTGCAAAATGCCATATTAGCAAATATTGGAATCAACCCCGGCTTAATCTCTCAAGGACGAGGCCAAGGCAGAGGAGTAACGACACTGTCCTAACGTAACATCTTCCTTCAGTTTTCCCAATCCTTTCCGCTACAACTGTCAGATAACGCTACAGCAGCAGAAAAACAACAAAATTTCCAGAAACGAAAAGTGTAACGAGATATCTGCGTGGACCATATCCACCATCTCCTGAAAACTAAATGCGTCTGAATACATGTGTACGTACTTACGTGCCTATATATCTCTGGGTGTAGGCATATGTATATATTTTGTATCTTGAACCTGTCACGGGTTATTGAATTTGTTTCAGCAAAACGGTAATGTTCCCTGATACAAGCAAGAACTTTCATTATTTTCGAGGATAATGTACCAAAGACGTTGGCATCGGATCAGATGAAGGGTCCGGTCAGCAATATTGTAGTCAAAGACGCATTATACCCCAGAAACTACACGCTAGCCACGAAAGGCAATTACAGTCAAGGTAGGCTGTTATTTCAGGATAACCATGTGCAACTCGCACATACACGGGTCATCTTCATCTCGAACACCAGCCAAGAATTTAATCCTGTTCTTTATGTTGCTATAAACTCTTATCTACTGTGCAGAAATGTACCAATCGTCCTCGACTTAGTCCTTGTCGTTACTGCTGTCGTTGTCCACTCCACCACATATTCTTCATATTAAGTACAACCAACTGTTATGGGGTCAGAACTGGAGACTTGGACACCGTCTAACCAGGAGACAATAACACAAACTTCAGCCTAGACTACTGTTTAATCGAGAGCACGGAATGGAGCAACTCAAGATGTGTGGTCTGAGAAAAGCAGACCACAGAACCAATGAATGTTCAAAATGACCGAGAAGTCCTTGTCCGCTTACCGGAGCACCATTATGCCTATAAACCTGACATGCATTATTTCCTCTGGCTCCTTCTTCATCGCATATGGCTTATTATTATTTAAATTGCTCGGCGATTGAATCCTCGTTCCGCTAACACTGCTGCTCAGCCGTTCATGTTTATTCGATCCGTTCAAGTGAAAGGACATTGGAATAGCGAACGACAAGCTGTTTTCGCAAAACAGGCGAAATCACGTTGCTGTACTTTATAATGGGGTGCATTAAAAATGCAAGATTCTTACGGCCACGGTGCATGCATGTGCAAATGCGTCGCCATTTCCCAACTCCATTCGTATATTAAATACTGTTATATATTCATAACTTCAATTAAGTTGTTATTTATTTACATGTCATTCGAAAACGATGACGATCCTTAAAAATAATATATCCTGTTTACGATGCGAACACGGCATGAATGGGAACGTCCTGGGCACGATATAAATCAAAATTCTTCTGCCATCAGCCTCCTCCGACATGGATCGATGTGTCAGGCATCTATGGAGTGAAATGAGTTGAACTTTAAAGCAACAGGCATATCCTTAAGAATTTTCAAAGCGAAAAATTGCTCCTGTGTGTAGAAAAAGGGGTTAGACCCATATAACCCCATCGCTTTTTAACTGCTTGCAGAAAAGTGGTTAGCGTTCAATCGTGATTTTGGATTTTCTTTTCATCATCATCATCATCAACGGCGCAACAACCGGTATCCGGTCTAGGCATGCCTTAATAAGGAACTCCAGACATCCCGGTTTTGCGCCGAGGTCCACCAATTCGATATCCCTAAAAGCTGTCTGGCGTCCTGGCCCACACCATCGCTCCATCTTAGGCAGGGTCTGCCTCGTCTTCTTTTCTACCATAGATATTGCCCTTATAGACTTTCCGAGTGGGATCATCCTCATCCATACGGATTAAGTGACCCGCCCACCGTAACCTATTGAGCCGGATTTTATCCACCTGACGGTCATGGTATCGCTCATCGATTTCGTCATTGTGTAGGCTACGGAATCGTCCATCCTCATGTAGGGGGCCAAAAATTCTTCGGAGGATTCTTCTCTCGAACGCGACCAAGAGTTCGCAATTTTTCTTGCTAAGAACCCAAGTTTCCGAGGAATACATGAGGACTGGCAAGATCATAGTCTTGTACAGTAAGAGCTTTGACCCTATGGTGAGACGTTTCGAGCGGAACAGTCTTTGTAAGCTGAAATAGGCTCTGTTGGCTGACAACAACCGTGCGCGGATTTCATCATCGTAGTTGTTATCGGTTGTGATTTTCGACCCTAGATAGGAGAAATTGTCAACGGTCTCAAAGTTGTATTCTCCTATCCTTATTCTTCTTCGTGTTTTTGTTTGACCAGTGCGGTTTGATGTTGTTGGTTGATTCGTCTTCGGTGCTGACGTTGCCACCATATATTTCGTCTTGCCTTCATTGATGTGCAGCCCAAGATCTAGCGCCAAATATCGCCTGCTCGATCTGGATGAAGGCAGTTTGTACGTCTCGGGTGGTTCTTCCCATGATGTCGATATCGTCAGCATAGGCCAGTAGTTGGGTGGACTTGAAGAGGATCGTACCTCTTGCATTTAGCTCAGCATCACGGATCACTTTCTCGAGGGCCAGGTTAAAGAGGACGCATGATAGCGCATCCCCTTGTCGTAGACCGTTGTTGATGTCGAATGGTCTTAAGAGTGATCCTGCTGCTTTTATCTGGCCTCGCACATTGGTCAGGGTCAGCCTAGTCAGTCTTATTAATTTCGTCGGGATACCGAATTCTCCCATGGCCGTGTACAGTTTTACCCTGGCTATGCTATCATAGGCGGCTTTAAAGTCGATGAACAGATGGTGCAACTGTTGTCCATATTCCAACAGTTTTTCCATCGCTTGCCGCACAGAGGTCTGTTGCTGATTTGCCTGGAGTGAAGCCTCTTTGGTATGGGCCAATGATGTTCTGGGCGTATGGGGCTATCCGGCCTAGAAAGATAGTGGAGAATATCTTATAGATGGTACTCAGCAACGTGATACCTCTATAATTGCTGCACTGTGTGATATCTCCCTTTTTATGTATGAGACAGATAATGCCTCGTTGCCAATCGTCAGGCATTGATTCGCTGTCCCATACCTTCAGCACAAGTTGATGAACCACTTGGTGTAACTGGTCGCCTCCATATTTAACCAATTCGGCAGTAATTCCTTCGGCTCCTGGCGACTTATGATTTTTCAGCCGATGAATTGCACGGACTGTTTCTCCTAAACTTGGTGGTGGCAGTATTTGTCCGTCGTCTTCAGTTGGCGGGACCTCCAACTCGCCGATGTTCTGGTTGTTCAGTAGCTCATCAAAGTACTCAACCCATCGCTCTAATATGCCCATTCTGTCGGAAATCAGATTTCCCTCTTTGTCTCGGCAGGATGAGCATCGAGGTGTATAAGGCTTCATCCTGCTGACTTGTTGGTAAAACTTCCGCGCCTGGTGCGGTTGCTCCCTGTACTTTTCTAGTTCACAGACCTGTTGGCTTTCTTTTACTGTGCCTTAAATTGAATAAATTTGGAGTTCCACATTCTCCTATATATTGGACAAAAAATCCTTGCTTCACACACTTGTACTATTCAGAACTAGAAGACAAAAACACGCATAAAATCTGGCGAACTCTGAATCTTGGAGGCAGCCCATCGAGTTCATAAAAGACACCAACTACCTTAACTCTACATTTAGGGACTCTTTGAGCTCATCAAAAAACGATTTATCTAAAATGCGTTGAGATCGTTGCGTTGAGATCTCGCTCTCCAGTCCAAAATGTCAACAATGCTCATTATAAAGTATGGCAGGTCTGGCAAAATCATCTCCGTTTGACCAGTGGTGCATGGTAATCACTAGGATCCTGTAAACGGTCGCACATGCCTGGCTCACAAGCTACCGTGCCCAAGTTCTGCCAAGGGAGCGCGGAATCTTCCTTGATTTAACACTGATAGTCACTGGTTATCTCGACGGCCCTTTCGTTACTCTCTATATTCCTGTATCTAAAAACCCCAAGGAATAAGACTTTGACCCAGAATATTCACATTGTCCCTACACTGGGTCACCCTCCAGAAGGGTATCACCGTTGATTTTAAGCCTTGATGGCGACCAGAACATTAGTCAAAATAGCTATATTCTGATTAGGAGTCGCTTCCTGTATCTCTGCCTGGTAGGCACTACCACATCCTGGAATACTAAACGATTCAGTTAAAGAACTCCCGTTTGAACTCCACAGCCGATTTATGATCCGTCAATGAAACATAAAAATAAATCCAGCAACATTTTCCACTTCACTTTGATTGGGAATCCTGTCCTCCTAAAGATAAACTTATATGCTGCAAAGTGTGCTAAATTTGGTCCTGTTGTACTCCCTTGTATTCACTGCCCATCACAGTGAAACCATACCGTTGTGCAAATCAATAGGACCATTTCCAAAGGAAGCGCTCATCCTTTTAGCAAAGACTTCTTGTAGTTATAGAGAACTATATCGGCCTTTCTAACACATAATTTCCCAGTCTCCAAATTTATTTCCCAAGATATTTACATTGGAAAAAAGTAACAGTATTTGCGCATTCAGTCACTAATGGTGAAGCTCCGGTATCAACGGCGTAGTAGTAAACACTGCTGCTTACGGGATCCAGAGATATCCGAACTTGGTGATCACTTCCAAAAAAGATATTTGCCCACGAAATTATCTGCACCCGCACGAAAGTAGCTATCGGAAGCCTCCTTTAGCCAGTTCACTAGTCCTCGGCTATGTTGATTCGGCACGGCAGTTGTAGTTCATACCTCCAATGTGCCGCCACATCTCTCCACCAACAGCTGAATCCGCGCAGATTCATCGGAGGAACCCGGGACATGATCCCGCCAATGGGGTTACCGGGCAAACCTGACTCTTCGCCGGCGGACTTTTTTTGAAGCCTCCTTTGGTTCAGCGAAGGCCTCCAGCCTCGACAAGCAGACCCATTTGGGCCCGTTCTAAATATCGAGTATGGAGGAGTCCTCCCGTCGCTCCAGGACTTTAAAGCGGCCCTCGTATGGGCGGCCTCCGAGGAGCGTCTACCCTAATGAGGACCTGCGATCATGTCTCGAGCACCCAGGCAGTGTCGACTTCCGACGTCATGTGTCGGGAAGGTGATGTCAGACGCAGCCTCGAAACCGCGTCTCTAAACAGACGCAGTATACCAGAGTCGCTTAACCCTGCCCTGATATCTTACACAGGGTCGGCAGGGAGTCGCAAATTCTCCCCGCACACCATCTCCGCGGGGTTGGCGGTGAACTCCTCTCTTTGAGCTGTGCGAAGGCCGAGGAGGACGAAACGAAAGGACCGCGATCACGACGGATCGTCGCGAGCCATTAAGACGGCCTTTAGTGCTCGGTACCAACGTTCCAGCATCCCATTGAACTGTGGATGGTATGCAGTAGTCTTGTGACGTTTCAAACCAAGAAGCTTTCCTAACTCCGAGAAAAGAAAAGATTCAAACTGCATTTCCTGGTCCGTGATGATTACAGCTGGTACACCAAAGCGCGAGATCCACCCTCGACAGAGGGCCTCGGCACATGATTGTGACATAATGTCAGTCAAAGGTATTACTTCAGGCCACCGCGTAAACCTATCGATGATTTTTAGGCAATACCTGCATCCGTGCAAGTCTTGCGACAAGTCAATGACGTTGAGATGGATGGTATGGAAGCGCTTGGTTGAATGAAAGAAATACACTTACTTCCTTTCTTACGTGCTTCTTGATTTTACACAGTTGGCACGCGATGCACTGTCTGGTCCAATAGTTTACGTCCTTGTTCATGGACGGGCAGAAGTATTTTCCAGTAACTAATCGGTTCGTCGTCCTGATGCCTGGGCGCGCAAGATCGTGTACTGAGTGAAATACTTTCTTGCGAAACTCGGCGGAAATGAACTGCCTAGGGCCCTTGCCTGAGGTCTCGCAGAGTAAATAGGAGTTTGAGCAGAAGATAGGAAACTCCTTAAACATGTATTTGGAGTTTATCTTCAGGCTCTGAAGCTCTCGTCTTCTTTCTGCGCCTCGGCGATTGCCGTTTAAACGACTGCAGCGGGAACTATGACCTATGAGATTCGCGACGAAGCATCCGCAACCACGTTGTCTTTTCCAGACTGACTGGTAACTGATGAAGCTCAGTTACCGAAGTTGACAAGAGGGCGCTTTGTCGGGCTTTTATTTAACCACGAATGATGGAGAAGAATGCGGCGAGTAACTCAAGATCGTAGGCGCCATAATTACATTGAACTGGGTTGAGTTGTTTCGAAAAGAAGCTCAACGATTTGATTCACCCGTTGGCGGAGAGCGGCGCCTACCCAAGTGTTTGAAGCATCGACGAACACAACTAGGGGTCCATCTGGCTGAGGAAATGCAAGTAGTGTGGCATCAACAAACTGTTTTTTTAGCCGTTTCAAACGCATGGATGGCATCAGTAGACCACATAGGCTCGCGGGAACCCTTGGTTTCGATTAGAAAAGTAAGCGTTGAGGATCGATTGGTGATGAGGGGCCTTGGGCAAGAAACGACGATTGAAGTTTATCATGACCAAGAACCTTTGGAGGTCTTTCACCGTGGTTAACGGGGGAAAGTTTTTATCACTTCTACCTTGTCTGGGTCAGGTTGGATTCCGTCATAGATAATCATATAGCCGAAAAATTTCACCTGCTTCTGTAGGAGTCTGCATTTTTCAACGTTTGGAACGAGCCCCACCTCAAGAAGACGTTGAAAAATACACTCGAAATGGTCCAAATGCTCAGGTTCGGAAGAAGAAGCGACCAAAACAGCATGCATGAATAAGAAATGGAAGTTAAAGTTTCGTATGACAGAGTGGATGAATCTCTGAAATGTCCGCGCAACATTGCAAGGCAAAAGTCATCCTGGTGAACTCGAAGAATCCGAAAGCTGTGCAGATAGCCGTTTTCGGTATATCTTCGGAAGCAACAGAGATTTGATGGTACGCCTTGGCTAGATCCATGTCGTCAGTAAACGCTACAATCTTCATTCCCCGGGTAGGTGAGGAAAGTGCAGGAACTTTGCAGTCTTGCAGATTATTCACTGAGGAACCTAACACCACACTTGGCAGTTAGGTATAAAATGCAAAGCCAAAAATGAGGAAAGAGAGAAATTTGAGGTCCGATTCGGATAACCGGCCGGAGTCGTCTGACTTTGTGACTGGGACGGGACAGCACGGCGTCGAAACCGCTAATAATGGGGCGGTTCGACGTCTAGGCGTTGGTATTGCTCCGCCAGGTGCAACTATTTCGTCACAATATATAGCGACCACTCCAGCAGGTTTGTGTAGTTAGCGGATGTAGTGAACTGAGGAAATGAACATCTACTTCATCCGCTCCTAGTACAAAATAACGGCAGGGACAGGTACTACATCTTACCGTCCCTTTGTTACACCAGAGATTCGTCAAGCGTTTCCCAGAATTCGCGCACGTGACTGTGCAACTAATCGCAGACCAGTACCGCTTTATTACTTGCAGCAACACAATCCCGGCCACCATCAGGGAGCGTGTTCGACTTGAGGTCATCGCGGAAACTGGTGACCAAGGGTCGATGGGGCGGCATCAAGCACTCTTATCCACCATCCAGCCGAAATCTCCGCTGAGGTTTGGGACGAATTGGAAAGAGCGTGTATAGAATTCTCGGAAATGGATCCTTTGCATAAACTAGGTATTCCCAGGGTCTATGCATTTCCAGCAACTCCGAGAATTCCATCTCAAATAAACGATGAAATTGCATCTCGACTGATGTGCTGATATGTCGCTGCTGCAACTACAATTACTTATGTATTGTGGTGCAGTTGCGACTGTCAGATTGCACTGTCAGAAGATTCGCTTTCGCATTATTGGTCTGAGTGACTGAAGAGATCCCCCATGGAAAATTAGTTTGGAACGTCGGCGAGACGCACTAAGGACATTGCTAGACTGATTCAAATCAGCATTGGCAATTCCAGCAGACGAGTGAGAAATAAAGCGCAGACGGCTTACAGGAACTATGCATCCCCAATGAAACACCCGTCGTTGAAATTGTGGACACACTAAAGCAAAAACTCTCTGTCAAGTAACTCCCGACGTGTCCAGAATGCAACTTACGCGGGGAACCAGCGGAGTTTTTTCAGATCGCACAACGAATCCCAGCAGAGTGTCCAGTTTTCGGTGACGGGAGCGAAACAATATTGGAGTGGACTTTGGTGGTTACCCGCCCATCATGCTAAGTGGATCACCGCCGAAGACACCCGCCATGCCACTACGCCTGGCATAAATTTTGCGAATGTTACCAAAGAGGAAATTCGACGAGCCATAAACAGCTCGAAGAACTGGAAGGACCCTGGTCTGAATCGGCTGCGGAAATTCTGGTATAAGAAATTAACCACTAGTCGACCGGAAGAAATTCCCCCCTTCCTCACTGCTGGAATTACCTACCTCGTCCCTAAAAGAGACATGGTCCAGGACTCCACAAACACAAGAGCAATTACCTGCTTACCAACCCTCTACAAATTCATAACGTCCGCTATTAGTGGAAGGGTCAATGCATACCTCGAGACCAACAACATTCTGTACGAGGAGCAAAAGGGCTGACGAGTTGGGTCAAAGGGTTGCAAAGAGCAACTCATTATGGATTCGGTAATTGTAGGACAAGCAACTAGAGGCTAAAGAAACCTCTTTAGTTGCTATATCGATTTTGTCAACCATACCAAACATGCCAAACATGCTTACCTGGCTAATCGATGTCCTACGTCTGTATTGCATTGATCCGAAACTAATAAAATTTTTGACAGCATAGCACTGAACTCCTTTCATAGCTACTGAATGATGCTAAAGGGCATGATTTTGCAATCAAATATGGCCTACGTGCAGACTGCGAGCTGACAAACTTAATGCACTTAGATGACATCAAGCTGTATGCTGGTACTGATGACCACTTTAGAAGTCTTTTGCGAATAATGGCCTGTTCAGCCGTGATGCTCGAATGAAATTTGGATAAGACATGCGTCGAATCCAAGCCATCCACAAAAGTCAATACGAGCCGCATCCCTGACATACCATTGGTGACCTCCACATCCAAGCTATGACAGACAGACTTCTACAAATACCTCGGAATTCTGCAAGGAACCCATGCTTGAATTGGTGATCTGAAGTATGTTCTGCTGTCCGAACTCCTGCTACGTGTACAGCTGGTACTGAAATCGCATCTCTCGGGGAATAATAAAATAAGTGCATTGAATGTATTCGCTATCCCTGGACTGGCTTTTGCGTTCGAAATATTGCCGTATAGGAAAACCGATCTGGAAAACGTCTAACGTCGAATACGGACTACTATGTCCAAATACCAAATGCACCATCCAAACTCGGCCCTGAAGCAGATGAACCTGCGTCGTGATATCGGAGGTAAGGGCGTGGTTGACATGGCGACACAACATCATCGCCATGTCGACTCGCTACACGCTCACTTTTGAAGGAAAGATCGATTTTTCAATTCTCTGGGGTTAAGTCGGACAAAGAGTGAATCGATGAATAGAAGTCGAAGGCAATGCACGGTAAACACGTGAATTGTCTTTGGCAGCCATTTGTCGATTTTCATTTGGCGAACATATGTTTGTGTGTTGAGGAGCTCTTTGCTGAGATGGAGGAATTCATGTGAGCCATTCAGGACGGCGAGCTTTTAAAAATCTCATAATGAAGGAACGAGTGGAAAATGACCAGTGCAGAATGTTTGGTTTGGCGTTGGAGACGTTGGACCATCTTATTTCTGACTACACTGTAATGGCACCGGTGCAATACACCAGGCATAATGCTGTATGTAAGGTAATTCATCAGAACCATGCATACAAGCATGGGCTGAGCAAGGGAATATGTTTTGTTTACCGATATGAGCCGCAAGCAATGCTCGAAAGATGCTTACAGCATGTGTTAGGACCGACAAGTTCTAACTGATCAGCACATTCCACACAATAAGACAGGCCACTCCTCGTATATTATTGATATTGCTATTCCCTATAATAGCAACATTGAACGGAAATAAGTGGAGAAAAAGGTGGCTGAGGAAATCAAAGAAATTTGGCGTCTCGAGCGAGTGGTTGTAGATAGCATAATATTGTCAGCTACAGGTATTGTACCTAAATCCCTCACACCTTCTATTGATGCGATGCAGAACCATGCAGAAGTGCACCATTCTGCATAGGTCCCCCATATTGCGGGGAGTTCTCGAAGGATTGACCCACTAATCTACCACCGGCCACCACCACCAGCTCCCCTTTATATTTTAAGTAGGTAGGATCGTCCGAGCCTAAATTCTTGACACTTAGTGCTAGTATTAGGTTAAATCCCGCACAAATGCCACTGTCACCAATGAAATTTGAGCCGCACTTCCCGTATGACAGCCCTGTCCTCTAACCACTGAGCTAGGTGGACACGCAGTAATAATTGCCAACCCCAATGACCCGAGTTCCCAAACCAGCGAGTAACTCATATACAGGGTGCGGCAGCATAACTTCCTTTTTTAAAATGCGCGCCACTCAGTTAGTTGATGTCATAGCGGAGAGCTAGTGGTTTCGTTCAAGAGGGGATACTGTAAAGTTTTGTCCCGACACGGTTCAGTTGCCATCATGCGTTGGAATAGTGAGGAGCGTGCCTTTGCCGTTGAGGTTCACTTTTCAAGCGGATGTTCGGTTATTGCAACACAGCGTGCATTTCGGAATCGCTTTAATTTAGCCCCGTTGGCTCCCGTCCCAGACCGCAAATCAATTGTTACATGAGTCACTACATTCAGACAAACTGCAAGTGCGACAAAAGCAATAACTGGAGTCCCTCGGCCCGTTAGATCACCTGAGAACATTGAAGCAGTGAGAGCGTCAATGTTGCGATCGCCACGGCGTTCTGCGCGCAAACACGCATCTGCCCTTGGACTATCCGATCGTTCTATCAGAAGAATTCTTCGTGATGATCTTCATTTTCATCATCAAAAGCCTTTGCATTCACCCAAAGTCACAGTGTGGTGTGCAATTTCCTCAGCTGGAATTATTGGTCCCTGGTTTTTTGAGAAAAATGAGGTTACAGTGACAGTGAATTCGGACCGGTATGTAAACATGCTACAGAATTTTTTTTCCCACGGCTAGAAAATTTGGATTTGGGGGACACTTGGTTCCAACAAGACGGTGCAACAGCACACACTTCAAGAGCATCGATGGCTGTTTTGAGGGAACACTTTCCAGAGCGCCTTATCTCAATTAGAGGCGATTTGGAATGGCCGGCACGCTCTCCCGATCTGTCCCCTTGTGATTTTTTTCTATGGGGTTTTTTGAAATCCCGTGTTTATGTGAACCGTCCAAGAACCCTACAAGATTTGAAGACCAACATCCAAAAGAAATAACACCTGCTATGCTAACAAGAGTCATGACAAACGCCAGAAATCGGTTTACGCAATGTATGGAGAATGGGGGACGTCACCTAACAGATTTGATCTTCAAAACAATGTAAATAAAAACTTTAGACATGTACCTACATTATAAAAAATAAATAAATATTTTCCGATGCATACAATAGTTTTTATTGAGTTTTGAAAAAAAGAAGTTATGCTGCCGCACCCTGTATTAGGAGCGGCAAGTTCTAACTGATCGGCACATTCCACACAACAAGACAGGTCGCTCCGCGTATATTATTGATGTTGCTACCCTCCATAATAGCAACATTGAACGGAAATACGTGGAGAAGAAGGTGAACTATGAGCCACTGGCTCAGTAAATTAATGAAATTTGGCGTCTCGAGCGAGTGGTTGTAGTTAGCATAATATTGTCAGCTACAGGTATTGTACCTAAATCCCTCACGGCTTCCCTTGATGTCCTGGGACTCCCACATAGTCTGGTTCAAACCATGCAGAAGTGCACCATTCTGCATAGGTGCCCGATGTTGCGACGAGTTCTCGAAGAATTGATCCACTAATCTACCACCGGCCACCACCACCAGCTCCCCTTTATATTTTAAGTAGGTAGGATCGTCCGAGCCTAAATTCTTGACACTTAGTGCTAGTATTAGGTTAAATCCCGCACAAATGCCACTGTCACCAATAAGATTAGAACCGCCACTTTCCGTATGACAGCCCTGTCCTCTAACCACTGAGCTAGCTGGACACGCAGTAATGATTGCCAACCCCAATGACCCGAGTTCCCAAACCAGCGAGTAACTCATATAGATAAAAAGTCCTTAAAAAGAAAGTTTAATTTTTCCAATTCCTTGGAGCAAGTTGCACATAGCATTTTATTGAATAAGACCCCTATCCCACAGCCTGATCAGATGGGACATCCGTGAAATCCTTCGATGATGTTTTAATGCAAAGCATTTATTACCTCCTAATGAGACATCCACAATATGGTCAGCATCATTAGGATATGAACACCCTTGCATTGATAGAGCTGTAAATCCTTTTAATTCCCTTGAAGTAGTCGGCCATAATACAGTCAAGTACTTAAGGACATTCATCACAGGCATAGTTCTTGAACTCAAAGGCTACTTTTAAGTTGCTAATAATGAAATTAGGTTAGTAACATATCCTTTGGGGAAATAAATACAAATATGAATTTTTGGGTATCACCTTTTTAAACCATTTAAGTCATTCACTCACATAATAATCAAAGTGTAATTTTAAAGAGTCCAAATTCAGATTAGAAAATATGAACCCAGAAGCAGTCTAAATTATTCCAATGGAAACTATCTATTTCTTAGAATCCGTTTCGCCCCTTCTCAACTCATTTCGCTATTCTGAGAATAGCTCATAAATTACCTATTCTCTCTCCCTATCTATCAATCATCCCTCACTTGCGGTGGCGAAACTCCACTGTGAATGTAGAATACAAACATGCACTCCTTGCAACTAATGCCCAACAAATTTTTTTAACCTCAGGTAAACTACTTCTCCGGACCAGCTGCTTAAAAGGATAATTCAACCTTCATGCAAATAATGTTCACAACGTCTTCACCTGTACCGTAAATTTCTCAATGCATGCACACACACGAATGTCCTTCTTTTGCACCACTGGGAGGCACTTTGTAGATTTTTTGCGGTTTTCAGCGATCTGGACCAGGCACATAAGCTAGACAGGTACCGCGGAGCCGAGAGCTAGGTAGTCGCGACAATTGTTATCCTTCAATATCCAAAATATACAGCGAAATGCCAAGGTCATAAAAATTGTATTATCACTCGGCTAGGTACAGGGCAATTCTCATTAGGACGTTTGGAGGACAGGTGTAAAAATTTACTCGGGAAATTCCATAAAAGTACAATAAAAGTGAGAGACAGGAGAAAAGAGAAGTTAACTGGACCGAAATCAGTTTATACTCTGGAAAACGCCCGTGCAGCTGAGAAGAAAATCTAAGCTAAGGACATTCTCTTCTTTTCTTGCATGTCCTGCAATCATGTTAATCATGCAAAGTCTTCCCCATGCCTTCAGCAAATTCCATATGTCTCGACATGACGACAAGGTTTTATCGCAAGAAAAACAATGAAATTTCCTTCGAAGTGATAATTTCCAAAAAAAGGCCTACGTAAACGCGAAGTACAAATATTTACTAATTTCCTTTCCAGCGCGTGTCTGCCCATATGATGAGATTGTACTTAAAACTCCTTTGGGAAGTTGCATTTTGCACCAACTACCCCCGCACCCTAAGCAAACTACCACATCATGCTTGCTTCTCAAAATTTTGGCACCAAGTCGGCACAATAGAACAATGAAAAATTACAGTTTTCATCCAGCACCCTCTTTCCTGTGCCTATTCTACCCAAATATCCTTGCAAAGGAAGCAGAACTGCCTATTACCGTCACAACCATGACTTTTTCTTTTCATGGCCACGCGAAATAAGAAGCAATTTGTCACCTTAAAATAAATAGCATTTCGAACATATCCGCAGTGTGTGAAAGTCGAAAGAATCCAAAAAGTCCAAGGACCTGAACGAACAAAACGTCGTGTATGCCATTTAAGTTTGGAAGGAAGATGGACAACTAAAGGCAAAAAAATCGCCAAAGTCGAGAAACTGAGACAACGGCCACCATAAATCATTTTGATCGCAAAACCGTAGTGGGTACGAATGCAATCTCCTTTTTGAGCCGTTCGCTGTCTTACCTTTCCCATTTGCTTCATTGCGTAGAGATGGATGTAGCTGTGTCCGTGCATATACAGTTCAATAGTTTTGACTATTGCGCGAACTAGCCGTCAGCCCGGCACGGCCGTCTTCCACCAATCCATTGCCTCGCCCCACTCCAATTTCCGCTACCCTATCTGCTGTCCACCAAATCTTCGTTGTCACAAGGAACGGGCAGCGCTGTTCACTTACATACATCGCCAATTTCATACACATCACATCACATACCCTAAGAGGTATATTTCCTACCTACGAAATCATCCACACACTAGCGCCCCACATGCTTACCTACCTAAACGGCCTGCCTGTGCGGCCCCTCGGGGCATACCTATCTGTCATGAAATCTACCTTCAACCCTCTTGACATATCCTTCAGAGCGCCCCCACCCCACTCCAGCCGCCCACAGCATCCTTAGCGTTGTGTCCACGACGCTCATGCTGGTCCTTACACTGTTCATTCGTTACCGCCGCCACCGTTATTTCGCCGGCCCCTTTTGCATACGTGAGATCGCCCGAAAATTTTCAAGCAAACCAACAACTAAGATGCTCGACTCAGATCCTTTTGAAAATCCTTCGGGCAGTACACACGGCTCCTGCCCCATATCTCATCAAAGCATCCAGTGCGCCTCGTCCTCGATGAAAAACACAGCCCCACGATAAATGAATCCCACTTGCTTGTCCGTCCACCTTGTGGACACTTGGCCGTATTCTGGGAAGTGAAGTAGAAACGGTCGAATTAAGGATAAAATAGAATAGGCTCGGAAGGGAGGAGGAACACGATTGAAGGAGATACAGACCGGGACGGGTGGACTATATGGAAAGTTGGTAATGGGATAGCATTGGTCACAAAAGGGTGGTTTTTGCCGTACGAACTTGCGAAGATGTATACTATATTGTGGGGCTCGCGTTGTTCGTCCACGTCCGAGACCATGTCGTCGTCCTAAAGGATACACGGGTCGCGCGAAGGCTCTGCACAGTGACCAAGCCAACATAAGATAGGAGGAATTTTGCGGACGAAACGACCGACCGACGGCCAACGCTATATATTTACTTATAATCATGTAGTCCTGTGGATGGATGGGTGTACATATTTTTCACATATGCGCGCGAAAGGACATACATATGTATACCTACTTGACATACATAAATATATATGTATTTGTGAATGTTTTAGAGCGCGCACGGGAAACGCGATAGATTTTGTAGGTAAGGAACACAATGATGCGAATTGCAAATCGAATTGGAAGTCCAAATTGATGGGAAATTTTCAAATGGTGGCTGATTTGGATCTGAATTGAACATGTGTTGCAAGCCTGCTTAATGTCGAGTCGATAGTGAAGTCTGGTAAATAGAAATAAATGTATTGTTAGCCTTGATATGGAAGGATCGGCAGAGAATCACAAAAATAAAAATCGTTAAGAGAATCGGAGAAAAACTGAACATTCAAATGCACCTCTTGGGACTAAAAATCCAGGCACCATCCCTTCCTTTTCTTTAAATTAAGGAAAATGAAGGAAAATGACACGAGCCGAGGATATCTTAAAACCAACTCTGGGGCTGAGAATCCACTATCCAGGTCCAAGTTGTTTCACTTTGATTCTCCAGACATTTAACTCCTCGCAAAAGACGAACCCTTATATGCCAAACTGTTCCTAAACAACAACAAACATCCTTGAAAAAGTAGGCATAACATGGTAAGCAAAAGTGCTAAATAGTCAATAGTAAAAGATAAACTGAATTGAATACAGCTTTCCCTGAGCCCTTCGATCTCCAGCACCACAACCCCCGTCTTATACAATATAACTGCATTCTACCAGAACCAGAATCTAAAGTCGAGAGCCGAAACCACCCCGCCCTCAAGGCAAGCTATTAGGGATATTTTGTAGGGAGATTGAATAAAGTACATCCAAAGAGAGCCTCTCTGATATCTGGCACCTCTTTGAGTAAGTCTGTCTTGGCCATGCTGTTAGGATTATGGGCTGTTAGGTGTCTTGAACTCCTTACTCGTAGGAAGAAAATTAATACCATCTGCAATAAAAATATGTAGCATCAAAATAAGGTAGCCTTAATACCACCCACAAAACTGGAGCATCAGACAGAGCCGCAGACCCACAATACTGATGTTCAGAACAGAACTCCAAAGAGAAAGAATGATGAGCAATCAGGCAAGTTGCGCTGAGGCCAACATTGGCCCATTGCGGCGAGCGAGGAATACCAATAAAATCGCATTTAAGTGGCGTAAAAATCAAATCGTACCTGTGTTACCTAAAGATAACGTAAAACCAGAAGAGCTCCTTGAGAAAATCTAGGGACGATGAATGAGAGATTCACTCCTCGCCGAACTCGTCTTCTCCTCCTCTGGCTTTCCTTTTGACTTTGTTGTTCTTCGTGTTTCCCCACCCAACGTCCTCCAATTCATTGTATCTTGTGCATACGTCCCCTATGCTTACACTTCTCATCTGTTTGAAGAATTGTTTGACACTTTGTCTGAACTCCTTACTGTCACTTGCCCTGCGCTCCCTTTCTTCCTTTGTGGAGACTTTAACCTCTCCATGCTCCACTAACCTAATCATCCTAGCCTTCCAATTGCTTCCAACAACCTCTCTCATTCTTCCTTCTATTTTCTTCCTTTATGAACACTTGCTCTACACTGAATTTCAATACCACAAAAAACTCCTTGGGCCACATTCTCGATCTCTTCCTCTCCAACCTTCCCGAGCGCCACCTCTCTTTATTTCCTTGCATATCCCCGGATGCCAAAACTGACGCCCACCACCCAGCGCTTCAATTTGAAGCGGAGCTCACTTGTTCAAACTTCAAAACCGAGCATAAATCTACTAAGTTGCAACAGCAAATGCTCAGTGTTTGGGAGAGCGTTGAATGCAGTAAATAAAACGAGGTTGATATAAATCAACCTCAACCACTGCGAAGCAGCGCAAAACCTTCTATGAGAAGGGAATCGAAGCTGCCGTAATTAGCGAACCTTATCGCAATAATAAGAGCGGTGCGTGTACAGCAGATGTAACTAGCAATGCTGCAATATGGGCGTGTAGAAGTCAAGCCACTCAAGAAGTAATGAAATTTCCAGAAGTTGGATTCGTCAGTGCAAAAATAGCTGGTATCTACATATATATCATAGATGCTACACTCCACCAAGCGCGACGATAGCAGAATTCGAAGGAATGCTAGATACGCAAATCTCGGATGCAAGAAGTCGAAACCCCAAGATCATAATGCGTGGTTTCAACGCGTGGCCCATGGATTGGGACAGTCCCACTACGAACACCAGTGGCCGTATCGTGCTCGAGGCTTTCGCGGAGCTAGACTTGGTGCTTGCCAATACGGGAAATGTTTCTTCTTTTCGTGGGACAGGGTCGGGCTCAATAGTCGATCTGACATATGTGAGTACCACCATTGGCCAGGAGAATGGCACGGTTTGTCAGTGAGCATTATACTCACAGCGACCACCAGGCAATTTTCCTCCAGATCGAATATGAGCCATGCGGCAATGTGTGTTCCCGCCGAGCTGGAAACCAGAGCTGGTCCGTGAAAAAGTTTGAACAGGATGCATTCATAGAGAGGCGGTGCGGCTACAAAAAAGGTAGAGCAAATAATGGGACGCATACCGAGAGCACACTGCTATGCCGAGGCGGCAAGTCCTCGCAAAAAGGCACTCAAACTATTGGTGGAATGAAGAGATCGCAGAATTATGGGATGCATGTTTTCGAACTAGAAGGATCTGCGAACGATCCAGAGGAAAACCGCACCTCAACGAGAAACGGCAAGTATATGTGAACCCTCGAGGTAGGCTTAAGCAGGCTATATGGGCCAGCAAGCGCGAATGCTTCAAGGAACTTTGCGCAGAGGCAGACCAAAACCCCTGGGAAGCAGTGTACAGGATGGTTATGAAGAAAATGAAAGGGCGATTACCACAACTGACCTACCCGCATCTGCTGCTCGAAATCGTGATGGCGCTCTTTCCCCACAGATAAAGGGAAGCGCAAACAACACAAGCAAGCATTGGACGTCTACACCATACCTGCGGTAAGTGAGGAAGAACTTGCACAAATTAGCCGGAGAATTTGTAATAACAAAGCGCCCGGTATGGATGCTGTTCTCAATAGAGCTTTCAAACTCGCTGTTAAGACCATGCCCGACCGGTGGAAGAGGCAAAAACTAATTTTGCTCCCGAAGCCGACACCCATCATCATACCGACCGATTTGACTCATCGACATGGTAGAAAAGATGCTCAAAAGGGCCATATAAAATAGACTCCTCCCTATCATTGAATATAAATTAATTAATTGGAATTCTTTCTGTTTGTTGTCCGTTAATTAAATAAATAAATAAATAAATAAATAAAGATGCACTATCGGAGCGACAATTTGCATTTCGACACGCCCACTCAACGATCGACGCCGTAGACGTTGTTTTGGAAGCTGGCTCGAGACGAGATGTCGTCTAAAAAATATTGCGCCGTGGTGACGTTGGACATCAAAAATGAATTCAATTCCGTTAGTTAGGAGTGGATAAAAAGCACACTGGCTAAAACGGGTGTCCCTAGTAGTTCGACTAAGCTTCTCGACAGTTACCTTTCGGAGAGGACATTTTGGTACGATACGGATGAGGGATCCAAGCAGTACATCGTCACTGCAAGTGTTGGGTCCTCCCCTGTGGAACGTCATGTACAATGGGGTCCTTACCCTTCCCGTGTCAAAGGAGGCCACGATAATCGGTTTCGCAGATGATCTAGCTGTGGTTGGTCGTCGCGAAACAACCTGAAGAGATTGAAGTGTACACTAACGAAACCATTAGCGCCATAAAAAGCATGGCTGGAGATGGTTCAGCTTGACCTTGCGGAGCAAAAGACGGAAGCGGTCTTGATTACCAATCGTGGGAAGAGGAATACGGTTAATATTCGTGTTGGTGGTCACGTCATCACTTCGAAGCCCGGTTATCAAATACCTAGGGGTGACACGGCGAGATTAACTACCACCTGACGCAAGTCCTGTCAGGACATGGTGGTTACAGGAAGTATCTGCACCAATCCAGGCTGGTTGATTGTCCCTTTTGTCCTGAATGTGGTTGCACACCTGAGGACCCGGAGAATATTATGCTCCACTGTCCACGATTTTTCTCTGAGAGGAAGAGTCTGAAAGACTCCCTGATAACCAACCTAAGCACGCAGAATATCGTCGGCGAAATGTTGAAGTCGAAGGTATACGGTGAACTCCGCAATCAAAAGTATACAGGAGAAACTTGGACAAGTGGAGCGCGAGGAGGACGCGAAGAACGGAAGGTTTAATCGCTTAAAGCGTCCACCCCGCGAAGTAATGCTTTGTGGCGGTTCCGCAGGGCAGGAAGAAAGAGAAAGTGGGGTGGTTTTAGTGGGTGAGAATCCCACACGCTGCTGCAACCTGGCAGAGCAGTCTTTGTAAGATTTCCACCTCCATCCATAAAAAAAAGACACACAGACAGACGGACAGAAAGTAAACGAATTTTAATAAGGTTTTGTTTTACAAAAAAACCTTAAAAAGCGCATAAAAGTTACTTACTAAGCGTGAAAGCCGCCCTTCCCCGCGGTAGCTAGAAACCCTTTTGCTCTCATGCTCGTAATTCTCGTAATCCCATTCAATCTCTTCCTTCTTCTATCAGTTTTGTTGACTCCACTACCAACTCCCCACAACAATCCTGAGACCTTTCTGCACCTAATTCTCTCAGTAAAATATCAGGCAATGACGGCTTTACGGTTTCTTACCAGGGCAGAGGCAAATTGTCAGACGCTGCCTCACCTCTGCCCTGGGAGCAGCGTGACCGAAGCGACTCGCAGATATTTAGTGCTCCTTTATATTATATAATTCGTAGAACACAACATGACTACGAATTATATTGAGCGCAAATCCGCCTTATTGAGCAGAGCTTGACCAGAGCTGAAAATATTTTTTTTGAGAATTATGGGGTCCTAAGTCCGCATCAACTTAATGCCGGGCCGGACGAAATGGAGTGCAACTTACTCCCTCTTTCTCGTTTTTTGGTAAGAAACCGTAAAGCCGTCATCGCCTGACATTTTTGTAAAGTTTGGGTGCTAAGCCCTAAACGAGGGGTCCGTGGACCAAGAAAAGAGGGAGTAAGTTGCTCCCCATTTGATCCGGTCAGGCATTAAGTTGATGCGGACTTAGGACCCCACAATTCTCAAAAAAAAATATTCTCTTCAGTGTTTCCTTCCTCGACCACTCCACCCCCAACACCTCTTCCAACTGCTGACTGCTCTGAATCTCTAGACATTCCTCTCCTTATGCTTTCCTTCGTTGAATTCCTCGTTGAGAATCCTGACCCCAATGTCGGAACTGGCCCCGATGGGCTTCCTAACCTCTTCCTCCTTAACTATAGAAAACACATTTCCCTCCTGCTACTTTCACCATCTCTAGAAAGAGGGTCATTATCATCCCTACCCTTCTGCGGTGAACTACCGCCACATTTCTCTTCTCTTACTCCGAATTCCTCGAAAGATACGTCAACGATTGGTTGACCGACCACTTCGGTCACCTCATTGTCAAAGAGCAGGAGTTTCGTGAAACATAGACCCAATATATATATATATAAAATGACAAGATGCAATCCTGGTGGGCTCCGTTTTGGACCCGATTTTTCTCTCAGATTTTACCCCTATGCAGGACGTGATATTTTGCGTCATTATATGTGACCTTGATAATAGCTATTAATTTCGTTCGAATGCCCCTCCCGCATACAGCACGGCAAATACAAGCGGATAAAGCGAAGATCTAAACTTCGGGCACTGTTACAAGATGACGCGTATGGTGTTGATGTAGTCAATGCAGGAGGATCTAGGGCGAAAACAAGCCTATTCTCTGTCGATTAGGCATTCTAGATGTTTTTTAATACATTCCAGGATTATTTTGGCTATTATCTTTATGACGGCAGAGAGCACGGAGATATTTCTCCAATTGTCACACTCACAACGGGTGCCCTTCTTTGGAATCTTAACGGTCACCCCTTTTTCCCATTCTTTGAGAGCAGTCTCGAATTGCCAGGATTTCCATACGAGTGAAAGTAGCAAATCTGCAGAAACTGCAGGTATAGCGATAAAGACCTCTGTGGAGAGACCGTCGAACCCAGTGGTTTTATTCCGTTTGAGTACATTTATGCCGAAATGATTGTTCTTCTGCTTGGAGAACAGTCCGTATCCGCATGTTGCGGTGATTAGCAATTGCAATGACAAAAGGTGCAACTTCAACAGATGTAATACTTCTAAAAGCCGCGATGAAGTGTTCTTTCTACTTCTTCAGTTGTTCGTCATCATGGATTAGGAGTCGGCCTTCATAGGAACATCGAACTACATGCAAGTTTTCGCACGGTATCGTACTTCATCGAGCGCATCACACCCACCATCACACGTAGCGGGACGTGCCCAACGATCTGCATAACACCGGAGAAAAAAGTATTTTGATGGCAGTACAATGCTCATCGATTTTCTCAGCCAAGTTACTCAGCGTATCTGCCGTGCCATCAGCAAGATACGTCTCTCATTGTCGACCGACTGCACTGACTTATATAAGCGGTCGATGTTGAACATGAAGATCGCAGCTCTTCAACTCTGCCAAAAGTGGCGGAATCTTGCAGTCCGCTTCCTATCAGAAGCCGGCTCCCATATCAGAGCACGCCAAGCAATAGCCATCAGTGACAAGGCACTTGGCTCCCTAGAGTAAAAAGGCACATTGACGCAAGAGGGAGAAAAGTTCTCTCCAGGGACCCATAATCTTACTTTGCTTAGCCCAAAATATTCAGCTTACATCGTTGGAATTCCCACCCGACTTGGAGAAATCAAGCATTCTGAGGACCCTCGCTACCGTTGTCGAAGAGCGTAAGCACATTCCAGAAATCACCGTTTTGGATACCCAAACTTCATAACCATACGGTCCGAGGCGTTGTTGACGTTTCGATAGCAATCAAGTTTCAAAATTTATAGGTTGCTAGCCCACAAATTTCTATTCCTTTAAGTCGCCTCTTACGACAATCCGGGAAGACTTTGAGTGTATTCTTAAGCCCCAAATCACAGGGCTCAAATTTATTTATTACTGGTCTATAAATCTCCACCCTTACCAAGTCTGCAATAGTGCTCCTCGGAACGCCTAATACCATAGGCAAAGTGGAAAATTCATTCCATGTACCAGGCTATCTCTTGCAGGCCGCTTCCTGCTCTATGAGACACTAGAAGGACAGAGGATAATGGAGATTCCGTTGGGGGAAACAAGTGTGCAGCCTACAAATGGACCTCTAGAACGCTTTCTACCATAGTCTGCTAAGCTCGACATGTCAGAGGAGTCGTGCTTGGTTCATTATGCCGATAATGTTGCGGCACTTGTTACCAGACACACTGTTGAATTGACACAAAGCGGACTTGGCATATTAATGCGACGAGTAAGCGCTGCTCATGGTTTCAGTATACACTGGAAACCTGGATCTCCTATCGACCGGCGAATTGATTATAGAGACAAAACCAACAGTTAGGTACCTTGAGTTGCGGTTCGACTTGAAGGTGGGCCTTTTCAAGCATATCAGCAGCGGAGAAGGCTGCAGCTGAAGTTTCGGCCTTAAGTCGACTTATGCCGAATATTCATCATCATTACGGCGCAACAACCAATATCCGGTCTAGGCCTGCCTTAATAAGGAACTCCAAACATCCCGGTTTTGCGCCGAAGTCCACCAATTCGATATTCCTAAAAGCTGTCTGGCGTCCTGGCCCACGCCATCGCTCCATTTTAGGCAGGGGCTGCCTCGCCTTCTTTCTCTACCATAGATATTGCCCTTGTAGACTTTCCGAGGTGGATCATCCTCATCCATACGAATTAAGTGACCCGTCCACCGTAACCTATTGAGCCGGATTTTATCCACAACCGGACGGTCATGGTATCGCTCGTAGATTTCGTCGTTATGTAGGCTACGGAATCGTCCATCCTCATGTAGGGGGCCAAAAATTCTTCGGAGGATTCTTCTCTCGAACGCGGCCAAGAGTTCGCAATTTTTCTTGCTAAGAACCCAAGTTTCCGAGGAATACTTGAGGACTGGCAAGATCATAGTCTTGTACAGTAAAAGCTTTGACCCTATGGTGAGACGTTTCGAGCGGAACAGTTTTTGTAAGCTGAAGTCCGAATATTGGAGGTCCAAAATCTACTAAGAATCGCCTTCTTATGAGTGCAACGCAATCCGGTCTGCTCTATGTTGCGAAGGAATAGCCCTTGGCAGGAGGTATATCGTAAACAAAGAATGTGTAAAGAGACAGATAGATTGCGTGACTCATCGGCAATTTAAATCCGTGACTGAATCGAAAGCATGGTGAGGTTGATTGTTTCGTTACCCAACTTCTAAGTGGACATGAAAGTTTCCAATGTTACATGCGTACGTTCTTGCTTCGGCAGAGCGTATACTAAAATTGGAACGATACTGAGAAGATAAACATAGCCCCTGCGCAAGGATGACACGGAAAATTGTAAAGCGTTCCACATTTTTGGTGCTCAGATTTGGCGAAAAGGCAGAGGGAGTAGCCGCCTTGTCGGCCGAACCAACATCAAACGGCCAAGGAGAACCCTCAAGTCGTAACATCGGCCAACGCGCAATAGGTGAATGCTGCAATGCCTTGTCTGATCCGAAGTGGTTTCGGCCACGAAGTCTCACCAGAGGTTTTCTGGTACCATTGCAACCAGGATACTCCTTCGAGTCCATAGGTGACAGGAAAATTCCTTACGAATATGCTCTCAGATCGGTTATTTTCGGTTGGCCTCGGTTGGAGTTTCATAGGGGCTCTGGTTTATCCACATCGCAGGAAGAGCCCCTTGCTGCCTCAAGTTGGAGTTGCTCTGCACAAATCAGGTTTAGCTGGTCGTTATGCAGTAGACATAAATGTGGAGATGCGCTTACAACTCGGGTGGTGTTCTCCTTAATTCGGTAAAAATGTGGGCAGGCTTTGCATCCACCAGTATGAATGCATGATTCCCTGACTTTGAGTGCAAGGACCGGATGATGAAGCCCCTTGGACTAACAATTCTCTTTCTACTCTCCGCTTCCATTGGTGAAAGAAATTCTCTAAATTGCACTTTCTTTAAGCCGAAAAAGCCGGAAGGCTAGTAATGTGTCGAACGGTTCCAGGCCAATTCTCTGATGACAAGGTGCTGTTTAATTAGCACTCCGACGGATTACTGTTACGAGAGTCCAACACCCTCTCACTCTACTCATAAAAAAACTCCAAGGGATACCATTTTTTAACGAAGTTATTGAGAAAGGGTCGGGCTAACAAATATTCTGTTACGACTCCTTGAACAACCTAGGCTTCAAAAAAGAAAGAAAAAGTTGACTGATGGTTTCGTCCAGAGCAGAGGCAACTCATCAGACGCTGCTTCACCGCTGCCCTGGGAGCAGCGTGACCGAAAGTATCGACAGATGGTAATTGCTCCACTTAAATATAATCGCAAACACGTTATGTATTTGCTTTGTTTTTTTTTTTTTGAAAACTTGGGTGTTAAACTCAAAAAAGAGGAGTCCGTGGACTACAAAAGAGGAAGTAAGTTGCTTCCCAAGTGGTCCGGCCCGTCACTAAGTGAGTGCAGACTTAGAACTCCCAGCATCCTCAACAAAAAACCTGGGCTTTCTTTTGGTCATCCAAATTGTTGACAGGACTTTTTCCTTCCGCCTTTTTCAAGCAGGCTACCTGCCATATTTGATATTCTTTACAAAGAAAAGCATAAGGTCCATTTTGAATCAAGTAAGTAAACTGAATCCTATCCCAATTCCTGCATTTCTCCAAAACTAGTTTGCCTAAGTTTAGTGGACACAGAATCAGTGATGCAAACTCATATATTCCCTTGATACCCTTACCAAAATTTTGAAAATTCAAATATGTCTCCTCACCATCAAACAACAACATATATAATGTCTAATCAACCAAAACCACCCAACTAACTAACTTAGTCCAAGTTCAATTCCTGATGATAGCCACTGTCCCCCCGTTTCGCAGAAAATCCCGCGACCAGAATGAAGGCAGCATCGCGTATTATGATGCGAGGACTTAAAAGCGATTGCTGGCTGCCCCAAAGAATATCTTTGTTGTAGACATCGTCGTCGTCGCTGCTGCCCCTCATCATCCTTCCAACGGTCACTGTTCTTCTATACTCAGGGAATATATTGCACATCTTACACGGTACGTATATGAAAATTGAAGGCGGCAGGATACGCGAAAACCCAAGAGCTTATAGCCAGAGCAAAAAGAGCCAAAGCTGAATCAACGATGGACATCTCGGGGTACATGCCACTATAAACGTATGTATATATGTTCACATGCATACGTTTCATACGGCCGCAGAAGAAAGGACGAAAGGACTGTTTCCTAGAGGGTGGGTTGGAGAGTAGATCTTCTTATGCGATGATTGTGTGTCTCCTCTATGCCTTGAGCCTTCGTTTTTGCAGCTAAACAACACATGTAGGTCCATACATCAGTATAGCTAGGTGTATATATCCTCCCCAATCACGTCGTCTTTCCCGGCCCGGTTGCCGCACATATCCTTTTCGTCTTGCACCACACATCGCCTTATACACATAACGGAACGGCGATTTTAGTTTTCTCCCCATTTGGTCCGCTCCGTTGTGCGATGTTTCAGATACCCGCCAAACTTTGAAGAGTAAGGACCGTCGTTCGGGACTGTATCCTTGAGATTCGCGCGACTCGTCAAAAGAACCCCCCTTTTCAAAAAGGACGAGAGACTGAAAGGGAGACTGAAAAATTTTCAGACCGGACATTGGTCAGTGAATGAAAGGCAGTGGGGGGGAAGACTACAAGACATCACTGGAGTGAGTGTGCTGGCCGAAATTTACGGATGGTTCCTTGGAAGAAAGTGATCAACGGACTGTACAAAGGTTGTGGGGAGACTCCCTCTCGTATATACTTAGATCAATTGTGATTCCTTTTGTAACCGAAAATCAGCTGATTTTAATTAGGTGCACGCACGTGCTCTTTTTTAAAAACACATAATCCGAGAAGGAAAAGGATATGAACAGAATAGTGGTTGTGTGTGTGCTCGTTGTGTTCGTTTCTCGTTTCGGGGATTGCAGCTGTTGAGATGAGAAGTGGGTGGCCTTCAACAAGTTGCTAGTCATCCGAAATATTTTTTTCTGTAAGGACGAATTAGCGACTTTAAGATGGTGCTTTAATGATTTGAGAATAGAGAGGGTACGCATAGTAGTGTGTGCTGATAGTAGAAAAAGTTTGCAGGAAACTAATTTAAGGTGTCCTAACGCAGGCCGTCAATAACAGTTACGCCGCTGGCGGCATCAACAAAACTCGTATAGCCACAGAATAGTACGAGCAGTGGAATATATCACGAAGGAAACGGTTCAAGAAATCGTCATCCAGAAGAAAGGCCGAAGGACTAAAAACTATAGCATAGCCCCGACACGGTTCTGCCTTTTACAGTGTTCAGACCCTTCAGCACGTACCGGATACGGAGCCAAGAGTCGTTCAAGAAGGGAAATCACGCCAAAGTCCTGTCATCTCATCGCTGTCGTCTTCGTCGCTGTTGTTGTTATCGCCCTTCATCCCCTTCCTCGTCTATACCTCAAGTCCTTGGCCACATACTCATTCCCACTATCTTATTCTTATTTTCAACCTCATCCTTGCATCAATACGCCACCATCTCCCCGCAGCCGTTCAAATCATTTGCACGAAATAGCCTCTAGCCTGCGAAAGTCCTTTTCATAAGAAGCACACCGGGGGTGGCATATAGAATCGCGACAGGCAGCCCAACAACAATCGTGTGTGCTCAAAAAGGAGGGTGGTGGTGTTGATTCGGTCACCGTCACACATTCCTCTTTAAACATATATACCTACATACATATTGAAGGAGTCGCGTATGTTGGCGGCCAGTGAAACGGTAGCGGCGAATTTGCGAAAGGACGCGACAGTACAAAGGAAATGTCCCTAATACGTTGCGGAGGCCGCAAAAACGCTTGGAAGTTGTAACGAGTACCACGAAGAAAATAGAAGAGGGTCGGCTGCCAGCACGACTGCAGCCAGGTTTTATTAGAACGTAGTGTCGCGGTGGATTATAAACGTGTACAGTCGCTTGGAACGGAGAAAGGATAATCAGTGGATACTCTTACTGGTGCCGCCATTGCACGTTTCTTCGAAAATCGGGGTGAGATTCGAAAGGCATACCCAAGACTAATATCTATCCATGCCAACAAGGCCTGCTTGGAGCAATTGCTCTCCTGAACGCAAAGCACCGAAGAAGGCTGGTGGAAACTCATAAAGGCTTCCGAATGGTAACCATGCATGTGGATACTCCGTAACTACATCTTGGCTAATTAGTAACTGCCGATCCCCTTGGTGCCAACGACTCCCGGCACAGGACTTAAACCCGTACCAAGACGAAGAGAACCTTTGACCCAATCCGAAATTGTTGGAGCGGAGGCAGCGGCCAAGTGATTTTCATCATCATCTAAAATTTCGCATGTTGGTAGTGTCCATCTCTCGCGTCGTCGTCGTCCTTGCCCCTTTTCTCGACTCCTTCCCGGCCCCGGTCGTCACAATCGCCGCCTCAGCAAAGCGACGACCAGTCACGGAAGCAACAACAACAATAAGGAGCACGGTCATACAGCCGGACAGCAGCAGCAGCAGCAGCAACCGGGCAGGAGGCTATAGCATCGAGTTCGCTAAGCAAGGCCACTACTCAAGGCATTCACGGCATCGACGACTTGCTTGGGCATCGACTTGGACGATGGCGGCCTCCTTTTGAAGACGACGGACCACAGCAGCAGACAAAAACAGACCATCGGCCGGACAGGGTAGTCCACGGAGTACACGGGATTTACGTCGACATTAGCCAGTCAACAATCAGAGCAGTCACCGTGTGCATAAGTTCTTGGGCCGGAGAGAGGGACTATAGTGTGATAACCGGACTAGCCTCAACGGGACTTGCGATAGTACATAGTGCATTTGAATTTCGCGCCATCGAAAAACAACAATCGCCCGCGAGCGGCCAGTCGTTGTACAGTAATCCCGCACGCCAGGGCTAGTACACATAGGAGGCGTCTCCTCCTCCCGGACTCATAGCGGCCACGAGTCCTTCCCTCCTCTTGGCTACACTCGACTTCTTCCCTTGGGTTTTTTTTCGCGCCTCATATCGTCTTACGTGCTACCTGGCCATAGTGTGTGTATGTGACTTGCCGTCTACATTACCTGCCCCGGCAAGATCTCATCAGTGAAGGATTTATAGTATACATTCAGGACATCCCGTTAAAGAAGTCGCGACGCGAATTTACAGTTCATCATTTGAGTTCGGGACATTGACGGTGGTCATGCCGGTAGTGTTCAGTTCGCGACCGCCAATTTTTCAACTAAAATTCAGTCAAGTGTCCACTTCGTTACTTTACAGGTGATTAAGGTTACCGTAAACGAGTGCAATATCGTCGACTTTAGTGATTTGGGAGCGTGTTTTTTTTCCGCGAAATTTATGTTATCAGGTAGAGAAGTGATTTTGTTTTAACGGACGAACCTGCATAGTTCCTGGGAAATATTGTGGGAGAGGCACGCAAGGAATTATTAATTTTGAGGAGAAATTTGCTTTTTTTTTTGGATCCTTGCGTGCATAATGACGATAGTGAGAAATTAGCAAAAAGTTCTCAGTTAATTAACAATTTGTGATTTTTGTGATTTGAATAATTTGGAATAGTGCAGTAAAGCGAATTTGTGATATTCAGACTGTTGATTGCGGACAGCATTGAGCGCAACCAGAAAGGACTCCTTGGATTTTAGTGTTCCAGTCTTCTGGAATATTTTTTGAATAAATTTTTTCGGCTGAACACGGTACGTAAAAATTATATATTTTCATTAATATTTTAAAAATCAAATTAAAAGAACCGAAAAAGATAATTATTTAAAAAAAAGGTCCTTGTCTTTTTCAAAAAATTTGGAAATTTTTTTAAAAATATTGAACCTAATTTTTGGGATAGAAGTCATTCAATTTTGATACATTTTTCCACCCTAATTGGTGAAGCTTAACTAGAGAAGGCTATTTACTGAATTCTACTTGAAAGATCCTAACAACCGTAGGCATAGCGAATAGTTTGACTCTAGTGGAAATTATATTTCAGGATCAAATTTGGAAATGTTTACGAGCCGTTTCAAAAGAAGAAGCTTTTCGGATTTGAGTCAATTTTCCATTACTCCTTCAGTTTCTTCGGATTTTTCCATTTTCCAAGTAACTTCCAAACTACCACTTTTAAAAATTAAGGTAAAATTCGAGCCTGTGATAAAAATTATGCGGAAAAACTGGGTTCAAGGTGGGAATTATACGGGCCCTGGTATCTGTTTTTCAAACAAAAATTTCCATTGCAGCCTCGCGAGACAGTTCAGCCCTGCAACACCCAATATTTCTTCAATTTCAAGACATCATCCCTCATTGTCTTAGCAGGTAATTATATTCGCTTGCCACCGAAATTTATTGGTCAGACCTGGACTTTATCGAACCAGACTCTTCATTATAAGATCATTCGCGGGATTAGTGAAATTGAGTATCTCTTATCTGCCCAACCGCAGGTTTCATTTTATCCATTTTCTAGGAAAGGTTGCAACATTTGTTGTTGAAGTCCCTTCGAAAGGAAACGGGTGATAGTCTAATATGGCATTGCAATTTTTCTGGAGACCTTAATTTTCCCAAAAAATTTCTTGTAAAACACGAGTTCACACAATAGCATCACATAAATCCGCTTCTTAGAAATACTTCAATACCATTCCCATACCCTCCACCAATGCCAATATAATATCATTTACTTACCTCCCAGACGAATTAGGAGCTATTAATCCTTTTACAATTAGCGGAATCTGTTCTTATTTTAAGAGTAATTAATGCACAGGTACCAGGTTTCACCCATAAAGTCGTATGGTCTCATTAGTCTTTTTGTTCAGAAATGTAGCCTTTTTGACAACGAAAATTCTCCCTCTATTTGGCAAACTCTCATTGTTGATGGCAAACATCAAAACCATAAAAAGGTTTTCTTAAAACTGCTTTATAGTTTAAAATTCTGACTTTTAAGCCCCAATATTTACAGGTGGCACTTTTGCCAGAAAGTACATGAAACTTGACTTTCTGAGAATTAAAGGGACAGGCCTAATTTCTTTTCAAACGAGGCTTAGTGCGAAGCCTCATTATCCATCAAAAGTGGCTTAATGCAAAGCATGTTCCTAGTTTACGCTAGTCAAACTCAATCATAAAAGTGCCAATATTTAACAGCATCTCCCAGAAGTTCCGATGAATCCTTTTTTGCATATTTTTTTTCAGTTTTTAAAAGAGAAGAATTGCAGCATTTAAACGCTATAATATCTAGATATCATATGAAAAAGAGAGACCAAGGATTTTGTTGCACTGAATACTACAACTTTGTACCATCCCATTTTTCGTACCTGGAACCTGCGTCCTGGCGCGTTTCAAAGGGGCTAAAGTCATTTTTAGGAAAGGAATTTTAAAAATATTGGATACAATTGTTTCCCCTTATTTTGGAGGTAATGTAGATACAAAAATAAAATATTTTTATTTCCAATAATAAAAAAATTGTCAAATTCTACGGCAGTAAAAGTTATATTCAAAAAACTATCAAAAGGAACGTAACCGCCCTCCCAAACGAAAATGGCACTGGTTGATGACTAATTCCGCGCTCTCCCTGATTTCATACTTACTTCATACAACTTCGAATAAATTGTTTTCGTTATCTTTGGGAGGCTTCATGGATCCTTTAATTTAATTTTTGCAGTACCACGGGACGTCAGAGGAAAGCAAAAGGATTGGCCATGCCCAAAATAGACCCATCTTCTGCGAACAGATGGGAAACACCGTTATCGCTGAAAACACTTATCACCTTTCCAATGAGCAGCTTTTCTGAATACTACTTCGATAATAACCTTTCGAAGTGGCATTTATTTAGGCATCTCTCATTGGTCGCATTACTCTTAGGTCTCATTTTATGAAATACTCCTTGTAAGGAATATCACACTCAGAGAATCCTACCGCATTTTTGCCTATTCTCTTTGGATTTTCAACTGCTTTTCTGCCTTTGATTCATCACAGCTTTTTGGTTGTATATGAGCAAATGGTGCTTAAACAATGGCAAGATTGAGAGCCTATCCAACCGGGATATTTACATTCTTTTTCCTCTTCCAAGTTGTTTTTTTTAGTCAACTGCTTCTTTGTATTTTAAATTCAGCAACGAACATTATCATTATCCAAAAAATGTTAAGATATGGATAGACCCTTCGTTCTAATGGCCGATTTCAGCGCACCCCCTTAATACAAATTGGATGTAATTCATAATATGATGGTCAGTCAAAGATTTCATTATCAACTGCTATTTCCCAGGTTCCATCTGGATTTCACCATTCCATTGTTTTACTCACCGCCAATTTTGCTCTCATTCAGTCAAAACTTAGGTCAGTCCTTACGAAAAATGATCCCCTTCTCAAATTATTGCTATTTGTCCGAAAATATATTCTTTTCAGTCTCATTCCGTCGTATTGAATTCTTAAAAAGTTTTTGTCGAGGGGTCTCTTCAAAAAAATTAACACATTTATAGACTCAATTCGACAAAGTTATTTTTTCCAAATCCTCTCATATGAGTTTCTCAGAAAGACGAAAAATGGCAGAAAACCAATGAAAAAAGCTCAGCGCCCTACTACAGGCAAAATGACTTTGTCACTGGCTCTATGCCGCGGAAGTTCAAATTCCATAATCAATCAGCAACTTGACTTTTCAAAGAGCGTGAGTATGTGGAGAAAACCTTGAATTATTTCTTCCGCTCCAGAAAGTCCGTTTTTGCTGGTATCAGTTGGGATATCTGAAATTTTCTCAACGGACATGGACAAAGGCGGCTCTATACGCGCTGCACGATCTAAAGCCCGCCATCCACGTTCAGTTCGACCCTTCAGTTACGCCTGAAGAGTCTACATTTGACCGGCGGACATAACGTGGATAGGATGGTGTTGATCTGTCAGTTTTGACTGTTCAGGCGGTGATAGAATGAAAAATAATTTGGTCAATAGGCCATGTTTGTTTAGGATCTGAGTGAGGATTTCAGGTATCTTTAGGCTCTGAGCGAGAATTTTTTGGATATCTTAGTCACTGATGGGCATTTTTGATAAATGCTCACCCACAAAAATATCTCAAATTCTCGTCTCAAGGCCTTCCACGTCCAGAGTTGAACTAATACAATATGTAAAAGCTGCCAGTACATGGATAGTCCTATGAGCTCAACTAGCGGCCGGGTGCATTGTGTAACTCACAGGCCGAACTGAACGAAGATGGCGGGCTCAAGGAATACCACTCTCAAAGGATGCTTCGTCACTCGCCCTACTTCATTTTTTTATTTTTTCCGCCTTGGTTTCCCAATACTGTTTATGCCTCCGACTAATCGCGACATGATAGCCCTACTCGCCGGAATATTGACTACTTTTTACTTTTTTGTCCTCTGTCGTGTTTCCAGGTTTGGCAAGAAGTTCATAGTTCTACAATCAACCGACCCAAATTATTAAGGAAACTGTGTTAAAACGAACATTTTAAGCATTTTTCATATTATTCGTGATGATAGTCAACTGAATAAAAATAGTATTTTTGATATTAAGACTAATAGGAGGTCCGGAAAACACAGCTGCTTTCTCGCGAATTTCGACTCGGTTTCCCTCTTTCACTACCGCGATCACTAGCATTAGCAATCCCAATTAATCAATTCTAGATGATGAGGAAAGTAGTGAGACAGGCAGGAATCTTAACTCACCTGTGAACCCAATCCGAGAAAGAAACTTTCTTACAAACCCCCGCATATGCAATTGGACCAAATTTGTCCACAAAAGCGAGGAATTCTTAAAAACGAGAGTCACAAACGACTTTCTATAAGTTCTATCACAGGCGAAAACATCCTTGCAATAAGAAAGCCTTTTGAAAGAAACCTTGCGTGCCACTACAAAAGAAGTAACTTCTTCATTGAGTCTAAGCCACTTGGACCTACATTCGTTAATAATTCAGAAACTAGGCTATTATTGGGTTATCAGCGTGGTGTATTCCACGAGTTATTTTTTCCAATCCGAAAGATGCCTTTTGAAGATTGACTCAGTGGGCGAACCTAATTCAAATCAAATTGGAAGAAATTCACTAGGATCAGTTAAAACATCCAAAAAACAGTCCGTATTTCTCAAGAAAATTGAAATGCGACTTCAGCCATGACAACGGCAACTCGGACCTGTCCCCATGTAGCTACCATCTGTTTAGACCATCAAAGGATCCCTTGACCTCTTAGAGCTGATGTTAAGCTCCTTGTGGACAGTTAGTTAGGCTGTTAGAAAACTTGCAAAACATTCCAATTCAAGGAACAATGCTTTGAAGTAATATTATATCCAAAAAATTACTGACCCTCGTATTTTATGTCTCCTACTCACTCCTTTGTGTTATTACTTCCTTTCCTCCAATGAGGCTGCATTTCACTTCTACTATCATCACGCTTAACACTACCCAAATTATAAGCCTATAACATCACGACAACGGGAACACGAGCACCAGCATTCATGACCAAGCGGGATCCAAATCCGTGACACCGTTGCCCCCATTTCCTATGAAATTTAAATTCAAAAATTTAATTTTCTAAAAAACTGCAATTGGGACTTTTATAAGGATTCAAAACAGAGATCAATCATAATACAGCGGTCAAAACAGCCCTCATCAAAGCTTTTCGCGCATTATGTCATTTCACAACATTCTTGCCCGCAAAGGACTCATGGTATCTCCGACGAGTATGCTTAGTTTATGAAATTCGATTTTTTTAAAAGAGAGGGCGAAAATCTTCCTTCAAAGTTTTTTATTCCAATCGTTTAAAATTTTAGATTCACGCTTCGACGGCCAAAAAATCCGCAACAAAGAGAAAAAGGATGGAGTAGACTCGGGAGAAAGTACGCTGTCATTGTTGTATATTTTCCCGATTCTCGACCATTGAATTTGTTTTGCTCCCGACGTTTTGCAAGCAGTTCGGCTTAGTTCTTCTAGGTGTCAAACCAGTCACTCTTAGATTAGCTATATGTCGTTTACGGTGCCCTCCTTGGTTCCATTCAGGGAATATATTATCAGCCTTGTAACGTTTCAAAAGACTATTAGTGAAATGGTTCCTTCTTTATAATTTCTGAAAAGTTTTGAGTGTTTGGCCCTAATTTTGCAGATAGTTTTAGTGGGACCTGAACCGTCACTTAAGTTTCTTTCACTATAGATATAAGTAACGGTAGAAAGATGCCTACAATTTCTACGGCAAGATTACCAAAAAATTGGTTAGCACAAATGCTATTCACACCTACATGGTACCGTGATCTAATAACGGAAAAAGCGCCCCTAATTTACTTTCTTTACTTTTTCTTTGGAAAAAAACTGTGAATACACAATAATGATATCCTTTGACAGGATTTGGTTTACATCATCGAAGAAAACTCTTCGCCTAGCATGCAACTGGTATCTTCTTCTTTGGCATTTATCCTGTTGGATACAAAATTGCCAACCTACCTAGCTTACGAAACATTACTGGGATAACCCTTTCAAAAACACCTTTATCGTATCTTCACAACCATTTTGAAAGGGTGTCGCAAGGGACCGAGCTACTATGACCGCCTGTACCAAAACAGAACTCCGGTCGTCTGCCATCGCGGAAAGCGGAAAAAATTTTAGCCCGTATACAGTCGCTTAGCGAAGACCATTGCCTAAAACGGAAATAAACAAGAAAACACCAAACTGACATACTCTGGGGAAAAAAATGTTTCTAAATCCAAGGGAAAGCCTCTGTTGAATGCTTACTGCGCTTCACAATATCCTCAAAATTGGTTAGAAGTCACTTGTACCCTTTTGGAATTTTCATTTCCCAGCAAGTAAGGGCCACTCTATCAGAGCTTGGATAAGCGACTATTAGTATCCCATTTGATTTACTCTGAATGTTAGTCAAATGTCGGCCGGAAATCCTTACAAGTACATTGGTAAATTTGAACGGGATTCTGCTTCAGACTTCAAGCACTGATCATAAATGAGGCATACGTTTGCATTGAGCCGGACCGTGGATCATATTTCGAGGAGAACCTTGTACAGGCAGTATTCTTGAAATGTTGCAGAGATACTAAATCCTTGTTCTGAAGGAAGCGTTTTATTGGGATAAATCCAAATAAGGGCGGCGAAACCTCAGCTAAATCTTTGAAACTTGGAAGGAGAGCTCTCTAATGACTTCGTTGTTTTTATAGCATTATATTAAGCTATTTAAGCTCTTCATTCCTTTTGAGGCATTACACTGAGCTATTCAAAAGGGTCCGCGGTTCCTCCGATATCCCGGGTATATTATAGATAAGGGGACAAAAATCCTAAGCGAATTCCCAAACAAGGAGCTCGTGCATCAACTAAAAGAGATTTAAAAGCGCAACAGTTGTCATCAATAGACTTAAAGAAAATAAATGTGGGCATTAGCGAACTTCAATTTTTAATTGCTTACCGAAAGTTGAATAATATTCTTATTATTATTATCCCCTCGCCGTTTTAGCCTTAATGACGCGCAGAAATGGAGCTGACCAATGATGTGTAGGGTCCATAAAATATAAACTCGAATAAACTGACGACAATCAAGTAATGGTCCTCAATATTTTATTCATTTATTTTTGCTCAAGCCGGTTGTTCCAGCATTACATTTTTTGTGCTGGTTCTAGAATAATCATTCTTGAGAATCTGCAACGGTTCTTTCACTTTGTACTTGGAAATTTGCAGCTCTATCTGTACAGGTAACGCTCCTTTGCCTCTCAGCCGATCAACAAATTTCTTAATTTCTACACTCAGCTTTGTATATTAGTCAACTCATCATGGCCCGACAAGTGATCTCCAATACTGAATCCCCGGATCTCGATTACAACCCGATCGGCGATTTGATCTGACAGTATAAGGACTAGAGCAATGCTCTCAAAGTTCAGTTTTCCGGAAGTCCTTTCTCGATACAGATATTTGAGTTGGCTTGCCCTTGTACAATTTTGATCATTAGGGAAAACCCTTCGAATTAAAGTTGGCAGAGGACGGTACTTCCTTCCCACTACTCAAAGAATGCAAAAGTATTTGGCAAACTTGTTTAATATACGATCGATATTTCCACGTTAAAGCGAGAGTGCGCTAATAGATGAAGTAGGAATCTCTGAGTAGGAACTTGTGAGAATACCCTTCTGTTTCTGCCTATTACTCAAATCGGTAGGATTTTAATTTGGTAGGATTGATCGCTCTAAAATTCTTAAAAAATTATGAACATTCATTGTGGGTTTCCTTTCTAGGTAACTCCATAAACATATCAGAGGATTGAAGGAGGGCGAGAGTGTTTTCTACAATACGGAAACGATTTGGAGTTATTTTAGAGGCGAATCACTAATACAGAAACTTACTGTCCATTTTGCGAAATTTCTGTAAGCATTTCTTCTTGGATAGGGCCATGGTTTGTATCGAGAAAACTGTTACGTTCCTTACGCTCTTGGTATCTATATATTTTACAGTAGGATGAAACAAAGTTTACTTCGAGTCAAGAAACAATTCTCAGATCGTATAGAGCAAGATAGTATATTGCAAAGGTTCTTATGTTCTTATTTCGTGCTATACAAAACCAAAATCCCTCCTTGCACCTTTCTATAAGAAACCGGCTGAACCCTGGATAAGCACTCTTAGCTCTGATCTGTTTGAATAATTCCTGGAAATTTAAACGTATTTTCTGCAACATCGAGCTCCTGATATAGCCTTACGTTGGAGCACCCAAGCTGGGGTTCATCAATCTCTTTTCTGTTTTCGATGAAAGTTTTGATGTAATTGCAGGACAAACGAGAGCAATCCTAGAGTTCCGTTTGCAACTCCACCACTCGGCCAATCTTGTTCTTTTTTATATTTTCATAGATTTTTAGGAGAAAATATCATTCACGACTCGTTGAAAGTTACTGACCACTCACCGTAGTCTCTTCAGACAAATCTTTTTGCTAAACGGCATTTCCTCGATTTCTCTTTGCTCCCGGAAACAGACAAGGGTCAAGCCGGTAGTTGAGGCAATATACCGCTGTGAAAACAGCAGGGCTAGTCCTCTCAACTCCATCAAAAGCTGACGAAGACGGAAAACGGTTTCGTACCAGGACAGAGGTAAGGCAACATCTAATGAAGGGTTTGACTGAAGGGGTTCGCAGGTGGCAAACGCTCCTTTATATTTGGTCTGGTAAGTCAAGTGGATCTAGGAGCCCTTAATTGTTAAACCCTACTCATTTTATACGGAGAGCCGTCCAGCTACCCAAAATAGCCATCAACCACAGACTTCACTTCTACATTGTTGGCAAATTTTTTACTGCCAAAACCACTTCTTTTAAGTTTAAAATAACGGGTATTAGGGAGAAGGGTTATATCTGGCGAACAGGGAACATAAATAAACAATTTGTATTTTTACTAACAGATTTTGACCCCCGCAATAACGGAATTATAATTACTACTTTGAAAATAAAATCATCAAAAAACAACAAATGCGACTGTTTTCATTTGCTTTGGAATTAATTCTCCCCTCTTCTAGTGTTTCAACTGATTCCTGGTCTGATGTTCCAAGTTGTCCATCAACGTAGAGGGTTACAAATAGATGTAAATACTCTATCTGCGTCCAATCAAACGCTTGATTTATATATTTTCACGAAACTCCGTAAGTTAGGGCGATATCCATCTTATTGCCAACCTTCTGGTGAATGCCAAATTATACACTATCAGACAACGATCATTCAATACCATTTTCTAGATGTTTTTATCATTCCTAGCGTGATAACCTAATTTGGCCAATCAGTACAATGACTATTTTGGCAGTTTCACGGCCTGGATCAAACTTTTCCACATAAATTTTGTTATTTATTTTATTTTTATTTATTTTAATCAAAGAAACAGGCTTCCCTGTCCTAAATCTAGCCCAACGTTGATATTTTATTGGCTTTCCCAATAAAGCTTCCGGTCTGGTTACCTGTGATATGTCCTTGGATATTCTATTATTTTTTAGAGTAAATGTGTTCCTACCTTTGGTTTTCTACCCCACAACTTCTCTAAGTTCAAAAATCACAAAGAATTCGCCAATACGTGGTTGATGCTTTCAGTTCAACTGGTGGCCGGATGAACTGCGAGCTCTTCCGTCGTGGCTGATAGGCCAAACTGAACATAAATGGCGGCCTTAAGCGAACCACCAGCAGCAAGTTGGTGGGCAATTATTTCTTCAACTCAAACCAAGAGGTTAATTCAAAAGCTGATTACAGAATCCAAGGGAGCCACATAGGTATTTCAATAGTTGGTCAAGCAGCGTCTATCACTTCAGAAACTTCCGGTTAAATAGAAAATAGTTGTCTTTGCAGAAATTGGGCACAGGGACGAGCCAACCCCGGTTGTGAACAGAACAAATGCTAAAGGAAAAGAAAAATTTGGTAACAGGAACTGTCAGATGTTCGTTATTTACCTATAATAGGAAAGCCAGGTCCAGTTGGCAAATGAATTGAAGCTGCAAAACATGACCTCAAAAGACGTTGTGGAAAAAAGTAGACAAAGGTCCGAAAAAAACATTTCTTTGATTTAGTGGAAACATGGCTGGTGCTGGGACGACTTTGTATTCAAAAAATATAGCAGTCATAGCGGTCATCTTTGTTTCATTTTGATACACATTTTTTGAGTAAATTTTAGGTGCGCAATCAAATTGCCAAAATTATGTATTTTTTCGGAATTTTGACTTAATTCTCACATTGTGATTAATATAATAATCGAATTAATGACAATATTTTTTAATTAAATAAGCTCATAGCTCATCTTCCAATCAATCCATAACAATACAATTCCCTGACAATAACCCTTAAGTTATAGGTCAAAAATCATCTAATTTCCTTCCTCCTAATCCCATCAAGTTGATTTTTTCTATACAAATATCTGTACATGATACAAAATTATATCTATCTGCTACCAACACCACTGCAAATATTTGCTCATTTAGCAGGAATAATGTGCAAAGAAAGTAACATAAGCACCTTGGACCACGTGGTAGTCTACCCTCTGCAACATGAATATAAAAAAAATTGCAAAACTCCACCGACACATTTGATATTTCCAAAAAATTACACCAATACATCCTGACAGGGAAAAAAATGTGAATGTGTAAGAATCTCTTTAGTTTTGCTCCTTATTTCTTCTAGTTCCATAGTCATGACTTACTAAATCACCGCTAATCGTTCATTTTTATTATACCGGCATCGTATAAAAACGATAAAATCCCACAAACACAATTCGTCTTGTCCTATATGTACGCATATCTGTATAAATTTATCCAATAAAACGTAAAAAAAAAGATCCACACACCTACATATACGTCAACATTCCTTCATGCACCTCTGCAGATGCACACGTGCAGTTTTATATTATTTTCCTTGGCGCTCTCTTTTCTAAGCTCTAACCGTGGTATCCATACACATATCCAACTGCAATCCCCCTCAACTCATACTCCTTCCTCTTTTGTAGTTCATGCAATTTTTTTTCCTTACATTGATATTCCGATTCTCCTCTCCATTAACTTATGACCACCCTTTCCCCATCCTTCCACACAAATCTTTGATGCAAAATCCAAGTAAGAGCATTTTATCTTAACTCCAAGAGTCAGAGATACAAAAAAAAGATATCCCCATAAAACATCAACAGAACAACTCACACTACCACCAACAACAACAACACTTTTCATTCATACTTTCCTCGGGAATGTTCGGCATGCAACCAAACATTGGCAAGTTTTAAGAGAAATATTGTTGTTTGCCTCCAACAAAAGAAAGCACAGATAAAGGATACCATCATCCTGTTTGTCCTGTAAAAATAACTATTGCATAGGTTTCTCTTAAAAAAGGGAATGGGCCCTTGCAGAGAAAATCTCATAGTCACCCATCCACTTATACATTGAACACACATGTCCCTGTCTCCTTCTGACAGCTAGGATTCATATATGAAAGGAGTAGACGGCGGGAAGCGCATGGTTTTTACTAAGGATGGGCGGAGCTCGGTATTGTTTGTTTGTTTTTTTCTCGGATAAACAAAACTCACGTGCTCAGCTCGTGTATGCATTTAGTGCGTTCGGCTTTTTGATTGGCCCGTTACATGGCGCGAGATTCGCGAGTTGTATATCGCGACTCGCGAACGAATGGATTAGGTGCAAATAAGTTTCTCGAATAAGCTTTCAAAATGTCCTTTCCGGAAATGTAAAGAATAAACTTTGAAAATTATGCAGCACATTCTGATTTGTTTATTGCGAAATTGGAAAAAAATAGATAAATTTTTCATCCTAAACTTTTTTCCATCTCATTCGGTTTAATCTAAGGCAGAGGAACAGATCCTTGAAGCAAACTAGGATCATGTTACCAAATATTATCATGCGGGATTGGAAGAAGTATTAGGTTGTTGCATATGAAATGGCCGATTTGGCAATCAAGTGAAGTTAGTTACGATTATGCTGTTTCAAACCATCACCAGTTGGCGCTGTTGGTGTCAGATAATGAAGTATAAATACTCCTTAATCAAAGAGTCATTTCAGTTTTGACCATCGTTGTGATAACAGTGAATAAAAAGGAAAAAAAAAGATGGAAAGGAGCCAAGAACGTATACTTTTTCTGTATGAGTTGAAACTCGGTCATAAAGCAGCGGAGGCGACCAGGAACATTAACAGCGCATTCGGAGCTGATACGGTAAGCAAACAAACCACACGGCGGTGGTTCGAAAAATTCCGGTCAGGCGACGTAAACCTTGTAAGTGAGCCACGTGGACTTCCAGGACTATGGATTGACAATGACGAGCTGCATTTGCTAGTCGAATCCGACACACATCAACCTGTGGGAGACATTGCAGAGAAACTGGGCATACACTATTCGTCAGTTTCCCGGCACTTGCAACAACTTGGAAAGGTGAAAAAGCTCGACAGATGGGTTCCACATGCCCTTACGGAGCAAAACATGGCGCTTCGAATGGAAATTTGAAGTTCTTTACTCTCCCGCAACAGAAGCGATCCTTTTTTGCACAGAATAGTGCCATGAAAGTCCTGGGGGTTTAACGTGAGTACCTGCCATGTAGGCATAATCCCATGGTCCTCTTCGAACACGAATTGATTTTGGGACCACAATCAGAGCCCCGCCATGACTAACACAGCGGTACTGGTTTATACTGAGTGCAGGCTCAGCATTCATACCAGTGGATGCGAGGCCTATCTAACACCTCTGCCACAACTAAGGGGTACGTCACCCGAGTTGTACAGCGCAACTCCACGCTTGAGCTCCGAGGAGCTCTGCCCGCGATGTAGGCATAACCATAACCACCATGAAACTCCCACTAAGGGGCCAACCGCAAATAATCGGGCCGAGAACACATCCTCCAGGAATTCTCCTGGAGCATATGCTCTCAGAGGGCCATTCCGGTTCCCATGGTACCAGATAACCTCCGGTGAGGCTTCGTGGCAAAGCCACTTCAGATGAGTCCCGTGCAGACTCGCGGCTGATCGCTCTCCTCGAGTACGTGGGGACAGCACAGTGACATGTGATGAAAGTCCTGGGGGTTTCACGTGAGTACCTGCCATGTACGCATAATCCCACGGTCCTCTTCGGACACGGATTGATTTTGTGACCACAATCAAAGCCCTGTCATGACTAGCACAGCGGTACTGGTTTATACTGAGTACAGGCTCAGCATTTATACCAGTGGATGCGAGGCCTATCTAACACCTCTGCCGCAACTAAGGAGTACGGCACCCGAGTTGTACAGCGCAACTCCACGCTTGAGCTCCGAAGAGCTCTGCCCGCGATGTAGACATAACCACAACCACCATGAAACTCTCCTGGAGCATATGCTCTCAGAGGACCATCCCGGTTCCCATGGTACCAGATAACTTCCGGAGAGCCACTTCAGATGAGTCCCTTGCAGACTGGGGTCTGATCGCCCTCCTTGAGTGACGAAAAGTGGATAATATACGGTAATCGTCGCCGATCAGCACACAGGGTAGATGCTGATGAGCCACCGAAGCATATGCCGAAATCGAGCCTCCATCCGAAGAAGGTAAAGGCGACTGTTTGGTGGTCTACAGCTGGAACTGTCCACTATTCTTTTTTGGAACCTGGCGAAACGATAAAAGCACAGAAATACTGTGCCCAACTCGAGGAAACGCACCAAAAATTGAGTATACAACGGCCGAGATTAGTCAACAAAAATGGTGTGATACTCCTTCACGACAATGCACGACCCCATGTATGAAGAACAATGGTTCAAAAGTTGAACGAATTGCAGTATGAAACTCTGCCTCATCCACCATATTCACCGGACCTTTCGCCAACCGACTACCACTTTTTTAAGCGTTTGGATCATTTTGTTGGCGGAAAAACAATTTAGGAATGAAGAGGCCATCAAAATTGCCTTCGACGAGCTTATCAGCCCCAGAAAATTGGACTTCTACGAAACTGGGATACATGCTCTTGTATCTCGCTGGGAGAAGTGTTTTGAATCGACTGGCACCTATTTTGATTAATTGAATAAATTTTTGTAAGCTTTACAGTCGTTTCAAATTTAGTACCAAATCGGCCATTTCATATGCAACAACCTACAAACATTTTCAAAATTGAAAGGAACGTTTAATTGATTTGCTTTCACTTCTTAAATCACCTTCTATAGTTATAAATTCTCTTTATTTAAAGACACTCAACTAACCATATCCTTTTTTCCTTTCTTTACAGTATTTTAACAATCATTCACCATTTTCGCCAACGCCAGCAACTACACCATGACGTCAAAGGGCAAACGGCCTCTTCGTAGCCTTACGCCCAGCGACAAAGTCCAAGCCATCCAAAGGATTCACGATGGCGAATCGAAAGCATCGGTTGCCCGTGACATTGGCGTTCCCGAGTCCACCCTACGGGGTTGGTGTAAAAACGAGGACAAACTACGCTTTATGTCACGCCAAACCGCACCGGATAAACTATCATCGGATCTTTCTGAAAAAATGATGGATGGAGCAGCGGCTGCTGCTGCAGCTGCCGCGGCAGTAAATATGCTCGCCGGACCACCTGAAAAACGTGCAAAATTGGATCCATCCAGCTTACCATTGAATTTCTCCAACAAAATGAAGTACGATGACTTAGGCTATAAAAGGAATCCTTTGAATGGACTAGATTTCACAACGAATAAGGCATTATCCGATTTAAGCTTCAACGGTCTCGGACAGGATTATAGTTCATATGGCAAAGCGGATTTATCAGCGATGAATGGATCATCAAAATCCAAAGGATATGGTGCAGATTTGACCCGTCCAAATGATCCAGCTGTGGCTGCAATTAGCCCATTGAGCAGCCTCACCCACTTGTCTGGTTTGACAGGATTAGCCCACAGTCCCTTAGCAATCAGCTTCAGCGAATTGACTTCAAACCTGAATTTGATTGCTCAGTTGAATCCTAGTTTGGCTGCCATGTCTGGACTAAATGGTTTACAAGCCAATAACAACAGTTTAAGGAATTCTAAACCAAAAACATCACTGAACAGTCCCCGCAATGAAAACGAAAAGCCTCAAGGTTTAAGTGTCAAAAATTGGGCCAAGCAGAAAAACAACAATGACAATTACGCTATGAATTTAGCAGATTGTAAATTCAAAGCCAAAACCTCCCCCTCCCCCAATATTGTGCCAATGAACAGGGACCTACCTTTAGACGATCCGCTACTATATTGGCTCAAATCACAGCAAGCCATGCTTGGACTGAACAACTTATATACACCAAATCCAAACTCAGCTAGTCCAATAAGATCCTCGACACCGCAGCATCCCGCCCACCACACCACACCACCTCCAATCTCTTCAACACCACAAACTCCTTCCTCTACTCCTTCCGGAAGTTCTGATGACACAAAGAACTCGGCATGGTTTAACTGGTGCAAAGCATTCGGTGCAAGCCTAATGACAAATGATCGGCATCCACTAACCCCGCATAATAATCTCAACAACACCAGCAGTAGTAGCATAGAAGGCAATGGCAAACCAACCTACGATAACATCCTTTACTCCCAACTGACCAAAGAAGCTTCACCAACCACACCAACTTCAGATAATCTCAACAATAACAACGAACACAATGATAGTGCCAATAAACCCGAAGATCTCTCTGCGAAAAGCACTATTAAGGAGGATAAGGAGGACAAAGAGGATACCAGCGATGATGCCATCATAAAAAGCGAATCAGACACCAGCCATAATAGCAAGGAGACCAATGATGAGACTGCAAACATCAATAAGAGCTCGACAACCACCACCGAAAGTACTGAAAGTGACGGAAGCTATAACGATTCACTAAACAACAATAAACATGATCTCAAGGATGATTTCTGCAAAAGTCATGAAATCTGTGATTCCGTCGAAGCTATTGAGCATGGCGAGAAGTTCCTTAAATGGCTTGAATCCTATAGCAATCCTCGTATAACCAGCGTTCAAGTTATGCAGCTGCGATACCTACTGAAAACTATCCGATCCTCCGCAGACCAGGACGACACAAACAGAGTCTCCTCGACAGAATCGGATCGCAGCAAGGTTCGACGTCGTAAATAGGATCGACCAAAATTGGCTATTGCGGCATCAACCCCGTCACCTATGGTGTTCCAAAATAGCCAAATAACCGACGGTACTATAGAGGATAGCGATAATGACTACTACTATTACGATGATATTGAAAACGACAACGATTTCGACGATTTTGCTGAAGATGAGACCGAATTCGAGGATACTGATATCCATGAGGTGGACGAGGATGAGGACGATGACTACTTCCATCCCGCGTCCTATAGTTGTAGCGATAGCTATGATTTCTTTAGTTAAATGCATTAACAAGATGCAAAGAGAGACTTATTCGCACAACTGTGTATCCATTGGCTACCGAAATACTGTGTATGTTTTAGATACAACCAGAAATCACTCAACAATTCAAAAATCATTCAATATTTCCTTCTTCTAGCATTAAGACATAGGTTTTTCTCTATCGCGAATTCATTCCTTTGTAAATACTTAAAATAAATTTAGAATTAAGTAAGAGAAAAATTAAATAACATCTATAGAAACAGTTGTTCGTTTAGTGATAATTAGTTAAATATTTAATGATAATATAATTTTGCTGCAAGACAGAACAAAGACTTATGTAAATGGCAACGTATTGAATTCTCGAAATACCGTTTAATCATTCAAAACCCTTCCCACAAAAAGGATATAGAATTTAGTTAATTTAATTATTGTAAATTTTAGATGGAGTTATTTATATTACAAATGGATTTATTTTAAACCCAAAGGAATTAAGCCATGACTTTCGTTAATTTTTATTCAAATCTGAATACGCATTGAAAACAAGCAATGAATTTATCTCTTTCGCAAATAGATATCATACTGGGACCTTTTTCATCTCCAACAAAACTTTGAAGGAAAAAAAATTTAAAAAAAACTTAAACTTGAATTAAAAAATGAAATTCCCTAAGCTCACACATGTACAATAGAAACTACTCAGAAATGGAAGTTTTATTTGATTCATTGATAAACCAAAAAGTTCTCCACGAGAATATCAACAAAAAAAAACGACCCCAAAAATAAAAGAAAAAATCTTGAAAATCACAAACCTTTCATTAAACTTTCCAACCAGAGATAAATACCATTTTCGAAAAATCTATTCGGCATATTAAATTTGTACTGAAATTTCTATTTCCTGAGGAAAAGGATATCGCAATGGAATATATGCACACAATTCAATAGAATATGAAACAAAAAAATTATTAAGAAAATGTGTCCAAAGGTGGTGACAAAAAAGCTCATTGAAATTTTTTAGATATAAGAGGAAAAAAGAAATACAAAGAAAAAAACTCTCCACAATTTCTGAAATTTGATAAAAATTGTAGATAAATTCAATTAAATCTCAAGTGAATGGTTAATAAAGTGTATATTATGTGAAAAAATTAAATCAAATGTTTTAATTACTATTTAGTCTTGGTACGACTTCATTCGTTTACCGTTCGATTTGCTTCGAAATGTCCAACATCAACGGCAGAACGAACATAGAATATTCTTGGAAACTTTTCTAATTCCAACACAAATTCCTTCTCTCCTCAGGACCACCAATCGTTACTTTAATAAAACTTTATTTTATAAATATTGAAGTAAAACAATATGCGGAGTCTGAACGCTGTAAAGAGAAGCAAATCCTCAAAAGTTGTTAACTAACTGTCAAAAATTCAATTATTTTTTTTACGATTTTTGTCGTCAAATACTAAGGCCTACTCCGCCACGGAGAACACCGGTGATGGCAACTGTCAATCAAATTAACAGCATTCGAAATAAATTTCGAAAGTTGTTAAATTAAAAATAAATAAATTTCGAATGTTGTTACCCTGCTGCGACACATTACTCCGCCCCCAGATGAAACCTAGGGGTTTCAGTGACTGAACTCCGAACTGCGTTCCCCATCATTCGGCGAAGCTAACGCGACGTTGATTTGGGGCGCTTCAGCCTGGACAAGGAGACAGTCTTTTTGTGACCCCCGATCTCGAGCTGGAAGAAATGTTCTCCCCGCTCAAGAACACGGTACGGGCCTTCGTATGGAGACTGCAGCGGCTTCCATACAGCATCCGTCCTGAGCAGGACGTGCGTGCACGTGTCCAGCTTCTTGGGAGCGCAGGCAGATACGGAGGTGTGTCGGATGGGAAGTGTAGTATTAAGGCGGTGGCGTCTTTCAGCAGGCGCAGCAATCCCGAGTCTGTGAGGCGCGATCTCTTTTCGAAGACCGGATCAGTTGGGAGCCTTGGGTTCTCCCCATATACCAGCTCCGTGGGGCTGGCAGCAAATTCCTCTCGGCGGGTTGTTCGGAGGCCAAGAAGGACGAGAGGCAAGACTTGAGTCCAGGACGGATCGTCGCGTCAGCGTCCGGTGCCGACACGCTAGCATCTCATTGGATTGCGGGTGGTATGCCGTAGTCCACTAGCGTTTGAATCCCAGGAGTTTGCCTAACTCCAAGAAAAGGGTGGACTCAAATTACATTTCCTGGTCAGTTATGATCACTACAGGGACACCAAAGCGAAGGAACCATTCTCGACAGAGGGCTTCGGCACAAGATTACACCGTAATGTGCTTCAGAGGTATTGCCTCAGGCCACCGCGTAAACCTGTCGATGATTGTAAGGTAATACTTGAAACTGTGCGAGTCTCGCAAAGGGCCTACGATGTCGAGGTGTGTAGTGTGGAACCGCTTGGTAGTGCGGGGGAATGAGCCCACTTCTTTTCTTAAATGCCTGGTGACTTACACTTCTGACTAACCGATTTGTTGTCCTAATGGCTGGATGTGCTAAGTCGTAAACCACGTGGAACACTTCCTTGCGAAAGGTGGCCGGAATGTATGGCCGGGGTCCCTTTTCCGAGTCTTCGCACCGAAGACGGGCAACTCCGAAATTTGTATTCGGGGGTTGGATTTGAGGCTCTGAAGTACTGCGTCATCCTCCTGCGCCTTAGCGACAGCCGAGAAGTCGAGTGAGACGTTTACTCGGAGACACGTGACAAAGCGTCAGCAACTATGTTGTCCTTGCCGGACCCGTGCGTATGTCGGACGTGAACTGGCTTATAAAACTCAGGTGTCGAAGCTGACGAGAGGACGCATTGTCGGGCTTCTGGTTCAAAGCATACATTAGACGCTTATGGTCCATGAACACTGTGAATGGCCTGCCTTCTAGGGAGAAGCGAAATTACTTAATGCTCAAGTACGCGGCAAGCAGTTAGGACTAACCCGGCCTCAAGGAGATGTTGAAAAATGCACTCAAGGTGGGCTAATTGCTCAGACTCAGTGAAAGAAGCGACCAAAACATCATCCAAATATACGAAACAGAAGTCGAGGTTTCGCAGGACCGGGTGAATGAACCTTTGAAAGGCTTGCGCCGCATTGCACAATCCGAAAGTCATTCACATGAACTCGAAGAGTCCAAAGGATCTGCATATTGCCGTCTTTGGAATATCTTCTGGAGCTACAGGGATTTGGTGATACGCCTTGGTTAAATCCAAGGTCAAAAAGATGCGGCAGTTTGCGAGATGATGCCTAAAGTCGTGGATGAGTGGAATCGTATATCGGTCAGGAATAGTCTATAATCCCCACGGGGGCGACATTCGCCGTTTAGCTTAGGGACCATATGGAGTGGGGAAGACCAACAGCTGTCTGAAGGTCTGCAGATACGCTGTTGCATAAGTTATTCGAATTCTTTCCGTGCAATAGTCAGCTTCGAGAAGACAGGAGAACCAATAGTGTTAATGTGGTGTTGCACATTGTGCTTCACTGGTTTAGAGAGACTACATTGGAGGAATTCCCGAACACGAGAGTTAGTAATGTCCTTATGGGCCAGTGCCCCGTGCAGTCCGCCATAATCTTGAATGCATTTGCACGTGTCTGGCACAGGAGCTCTCGTGATCGGGCTATGTTATAAGCGGCCCAAATTCTCCTTGACTTGGCACAGCTTGTAAGCATTCGCCATCTTAGGCCCGCGGCTGCTAGGTAGTGTGAGCAGACTCGGCCCCCGACAGCCGCCAGCGGAACACCGACTGTATTCGCCGAAGGACTGCCAAGAACAGAGCCTCGCCTGGCCAATCCATCAGCCCGCTCATTCGGCGGTTACATAATTTCAGAAATAAATATTCCGGGCACAGTCACCTTCAGGAAGCACCAGTTACCCGCGGTTCAGAAAGTTCGGGGGACGACTTACGGTTGTTGCGGTTTTTCTTAAATTCTTCGAAGGTGGATGCGGTTTTCAGAGGTGATGGAACTAGAAGTTGCTCAGCGACATAGCCTGCCTATGCCTTCCGAGAAACAAGGTGGGCGACTCAAACAAAATGTGATTGCTAGAGCTTGCGATTTGTAGCGTTTTTTAAGGTTTTGTTTAAAACAAAATTTTATTAAAATCGATTCACTGACAGAGTCTGTCACACGCGGCGTTCATTTCATTGAGTAGACGGACGACATTGCGGTAAATTTTAGGTTTGAGACGTTCGCTGATACGTCGATCACAAACAACACCAGTTGTGAAATGCTTCTTCATCCAGGTTGCGTTAATTCGTGAAGCAATTTCATTACGCAGTTTTCCATTGGCAGATAGCATTGACCTGGGATATTTAAATCGCTCACTTCTGGGCAGGTTACTGCCATTGACAGAACTGAGCGATTTAAATATCTCGAGTCAATGCTATCAGCCAATGGAGAACTGCATTATGCTCCTCGAATAGAGAAACACAACACACACTTATCTCGTAAAAATTAAAAATAAATTACTATTGCAAAAAACCACGGATTATTCAATAACTGTTTGGTGTTAAAATTTTCTTGTTCAAATATACTAATTACCTACGAACGGTGTTAAGACAAACAGTAGGCGACATAGCTTCCTTGCAAAGTGATGTTTAGAACGCAAACAAACAGTTGGTAGCAATGTAAGCTTGGCTCATCCTAGCGAGCAGAGCAAAAGGGGCGTTAAGTGTAATACGAGAAACATCTGTACTACAGACCTGAACGCTTTCTCCCTTATCCGGGCCCAAACCCGCAGCTAGGGTGTCAGTAACAATGACTAATGCTGCTGTCAAAAAATGGACACAAGCTTCCTATAATGGCTGACCCTTAATACTGCTAAACACACCAAACTTTTCCTGTCAGAACCAAATAAACATACTGCATACTGCAGAAGTATTGTGGGCATTCTGACTGGCCATAATTCACTAGCTGGGCATATGTTCAGAACATGATTCCTTTTTCCATATTGACGAAGCAAAGAGCAGAAATTTAAAGCTTCCAAATACTGCTTTTGAAGCACAGGTTTCAACAATAACTTACCAACTGTAGTGGATTCTCCAAGGGTTCATAGATTATAAAATCAGCAACAAATGAAGCACATTCCTCCCAACTTCCAATGATCTTCGGTATAAGAAATGGCGTTGGTTTGATCGTCGTACAGACGAACTTCTGAAAAAATTAAAAAACAAAGATCAAAAACAGATATGATTGGAAGGATCTACCTCCTCACCTGTACTCCACACTCATTCTTCGGTGCCAAAACCAATGGTCGTCTGCCTGCATACTCCGGGCTCACCACAAACTGTCTTCGAAAGTTCTCCGCAAAAGCCAATAACAGTCGTTCCTTAGCATTCAAAGTAAAATAGCTCAACGGAAGGCATTCGACTTCTTTGAACTTAGGATCCAAATTTTCCGGAAAAGCCAGATCAATTGCGCCAACATCTGTAGTGCTTGTATCGAAAATCCACTCGACAGAGGAAAGACATTGCTGGGCCATTTCCGCTTCATCACTACTACGAACACTGTGAACATCCTCCCCGCTGAATAGAGTTGTCACTTTAGAAACCACTTCCTCAGGTTCGAAGTTTTCGATGGACTCATGTTTTTCGTCTTCGAATCTAGTTGCACTTGAGAGCCGAGAAATTTCCTGAATTGAAATCTTCGGCAAACGAGTTTGAGATCCTTCATCTTTTACCATCATGTGAGACATAACAGGAGAAATCATTTCTTCAGTTGGCGGCTTTAAAGTGGTCATTCTGGAGTTGTTATGAGTTTGCTTGATTATTCAATATTGTCAATATGAGGAGATATGTCAGTAGGTTTCATATATCAATGAATACGGCGGGGACATTTATGTGTCAAGGTTGCTATGGGTGATTTAGATATTTACTTGGAAATAATTTCTAAGCATAGCAACTGCCTAGCAATGGAAACGACTTTGTTTTTTATAACCATCTAAGGACAGAGCTCCGACTTTCGTCAAGTTTAAAAAACACCCGCGTTCAATATCTGACAGTAACCGGTTAGATTACTATTTTCACTATAATAACAGTTGAAGATAAGATACTAGTTAACTTTCAAAAGAGACAAAGATTTAGATAATTCTTAAGGGAGTTATCGGAGAAACTCTATCTACTAGTAACTTCTTTTCGTTGTGAAACAGTTTATCTATATGAAACTCACAGTAAAATAGATACCTTGGAGGAAATGCAGCATAACAAATAATTGGACTCTCCTTGGATACATTGATGTTGACATAGCAACTAAAAAAAGTCCTTTCCTGTCAACTCCGTCATTATAAACCTCATTGGATGGTTGTTCGAAAAAACTGTCATCTTTTGAAGTGATAGCCTAATAACATCAAAATCAATCCTGATTTGAATTATTTCTACCTTCCAATAGCTTATGGAAATAGTGCCAACCATTAGTCACAGAGACCATAGGCGCTCTTACCTAGTTTCCATAGTTTCTATCATGAACATTACGAATTTGAAAAAAGGAGCCAAATCCGTAACCACTCATTTACAGGGGAAAAAGAGATGCAAAATGGCATACAATATGGAAATCGGCAAAGCGGAAAAATTTGCACAAAGCAACGGAAGATCTTCCAAAACTTTTAATACGAAGACGGCTTACAGTTCCTTACTAGGGCTGGACAGAGGCAACTCATCAGACGCTGTCTCACCTCTACCCTGGGAGCTGGCGGGGCAAGTTCTTCTTAAAGAATTCGAAGTCAGAGAAGACACGAAATATGAAGCCAACCATGTAGGAAGCATAATTGCTGCCATCAAGATAGTATATGTCCCAGGGCGAAACGTGGATTGGTACCCACGATGGAGCATTAAACCTGGGAAACGCCTGCTGAAATGACACCAACAGCTCTACTACCAAATTCTATTTCCACCTTCAGCGTAGCAGAAGATGCGTTGAACAGGGACCGGTTTCCTGGAGGAGAGCCACTACACCATAAATTATAGTGACCGTCCAGTAAACCATGTGCTCGGAATAGGTTTCTTAGTCAACCAAAAAATGAGACCTGCTGTCATCAGCTTTGAAAATATAAGTGAACGGCTATGCGTTCTCCGCTTGCGAAACAACTTTAGAAATGTAAGCCTCATTCACCCTACAGAGGAGACTACAAAGTCAGAGAATGATACCTTCTACGAAGCAGTAGAACCAACCCTCGAAGCCTGTCCCAAGTATAACATCAAAATCATACTTAAGGATTTTAACAGCCAAATAGGCACGGAGTCCGTATTCAGGCGATACGTTGGCTCTCATAGCTTCCATCAAAATACAAATGATAACGAACTGCGGATTATTCAATTAGCATTGTCACACGAAATGGTTGTTGGAAGTACCTGGTTTGTGCGGAAAGCAGCCCAAAAACAAACGTGGGCCTCCAATCGGGACTACCTTCAACCAAATTGACCACGTGTTGATCCTCCTCTTAGCCTTGCCACTGCCAATGCCACCTCTTAGTCTTGATGAACGTAAGAACACATAAGGGGGTCAATATAAACTCGGATCTCTATCTCTCCACACGGGGGAATAGATGTCGCAATAACCACAGTCAACAGAGATCCTGGGGATGAAGCATCAACAAATGATCTTCACAATCACCTGAAGAACGTTATCACAAACATACTTGGCCCGGGCCGCAAAAAGAGTCGAAACGGCTGGTTCGACGATGAATGTAAGCTAGAACGGAAGAATGCGGCATACTGAGTAATATTGCATTCTCAAAGAACGCGGGCACGCGTGGAGACTTATCACGAACTTCGACAAGCGGAGAAGCGACTTCACAGACGGAGAAAGAAAGCCTGGGAGAACCACCAGGTTTGTGAACTCAAAAAGTACAGGGAGCAACTGCACCAGGAGCGCAAATTTTACCAGCAAGTCAGCAGGATGAAACCTTACCCACTTCGATGCTCATCCTGCCGGGACAAAGAGGGAAATCTGATTTACGACAGAATGGGCATATTGGAGCGATGGTTTGAGTACTTTGATGAACTGTTGAACAACCAGAACATCGGCGAGCTGGAAGAAGAAACAGTCTGTGAAATTCATCGGCTTAAAAATCATAAGATAAGCCGCCAGGAGCCAATGGCATTACAGCCGGATTGGTTAAATATGGAGACGACCAATTACACCAAACGGTTCATCAACTTTGCTCAAGGTGTGGGACAGCGAATCAATGCTTGACGATTGGCAATGAGGTATTATCTGTCCCATACATAAAAAGGGAGATATCACGCAGTGCAGCAATTATAGAGATATCACAATGCTGCATGCAGTATCTTACTAGGTGCACTCTACAGGGGGATGGACGATTCTGTAGCCTATATAACGACAAAATCTATGAGCGATACAATGACCGCCAAGTAAATATGTTGCGGTGGGCGGGTCACTTAATCCGTATCGATGAGAGATGGAACGATGGCGTAGGTCAAGCCGCGAGACAACTTTTAGGGATATTGAATTGGTGGACCTCGGCCTAAAACCGGAATATCTGGAGTTCCTTATTAAGGAAGGCCTAGACCAGATACCGATTGTTGCGCCGTAGATGATGATGATGATGATGAAGGTAGTATCTGTTGAAACAAAGCTCACCATCGAAATTTTCACCGAGGCCTTGAATGAACCTCAGGTATGATAAGGGTAGCCGCCTGGAATTTAACAGAGTGGGGCCATTTACTGTGCTTTAGTGCAAACTCATCACTAGAGCACCACTGAACCAGAGTGCCTAAGTTGCAGAGGAAAAGAGCTTAGCGTCAAGAGCATAAAAGAAACAAGAACAAATGAGGAAAGAGGGAATGCCATTGATGAGAAACTAAAAATAATAGTGGACCCAAATATGATCCTTGTGGAGCATTCCTTCATTAGCCTCTGCCCCATTCACAAGTGCGGTCGGCTCGTCGTGATCGGTTTCGCCAATTCGCCTGGTCTAGATGCAATCGTCAGGCTTTTAAATCCCCATACAGCGTTTCAAGCCACCATTGTTTCCGCCGGCCTTTTAGCCGCTTACCATCGACTTTGATGTTCAGACTAATCTTGGCGAGTGAATTCCTGTTAGCGCGAATTACGTGACCATACTATCAAAGACGCCACTCTCGCAGTTTTTCCACAATCGGTGCAACTCCATATCGATCGCGGATATCCTCCTTTCGGATGTGATCAAAACGTTTCATGCCACTAGTCCAACGCAACATCTTCGTCTCCATTACCGCAAGACATCGTGCATTATCTTTTATAGGTGATCAGCACTCAGAACGACATTGCGGTAAATTTTAAATTTGAGACGTTCGTTGATACGCTAATCACAAAGAACAGCAGTTGTCGAACGCCTCTTCATCCAGGTTGCGTTAATGCATGAATCAATTCCATAACCTAGTTCTCCATTGGCTAAAAGCATTAACCCGAGATATTTAAATCGCTTAGTTCCAGGTAGGTCACTGCCGCTGACAGTGAGTGTGCCTGCTTCATGGGGATCGGTCGTCAAAAATTCAGTTTTATTCAGATTTAATTTGAGACCGTGTTGCATGAGACGAACATTCCAATTTTGGACAAGTTACTCGAGATCATTTTTGCTATTAGACGCTACGAAAATATCATCTGCATAAAGCAGTGTATGGGCGCCGAACGTTGGAAGTCCCGTGTGACACGACAAACTTTGGATAGTTATATATGATGGAGTGTTGACGCTACGCCTCCCGGGCAACCGGACGATGACCTAGATCCAATCGACGCGGCCAACGAGCTTTTAGAGGAGATGAGGATCGACGGTCCGACGGGGATTGACAAACCCCTCATGCAAGCAGATCATGCTAAGGGTAACGCGGATAAATCTACAGCACTCGAAGTGCGCCTCGGCTAATCTGCTTGTCTTCCTCCTAGAGCAAAGCATCTACATCGCACTTGAACAGGAGCCTTGGATCGGAAGCGACCGAACCATTAAAGGGCTCCAAAGCAATTAATTTATTGCACAGTACAGGAGACGCTGATCAGGATAGACCTAAAACATGTATTCTCACGAGGAAGAGTTTACACGCTTTTCTGTGTCCGGACCTGAATTCCAGCGACCTAGACGTGGTGAAACTGGAGCAGGCGGGGGCAGAGAACGTATATATTTCCTCGGCTTACATGACTATTGACCGATCAGCTCCGCCAGAAGAATTTCAACATTTGACGAACACCATAGCAACAAAGAAGGCAAAGCTCAGCTCGGAAATCAACGAGAGAGATGAGTTATTTTTTGATTTTATTATTACTTCAAACCTATCTGTGTAACAGGGGCAGTACACCAACCTTCCATTCCCCTAACTCAGAAAACTGTAACGGTTGGATAGAGGTCCTCGATATCACCCTAATAACCGACAATGAGATCCTTAGAGTGGAGAGCTGCAGAATGTTTGGCCCTTCTCAGATCACAGTATGATCCTCGCCGCAGAGGTCTTCAAACCCTTCAGAGGCCCCATGAGGATCGACTGGAGAAAGTTTGGTCAAGTAATTAAGAACAAACTCTCCGGGGCGCAAATTGGCAAGAGTTACACGACAGACGAATTGGAGCCAAACGTCGGGGCTCTGGAAAAGGCATTCGATATCGCCTTTAAAGTATCGTGCCCTACTAAGTACAGCAAGAAGACACTGCCACCGTGCTGAAGACACTGCCACGGTGGAATGAAGATCTCTTCAGCCTTAGGAAGCTGACGAGGGAAATCTTCTATATCTGCTATAGGCATTAAATTTGGCAACCATACAAGGACTGCCTGAAGAAGTACAAATCGATCATCAAGACCGCCAAGAGGCGGTCTTGGTTGGACTATTGTCAGAACATGGAAAGCACTAGCGAATCCATGAGACTCAGTAAGATTTTATCCAAGCAGCATAAGAGCCCATCCTTTCTTAAAAAGTCGGAAGGCTCCTGGATGGAATCTTCTGGTGAAACCTTGGAGCTGCTGATTCAGACGCACTTTCCCGCCAGCGAAGAGGACTGTGAGTCAAACTCTTGCTTGGAAGCTTTGCGGCCACCCCAGCCACACACAAGCTGAACTTCACGAGAAACTTTGCTGTGGACTTTCTAACCAGGGAAAAGTGGAAGAACGGCGGCATGTTACAAGGTGATGACACAGTATTCTTTACCGATGGATCAAAGATGGTCTGTGGAGTCGGCGAGGGTTTTCTCGAATACACTGTGTGAATGGTCCTCCAGGTTTTGCCAGTGTATTCCAAGCGGAAGAACTGGCGATACTGAAAGTCTGTCGATGATTGGAGTGTGATCCGAGCGTAACAAAACCATTCTGACCGATGCCAAGCGGCCATCAAGGCCTTGTACTCATCGACATCCTCCAGGCTGGTGGGGCAGTGTAAAGACGCGCTGAACAGTCTGGGCGGTACGCTCAAGTTCACACACAGTTCTAGCTGCAGGGTGGGAGATCTGCTATCCTTCGTGAATGCTCTCTCTCTTCTGGCTGGCTCTGAAGATCGGAGCCGGCTGGACTCAGAGCGGCGCACCACAGCGCTAATTGGGCTCCTCGGAACGGCCACTGATACCTACCTACCTACTCTCTGGCTGTTCGCGCTTCCAACGAAATGGGGAAGGCCCTCCTGGAGCGCCATAGCGACAGCTGCCACAATGAAGAAACCGGTGAGGCAACCAAATCAGCTAGGGCATGCCACGCTTTTGCCTGTCTCCCGCAGGTGGTATCATGCAGTGCCCAACTAAGTGCAGATAGAATCGAATAAAGACTAGAGACGAATCTCAACAGCAGTTCTCTGACTGCGGCTGCTACCCTTTGAGCAAGACAAATAATCATATTACTATCTTAACAGAAGCTAACAATTGAAAGTCGCCAATTTCCTTAAGTCGATTTTATTATATTATCAATTGGAAAAGAAAAAAAAAAAAGAATTATGTACACAGGTAAGCCTAAAATTAGAGAAAAAAAGATTATCGCGCACAAAAATAGTATAAACTCGAAAAAGTAAGAACAAGGATATCTATGTATATAACTATCATCATACCATTATCAATCATATTATTGTATATAAATTTACAAAGCCATATTTTCATCATTTCATCATATTTTTATAAAACTAAAAAAATAATATAACGTTCTTTTGCAATCCTCTCGTATGCTCGTTTTCCTCTTAACATTAGCTCATAAAAACTCGTTTACACATCATTTTAATATAATTATTAGGCATTAATATTATCATATATTTTTTCATAGGATTTCTTCCCGTTTTGTTTATTATTTTTTATAATTTTCATGACTCTCTCATGGGAGAGTGTCGATTTCATTTTATTTTTTTTTTGTATTTTTTTTTTTATTTAAACTTTGACTTTCACACAATCAAAAAGTTGAATTGGGGGTAAATGAAGAGAATAATATAATATTGAAAAATATTACGAAAAATAATTATGCATTGTTTCCAAATGCGTCTTTTTAACACCGGGCGGCGAGGGATCCAATGTCGACCCCATTGGATCCGTATTCTATAACAAAAACAGAAATATTTGTATCTGGTACCTTAAGAATGGGAGGATTCTGTTAACAAAAAAGAATGTATGCAGATCGCATGTGGCGAAGGAAACAACAAGTATCGAAGTTAATGTGGTAGGAAAGTCCCGTATGATTCGGTGCATATCAAAACGTAATAAAGTACATCCTTCTTAGTAGGAATTAAATATATATTTTAACGTGTGTGTTTTAAATAGGATATCAAAGGATCAATGCTAGTAGAACAGTGGTTACACTTTAGAATATTTCTGGCGACTCATACCCAAACAAGACCACAATAAATTTCGATTGGTTAACGGCCCTTCATAATATCGAAAGTTTTCCAAATTTTCTCATCAACTTCTTTGATATTGTATGTTTGGCACACTATGATTTTTTCGGTTGATTATCTAATTTAGAATTCTGCTGGGTAGATTGTTGGCCAGTTTTGGTATTACTAGGAGCATTGTTGGAGGCAGTGCCAGCTGCAGAAGCGCCCGCGCCAGCGTTATTAGAACTAGTTAGTTTTTCCGATTTCAATTGTGTCGTTTCCTTCTGTACATGAGCATTGTTTGTTGATCCCGATGACCCAGCCGATTGTCGCGATGGCTTATTACGGAAATTTCCCGGCTGATTTGCATTTACGGAATGATTTGTATCGTTCGATGAGCTTTTGCGCTGTCTGTGGACAATTTGCGGTTTGTTACCCAACGATCCGCTACGGACACGACCTGTTCCAAATGAGCCCGTTCGTCGACGTTGCTGCTGGTGCTGATGTTGCTGTTGACTAGAGGATGATAGTGATGAGGATGATGCATGATTGCCGTGATACTGATTGCCGAAATAGTCGCTACGATTGGGTATTGTGGTGTTTCGCCGATTTCGACCGGCCCCCGCAACACCTTCACTTTCTGAGATGCTTCGATGACGTCGAGCATCCGCACCTGATTTCAATGTACCAACACCTTGAAGCATTTCATTAATTTCAGGCTCGACAACACGGAAATCTTCGATTGTTTTGAATTTCAAGAGATATTCGTTTAGTTTCGGATCGACGTTGAGTTTATCGGAGTGTTTGTAGTATTTTAAAAATGCCCAGAATTTTTCGAGACCATATAGTTGTCCTAGAAAATAAGAATTATATAAATGTTAAATTTGTCTATAGTTAAAATGGGCTGAGTTGCTTCTGCCATATTTAGAATATAAATGTGCAATATAAATACGTCAACAAATATTCATCTAAAAGAGAATTTGAACAGCAAATACGAAAGAAAATTCCAAATGCCTAACATCGAATAGCTGCAAACATGAGGGCTACACACATTTCTGTAGTCCGACTGATATGTTCTCTATAATTTTCTTGCTGCTTAGCCCTTATTGACCCCATTCTTCCAAGCAATAAGCATTTATTATAAAATAATCGAAAAGTCCAGTCCGAGGAAAATAAAACACTTATGGGAGTTCCCAACGGGTCAATGTTGAAATGAGATAAAACAAGTTGTGTGTTTGAAGGACTCGTTCAAATGTCCGCCTCAGGTGCACACGGTAACACAAATTCAAGAAGTCCAATTTTCAAAAACTCTGCCGGATAAATCTGACCCAATTTGACCTTTGAGTGCATTGGTCGAAGACCTTTGGGGGGAAAACCATAGTCCCAGATCGTTCTTGCAGAACGCCAATTCTGTCATTCGATATCTAGCACGTAGTGTAGTATTGTTCGAATCATGTCATCATCGTTTAATCTGACTCAAAAGAAGTTATCATCGATCTGTAGCGCTCCCCGTTGATTACCAACGTCGTTCTCGAAGAAGTGTAACAGCGAGCGCCCGAAGTCCACCCCTGCCGCTAATCGTGATGGGGGTTAGCGTCGTCCCACATGACCAAAGATGATTTTTACGACCAAATTGGAGTCCTTTACCAAACGCTCCAAACCCCAGTAGGTTCTTCCCTACACGACAGCAGCGATGTTTTCGCTGGATCTGTCGTTCCCCCGACATACGGGTGTTGACTGATTGTTTACCGAACCAATCGCCTCGAATTTGGCAACCAAACGTTGCAAAGCAGTTTTTGAAACCGAAACGCGAGTAAAGTTTGCACTAACGAACAATCCTGCAAATTTTTTGTCATTAGGACTGATAGTCAATCGCCACAGTACTCCACCAGTAACTCAATAATAAATAAACACTTTAAGAGAGACCTAATACAGACCCCTATATTTCTCCAAAGTTTACGTTTTCATTAGAACGCCAGAACAGTTTCGAACTACTCGCGGCATATTCTATTATAAGAGACAAAGCGATTCAGGAACCTGACAACCTGGCTCCGACGATAATTGTTGTATCGATTCAAAAAAAATCTTTCATCACATTATAATCTTAAATTCTTAAAAGCAAATGCCTGCTCTTCAGCGTCATCCACGTAATCATCATCATCATCAACGGCACAACAACCGGTATCCGGTCTAGGCCTGCCTTAATAAGGAACTCCAGACATCCCGGTTTTGCGCCGAGGTCCACGAATTCGATATCCCTAACAGCTGTCTGGCGTCCTGACCTACGCCATCGCTCCATCTTAGGCAGGGTCTACCTCGTCTTCTTTTTCTTTTTCCATCCACGTAATACGTCTTGAAAATAAGGGTCATCGTCTAGAAAATTCTTGGCCGAGAAAATTCCAAGCAATTACAAATATGAAACATATCATTAATTTGACCATATTTATTATTATCCAAAGAAGTCTGATATACAATATATTTACTAACTAACGGGAAAGCAAACTATCGGTACATTGACTAAGCACGATCTGAAGAAAACGCAACCAAATTATCGGAAGTGATAATGGAGTGGACTACGTGAACCAGAAATTAATCAATCTGACTCGGCACTTGGACATAACACACTTAAAAGCCATTATTTTCATAAAAAGAACAATATCCTCTAGAGACAGGAGGAAATTGTTGACATATCGGTAAAAATCTGGGCAGAAGCCATGGCTAAATTACCAATCTAGAACTGAAACAATCGATATACAAATTCAGTAGCCGAGAGTACATCTGTCATTTCATCTCTTTCTTTAGCCTTTGTCCAATTCAAAAGCGGGGTCGGCTCACCGTGATCGGTTGCGCCATTTTGTTCTGTCGTACAAAAACCGTGGGAATCCAAGACCTTTCCCAGAGGTCGAAAAAGGGAATGATCGTTAAGATTCCAAAGAAGAGCACCCATTTTGAGCTCATAGATTAATTCGATTAGATCTATTAGGAAACAACGGATGTGGGGGGCACAGAGCATTGGAAGAGTTACTGGGAGTACTGAATCCAGTTCTTACAATGCCTTCCGATTCTCGTGTCGCCATACATCTGTTTGGTAGAAGATATGAAGTTACCCTGAAGCGTAGAGAGGACTGGGAAGACCCAGAGGAATGCGTGGCGGGATATACGGAAGTCTTCTACACCGATGGCTTAAAAACAGAAGAGGGTTCTGGAGCCGGAGTCTACCTTTCGAATAAAAACGAGAAGTGGGCTTTTCTTTGGGAAAATATGCAACGGTTTTTCAAGCCGAAGTTTATGCGATCCTAAGGGCGGCAAACTGGGTGATTGAGGAGCTGTTGAAGGGCAGCCAAGTGCATTGAGGGCATTGAACAGTCCTTTGATCACCTCGAAAATCGTTCAGGAATGCAGAAACCGTTTGAACTCTATCTCTAGATTCAATACGATGGAACTACTCTGGGTACCTGGTCACTGTGGCGTAGAGGGAAATGATATCTCGGGTGCTTTAGCGAAAGAGGGATCAATCTCCACTATGCCGGGACCGGAACCAGCAATTGGAGTATCAGTAGTATTGGCTAAGTCTGTTTTCAAAAACTGGGAACAAGCTGCCCATAATGGCAGGTGGCAGAGCCTAAATGTTGCTCGACACACCAAACTTTTCCTACCAGAACCGAACATACGTACCGCAAAGTTTATCCTGTCGAAAAGCAGGAGGACTTGAAGGTAGATTGTAGGCATTCTGACAGGCCATAATTCACTAGCTGTCCCTCCTGTAATGAGGAAGCGGAATCCACGGAGCACTTCCTATGTGAATGCCCCACCTATGGACGCACCAGGCATCAGATCTTTGGTGCCGATGTGCTCCAATTGCGACGGGTAGCACCACATCCACTAACGGAAATCCCGCGATACGTTAACGAATCCGGAATATTCCGTTAGACGGGGGTGGCGAGTATAATGGGCCAACATGGCCTGAGTGCTCAGAAGCTGTAGCTTCTCCCACCATACACACACACACACACACACACCCATCTTGAGTGTGACAATCTTCCCTACGGATAATTTTGAAACAGTGTGCGGACTTTAGATCTTCGCTACACATACTTTCTATCGATTTCGAAAAAGCTTTCGATAGAGTGAACAGGGAAGTGTAATAGTAAGCAGCATATGATAGCGGAACATGTCACGTGCTGCACAAAGGTCTTGCAGGATTTTGAGGTCCAAAGCAAAGCTCACGAGGATTGCATCTTGTCATTCAGTATATGACATCTTTCCTCAAACACCTAGATTATGCTGAGAACATCTGTTTCTTCCACGGGTTATGGACCTTGGCAAAATGGTTCTAGATTTAAGGGATCATCCCGGATCTGAGAAATCGATTGTTTTGCATTAATTGTATCTAGATATATTGTAGAATATATGAGCAAAGTGATTTTTTAATATTCGGAGTCGTTCGAAGATTACAGTGTTAGACAGGTCAAATGTCACATGCCAAGTTTAGGTCGATCGCCGTAATAAAGCGCATATTTCTCGGTCCGAATGACTTCGCAGAAATCATAAGAATTTAAGCCAAGGCGTTACTTGTGTTTCTTCAAGAAACCTAAGGTTTATGAACTAGGTACTGCAGATTAATGATCAGTTAATATTTTATGGTTAAAAACCGCATTCTAATTTTTAAATGCGTTTTTCTCGAAACTGCATGTAGAAAATCTGCTCTTACCATAGCCCAAAATCTATCCAACGAAATTCTTTGAAAATCTAGCTTTCGATATTTGTTAATAATCCTAGTTTGCGGATTGTGGTTAAGTCCACACGTTAAAATGCTGTTTACATTTTTTCCTTAAGATTATCACAGTACCCTCTAGATGGCAGCAGAAAAACACCTTTTCTTGGAGATGGATGGATATGTTGCTCTGTATTTCAATAATGAACGATGTTATCGGGCTGGAAAAATTTCAACATAAAGTTGAGATTATTCTATGCTAATGTTCTGAATCCCACTTTTATTGAAAAACTCCAAGCCTTCATCAACACCTGTCTGCGTTGTATAACTTGGACAACGCACATGCATGGCACTCGCATGCACTGTTATCGGAAGTGGCAGTGGATAGATCACACAATAAGGAGGGGCGAAAATTCCATCGCTGGCTATGGCATGGAGTGGAATCTACCCTCAAAAGATGACAAACGAGTGGCGCGCCCCAAGCGTACTTGGCGCAGAACAATAGATGAGGAATGCGGGCGTCTCGAGACACCTAAAGAGCACGTGACATTAGCTGCTAGTTTCTCCAGAATGCCCCTCCGGCGTAGAACAACCCAGATGTTCACGCAATTTAAAGCTTGATGTGGTCCATGCAGAAGAATCCGGAGCGGAGCGGAGCTCTCTGCCCACCAAACTTTTGAGATGTTCGTTGATGCGTCCCTGGATTATGTTTGCTATTATCTTTGCAAAGGCAAGGAACACGCAAAACACCCCTTCAATTATTATACTCAAAACTCAATAACAATCCGTCATTGAATTCGCGTTTGCTACCGTTACTTCGCTTAAGCCCAGAATGTCCAGCTTATATCGTTAAAATTCCCGCTCAAATCGGAGAAAGCGAGCATTCTGAGGACCCTCGCTATCGTTGTCGAGGAGCGTGAACACATTCCAGAACCCAATCGATAGCTAAAGGACATAAGCATGATGTCCGTCCCTATCCGAGACCTTGAAGTTTCGAAATTTGCAGGCTGACAACCCACAGATTTCTACACCCCGTTTAGTCGCCTTTTACGAGAAGGAGGAAAGACTTTGAGTATATTTGAATTCCATTTTACAGGGCTATACCCACATACCCACCCACATACATACTATTGACATGTTATTGGAAAAATATTATGCCCCTAGGACGAAGGAGGATGCTAGAAGTTTAAAATGACTCTTTCCAACGAGGAGGGTTGAAGTTAATAGTCGATAGAAAACCACTGCTATGTTTACTTCGGACTACTAGTTGCTCTATGATCTCATCATCCCGCATCTCTAATTACACTAACACTAAACTCTGCTCCTATTTCGGCAAATTTATTAGTTCTTCGGAATTATAGTTAAATTTCAACTCCAGTATTGGCTGCCAACAATCTCTAACTCCTTATGTATAACGTAATTGTTAAATTTTGAACTTTCGAATTCAATGTCCCAGAAGTTATCTATTTTAGCGTAATCCAAATATTCGAAACTAGTTTCAGATACCTAGTCAATAGCACAAAATGGGACGGTAAAAATTGATCAAAAGCCAAAGAAAAATCACCTTCGTCTTGCAAATTGATTATAACACGAACAAGATCACAATATCCATAAATAAGATACGAAATTCCCAGGAGACCGGTCAGTCGCACCTGGTTGCCGAAGATCTGCATGGATAAAAACAAGCTCGTCCAATCCTTGCACCCTGAAAACCCCACGGTTCCCATGGACGACGGAGTAGTTATCAAGGAGGAGGAACAGCCAACTTTTTCTACTCCGCGTAAATGAAGAATGTCTGGAGGCGTTGGAACGCAAAGGTGAAAGTGTTCCGCTCCGGGAAATTGGAGGACGATCTGTATCCAATCGACGCCGCAAACGAGCTTTTTTGAGGGGATGAAAATCCACGATCCGACGGGAACTGTCCACCCAACCATGCTGAGGATAGCACAGATAAATCTGCAGTACTCGAATTTCGCCTCAGCTGATACGCTGATCTTCCTCCTACAGGAAGACATCGACCTCGAATTAATGCAGGAGCCCTGGATCAAAGGAAGCCAAATCATCAAAGGCCTCGAAAGCAAATATTACAATTTATTGTACAGTACAGAGGCACTGATCAAAACAGACCTAGAGCATGTATCTTCAGCAGGAAGAGCTAAATACAACAAGAAGGCATTGTCTCCGTGGTGGAATCCAGATCTGTTCAGCCACAGGAAGCTGACCAGGGAGGTCCTCAATATCTGTTATAAGTCTACCATTAAGACTGCCAATAGGCGGTCTTGATTGGACTATCGTCAAAACATTTAAAGCGTCAGCAAATCTGCGAGACCCAGTAATATTTTGATCAAGGGAGGAGCCCATCCTTTGTTAAGAAGTCGGAAGTCTCCTGGACGGAATCGTTTAGAGAGACCCTGAGCTGCTAGTTTAAACGCACTTGCCCGTCAGGGAGGAGGACTGTGCTTGGAGGGTACGCAGCCCTAGTCATGTGGGATTATCAAGTCTGGTCGAGGATAAAATCAGTTGAGATAGCTTCTCCACATATAAATCATGGGGCCCAGATAGTATAATCCCAGTCTTGCTACACAAAAAAAGCAAGAAAGGTTTGTCCTGTGGCTTGTCAAGATATACTAGAGCTGTATTTTTTGGAAATACGTATCACATTCTTGGAGACGCGCGCGAGTGGTTTTCATATCGAAAAGTGCGCCATGAGTCCGCGAAGGACTTTCGACCAATCAGCCTCACCTCTTTCGTTTTGAAGACTCTAGAGTGCGTCCTGGACATCCGCTTAAGGACGATATGCAGAGAACGCCCTTCTCCTAGTCTTAGCATGCCTACTTCAAAGGCAATTCCACAGAAACGCTGTTCTAGCTAGAACTAGACTACGGAGGCCAGTTACACCATTCTTTGAGGACCTCAAGAATGATATGGGTTCAAATAAAAGCAAATACCAATAGAATTCTCAGCTTCAGAAGAGGCAATTCGGCCAACCTTGAACAGACGAACAGAATGTTGAAAATAAGAAAAAAATATTCTTCCAATAACCGTTGACGTCAGTGGCAATTACTCATTCACTACTTCTTAATTATTTACTGTTCAATTTCATAAAATCATATCATTATCTTATTCTACACAAGAAAAAAAATTCAAACTCACCAGACTCATAATCGGCCATTGTTTCCGTCTGAAAATCTTCATACAAATGCGGTCTGAATTTCTTCTCCAATCCATACGAATAGAAACGGAATAAACATTCCAAACCATAACGAAAACCAGCCTTAGCATCCTCAAGCGCCAACTGTCGAAAATCATTGTACATTGTCTTATTGAAATTCTCTCGTAAAAAGAATGACCAGAAACGGAAAAGCGTATTCATTTCTTGTGATTGTCCCGAGCCCATACGACGACGTTCCTTCAAGCATCGACTCTGATACTTATGATATGCCTGCTGTGTAAAGCCATTTTCCTTAAGCAGAGCATGTGATGGATGTTGAAAAACTGGAAGACTCTGTGGTACAGATGATCCGTAACTGGAAGCTGTAGGACTTGTACCCGCCGAACTACCCATACTGGAAGTGCGTGGCCGATGTTCAACGGTATCCATAACCCAACCAACGTGAAATTCAACAGGTGGATTACTCGAATGCCGGGTCTTACGTTTGCGCGGCGTTCGAGGATCAATCATTTCGGATCGAGGAGCTGCATAGAAGCGAGCTCGACGATGTCCACCGGCCGAAATATTCGAAGCATTCAAATCTTCCTCATATGGTGGTGGCGGTGGAGGTGGAACTTCTTGTTGGGTTTTCTTCGTTGATTTCGGTGCAATCTTTTCAAAATCCTCCTGGGAAATAACGTTCACAGTCTTATAGTTAGCAAAAGTACGAGAATCCTGGGTCCAGATTTCTTCTTCATAGTTCGTAAGGCCATCATTAATCACTTGCTCGAGATCTTGAGTGATTTTCGTGCGAGTTGTCCATTCACCAGTTCGGTCGTAGCCTTCATGTTTCGGAGCGCGATGACCGACTTGTGTAACAATCAAAATTTTATTCACATCACGATCAGACAATTCGTAATCAGACTCATCATCCGAAAAGTTTTCTGTGAAATTATTTACACGTCCGCTAGTCGGAACTTCCAATTCTTCATCAAACTGAAAATCTAATTCTTCTTTTTCAACCGGTTGGGGTTTTGCTGGAAAGCGACCAGCACCTTTGGTGGTTTCCTTGCCCATGGAATTTTTCGAACGTCGTTTCACTTCTTTCCACAGAGTCGTCATATTCTCCGACATCAACATTGCATTTTCAGGCAGTTCGGGAGAAACGGGCGCTTCCGATTGATCGTTTTTATTGTCCTTCCCCACCGGCGTCGGTTTCTGTTCTACAGTCTTGATTTCTTCATCTGCTTTTGCAGTTTCCGAAGCCTCCTTTTCGGTCTTAGCGCTATCCTTCTTTTCCGAATTGTCATTATTCTTGTCCTTAGTTGAGGAGCTTTTTCCAGAACCTGACTTATCATCGGCTACTGCCTGAGCTGCTTGAGCAACTTTTGCACTTAAGGCACTCTGAATTTGAAAGTGCCTCGGTAAAGGCGGGGGAGGAATGCTTGGCAATGGAGCCGCAGCGAAATTCGCTTTCAATGCCATTTGCTCTTCCGTGGCCGATATTTCATTGTCTTGAATTGGCCATTTTGTCGGCTCGACTTTTGTGCGAACCTTGAAACCATCGACTAGTTCTATTTTATCAGACTCTTTAATAGCGGTTAGTATCAGAGCGACATCCGTAGTCAACGCTAAAACGCGGTGAAACGATGCAATCAATGTGACTGGAATGAAACCTTCAGGATCCATTTTACGCCGCAAGAAGAAATCACCCCGAAGATTTTCTTCGCTGAAGTAATATTCACTGAAATGGAAATAATGAAAGTTAGATATGAACAACTTTTCGAACCTTTCGAGTAAAATTTTACATCTGCTTCTTGATTGCTTCCTTCACAGCCGCCACATCCATCTCGATATATCCTGGCATTCCATTATAGTAATGAGTGCCCATCATAATAAAAGACGGATCCAGTCCGTCCGCTTTGTAGTCCACATGATTCATATTATTGAACCGTGTCGAACGATACTGCGACGAACGGGCGGTTGGATTGCGACCACCCACACCTCCGCCCCGAGGACGTCCTCGATAACTCGTAGTTCTCAAACGACGATTTCGTGCTGAGCCCCCATAGCCACCTTCGTACTCATCACCTCGATTTCCGGAAATTCGCCTGTTTCGTACCGAAGGTTTCGAACGAGCATTCTTGGCAACATCGATCTGTAACGGACGCCATCTGTGTTTAGGAATTTTTTTCGTATTCGACGATGTGCCGGCTGCCCCTTCAAGTTGAGCAGATTGACCGTTCGGGGATGACGAATCATCTTTCGGTGACTTAGCTTTCGCTGATTCAGTACTTGAATTGGCCGCTGAAGTACCAGCTTCCGGACTAGATTTAACCGCACTACTTGACGTTGGTGATTCTGAATCAGCAGTTTTATCACCAGACTCAGGACTGGTAGTGGTATCACTGCCAGCAGTAGCAGGTTTAGCAGGCGGAGGGGTCTTTTTGTTATCGGGAAGCTTCACGGCAGCCGCCCCAGTTAGAACAGGCCAGTCACCCACATTGGAGAAGTCTCCAGCCTAAGGATAAAGGAGAGATTTAACTTGGTATTTTTGTCCGCACTGGATCAATTGTAAGTTCAAGGGAGAATCGACTATTACCTTGCTGTTAATCTTCTTTTTATCTTTCGTAACTTTCACAACAGTCGGCGCAACAGCGGGCGGGACATTATCACGTTTGGGTCCTACAAAATATTGTGTTAAATGCTTCGAAAGTCCAGAAGTGCAAGTACTTACCTGAAGCTTTCGATTGTTGCTTCGGTTGCAGAACCCTTTTATCAAGAGGAATCGAAGACGCCTGTGGACTTCCAGAAGCTTGTTTTGTAATCTGAAATGAAAAGTAAAGTAGAATAGAGAATTTATCGACCATCGACTTCCAAGGTTTTTATATTTTCTAGCGAGCCCAAACCAATAAATATACCATGACCGGTTGGAAACTCCCAAGATACATTTCTCAATTAATAAAAGTAGAACATACACGTTTTCTTCTGGTTTTCTCAGTATTGCTCAAAATAAAGGAGTTGGAGACGATTCTTTAAGAAAAACACAAAACAGCTGTATCCACACGAGAGAATTATTCATATGAATTTATAGAAAATAAAAGTAGTTATCATCGCCATGCGCAAACAGATATGAATTGCGAGAGTCAATTATGACATAACAGTTTCGTTTGAAGAAATAATTTACGCAAAAATGATCATAAAAATAACACGCTAACCACACCGAGTAGCTACTGACACATTTTCTGCGTTAGAAGGTTGATAGTGAAATTTTTTAAATGCGTTTGTTTAGGAAGCATTTTTATAGTGACATAACACCCAAATACGCTAATTGTCTCTCAAGGGGATGATCAACATTCTACGAGTTTCCAAAGTTGAATCAGAGTCCTCCTTTCGTGAAATTCCACAGGATTTCTTCAAACCAATGACGCACATATAGCATAAAACTCTTCCCGTGGCGTAACCCAACGAAAAAATTTAATTCATCTCCTGATTCTACCTTTTGTCTAAAAATAACATTCGGTTAGATATTTTTAATGCCTGTGCCGTTCTCTTTGTCTCGAAACATATATTTTTTTGAGAACAAACGCTGTTTTAAATTTCGGGAGGTGTTTGCACGCACATCGGTTAATCACTTTATTTTCTAAATTTAACAACAAACAACAATAATTCCTTGTCATGTTGCCAACAAGAAAAAATATCCCACAGTTCAGTAATTCTGTTGTGAATTGTGTTATTTGGAATATAAGAAAGTAAATAACACATAAGTATAGCACTATTTTCTCTAGCTCTAGCCAGACTGCGTGAGACATAAATAAGACTTTCTTATAAACCAATAAAAAAACTTAAAGGTGAAGCAGAGGAAAGCCTCCTGACTAGGAAAAAATCAAACAAACTTAAATGTTATTTATTTTAATGCCGGTTGTACATAGATAGATTAGGAGATAGAGGGAGATTTGGTGCCTCAATTATGAAGGCTTTGAAGTTCTCTTATGCAACAAAGTTGTGAGACGCATCCAGGAATGTCCAATATTCATAGTAGGCAAAAATACTATTAACCGAAACGCCTAAACTATCAGGTTAACCCATATTTCATAGAGTATTTCTACACCCTCCGGACAAGATAGAATGAAACACGCTTCCGATGACGAGAAAGAACAGTTTTAGCGACAGAATCTGATCCTACAAGACTGTTTTGTAGGACGCCTGCTCATTTCTTTGTGAAGTTTAAGGGATCCACATATGAAGTCTCTTTTTACTGGTATAGTTGTCCTCCTCGATTTGATTATCATTACACTCAATGCCAACAGCAAGGTAAGCACAAAGACGAACACCAACATCCATGACCACTAAGATTCAAGCACAGAACAACGAGATTGAGGGGCTGGTGCTCTACTTGCACAACCACCGCCCTGTTAAAGCCCGGGATACTATGCACCGTCATAAGTCACTGTCCGCCATATTATGTAAATATCATGCTGATCCCAAGCCCAGGTAAAGGACAGTTTAAGGCAAGGTATTTAGTACTATCCTCAGTGGAAACAAAACCGTGATCGGGGAAAGTGAGAAAAAAATTAGTAGTGGTTGTTGGATGGCTCTGAATGACCCGCAGATATTGCTCGGTGATTTAAACGCCAAGGTGGGGAACGAGAAGACACATCGAATAATGACCGAAGGGCACGGTCTCCATGACATATCAAATGACAAATACCGAAATTCATCATGAAATCGAGATGCTTTCCACAAGGACATGAGCGATGGCATTATTAATAATAATCGTTGGCGCAACAAGCTAATTGGATCTGGACCTTAAAATGTGTTGTAGCACGCACTTCATGTGGTCAACATTGCGCTTGCTTCGAAGCTGATTCGACTAGAATCCGACATTCAATCAGAATACAAATCCCTCTGAAGCCCATGAAATTTAAATCGCTATTTTCTGTACCAAAGATTAGGGTTCTAACCATTGAGCCATCAGAACAAAAATTACATACTACATGAAATTTGCCACAGTTTCGTTGTGAAAACAGATCTCTGAACGGTGGAGCAGCGTGATCGAAAACGACTATGGGAATTGCTGGCTCCAAATAAATTAATTCAATTTTCTAGATATGAATTATATCGACTGAAACACCTTCGGTATAGACTTCGGCTGGTCTGAGCATAGACAACTTCTTCGTTTTAGGATAGGTGTCCTGGGTCCCTCCCACAACGGCAATTTTTGAAAAGGCATTTCGTATTCAAAATGACCTTCTGAGGGGGAGTACTCTGTACAGACTCAGTAAGGAAACGAGAAAGAAATGTATCATACTCCGGCTGTTACATGTCAGCATTTCTTCAAAATCTCCGCTTCTCCGCAATTTATACCACAAAAAGCCTGGTTAAGTAATCACACATAATCATCAACGGCGCAACAACCGGTATCCTGTCTAGGCCTACCTTAATAAGGAACTCCAGACATCCCGGTTTTGGGCCGAGGTCCACCAATTCAATATCCCTAAAAGCTGTCTGTCGTCCTGACCTACGCCATTGCTCCACCTCAAGCAGGGTCTGCCTCGTCTTTTTTTTCTACCATAGATATTATAGACTTTCCGGGCTGGATCATCCTCATCCATACGGGTTAAATGACCCGCTCACCGTAACCTATTGAGCCGGAATTTATTCACAACCTCACAGTCATGTTATTGCTCATAAATTTCGTCGTTATGTAGGTTACATAATCGTCCATCCTCATGTAGGGGGCCAAACATTCTTCGGAGGATTCTTCTCTCGAACGCGGCCAAGAGTTCGCAATTCTTCTTGCTAAGAACCCAAGTCTCCGAGGAATACATGAGGACTGGCAAGATCATTGTCTTGTACAGTAAGAACTTTGACCCTATGGTGAGACGTTTCGAGCAGAACAGTTTTTATAAGTTGAAATAGACTCTTGTTGGCTGCCAACAACCGTGCGCGGATTTCATCATCGTAGCTGTTATCGGTTGTGATTTTCGACCCTAGATAGGAGACATTACCAACGATCTCAAGGTTGTAGTCTCCTATCTTTATTCTTCCCGTTTGACCAATGCGATTTGATGTTGTTGGATGTTGATGTTGCCACCATATATTTCACACATGACCGTGATAAAATCTTTATCCTCCTCCTTTTAGCCCTTAGGAAAAATCTCGGATTCAAAGAAATTTTGAATAAGTCGAAGCAGCAACTCTGCCTAGAATAAGCATCCTCAAGGAACTGTTCCACGAGGAGACTCTTAAGCCTAGCGACTTTACCCCACATGATCGCATTGATAGCAAAGATGATTTCCTTTTAGTTTTTTCGACTAGCATAATTCCCCCTTTGTCAAAGGGCAAGGGCGGTCTATCATCCGATTACAAAGGTAGATCTCCCACTTCTAAAAGACAGTCAAAACACGAAAGCTACCCGTTTTGAGCTTAAATCAAAATTCTCGGCCCCTACGAGTAGATATAGCCATAACCCCCTAACAAGAGAGGGGACCCCGCTCTCCCAGTAGGAAAAAGAAATAATAAGTCCCACATAACTTTCACGGCAGACCCCTATAATTTTCCCGTTTCTGCGTAATTTTCACGCCGGGCCAGATTTCTCTATGGCCTCTCCTACTCAACAACTAAAACATGCCCTGAAGAAGTATTAATCAAAGCCTTTCATTTGATACCCCAAATGGCAACATTTGGTAAATTGCATGTAGGTGAAACCTCCTTGTAAACGATATTATTCGCTACATGCTTGCGGGGCTCCACCCTTTCTACCAAATTTCGTGACAACAGGCATCCCCGTTTCTGAGTAAATCGCGTGCAATAGACAAACGGACAGAAGAAGCAAGTTGTTTATCAGACTAGTGCAACCCGCCATTATTCACAACAACGGATTCCCAAACAAAATTTTATTTGATTGGATAGTTTGTAGGAATGGGTCCTTGAAGTAATTGAGTGTATGAAACAGACAAACAGACAGTGAGCAGATTTGAATAAAATGTTGCTTGCAACAAAACTTAACCAAACAACTCATGAAAAGTACATCCATGAGTTATAAGAAACCCCTCCTAGTTTCTCTGTCGCCTGCAGGGTCTCAGTGGCATTGCAATTTCACAGTCACTGATACACTTAGGAAATGATCATAACAATCCCTGACTCTGGGAGAGGTATCCCAAAAATCAACCAAGCTCCCATTCAACAACTTGCATTTACGAGCCCCACGAAATCCGACAGACGAATTAGATTTCCAGGCGGCTATCAGGCAGACTTCAGTAATTTTATTATTTATTATTGTGTTATAATAGCAAAAACAGTGATAAACATAGCACATAGTGAGACTCAAGCAGTTTTCCTCCATATAAAAGTTCACACTGTGGCCAAAGGACTTCCCTTCGATAATCAGCCTCTTGATTTCTGCTTTACCGCAACAACTACATGATTCTGGGCAGGTCATTGCCGCTGACAGTGATTGTTCCTGTTTCATTGGGATCGATCGTCAAAAATTCAATTTATCTAGATTCAATCTGAGACCGTGTTGTATGAGGCGATCATTCTATTTTTAGGCAAGTTGCTCGAGATCATTTTTGGTATTAGACGCTAGGAAAACATTAGAGCAAGGACACCAAATCCAAAGTCAGTAAAGCCAGTTATGGTGGCCGAAGACAAAAAAAAATCTGAGCTTACTCTCATAAAGGAAAATTGCACTGTTAACGGCAGAATGTACGGAAAGTGCACCAAAGTCCGAAAGCAATATCACAAACCATGTCAGATACTCATGCTTGATGGAGCTCACTGTCACACGGCGAAAGCCAGTATACAAAAGGCCAAACGGTACTCTCCTGTGGTTTGGACAGATTGGCCTAGAAACTAACCTAATCTAAACGCCATTAACAACTTATAGGCTAGATTAAAGGAAGCAGTGTTTAAGAATCCTCTTCCAAGAAATCGTCAATGTTTAGTTGAATGATTGCAGAGTGAGTGGAATCGTCTTAGTGCAGACGATACCTTCAAACTTAGATCAAATTTAATATTGACACTTTTCGAGCCACTAAACAGACGTGCACCAAACAAAAATGCAAGTGACATCAATATGCATCTATATTATTAAAATATGAGTACCGAAAAATGCGAAATAATCAAAGCTACTGAAAGAAGGCAATGCATCTCAGATAATTTCTGTAATTAGAAATTACAGCCTCACTTCGATGCTTAATCCGTCTCTTCTCATTACGTAATAATTCTCACGTAAAATTTATTGGCGAGTAATCAATCTTTAGTTCTATTATAAAATGTCTGAATTTTGAAACGTAAACAAGATTGCTTGCAAACGCATAGTATACAAAAGGGAACTTTGAAATAGCATTGACCTTGACTGACTGATAATAGACTAGCAGATAACAATTAAATGGTCACGATTCTTCGATTTTAGTTATTGGGAAAGGTTTCTGCGTACATAGTCACTTCTAATTAAAGAGAAAGTTATTAGATTGTTTTCTAGCTTTGAATTCCAGATTTTCTTCAATTGACAAGATAATGAGTTCGTCGACATACTTAAATATACAAAATATTTTAAGCTAATAGGATTTGACTATCTCCTTCTAATTTAACAGTGAATACCAGCAAGCGGATTCCGAAAATGGCAACGCCCTTGGGACTGTTATCACGATAGTAATGGATGTATATAATCAGCAAGTCCAAGGTGATGAATACGGAGATTTCCGATTTTATTCTTTTCGATTCAAACCTTATCTAAGTTAGGTACACTAGAATGAAGTTCGAGAGATGAAATTAAGGGGAGTAGCAAGTCTAGAATCTCTAAAAAATAGCTCATTGAAAGTTATTTGGTGATATTCAAGACGAGCTACGTTCAAAATTAACGCCATTAGAATGGTTCGATTAAAAGGAGAAATGACATTCGAGAAGTTAAAAAAGCAGGTAGTGACATGTAGACGACAACCGGGAGATAGCTGCTTTATTTTGTGATTGTTATTCGTTTCTTCGCAGCTCAAGCTGGTTTATGCTTTAGTTGTTTTTAGGCCTTCCTCGAGTAGTCTACCTTTTGCGAACATTTTACCTTGTGTAGATAGCCTTTACATGTCATTCTATTTCAAAAAAGGTCATGGCAATATACAGAGAGGTTTTTCCGAAACAAAAACCATTACTCCTCGAAAAAAAATCGGTAGAAATTGAATTTTCAACCCTATTCCCGGAGGAAGTGGAAAGTATACGGAGGGATAGTGAGGAAGTCCTTGCCATCATGGTAAAGTTTGAAAATTTAGCTCTGTCCAGCGAAGAGGAGATGAAGGGGAGTATATGCAGAAGAAAAACGAAGCTGCATTTTTCCAGTTCTAAGTTAAACCCTATCTTTTTGACAGGAAAATAATCCCACTTTGGAACGCCAAAACTTTTTAAGGGGAACAATTTTTTTTGACATAGTGGTATCGTATATCTCCTTTCCTTAACGGGGCGGGTTAAAAATTCAAACTTTACCATGATGATATAAAAAACCCCACTTTGAGAGACCATAGCTTTTTAAAAGAGCGGGGAGGTGACAGCCACAAGTCTTCATTGAGTTGCCCAACGTTTTCGAGGTTTTCCCACCGATCTTCGTTCTTCCACCCTCTCTGCGAGTACCCTTTTATTTATCCGGATGCTGCCCATACACTAAACTTGATCAACCCATTGCAACTTCCGAAGATTTAGTAACTCAAAGACTGCAGGGTCATCAAATATGGTTGTAGCTGGTTCGGTACTGGTCGTCTTTAATCTTGAAAGTATTGACCAGTTTTTCGGAAGTTTGTGTTAGGATTCATGTTTTACATCCGCAGCATAGCACACATTTTATTATCGTTTTGTACATTCGAAACTTTGCTTTCCTGTGTAATCAGCTGGCTTTTGAAATCAGTAGAATTGAGTAGAAAGCTTTTTTTGCGAGCGTCAAGTTCATCTCCATTTTCCATCAGTCGTACACCTAGGTAGATAAAGTTATCTACATTTCAATCAGTGGGCAGCATTTTTCTTGTTTGCGTCATAATTTTCGCTTTGTTTCCATTAATTCCTAGATAAACTTCGTTCACGATTTTGTCAAGGTTTATAAAAATCTTCTTCGCTGATTTGAAAGATCACACCATGGTGTTTATATCGTCCACATATGCGACGATTTAGCAGGACTTATAGAGCAACATGTCTTTTGTGTCCATAAGCAACTTTCGCATAACCTGCTCCAGTGCCAAATTGAACCGTAGAGGTGCCAGCCCATTTCCTTGTTCTAATCCAACGATTTTCTCAAATGCATCTGTCAGGCCATTATTGATTCTGACCTTCCCTGTTATGTGGGATATTATCATTATGATAAAGGTTGCCAGTTTTGCTGGAACTCCCAAATCAAGCATTACTTTGAACTGTACATTTCGGTCATTATTGTCATATAGCTGCTTGAAGTCCACGAATATTTGATGGATATTGATGTTGAATTTCCAGCATTTTCCTAGCACCTGCTTGACCGTGAATAGCTGATCATCCAGTCTGGAACACCCTATTTGCATTACTAATCTCTTTATTGACGTAGAGACTACTTCGAACACTTATGTTGCATTAATAGCAAGAACGGTGTTGTGCTTACCGACCGTCGAACCGCAACGGATAGATTGCGAGAATATTTCCAGCAGATTTTAACTGCTACTCGAGGAGGACGATCAGACCCGAGTCTGCAGGGGACCTATTTGAAGTGGCTCTTGCCATGAAGTCTCAACGGAGGTTATCTGGTACCATGGAAACCAGGATGACCCTCTGAAAACTTATGCTCCAGAAAAATTCCCGGAGGATGTGCTCTCGGCACGGTTATTTGTGGTTGGCCCCCTTGTGGAAATTTCATGATGATTGTGGTTATGTCTACATGGCGGACACAGCTTTTTGTGCTATACCCCTTAGTTGCGGCAGAGATATAAGATAAGCCTTGCTTCCACTGGTATGAATGCTGAGCCTGCACTCAGTATAAACCAGTACCGCTGTGCCAGCCATGACAGGGCTCTGATTGTAGTCTTCAAATCAATCCGTTCCCGAAGAAAACCGGAGGGCTATGCCTACACGTTGAACCCCCAGAACCTTCATGTCAGCGCAACCAAATTCGAGGAAACAAAAAAACGAATGAAATCGGGGAAAGCAACAAGGCCTGACGACATCGCATCTGAACTCTGGAAAACGAAGAGTTGGGTCCCAATATTGTGGCTCAATGAATTCCTTAATCGGGTTATTCAAGAAGGTGGAACACCATCTGACTGGCAAGAAAGTATCACAGTTTCAATATGGAAAAAGGAAGATAGTCCAGCAGAATGGAGATTTTTGAACGCATTCTTGACAACCGTATTCGAGAAATCGTTAAAATAACCGTGAATTAAGCCGGATTTATCAAGAACTTCGGAACTACTGACGCAATACACGCTACGCGGTTACTCATGGACAAACATCGTGAGAAGCATCGCCCTCTTTAAATTGCATTTCTGGATTTAGAGAAATCGTTTGACCGTGTGTGTGAACTCATCTGATATTCTCCGCGACAACACTTAGTGCCAGAAGAGCTCGTTCACTGCGTTCAATTTCCTGGCATGATCCGAAAAGTAAAATTCGAAGTTTGGCGGGTGTATCAAAACCACTTTCTGTCTCTGTTCATCAAGGAAGCGCCCTCTCAGCACTCCTCTTTGTTCTTCTTATGGACACCGTCACATGGGACATCCACGACGAGCCGACCCCGCTTGTGACCGGGAAAAGAACTGAAGAAACAGAAGAAGAAAAGTCTAATTCTTCTCTTTAGAATTTTTGTGAAGATTTTATAGGACGTACAAAGTAGTGAGATGACTCCATAATTAACATATATTAAGTTATCACCTTTTTTGGATATATGACATATCTCAATTTTTGATCATGGATATCGCCTGATTAGATGAGTTCAGTGAGGGTATCCAGCACTTTAGCTAATTCAATCGACCTTGTCTTCCTACAACCCATCAACCAACAAAAATATCATGTACAGAAACAAGATGAAAAACATCGAACAGGATTAATGCCACATAAATGCCTGCGCAAACGAATAAATGAAACAAATCTGGTGCTGTCAAAGACCTACTTCAACAGGCCAGCAAATACAAGGCGACGATTGTAGCAATCCAGTAAAAGAAGTGGAATAGTTGTGAGATAACAAACGTGAGGTCGCACACAATCTGTAAAATGTGTCGTGGATGAAGGGTTTAAAGCAAATGTCATTGACTTCATACCTACACATGAAAGATTAAGTATGGTTTCGCAGAGTGGTCAAAGCAGAGTTTTTTAAGATATGATTTGTCAGTATACATGAAATGAAATGAAAGAGCAATTTTACAATAGCCTGGAAAAATTATGCGACTCATTGCCTCCGAATGACGTGAAGATATTGCTCGGGGATTTCAACGCCAAGGTTGAGAACGAGGAGACATTTGGAGAAACCACCGAAAGGCACAGTTTCCATCAAATGGCAACGGCCAATACCTCATCGACTCTGCAAGTAGCAGAAATTTAATTAAACATCAACATGCTCCCCACACAAGCGCATTCACAGAGGGACATGAGCGTTCTCAGATGGTGTTAACATCAACCAGATAGACCCCGCTAAGATCATATCGAAGAGCAAACTGTCACTCCGACCATTACATGGTGAAAAGAGTCTACACATGCCGAATTCCAATGACCCGCGGAATTAAAACCAACCCTTTTCGAAAGTTTGAGATGATAAAGCTAAAAAGTGGCTTAAAGCGGGAGAGTACAAGGCAAAACTGAAAGAACGCTAAGGTCCTATTCTCCAGAATCTCAAAGGAAAGCATATAGATGACACTTGGTATGACCTAAAACGGAGCAATCATCGGAGAAGAAAGTGAATCACGTGAGAAATGGGTGTCTTATTTCAAAGAACTCCTCAGCTTCTCACACATAACTCAATCACCAAAGCCCACAAGAATTATGGTCGAGCATAATGGGAACATTTAACCGCCAACATTAAAAGAAATAATGTCAAGGTATGCCAACCTAGCATAAAATAAACCTGGAAACTTGGTCATATATTGGGTTGGGGAAAAAGAAATGTCATATTTATGATCGAAATTTGACGCTTTATTTAACATACTTAGAATTATCCGATTTAAGTCAAATATGCGCCGTTTTGTTCGCAAACTTGTTGCCATTTAGAAGGCAACTTCATTATCCCCCCTTATAAACATCATCATCATCATTATCAATGACGCAACAACCGGTATCCGGTCTAGGCCTGCCTTAATAAGGAACTCCAGACATCCCGGTTTTGCGCCGAGGTCCACCAATTCGATATCCCTAAAAACTGTCTGGCGTCCTGACCCACGCCATCGCTCCATCTTAGGCAGGGTCTGCCTCGTCTTCTTTTTCTACCATAGATATTGCCCTTATAGACTTTCCGGGTGGGATCATCTTCATCCATACGGATTAAGTGACCCGCCCACCGTAACCTATTGACCCGGATTTTATCCACAACCGGACGGTCATGATATCGCTCATAGATTTCGTCATTGTGTAGGCTACGGAATCGTCCATCCTCATGTAGGGGGCCAAAAATTTTTCCGAGGATTCTTCTCTCGAACGCGGCCAAGAGTTCGCAATTTTTCTTGCTAAGAACCCAAGTTTCCGAGGAATACATGAGAACTGGCAAGATCATTGTCTTGTTCAGTAAGAGCTTTGACCCTAAGGTGAGACGTTTCGAGCGGAACAGTCTTTGTAAGCTGAAATAGGCTCTGTTGGCTGACAACAACCGTGCGCGGATTTCATCATCGTAGTTGTTATCGGTTGTGATTTTCGACCCTAGATAGGAGAAATTGTCAACGGTCTCAAAGTTGTATTCTCCTATCCTTATTCTTCTTCGTGTCAGGGTCAGCCTAGTCAGTCTTATTAATTTCGTCGGGATACCGAATTCTCTCATGGCCGTGTAGAGTTTTACCCTGGCTATGCTATCATAGGCGGCTTTAAAGTCGATGAATAGATGGTGCAACTGTTGTCCATATTCCAACAGTTTTTCAATCGCTTGCCGCAGAGAGAAAATCTGATCTGTTGCTGATTTGCCTGGAGTGAAGCCTCTTTGGTATGGGCCAATGATGCTCTGAGCGTATGGGGTTATCCGGCCTAGCAAGATAGTGGAGAATATCTTATAGATGGTACTCAGCAACGTGATACCTCTATAATTGCTGCACTGTGTGATATCTCCCTTTTTATGTATGAGACAGATAATGCCTCGTTGCCAATCGTCAGGCATTGATTCGCTGTCCCATACCTTGAGCACTAGTTGATGAACCACTTGGTGTAACTGGTCGCCTCCATATTTAACCAATTCGGCTGTAATTCCATCGGCTCCTGGCGACTTATGATTTTTTAGCCGATGAATTGCACGGACTGTTTCTCCTAAACTTGGTGGTGACAGTATTTGTCCGTCGTCTTCAGTTGGCGGGACCTCCAACTCGCCGATGTTCTGGTTGTTCAGTAGCTCATCAAAGTACTCAACCCATCGCTCTAATATGCCCATTCTGTCGGAAATCAGATTTCCTCTTTGTCTCGGCAGGAAGAGCATCGAGGTGTATAAAGCTTCATCCTGCTGACTTGTTCGTAAAACTTCCGCGCCTGGTGCGGTTGCTCCCTGTACTTTTCTAGTTCATAGACTATACCCTTATAGACCCCCCTCCTTATTTGCAAAAAACTCAGTCAGTCAGTTTTCGCAAGCCTCTTTTGAGGCCAACTTAATAGCACTAAGAGCGTTTTGCATGGACCGGAAGAGATGGTAATCACTTGGTGCCAGGTCCGGACTATACGGTGGATGCGCTAGGACATCCCATCCGAGCTCCCGTAGCTTCTGGTGGGTCATCAAAGATTTGTGAGACCAAGCGTTGTCCTGCTGGAGCGCAACACCATTCCTATTGACCAATTCTGGCCGCTTCTGGTCAATTGCCTGCTTCAAACGGTCGAGTTGCTCACAGTAGAGGACCGAATTGAGGGTCTGGCCATAGTTGAGCAGCTCATAGTGGATGATTCCCTTCCAATCCCACCAAACACACAGCAAAACCTTCCTGGCCGTCAATCCGGACTTGGCGCTGGTTTGGGCCGGCTCGCCGCGCTTCGACCACGATCTTTTTTGCTTGAAGTTGTCGTACGTGATCCAATTTTCATCACCAGTCACCATCCAATTGAAAAATGGGTAGAATTCGTTCCGTTTCAGCAATGCATCGCAGGCATTGATTCGGTCCAAGAAATTTTTTTGCGTCAACTCGTGTGGCGCCCAAACATCCGGCTTTTTTGGAATCCAATCTTCTGCAAATGGTTCCAAACGGATTTATGGTCTATACCCAGTTCCTGGCCAATCGAGCGAACGCTCACATGCCGGTCTACTTGGATGATTTTGACGATTTTATCGGTTTGTACGACAATTGGCCTACCAGTATGGGGTGTATCTTCGACATCCTCTACACAAGAACGGAATCAATCGAACCAACGCTGTGCTGTGCGAATCGTTAAACTATCGGGCCCATAAACTTTACTCAGATAGTAAAAACGTAAAATATGACGAATTTCTTGCGTGGTGGACTCCTTTGACGCGCTATAACTTGAGACTGAAACGTACGATCTCAACACTGTCAAAGGGACCCTTCTAGCACAGATTGTCGTCTTCAAATCGCCGTATAGTATGACCCGATGCGATAAGTACAACACAAGATATGTTTAAGTGTCACCATCTATTGACAAAATACGACATTTCTTTTTCCCCAAGCCTATATTAGAGGATGAACAAATTGTGAAAACCGCAATCATTCCCTCCCATTAGATACAGAAATTGATCGAACTGAACGCCTTCAATAAAAGTTAAGCACAACTTGATTCAAAACTTCAAAATTTTCCTATCAGGCTACGTAGGCATACCAAAAATAAAAGGACTACATCACGAGCCATTGATGATAATAAGACAAATTTCTTTGCTTACACAAAGGAAGCACGCGATAGCAAATCAAATGTGATATTTATAAATAAACAGAAATAATTTGAGAAGTAAACAAAGAGGGAGGTGACATAAGATAGAAAAGGAAGCAAGAAGGCCTGATTAGGACTCAATAAATTCTACAATCCAAGTCTTTGGACTTTCCACAATCAATTTTTTTGCGATAATAAGAAGCTTGTCACGACGTAGGTTCAAAATCTTGACCTATTATCAACGTAAGAAAATTCAAATACCAAAAGGCTTTCTTCAAAGATATTTTGCAGACATCCTAGAAGAAAATTTAGTGGAAAAGTAATTTTGAAAATGGAAATTGGACTGGACTTTTTAGAACAAAATTTTTTCCCCCTATTTTGGAAATAAGGCTAAATATCTAAACTGTCTCCTGAACATTTCGAACAAATCAAATCAACACAGCAATCACAAAGTAAATCGTAACCCTAAAAAGCAAATATAACACCCCGAATTGATGGATGATAAGTGAAGTCAATGATAAAATAAAATTTCAATTTCCTAAAATAAGGCCAACAGATAAGCCACGTCGAAAAAAACTAAATTAAAACCAAATGCAAAACCTCCTCAAAGTCCTCTTCACCACTAATTAGCTCTTGGCATTGTTTTACTGCAAAACTATCTCGTTCAAAAATATAATTTTTCCATAGCAATAATCTTACTTCGTATTGACAGGCCTTATCACTATCAAAATTTGACCGATATGTCTGTGACAAACAAACCACCAAATAACAATCATTTAAATTCGACACGTGTTAAGCTGCATTAAAAATAATATTGACACATCACAAATTTTGAAATTTCGCACTCTCTCAAAGGAGAAAAGTCCCGAGAAATCATTCGAATCAGTCACACTTCAACCGCAGCAAAAACCAGAAGAAATTGGAAATTTTGAAAAAAACAAACCCCGTCACGAAGAAAATAGAACCTCCGTCAAGAAAAAAATATGAAAACAAATAAAAATATTGACAATGAACTCTACTGAGTGGTAATGCAAAAATTCATTACCATCATGGCATAGTGCAATGTCATTCCACCATCATTCATGCAACTTCCGAGTGCCTGTTTTTATGAGAAGTTCACAAAAATCCAACCAACCAACACAACAACTAAAAAATTATGTAATAGAAATTTCTCTAGTTCATGCTAATGGCCGCAAGCTGGCCCAAACCCGAAGCCACGAGAAAATTAAAAATGAATTTGCCAAGACAGCAACGTTGGCCGATCTAGCCGGGCCTGTTTGCTACTTCAGCAAAAGCAGAGCTAACTACAGGCTGGGTCTGTCTTTGGGCGACGTATATGTGGCTGCGAACGTGTTTTGAGGCATATCATAACTAAAAATAAATGCCAAGGTCACGAAAAGTGAACGTAGACCATAAGAAACGATCGATAAAGCTGGGCGGCTAGTTTTCAGACTAGCGAAACCAATCAATCGACCACGATGGCCGAATAGTTAGTGGAAGTGATAATTCCAAGTGCTGGAGGTTACATTTTCGCCAAATTCCGAGCTGGCTACGAATTTGCACACGGGAGCAATGAGAATGGAGTGTTTTTAATAACCAGTGGGAAATGGGGCACATTTGTTAGTTGTTTTTCCATTAGAATTCCATTTAGCATACGATTAGTGATCGTAAATGGAATATTTAGTTTGACAGAAAACAACTCCACTTTCCAGGGAAATGTCTCGCAATTAATCTTCAATCATTCTTCCATAGATCGATAAGACGCCTGGTGCCAACTTGGCTATCGATAAGCCACTTACATATCTTGAAAAATATACACTCAAATTACTTATTGTTTATATGTACCTTTGTGAGTGGCTAGCGATGAAGCCAGAGGGCTAAGCTGCAAACGGTTATACTCTCGCAGCATTCTGACCAAGATGGAGTTGAACACCAGAGTTCCACAAATAGAACCCCAAAAACATTAAGCCTGGGGATGATGTGTCACGGTATTGATTTTCGGAGGATACAGAACTGGCAACCAAGCCCTTACAGAGTTTGAAAAGGACTCATAAATCAGTGAAGGATCTTCGAAATTGTAGAAATGTCGGATTAAGGAAATCCAACTGATTAACATAAGTCGAGTAGGGAAAGACCTTTTCAAAAGTTAGGAATCGGGTAAAATCTCCTTTAATAAGATTGAATTCCATGGCAATAACAATCATTAAGAATATTATACGCTGGTTGCCATTCACCCCTTAGTGGAGTATATCGCGTCAACCACGCCTACGCACCATCGTTCATAGTTACCCGAAATGCGCTTCAACTCCTTCCAGGACGTTGCTCTACTGTTCTGCGTCAAGTGCCCTTGGAGCGAACCATTCGTCGGTTATCTTGGGAAGGTAGGTTCCACTGTATGGCATGGGTATCTATTCGTTACCACCTCCACATTCTGATCATACCTCCATGGGTACTTGGCCTGTGCGCCGACCAAATAGTTTGTTCGAAATATTATCCGACCAACATACCCCGATGATACGTCACAGACAAGTGTAACGAAAGGCTATAGCTTTTGATTAACAGTGGGGTCACTTGCCATGTGCTATTCCCATATAGCAACACAAAAAGAACACTACTACGGAATAAGTCAGCTTGATGTTAGTATTGAGATAACTGCCCTTCCAGATTTTAAACAAGACAGCAAAGGCGGAACTAGCGCTACGTGGAGCGACATTCAGTTCGATGCCACAATTGGTAGAAACCACACTACCTATATGTAGAAATTGACCGATGCCTTCGATGTTCTACCCATTAATGCAAATAGGAAGAGAATGCGATGACTCGTCAGAACCTTGAGAACCTTAGTATTTATCTTCAGTCCAAAGGCATTTGGTAAAAGTCCCAGTGAGAGAACAAACAAAGATTATTAACGTAGTTAAGGCACTTGAGGAAAGACGCTATGATCCATTGAATTCATCCGCGTCCTCCGGACACGACAACAGAATGTCACCGATAACAAGAAGGAATAATATCGGTGACAGGATGAAAACCTAGTGAACTCCGCTTTCAACCTCAAACTCCTCTGAGATTTTATCTCGGTAAGGCACGTGGCATTTTGCGCCATCATATGTCGCTTTGATAGGAGCTATTCATTTCTCCCGAATAATTCTCCTGTATAGAGCACGGTAAATGCACTCCTTCTTCAGGCTGTTAAAAGCCTTCTCCAAACCTATAAAGAACAGGTAAAGCGGAGATTTAAACTCTGCCCATTGTTTCAAAATGATCCTTAGTTTTTTGCTTGGAATACAAGAATACTAAGTTCACATCTGCTTGATGTTGGACCGGACCATATGAAAAGCAGCTTACTCACACTTTGTTGGCCAACGGACCCCTCGTTTTGGGCATAGCAATGAAAAATCACACCGAGATCCTTGTAAGAGGCAATCACCATTCATGGCCGACCACCGAATAATAAACGGGTAGCGAAGGAAAGGGTTTTAGTGAATAGCATTTCCTCACATTCTGTGGCAACTTGTTTCGAACAAATTAGCGATATAATGTGACAAGATTTGACTGAAGGCTGCACTCATCAGTAGACCAATCGACAACAGAAAACAGTTTTAAATCGTCTGCATATAAGATCAGAACAGGTAACTAAATAAGAAATGAAAATCATTTATAAACAAGCCGAGAAACTGGAAGCTGGACGCGTCAGGTATAAAAGGTTTTGTGTATTTCTTTTATAAAGACATTTGAGTGTGAATTTGTCCCATTAATACGTAACACGTAATATACGAATATATTATGTGAGAATATTCACGTTCGGGTGATATTGACGTTCAAAATCTTGAATTTGCAAAGAAGCGACAATTTTGACGTATTATAACTTTGTTAGTAATAGTCCGATTTCCACCAAACTTGGTAGGATCGAGCTCTATATTATAGCCACATAGACATTGCTGCAAAATTTCGTGGTGCTAGGATGAACTTAAGGGGGTTCTGCTGCCAATTACTGAAAATTATAGTAATACACTATTATTAACTGTGGAAGATATTTCGGAGCCTAGCCACCATATAGTGGCAGCCTCTAGATTTTTTCAGATTTTTCAGTTGGGCAGTTTCTGAAAATGTCCCGTTAAATAAATGATCACTTTCGTCCCCCGAAGTCCCCGCCTTTCCAGCAAATGTCAAAACGAAGTCTAGTTTTAGAAAGTACTAACCGGATAAACTTTCCATTTGATACCCCACATGACTATATTTGGTGAAAAAAAAATTATACCCCTCCTTTTGCATGTATGGGGACCTCCTCTTAAATTCGACGTAAAAGAATGTAACTCCTATATGCGTGAGCGTTCACAGTCTCGATCTTTCCACCAAATTTGGTATCAATCGCTACTACAGTCTCCGAGCAAAATGCGTGTGACGAACAGACAGACAGACGGACAAACAGACAGTAAACCGATTTTAATAAGGTTTTGTTTTACACAGAACCTTAAAAATGGCAACTTGGTAGCTTCGTAACGGAAAACATCCAGAATTCTACCAAGATCATCTTAAAGCACTCTTGACGGCCTCCCAACAAGTCATAAATTGGCCTAATGAAATGCGATCACATAAACAGTGCTCAACCGTCTTCATTCCATGGGATTTGCCGAAATTAAGATCATGGGTGCCTTATGAGGGCCACAAATAGAACAAGAAAATGCGCCTTAAAATTGTTTCTCTTACGAAGAATGGAATAGTCCGGGGTACTTATGAGGAGACAGGCGAATAGTTTGAACTTCACCAAGAAGAGGTTAAGCTACCACCTGACGAAGCTGGGGACATCTGCAGACATCGTCTGTTGGAAGAGCAATGAAACCTCCATCCATCAGTGGTTCCCCATGTTTTCGTGATGGAAAAAGACGGATGGAAGTTCAGCCGCGTTCTGGTACTGTGGCATTCGGGAAAAAAGAAAAATTAATTGTTTCTGAACTATCAGAGAGATTCAACGTCATCATAGAAACAAGAATCTGATCCCTGAATTATATCGTGAAATTTGATTCTTGGGTTCCCCACGAATTATCCCTCAGAAATAACGACCACTTTAACAATGACATATCACATTTGAATAGACAAAAATCGGAAGATTTCCTTTCCTATTTGACCACTGAAAGCGAGAAGTAGATTCTTTACAAGTGTTACAACGTCCTCGAACCCTTTGCAAGAGGTGTGAAACACGCTCATCTAAATCAAGAGCAAGATTTCAACCTCGAAAAGGCTTATTGTATGTTTGGTGGGACATACTAGCAACAGAAGTATACTGGGCCTAGCTAGAGCATCTCGAAACAGCGTTGAAAGACGCTGACGGATATAGGTAACGTCACATATTTCATCATGCACGACTATGTTAGCTTAATACTTTTCATCAATTTGAAAGTTTTACTTTTCATAAATTGCGCCTCAAAGCCCTGGGAATGATTCAAAAGCAAGGAAATTAGGTGTCATACGAGTCAAAGGACGTTTGTTTGCTTGTGAACAGCTGTTTCAAAGGCAACGACGGAAAGGATTTCTACACCGCGTCGTGACTGAGGACGAAGAATGGGTTAACTACTATAATCCCAAACGCAGAAAATCATGGCGTTTGCCCGGCCATGCTTCCACATCGTCAGCCAGACCTAATATTGAAGGCTCCAAGGTTATGCTTTGAATTTGGTGGGACCAGCTCGGCGTAGTTTACTATAAACTGCTAAAACCGACTAAAACCATCACAGACGAACGATATCGAAATCAACTGCTGCGTTGGAGACGGGTACTGAAGGAAAAACGACCCCAGTTCGAGAAAAGACACGACAAAGTGATTTTGCTGCATAACAATGCTCGCCCCCATATGGCGCGGCCGGTGAAAATGTAATTGGAAACGCTGAAGTGGGAAATTCTACCCTACCCACCGTACTCTCCAGACATTGCTCCATCTGATTACCACCTTTCCCGATCAATGGTGCACGAGCTGGCCAGTAAGCATTTCGGTTCTTACGATGAGATCAGACTGAGAAAAAACAAAATCGCTTTGAGAAAAAATGTTAATCCTTATTCTTCCATCGTTTCGCCGAGTTGGCTCGACATCACTAGGGTTTCCCGGAATAATAAAGACATTTTTCGTAAAACTAAAACTAACCTCACATCATTTTGTCTATATTACGCACGCATACATACTAGCACGTAACCAGAATTCAGATGATTAACGCTATCCTATTGGCCGCTCACTGATTAACGCTGCTGATAATCTTAAACGGACCAAAGATATTTTTCCGGAACTTACTGTGAGTTTATGTACAATTTTTGGTGAGGTACCTTACCAGGAATTCTTCTGTAACCGACATTTTTTTTAGATGGACCTAATAAGTTATTTAACTCCACAAGGAACCGCTCTACCTCTCATTGCTGCGCTGACTCAAAACATCGGCAAGGGTAAAAATGTTAAACGCACTCAAGCAGTTGATTGTAGCAGTGCCACGAAAAACACTTCTTCATAATTCATAATAGGGAACAAATCAGTGGAATTTTTCAGACCACTCAACGGCTCCCAATAGAACGTCCAGGCAATTCACTATTCGGCAACAGAAGCGAAAAAGTGTTCTTGAATAGAAATGTGTAGCTGTTGTATGTAATATCACACCACCGAGTGCAATCTAAACATCACTAAACATTACAATATCACCTAATATCACGGCATGACGATATTATTCTTGAGATACTACATCCCAAAAAGTCACCAAATACCATCATTCTTCCTAATACAAGTGGTGGCGGTGGTTGTCAAGTGCGGAGCCGATGCTGACTATCGCTTGCGAATCTATTAGTGATATGATTCTCTGTCCTCTTGACTGGTTTTGATCAGGAGAAATAATTTGAGATTTGTGTGATATAACTTTTAACTAAGGAGATTCTTCGCAATATCGAGCAAAGCAATAGAAAACGCATATATATCTAAGTGATAAGCAATGCTCGCTGCCGTGTGTAATATGAGATGTTAGGGATATAACATAGCATGTACCATACGTAAGGGTAGTGAAAGATGATGTTTATGATGCTACTTTGTGATATCAGTTGTCACAAAAAATCATATGATATCACATTACCTACTAAGATGATGTTCCGCGCATCTCTTTTGCTAATAAGATTATAGCCCAACGAAATCTCCATGGCGTCATCCCTGGCATGAGTTTTGTGAATTTTACCAAAGTGGAAGTTGATGTTATGGAAATCACAGAAGAAGCTCCCGAGCTTCCAACAGTTCGAAGACTGAAGGGTTCCATGACTGCATAAAGTTCAATATTTCTAATCGCTTAGTACAAAGTATAAATTAGGCCATCAATCGGCTAGAGAAATTTCTTCTCTGTGAGGATGTCATTGTTTAAGATTCTGCAGAAACAAGACAGAAGCCACTTCATAAAGCCTACCATTAGTGGAAACATCAGTGCATATCTCGGCGACAACAAGGGATGCCGAGTTTGATATGAATAGAAAGAGGAACTCTAAATCCCCTCAATAGTAATGGGATAAGCAACAAAAAAAGTGTTTAGTTAGTTCATCCGTTACGCCAAAGTTTTTGCAAAGCTCCGCTCCTAATTTACTAATCAATCTCTTAACTCTGTATGGGATAGCCTCGACCGCAATCAAATTTCTATTGATCGACTATTCGTAGATGTACCCCTCCTCAATGAACTCATATGAGGGTAACATCTTAAAACCAGTCGAAATACATAAAAGCATTTTTCAAAGGGATTTATGCAGCTTCCTTTGCCTTTATATAGCACTTAACTCCCATTGATCGATACTGGATAATGCTAGAAGGTATAAAGTATGGTCTATGTGAGAAGTGTAAACTAACATATCCAATGTTCCTAAATGTCAACGATTCAAAAACCATCTTGTTCTGGTCTGAGCTCGGCTGAAGCACGGTTTCGTCCAGGACAACCGTTAGCCGTCCTTTTTCTTTATAAATAAACTTGAATGCTAAAATCAAAAGGGACCCTCGAACCAAAATTGGGAGAATGTTTCTCTTCACTTAGTTTGTTCCGCTAATAAGCGGATGCAAACTCAAGGCCCATCAATCCTTAATGGCTTACTTATGCTTAACCTCTGATACGTCAACTCTACCGTCGACTATGACGCTCCACGCGAACGGTTGAATCGGGGGCAAAAAAGTTAGTTTTTTGCTCCAGTTACCGCGTAACGTGTCAAACCGATATTAAAGTTGTATTATTGTCGATTCCTAGATGGCGAATTTTGAACTTGAATTCGAATTTGCATCCTTAGAAAAATTCAAGTGTCCATTGACACAAGAAACTAAAGCCTAGAGAAATTTCTTTTGGAAAAGGGGGGGAATTGATGTTGATTTTTCAAGGAAAAGCTTCAGTGACGAGGCACATTTTCATTTTTTTGGGTATGCAAACAAGCAAACTTGCCGTATTTACGGAACAAAGAATCCTCACGAGACTCAAGAAAGACTATTATATCCCCAGAAAGTAAGCGATTAATTTAATTTTTATTTGATCTTGAAATACTACATTTCTCCTGTTCACTCCCTTGTTGAAGAGAGGGCATTCTCGGCCTCAGTTTTAAATGAAGCTATTACTATTTTATTATCACACTTACTAGTGTGCAGGTCATAAACCTAAAGCAGCGGTACAGCAAAAATTCCAACAAAAACATCCATGACGAGCCGGGACTTGAATCCAAGGTAATGAGATCGAGGGACTGACGTTCAACAACCTCGATCATCACACGGTCATTGGCAACCATACTAGCAAATATGTTATTCCATAGTTCAACCATGGTTTTCCAGAAACTGAACTGGATGAAACTCTAATGCAAATGGAATGTTGGTCTTCGACATATTTATATGGCCTACGTGCACTTATAGTTTTCGTTTGTTTCTGATAAAACTGAACTGAAGATTTGATATAATATTTTTACAATAAATGCACAAGTGATAAGCTTAACATGAACATAAAACCCAGCCTATGAATCATAGTCACTCATGCGAGTAAGAAGCTCAGTATGTACTGGCACCATTCATGATTTCCCACTGGGAAGACTCAAAATTTAATTTTTTCAGTAAATTAGTCGCTAGTTATCAGCTGATATTTCTCGTGCTGTTATTGACTCTGCTCTTCTCACAGATTATTTTTTTCCTCTATTGTTTTTCTTCCATATTTTCATATTTTTCGCCGTTAGAAGTTATCAAACTTCAAACTACAATCGCTTTTATCAGTGGAGCTGATCAAATTTGCGATTGACACACATGCATAATAAAAAATTGATTCTTCACAGAATAAACGAATGTCCAACACGTACAGTGCTAATTGCAGATTAAGCGTGAATTGAAAATACAATTAGTGCGATGCGATTCTATTCAGGGCCCACTAATATCCACAATAATGAATAATAATCAAGACTGAACAGTAAAAGTGAATCAAAACAGAATACGAGTATCTTAATTCAAGCCATCACGATGACGATGCTCCAAGACCAGATGCCTACTTTTGGTAATGAATCGAACATGTGTCAATGTGCCGCTGCACACACTGGTCAATCAGGTTCCGACCAAGGACCATTCGATGCCCCTTCAAATTCGGCTACATATGGATGGCTCAGTCAACAGCGGAGACAATTCTCTCTAAAATGTTCAGTTTGCTGTGAATCTGATAAGCGAACCAGTATTATTCCTGAATGACTGGAATAGCTGCCGCGTTAAGCCGTGCTTGCCACGTTTTTAATCGAATTCAGTTATCAGACCACTTGCTAGCGGTGGTTCGTGTACACGCATTCATTTTCGATGGCGTTGAAAATGTCGCATTAGCATTGCACGGGTTTTTGGATGGCTTTACTGGGGCAAAATGTGGCTCGAATTTTCGATATCAATTCCTGTTTCCATATTATATAGTCTTGGCCAACAACTTATGCAGGAATTTAGCACGGGTTTTTTTCGTTTCATTTTACGATGAATGGAAGAATATTTAAGTGAAACTGGCGATTGGATTTGGATTTTATTGCATCATCTGATTAATAGAGCCTGAACTCCTGAATGATACCCAATTTCGTCATGAGTGCGATAGCTGCAGTTAGAAATTCTATGATGACGCACAGAATGAGTACTCTTGCAAGACCCTAAGTCTATAACCAAGTAACGTACTGAAACGGGTGCTACCGACTGTTGAGAAAAGAGATGTACTTCAAATTTTCTACAGAAAACTCGTCCTTAGAGAACCTCTTTGCCGCCGATACTGAGAAACAAGCTTGATTGGATGAGACACCAAGCAAATGAATTGCCACCCCTTTCTAAAATGTAACCAATGCACTGATATTTGCACCTTCCAATCAAGTCATCATCATCATCAACGGCGCAACAACCGGTATCCCGCCTAGGTCTGCCTTAATAAAGAACCCTAGATACCTCGGTTTTACGCCGAGGTCCACCAATTCGATATCCTGTCTGGTATCCTGGCCTACGTCATCACTCCATCTCAGGCAGGGTCTGCCTCGTCTTCTTTTTCTACCATAGATATTGCCCTTATAGACTTTCCGGGCTGGATCATCCTCATCCATACGGATTAAGTGACCCGCCCACCGTAACCTATTAAGCCGGATTTTATCCACAACCAGACGGTCGTGGTATCGCTCATAGATTTCATCCTCATGTAGGCTACGGAATCGTCCATCCTCATGTAGGAGGCCAAAAATTCTTCCGAGGATTCTTCTCTCGAACGCGACCAAGAGTTTGCAGTTTTTTCTGCTAAGAACCCAAGTCTCCGAGGACTACATAAGCACTGGCAAGATTATTGTCTTGTAAAGTAAGAACTTTGACCCTATGGTGAGACGTTTTGAGCGAAACAGTTTGTGTAAACCGAAATAGGTTCTGCTGACAGCCAACAACTGTGAGCGGATTTCATCGTCATGGCTGTAATCGGTTGTGATTTTCGACCCTATATAGGAAAAATTTTCACCGGTTTCAAAAGTTGTAGTTTTCGTTTAACCAGTGCGATTCGATATTGTTCGTCCTTTGGGTTTGGCGCTGAGGTTGCAATCTTGCCTTCATTAATATGCAGCAGAAAATCTCGCGCCGCCTGCTCGATCTGGATGAAGATAGACTGTATATCTTGGGTTGTTCTTCCCATGATGTCAATAACGTCAGCGTAGACCAGCAGTTGAGTGGACTTGAAGAGGATGGTGCCTCTCGCATTTAAATCGGCATCGCGAATCACTTTCTCCAGGCCCAGATTAAAGAGGACCATGATAGGGCATCCCCTTGTCTTAGACCGTTGTTGACGTTGAATGGTCTCGGGAGTGATCCTGCCGCATTTATCTGGCCTCGCACAGGGGTCAGATTAGTCAGTCTTATCAATTTCGTCGGGGATACTGAATTCTCTCATGGCCGTGTACAGTTTTACCCTGGCTATGCTGTCATAGGCGGTCGATGAAAAGGTGGTGCAACTGATGGCCATATTCCAACAGTTTTTCCATCGCTTGCCGCACAGAGGAAATCTGATCTGTTTCTGATTTGCCTCTTTGGTATGGACCAATGATGTTCTGGGCGTATGAGGCTATCCGGCCTAGCAATATAGAGGAGAATATCTTATAGATGGTACTCAGAGACCTGATACCTCTATAATTGCTGCACTGCGTGATATCCCCGTTGCCAGTCGTTAGGCATTGATGCACTGTCCCATACTTCGAGCATCAGTTGATGAACCGCTTGGTGTAATTGGTCGCCTCCATATTTAACCAATTCGGTTGTAATTAAATCGGCTCCTTCCAATCAAATCGCCCACAGATATTTGCCCCGCCACAGCGTTTATTCGATATTGTATCGCATGAAAGTATGACATTTTCCAAAAAACTTCAGCGAGAGCTGCGACCAATTCTTTAATATTAAAAATTATTTTATTTGAAACCGTACGCCCTTCAAAGTAGCCAGCTATCCAAAATATCTCCCTCTGATAAAATATACATCCTGTCAAACAAACAGACGTCAGCCTAAGACAAATCTGTCCAGCAGACGGTTTATATTAGCGCAGTTTTCACATATTTTCGCCAAAAACTTCTGTCACTCCACAAGTCATGCTTTTGCTTACACTGCTATCGTAATTTTTTTTTGGAAGGCTGCTTTATTCATGACCCATCGCCGATTCATTGTAAACCTCTTCTTCTTTTTCTTCAACCTTTGCCCCGTTCACAATGCGGGGTCGGCTCGTCGTGATTGGTTTCGCCATTTGGCTCTATCGAATGCCTGATGTGGATGCAATCTCGAGGCTTTTAAATCCCCATCAAGCGTATCAAGCCACCGTTGTTTCGGCCTGCCTTTTAGTCGTTTACCATCGACTTAGATTTTCACATCAATCTTGGCAAGTGAATTCTCGTTAGCACGAATTGCGTGACCATACCATCGACGACGCCGCTCTCGCAACTTTTCCACGATCGGTACAACCCCATAACGATCGTGGATATTCTCACTTCGGATGTGATGAAAACTTGTCATACCACTAGTCCAACGCAACATCTTCGTCTCCATTACCGCAAGACGCCATTCATTGTCTTTTATAATTGGTCAGCACTCAGAACCACAGAGAGCGACAGGGCGGACAACATTGCGGAAAATTTTAAATTTGAGACGTTCGTTGATAAGTTGAACACAAAGAACACCAGCTGTGGAACGCCACTTCATCCAGGTTGCGTTACTGCGTGAAGCAATTTCATAACGCAGTTTTCCATTGGCTGATAGCGTTGGCCCGAGATATTTAAATCGCTCAGTTCTGGGCAGATCACTGCCGCTGACAGTGACTGTGCCTGTTTCATGGAGATCGGTCATCAAAAATGCAGTTTTGTTTAGATTCAATCTGGGGAGTAACCGCGCAGTGTATATTGCGTCCGTAGTTCTGCAATTTTTGACAAATCCGGCTTGATTCACGGTTATTTCAACTGGTCCAAATCCCCCTGGAAGATGCCCCTCCGTATACGGATGAGCTCCGAGGTATTAGTACCCTCAGATGTACACACTGATAAGGTGGTATGCCACCTTTCCATGACTGTCGCCAAAAACTTTATTAGTTTCGGATGAATGCGATACAAATGTAGGACATCGATTAGCCAAGTATGCGCGACGCTATCAAAAGCCTTGGCATAATCGATATAGCAACTAAAGAGATTTCTGTAGCCTCTAATTGCTTGTCCTACAAGTACCGAATCGATAATGAATTGCTCTTTGCAACCCCTTGAACCAACTCGACAGCCCTTCTGCTCTTCGGACAGAATGTTGCTGATCTCGAGGTGCACATTGACCCTTCCAATAATAACGGACGTAAGGATTTTGAGAGGGTTGGTAAGCAAGTAATCGGTCTTGTGTCTGTGGGGTCCTGCACCGTGTGCCCCATAGGGATAAGGTAGGTAATCCCCGCAGTGAGGAAAGGTGGAAATTCCTCCTGCCGACTCATGACCTGGTTTATGCTGTGTGCGAACCGACTGTGTACGCTGGTAAATTTCTTATACCAGAAATTCTGCACCCGATTTAGACCTGACCCATCCAGTTCTTCGAGCTGTTTATGACTCGTCGAACTTCCTCTTCGGTAACATCCGCAAAATTTATGCCAGGCGTATTGGGATGGCGGGTGAATTCGGCGATGATCCACTCAGCATACTAGGCGGGTAATCCCCAAAGTCCACCCCAGTATTCTTTCGCTTCCGTTACCGTAAACTGCGCTGTCTGGACGCTCTGTTCGTTGGATTCGTTGAGAGATCTGAAAAAGCTCCGCTGGTTCATCACGTATGTTGCATTCTGGACACGTCTGGAGTGACTTTCGCCATACCGTCGTAACCGACTGTTTATGACAGAAAGTTTCTGCCTTAGTGTGTCCAGAATTTCAACTATGGGTGTCTCACTGGGGATGTGATAATTCCGGTAAACACTTTAGCACTTTATTTCTCACCCGTCTGCTGGCACTGCCAATGATGATCTGGGTCAGTCTAGCAATGTCCTGCCTTAGAAAGTCTCAGACGAATTTTCCATGGTGGATCTCTTCGGTCACTCAAACCAATAACGCGAAAGCGAATCTTTTGACCGTGCAATCTAATAGCCGCAACTGCACTACAATACAAAAGTGATTGTAGTTGCAGCAGCGACATATCAGCACACAGTCGAGATACAATCTCATCATTGACTTGAGATAGAATTCCCGGAGTTGCTGGAGATGCATAGAGCCTGGGAATACCTGGTCTATGCAAAGGATCTATTTCCGAAAATTCTATACACGCTCTTTGGAATTCGTCCCGAACATCAGCTGGACGGTAGAGAAGAGTGCTTCGGCGAGTTATTATTATTATTCTGTTAAGGGAAAGTCGCACCGCGTCCTTGAAGAACTATTGTGCCCCTTTTACTGGTTATAGTGTATCTGTTGATCATAGTATCTCAAGCAGGCCTGTAACCGTTAGGAACTTTAGTATGTTCCCCACTTCCAGAAGTTTCAGCTTTGTATCTGGTATTAAGTGTTCTCCCAGATGTATCGACCTACTTTGCACAAGTCCCGGACACTGTCCCAGGACGTGCATAGAGGTTTCGTCCTCCTCCTCACAGAACCTGCAGGCAGTGTCCGTAGATATCCCTAGCTTCCCTAGGTGATAGTTCAGCCGACAATGACCAGTGAGAATTCCCACTATGATTCGGAGGTTCTTTTTGGTGAGGTTTAAGCAATCCTTTGTGCGCATGGGTTCGTATCCCCCAATAAGCACCCTGGACTGCTCCATCCCTGGTAGGCCCGCCCAATATAGTTCCCTCAACCGTTTCTTAGATTCATAGCCATGAAATCGTTTCCGATTCCACAGAAGGGTTCTGGCCCGTGTAAAGACATCCCTGCTCCCTTCTTGGCTAGTTCATCCGCTGCCTCATTGCCTTCCAACCCAGCATGGCCTGGAACCCAAAGTATCCAGACCTTGTTGGACGAGCCGAGTGTATTCAGTCTCTCAAGGCAATCCCATACCAGTTTAGAGTTCACCTGGTTGGACCTAAGTGCCTTGATCGCTGCTTGGCTATCGGTGAGAATAGCTACGTTCTGCCCCCTGTAGTTCCTTTGCAGATTAAAGGAGGCACATTTGTCTATGGCGTAAATTTCCGCCTTGAATATGCTAGTGTACCTGCCCATTGGCTCAAAGTACATTTTCCTTGGACCAATGACACCGGCACCCGCTCCCTCTGCTGTGAGGGATCCGTCAGTGTACCAAGTAATCAGTTGCTGGTTTAAGCCGTATGTCGCAGCCACGCTCTCCCAGTTTGCCTTGTTACTCCAACGTGTTTCAAATTTCTTATCGAAGTGAAACCTCGTTGTCATGTTGTCCCTCGATATCAGTAATTCGGGATACCGCCTAGAAAGGATTTCAATCTTCCTTCGATTTAGGCAGCTCCCCGCCTCACTCATACTACCGGCCATCCTGAATATTGATCTCCTTGCCTGCATCTGTATGTGCAGATGGAGAGGGGTTAATTCCAGAAGGACCTCCAGGGATGCTGTTGGGCATGTCCTCATTGCCCCACTGATACAGACGCAAGCCAGCCTTTGGAGCTTATGTAATTCCCTGACTTGCGTGCTGAGTTGGGTTCTTTCTGCCCCTTACTATTGCAGTATATATCCAAAGTAGTATCTTCGGGCTGCAACCCCATTTTTTCCTGCTATGGATCTGCAAGTCATCAGAGCCCTTGTGGCTTTTCGAAAAGTGTTTCCGACATGTGTCTTCCAGAGTAATTTTTGGTCTAGCGTGATTCCCAAATATTTGACATCTGTTTCTCGTTTCACCTCCATATCATCATACTTGTATTCCAGTATTAGTTAACACGTCCAGGAGTTCATCCACTACCATACTCCACATCAGCGGCGATAGTACTCCACCCTGTGGACAGCCTTGAGCTTCGGCGAGTACTAGAACTGTTGCCTGCAGTGCGGCATAAATATGCGAAGATGGCTATTCGGTTTCGTACCAGGGCAGGTACAACTCGTCAGACGCTGCCTCACCACTGCCCTGGGAGCAGCGTGCCCGAAGCGATTCGCAGATGTTAGACCGTACGTAAGAAAACGAAAAGCCGTCTTCACTTTTCATTTTTTGAAGTCAAAAACGGGACACCTCGGACTAAGAAAACAGGTAGTAAGTTGCTCCCCATTTGGGGAGTTGTTGTGTTTTACGAATTATATAATGGAGCTCCAGGCAGGATGTCAGGCAGTGTCTGACGAGTTGCCTCTACCCTGATACGAAACCATAAAGCCGTCTTCGTTTTTTAAAGTTTGATTTGGCAACATCACCCAAAGAGTGAGAAGGAGGTCCCCTTGTCCTATGCCCGCTAAAAACTCATACTGATCTCTACTCCATAAAAATTTACGGTACACCGAAAAGAGACTACTTTTTTTATTATAAGTAAGCTTATTTGTTGGGCAGCCATCGTCACAATGTACAAGGAAATTCGTGCCTAGCAAAAAGTGTATAGCGCCTTAACCCTTCAACGGAAGATGATCGCCACAATTATTTAACTTTGTTAGAAAAGGAGGCATTCTTCCTCCTCTCAAACGACCTCTATCTCCTTTCTCTCCGGGAGTTGCGCTATCTAATCAAAATTGTCCATGATGAAACCAAAGTACCCCCATTTGAAGCACCAGAAACTTCTTAAAAGGGCCTTCTGCTTCTCCTTCCATAACCTCCTGTCCTCCTCCATGCGCAGAGTTTGAAGTTTAACCTTACCATTATGACATGAAAATAGTCCCAATTCGAGGGATCATAACTTTTTAACCGAGAGTGATCGAGTTTGCATCGGAATTGAAAAGGGAGAATTCTCCGTCCGGCGACGGGTTTGAAAATTCAACCTTTACCCAAAGAAGAATTAAAACTGTTCAGGGCATACAAATGTGCTATATACGGAGTGGTTGCCAAAGAGCAGTTCAGCGTTGGTTTGCAAAGCATAAGAACCGAAATTTCAATCTAGGAGACACGACTGGCTTTGGCCGATCTGTTAAATTCTATGAAGAGTATTCGTGGGTTTTTCCGAAACAACAACAGCCGTCAAACAACTCGAAAATTAACAGCAAAGATGACGATAATTTCCCAACATATTGTCGCATTGGGAAAACTGTAAAGACTCGGAAATTGGATTGCACAAGGGTAAAGCGAAAAACAGAAAGAAGAACGACTCTTTATTGTGACCCAGCACTGGCCCGTCAGCAAGGACCATACGTTGCGAACAACGATTTTGTATATAATCGCGCAGAAAGAGAGAAATGCGGTATTTATACAAGCAAAGCGGGAGGAGTAAAGGAAAGTAAAATAAATTAGTGGTGAACCAAAGCCGCAAATAAAGCTTCGTTTTCTGGACATGGAAAGGCAAAGACTGCTCCCGAAAAAACCAAAAGATACTAAGTTTATCCAGACTCAATTGCAACAATGAAATATGATCTTAAAAGTAAGAGGGCGAAATCGCAAAGGGTAAAAGATCCTGCTCCACGACAACATCAAATCGTACACATTCACCAAAGAATACCTCCTAAGACTCAATTGGAAAGTTCTTTCCAGACCTTGTAAGAAGCGATTACCACTTATTCCACTCAATCCATAACCAGTTGAGGTATATAATAGCATGCAGGATCTTGAGAATGGACACAACAACTATTTCAACTCCAAACCAGCTGATTTCTGACGTCACTACTTACAGTATTTCCTGCCATATGGCATAAAACAAATTAAAAGACGCAATTGACCTTCCTCTCAGCTCATTGGGAATCTGCTTTTGGGCCTTATATTTAAAAAAAAAACAGTTCACTGACCTTCAAGGACAACAAGAAGTCTCTGAAATACTTTACTTAAGCACAACATACTTCAGAGGATACACCAATTTCCAACCCTTCTCCCCAAATATACGGAGCCAACTTAACTCCTCCACCGACTCAGTTTCAAATGAAATTTTCTCAATCAAAACACCGTAATTCGTCCTAATAACAAACGCCATGCATTCTTTTATAAAGACACTTCAAATTAATTCCATGGGCACTGATGTGCCAAAATATCCAATAATCACGTATTCGCAATTTATTCAACTTCTCCCTAAGTCCGACTTCCGTTGCTCTCAAGCACCTCCAGCCAGACGTCTCTAAGCAACGATCAATTTACGCAGAAACCCGAAAACAACATTACATTGACGACATTTGCCACAGAGCACATCCATCCCATCGCACCGCCCAAGGTCGCAGCTGCGTCTAACTTTCCACTTGGAAGTAAACAAACACAGACACGAGAGAAGGTAGCCGCTCCGCTTGTCCAAATAAAAATCTTCAATAACCCAACCGCCACTTGCTGACAGGCCTAATGACTCCGCTCAACATGTGATCAGTCATCGAATGAAACGGGAAATAAAGTTAAAGTTCAACTCACCTTCCAAGCATTGACTTTCGGTGGCGGTGCAGCCACAAACTTCTTTGGTGCCTCCTCGGATTTGTTTTCCCCGCTGTCGTCGGACGATGCGTCCTTTTGCACGTCCTTCTGCTGTTGCGATTCGTTCGGAGGCTGGGATTTCACGTTGGCCTTCTCCCGGCGATCCCGAGACTGACGAGGTGGCCGATTTCCTCGCTTTTCAGGATTTGGGCCTGCCGACCCTCCTGTCGAAGGATTGGGTGCCGTTCCGGCTGAAGCTCCCTTTCCGTTGGAAGCAGCATTTGAACCGGGTGGCCCCCGATTAGGTTTATCACGTTGGCGATCCTTACGACGAATCTTGCGGTCCTTGCGGCTATGTGAAATAACAGGCGTAAAATCGTTCGCATCATCAACTTCAGACGAGTTATCCTGATTGTCGTGGGCCGCACGTTTCTCGGCCGAAATCAAGGAAGCCGAAGGATTAGCTGGCGGCTCCGCAGACCAGGACATCTCCCGTTTCAACGGGTCTGAAGACTGCTTTCGGCCAGCATCGATATTTTCCTTGTTTGAATCCGACTCGCCGGCCGTGTCGGGCGAGTCGAGTGACGTCGAGGATTGTTGCTTGCCATCGTCGTCTTTTACGTTAAGCACGACCTTCGCGTAAGTGGAGGAACCTGCCTCCGCAGCAGCTGTCTCCTCCTTAGCTGCAACTGTGGACGTAGCCATGGTCGAATGCTCGGTTTTCAATATCAAGGCTATTGAAAATGCACTTCAAGTGGACTACGCGCGAGTGCTACACCCGAACTCGTAGTGGACACAACTCGTCGTCGAAGCGCCGAGTCTAAGTCTCACGAATTAACGAAGGGATGCGCCCCTCTATGCACTGGGCAAATAATTAGTGTTTTGCGGAACAACTGCGTTAACCGCTGGAAAATTAGATATCCATTTTCCCAGCCAGGAATCGGGTTACCAAGTCCCGCGAGGCACTTTCTCAGGCTGTTTACGTCCTTTTAGAGGCAACCACACAAATCAATTGAGGCCCACCGAGATTTGTTCGCAAACAGCCAACCGAAATGCACACAGTCACCAACCAAAACACCGTCCAAAACAATGAAACGTAAATAAAATGCCACCAGCCCGATCGCCGTAAAAGGCTGTTGTCAACCGCACAGCGAAACGTCAAATCAGTCGAACGTGGAGTGGAGCTTCGTCGTCCGTTGTCGGCTAACGACGCGTGGCGTAATCGTGCGTACACACGACGGAGTTACACAATTTCCGAAATTCGAAAACTCGCCGCCGTCCTCTGCGACTCTGCACCCGAGAAATGTCAAATGCAATTTTCCACCCTGAAAACCGCCGCTCAGGTCCGCTCCGCACACCGCAAACTCAGTAGGACACCAGTCAAACACTGCAACCGCTACGAAAACACCAACGTCCAGCTTCCCTCAAGATCTCAGACTAATCGATGGGCGAAATACGCACAACACGCAGCTGCTGGCCTCCGGAACGAGCACAAAATCAACCAAAATAAATAACTCCGCCGGCCGACGTTCCACTCAACGATGTCCCTCCAGCCCCTGTTCCGCACCGAAAGGAGGACGAGCCAACAATTGATTCCAGCGAGCACACAGAGAAAATTTTAAGCGTCAAAACGAGTTCCGAGAAGAAATTTAGAGAAATTTTCACGCGAGGCGCGTTGACAAGAAAGCGGACCTGAATTCGCCAAAGTCCACACCGAAAAGCGTAGCCTGCCTGGGCGACTACTGTCGAGAGTTTTCCCCTGGATCCCGGAAAGCACTGCGAGCACTCGCGCTGCCGAGCGAAACTAAAATGTCATCAGAGCGCACTCGAACACGCCAACAACAAGAACTGCGCGACTTGCCACAGAACGACCGTCCTCTCGTGTCAAGAGCAAATGCACCGCAACAACTGCAAACCGCAATTCACGCTCAGTCCACGCAACGATTTCTCAGTTTTTCGCCTGAATACGCTTGACAATGTCTTTTGTTACTCGCACGAACACAATTCGCACAGATTTGGAACCATTTTACACGGAAATTCGTCGATTTTTCACTGACCGTCCGCACATGTGCTTCGACGCCGAACGTAAACCTTTTCGAAAAGAACGAACGATGACATGCGACGGGTTACGATAACGTAAAGACACGGTACGTTATCACGGGGCCGAATGCGAGTCGTAACAAGTTCGGCTGGTGCAACGCATAGCGAAGTGGACAACGAGGGGCACGTAAGCAAGTTTTCATGGGACTTAGGGCAGGACCGGTGAAAATGATGTATTTACTATAAATTTGAAATCGGCGCGTTATGGGATTTATTCGTTAGGATCTGCTAGGCAGACTCTTTAGTATCCTAGTTGTAAAAATAGTAAGATAACTATCGAAATCGATATTCAACAATTGCTCTTAACTTCATATTTGTTCTTGATAACACTAAAATTGAAGCGAGCACATCGTAACCCATTTTTTAGTAGAAAGTTCGCGAATTTCCTAGTTATATTGACATAAAAAAGAAAGATTGATCTATACGGGTTGTCACAAACTCGGCAATTATCGGATTTTACATAATACTAGCACTAAGTCCCAAGCATTTACAGGTAGGCTCGGGCAATCCTACCTACTCAATAAATATATAGAGTGGCGGTAGGATGTAGGTTAGGGGGAAAATCGAGAACCCCTGCAATATCGAGCACCTGGCAGAATGATGTATGTACTTCTGCATGGTTTGAACCAGACTGTGTAAGGTTTCCAGGACCCAGGGAAACCGTGAGGGATTTAGATACAATGCATGTAGCCGACAATATTATGGGAATTGCAACCACCCTCTTGGAATGCCAAATTTGCCCGATTTCGCCAGCCCCAGGCTCATAATTCATTTTCTTTTGAATGTTACAATTATGCAGAATAGCAACATCAATAATAAACGCAGGACGACCCGTCTTGTCAACTTACAGCAAGGCAAGCTTGTTGTGCGGCATAGGTCGATCAGTTAGAGCTTGGTCCCAATGCATTCTGTAAGCAAAACTATCGAGTACTCCCTGAGGCTCACATCGGTAGACCGGAAATGTTCCCATGATCGGCCCCCTCCACCTCACATATAGCATTACGCCTATTCGTGTATTGCACCGCCACCATAACAGTGCAGCCAGAAATGAGATGGACCAACGTCGCTAACGCCGAATCACACTCTGCACTGGTCGTTCTCCATCCGCCCTTTCATTATGAATTTCTTATAAGCCCGGGTGACGACCACCCCGTCCTGAATTGCACGCATAAATCCCTCCGTATCAGCAAAGAGCTCGCCAACACAGCCATTTGTTCGATAAATATAGATCGACAAATGGCTGTCAAAGACAATTCAGGAGTTAATGTGGATTAGATATTTGTAAAAGTCTGTCTCGATCATGACTTAGATTTAGAGGTCACCATCGCTCACGGCTCGTGATGCAATTTGCAGATGGTTTGGATTCAACGCATCCACAAATTCTATCCGAATATCATTGCTAAACTTGTCTACTATTCACAACGGACTTCTAAGGTGGCCATCGATATAGCAACTAGATAGATTTCTCTGGCCTCTTGTTGCCTGCCGTGCAACTACCGAGTCGTCAATAAGTTGCTCTTTGCAATCCTTTGATCCCAGTCGGCAGTCCTTTTGCTTCTCTGACAAAATTTTGTTGGTCCTAAAGTGCGCATTGACCCTTCCATTAATAATAGACGTAACGAACTTGTAGAGGGTTGTTACCATATCCTTTTTTAGGGAGAGGGTGGGTACTCCTCGCAATGAGAAAGAGTGGAAGAGGGGAAATTCCTCCAGCCCACCAATAACCTTATTTATCCTATGTATCAACCGATCGTGTGTACTGGTGAATTTTTCGCATCGGAAAATCTGCACCGGATCCACCGCCTTAAATCGAACACGCTACTTGACGACAGCCGAGATTGCGGCGAAATAGCTGCAGCAGGCGCGATCAGCGGTTTCGACGCCATCCTGGCCATTACGAAAGCTCGGTCGAGTTACGAAGTCAGACGACTCTTGCCGGTTATTCGTACCATACCTTAATTTCTCCTCCCTTTCATTTGATGGATTTACATCTTGCACCTAACTACCAAATATGGTGATTGCTTCTTCAGTGAGCAAGCTGAAAGGGCATAAAGTTCCTACATTTTCCTCACCTACCCCCTGAGACACTGCGGTGGCCTCCTGGCCCCTCCTTTCGCGCGCTTGAGACTGACTACAGCGGAATTTTTAATCTAATTTATTTAAATTTTAAAAGATAGTCATTTTATTTATGCATAGAAGCAAAGTCCCTAGATTTCCCTCGAAAAATATAGACCGTGGACCAAAACGGAGGAAGTAGGTCGCTCTCCAAGTCCGCATCCACTTGATGACGAACCAAGTGGATGCGGACTCGGGACTCAAAGCATCCTCAACAAAAAAAATCACTTCGGCCTGGTCTAGGTTTGAACTAAGGATGGATTTCACTTCAATATATGATAGTTCGCACTCATGTCGTGTTTGCGTATATATATGTAAATGAACCGATTACCACCTGTCGCTACTGTCGGTCACGCTGCTTCCAGAGAGGAAGTGAGGCAGCGTCTGATGAGTTGCCTCTGCTCTGGACGAAATCTTCAGTCAAGATTTTGGATAGACTAACGTTTTTGGCCCACTAATTTTCATGCTCTAGCTGCCTTAGTATTTAGGCCCTTTGAATTGGGGTTTAAGTATTTCCTGCATGTTATAAAAGGCGACTAAAAGGGATAGAATTTTTGGGGTAACATTTCTAGTACTTTTTCCCAACTCTAGTGAGAATTTCGACTCTGGTAAGTACTCCTCTCCCACTTACGGCATTGTTTTTTGTACTCTGGAAAGTCAAGTGATAACAATCGAATTGATGACAGCTACCACAAGACGGAATTTCATCGTCGCGCACAGAGCAGCAGCACCGCTTTGCTGAAACCAACAATAGAGACCTCCTAGAGCCAGGCAGCAAGCAAACTAGTGGTTTCTAGCTGAAAAACCACTGTCGCCGAACTAGGTGGTGCGAGTACCAGCCTGAACACTCCTAACCCCAAACCGTCGAAGTCGAGACCCTCCCTAAAACTAAGGGATGACAAGAATGTTGAGTCCTGCTCAAGTGCCAGTATCAAAAAAAATACACATTCTGAGCAAAATTGTGAAGAATAAGGAGACCGACACTGACGACGAGTGGGATGAAAAGGACCTCCCTAAATACCAGGCGATTGTCCGAAATACAATAACAAAACGTCTAGGAAACTAGCAGGAGGCAAAGCGTACCGCCTTTAATCGCAATCGATCTTAAGATGGGATCGAACAGCAGAACAACAGGAACAGAAAAGATCGGACACCAAGCAACCTTTGCAAATAGTGAAACAACAACAGCTGGCCGACGAGGCAGAAACTGTGAAACCCTTCAGCGACGTGGCCGGGAATCACTTACAGGTGGTGCTGGCGGATGGTATTGTAGGTACCGTTACGGTCTTTAATCAAGTGCTCTAAGACACTTCAAGGCTCTGATCTCATTGGATTGTTGCGCCAACGATTATTGTTATTATATTTGAGGAAAGAGGATCCCCTCTTCTTCTTCTATACCCCTTTTTATTTTTCTTGGAAATGGAGGTTAAAACTAAATCTTACCGTCTTGATACAAAAATGAGCTCATTTTAAGGATCCATAGCATTTAAAGAGGGGATAACTGCCTCGATTCTTTAACAAGATTAAAGAAAGGGCACCTTTCTCTTCCTTTTACATACCCACCTCATCTACTGTCCTTCCGAGGGGAGGATTGAAAATTCAAACTTGAGTATGATAATATTGAGTAGAGAAATAATAAAGAAAAACACTTTCTACCAAGAGTATTGTGGGGATCCTTGTCCCCCTTCCTGCTTCCATAACAGCCTTACACCACTGGAGATGGGATTAACAATTCAGTCTTTACCAATTGAAAAACAATCCTTTTTAAGGGTTTGTTTGCAAAACAAAAATTGGTTCAATGTCTGTCTGTCTGTCCGTCTGTATTTTTTTTTTAAGGAGGTGGAAATCTTCAAAAGACTCTGGACTGGGCACGCAAGATTGTGGGATTTTTACCCACCCACCCCTCCGGACAACATTTTCCGGTGAAAGCACTTCACCTAGAGTTTCCTCTAGGTTCTTCCTTTCTTCCACGGACCTAGGACATTGGAGGAATACGTGGGCTGGGTCCTCTGGGACCCTATCGCAGTTTGGATAATTAGATGAATTAAACCTGTACAGGTATTTACGGTATCCTCCATGGCCGGTGAGAAACTGGGTGAGATTATAATTAATCTCCCCATGCTTTTCGCTAAAGCCACTCCCCGATGGAAGGGAGCAACCTGTAAGTCCAACGACCCTTCTCTGACTGGTCCCATCGCTGTTGCCATCTGCTTATAGATCTCTTCCTTTCGGCTTTTTTCACCTGTGGTAAGGAAGAGATGGACCTGGTGTTATAAATGTTCATCATTTCGGTTGCCAGGGTGTCAATCGGCGTCATTCCCGAGATGCCGAACGCTGCATCGTCTGAGACGGTCCTGAAGGCAGAACACACCCTTAAGGCTGTTCTTCTGTAAACCGTACTGAGTTTATATGCATTGCCTAAAACCTACTGCGTGTTTCCCCAAGCTCGGACTGTATACAGCATGATAGAACTTACCAACCTGGCTATGAGGTTACTGAGATACTGGAGTCCGAGGAGAAGTGGCTTGCGGTTGGTTCCGCAATCATCCAAATGCAGGAGGAGTTGCTGAAGGAACAAAGAAGGAGGAAAGCTGCAAATAAGAGAAGGATGAGTGCCTAAGGGCAAACCTACCCCGCGAAGTAATACCTTAATGGTGGTCACGCGGGGCTGAGGCTGGAGAGACCGGGGGTGGTTTTTAGTGGGTGTGAATCCCACACGCGCCCGCTGTAGTTCCGGCGTTCGGGCGGCGGAGCTGCGGCGGACGTGTCTTTCTAAGATTTTCCACCTCCGTGTACCCACAAAAACAAAAAAAACCCCTGGCTATGAGCAGCCTGCAAGTATGCCGCGGTCCTCCTAGATTCGGTATCATCCTTGCGAGAGCCATATTCGTGGTGGATTTTTTTTGGAAGTATGCTCTATGTATTGCTTAAAATTGAGTTTTCCGTCTATCATCACCCCCAAGTATTTGATGGCCGGCTTGGAAGTGATGATACGATTCCCGATTCTAATGCAGACGTAATTTTTTTTGCGACGCTTAGTTATGAGGACCGCTTCCGTCCTCCGCGGAACCGGAAGGTTAAGCACATCATTATACATGATGTTCCACAGTAGTGGGCCCAGTACAGAACCGGGGAGACAACGTACTCCTTGGGTCCATCATCGGTGTTATACCAGAGTGTTCGCTCATCCAAGTAGCTATCGATTATAGTGACGAGCTAGGTGGGAACACCAATTGTCGCCAGAGACTTTCGTAAGGTTCCAATTGGCCGAGTTGAATGCAATCCTCACATCCAGGGTCACTACCACAGATACATGAAAAAGGATGGTGTAAGAATTTTTTTCAACGAATATAGTCATGTGGGATACCAAATGAAAGCCGGTCTTAGTTTTGAGATTTCTTAAAAAGCCGGGGAGTGGGAGGGGTGGAAAGTGATGATTTTTTAACGGACCCACTCTCAGAAACTACCCATCCGAAAAAATCTGAAAAAAATCATGAAGCTGCCTCTATATGGTGCCCAGGCCTCGAAATACTCTCCATATCGATATCTGTTCAAATTAAGTTAAGTATAGTATATTACCATATTTTTGGGGAAATTGAGTAAAACCCCCCTTAAGTCTATCCGACAGTTAGAAAAGTTGGTAGTAATATAAAATATAATATGCAGCATATTATCCCCAAATTTGAGCAAAATCATACTGTTAGTAACAAAGTTACAGTAGCTCAAAGTTGACTTTACCGTGTAAATTTACTGCAACTAAATATCAATATCACGCTATAGTTAGTAGTCTGACATGCAAAATGCATATACATAATGGGGCACGTACAAATGGGAAGTTCTGCACTCAAATATACTCACAGAAGAAGCAAACAAAACCTTTCATACCTAAAGCGCCGAGCTTCCGGTTTCCCGACTTGTTTGAATTAATGTTATCGTTGTCGACCTATTAAATCAATATAGTCAACGGTTGTGTTAATTAAAAATAGTGTAGAGAAATAAAAATGTCGGCAAACAAACAATATATTTAACATTCTGCTTATACTTTCCTATGAAACTAACAAATTTTCATGATCTACTGTTTTATAATAATTTCAAATCCGATCCGGTAAAAAAAATATAGTCGATTACCGAACGCATACCATCTACATATTCTCCCTCTCCCTTTCGTTCCACAAATATGTCGTCTTACTTTTCCTGTGACGCTGTCATTTGAAAACTTTGATAACACATCGCACAGCTTGATTGCGTGAAAATAGAATTGTGTCAGCGCGTAACAGTTCTTCAACTGCGCCAAGTGAAAATATTCCTATCAATCGTCATCCGTTTATCTTCGCGTATTGATAAAATTTCCAAATCGAACTTCCATAGATCAATGACAATAAGTCCATCAGCGACGGCGGCCGCGGCCGAGGAACCACCGCCACGAATTCGTTGCTTTTTCGATGTCAGTCTGGGCGGCTTGAATGCCGGTCGAATAGTTTTCGAGCTCTATCCGGACGTAGCACCAAAGACCGTCGAGAATTTCCGATGTTTGTGCACAGGCGAGAAGGGAATCGGCGCGACCACGGAGAAACCCTTGCATTACAAAAATGTGATTTTCCATCGCGTCGTGAAGGATTTCATGATACAGGGAGGCGACTTTTCCGCAGGCAATGGTACCGGGGGTGAATCGATTTATGGCGGAACGTTTGAAGGTTAGTTGAATGTGTCCGGTGGGACTGTTTTCGGTGGCGAGGCGGTGAAATTATTGGTTTTGATTTGCAGATGAAAGCTTCGTACTCAAACATGAGAAACCGTTCCTGCTGTCGATGGCGAACCGCGGGAAGAACACCAACGGCTCCCAGTTTTTTATGTAAGTGGCACGTTCCGCGGCAGCTGCGAGGAATGTGAAGTTTTGCTTTGTGAAAGTGCGGGTGGATTTCGAGGCGAAAGCTGAGAAATTTCCTGCTTTGGAGAGTGGTTGAGTGCATTGTGGAATTGGACCCGGTGGAAATTGAGGCGAATTTGCGAGAGCCACGCTTTAGTTTGTCGCTAAATGCGGATTACCCAAGTTACTGATCTAATTTGACTCACCGAACCTTTAGGTTTAACCTTCGATGAGTTGACCTGGTTACTAGGCAAGATCGTCCATTAAGTAGGAATGGGATTCCGTAGTTCTGTGAATAGAGAACGGAACATAATCCTGCTTGGTCCTGAAATTCGCTTGTTCCATGGATATTGCCGATCGACGCTGTTGTGCGCGATTTCTTCGTTATCTTTAGTGGCAGTTCCTTTTAATTAATCCTCCTTCTTTAGCCTTTGTCTCGTTCACTAGTGGGACTGGCTGGCCTGGATCGACTACACCTTGGTCAAGGACCTGATTTGGGGTGAGTCAAAAGGCTCTCCTATCACCACCTAGAATATCAAGCCATGTTTCGGTCGGTCCTGGTGACAATAAATGACAATTGCGGGTACATCACGGACTTAAATATCGCAAGAAGTTCCTTTGAAGAACGTGCCGGCTGGTGGATTTATGAGTTTGCGACAGCAAATAGAACCCTTTTTCTTCGATCCTTCTCCGCAACTATTTAAATTTCTTTTGAGGATAACTTTCAACGAGCATTAGAAGGCCGCAGCAGGTAAATACGTTGATGCTCGTGATGGGATCAAACTGATTTCTTCGAGAAAAGAAATGGCTAGAACCTGTGCGCAATCAATCCATTAGAAGAAAAGAACGCCATTTCGAGAAATTTTCAAAAAAAGCACCAAAAAAATCCAAAATGCACTTTGATAGGACCTTGTTAACGGAAGTCTTCTTCCGTTTTTGCTCCATTCATAAACGGACTCGGCTCGTCTTGATCGGTTCCGCCATGTTGCTATCAAATCACCATCCAGCGCATCAAGCCACCGTTGTTTCGGCTGCCCTTTGGCTGTGGTGGCACATGGTTCGAACACAAAGCTTTCTATAAAATCAATTGGATTTCAACTGGCCGACACTGCAGGAGTAATTAAATCGACCACTTCGCGATCAGCAGTAGATTTAGGAGTCCCCTGGATGCGCGTAACGAAAGACGATGGCATCGGCTTCGAAAGGGAGCGCCATCTGATGGTCGCTTATATTCGCTTGCGTTTTGCCTCCGCCACGTCCCGATGGGGTGTCAAAAAATCTGCCTGATTGCGGTATCGTGGAAACGAAAAGGATTGAAGGTTATATTGACTTCTGCGAACGGTGGCTAACGAGCAAAATCCGGAGAAGTTCAGCGTAGTGTAAGTCGTGACAAGAGAGGATTTGCTATTGCTTTGGTCAGGTAGCGGAAGATGCTGCACAACGCAATGATTTCAGAAGTGTATACCGCGTCACGGAAGAGCTTGTATATGGACGGTTTTGTGAACTACGTCAACAGTCGGCTTCTCATCCATGATGGCGAGCAACTGGAGAGGTAAAAAGAACACTTCACAACGGTTCTTAACCGTATCATATCCGGTGAAGTTTCTCCTCTTGTGGTTGAAATAGCTAATTATCGTAACATTCGGATAAAAACTGTTCCTCCAAGCAAAATAGAAATCATTTTGGTACTCTCTACCGTCGCAAAAATATTAGCTAAAATATTCTGGGACGCATCAAAGAACATCTCTTGAAAGCTTGATCGACAGCGAACAGCCTGTTTTCCGACTTGGATCCTCCTGAATTGACCACATCGACACCCTACGGATCATTTTGAAACAGTGTGCGGAGTTTAAATCTTCGCTGCGAAATCATCATCGATTTCGAGAAAGCTTTCGATAGCGCGAACAGGGATTGTATCTGAAGTGCAAGAGGAGTGCATTCCGGAGGAACTAAGAACCATTATCAGAGACATAGCATAAAATATCATGTGCTGCACCAAGGTAAAATCTCAGAGGATTTTGAGGTCCGTCAAGGTTGCATCCTGCCACCGATATTATTTCTTCTTGCTATTGGCAACGTGACATGCCGCCTGGTTCGGACAATGTGGTGGAATTAAATAGACGATGACATCTTTCCTCAACCACCTCGACTATGCTGATTTTTTGCTGGTTGTTGTCTCACCGGGTCAAGGACCTTGGCCAAATGGCTCTGGATTTGGGAAGAGAGCAAAGTAGAGTTGAACTGAAGATAAGCACCAACAAAATCAAGGTATTCACGGTTATCGCACCCTCTCTATCTGCACTAATCGGCAGAGCCTCGAAGGCCTTGATCTATTTGTATATCTAGTAAACATGGTTTCTGCCGACGGTATGTATTTTGCCTTATTTTGCAATTATCTGCACACCAACATCAAGTTGAGATTGTTCTTTCTGTGTTACCATATGTAAGTATCAGATGGAAAGTGAACTCCACTGTTACTCAAAAGCTCGAAACCAATGTGCCAAAATGCGCTTGGCGCAGAATATTAGTGGAGGAGTGCGAGCGTTTCAGTTTTCCACGGTTGACGCAACTTTATATCAGCCGCGGATATCCTCATTTCAACATCTTCGTCTCCATTATCGTGACGTGTCGTCCATTGCCTTTTATAGTCGGCCAACACTCAGGACCATCTTTTTCCAACTTTTAGCTATCATTCAGAAAACAGTTTTGAAATTCCTGCAATTGTGCTTGTCAGTATGTTGGAGCAGTCGCCCCTTGAAAACTTTCCTGAAACCCGGATTCTTAGTCACCTATAAATGTGTTAATTAATTGTAAACCTGCTCGAGGATATCGATGAGCACTGGGCTCCCATCAAAAGTGTTTTTATCTGCAGCACGTGAAGCTATTGGGCCGGTCCCATAAGAACGCCACAAGACCTGGCTGACTATGGAGGCGGATCGATGAAAATAAGGAACTGAAAGATCTATTGATCATTTTAAACGGTGGTCTGCGCGATACGAAAGAGCTCCTCGATCGTGACACGCAGCGCAGTGATAAAGGGATTTCTGAATTATGTTATTTATTAAAGCAGAAAGTGTTCTTCCGCTGGATGCTTCGAATCATTGAGGAATAGTAAACAGAGTTAAAAGCAGAGTCAACCAGTATTGCATCCTATCTCTCTCATGGAGCGGTGAGTCTTAGCCAAATGGCTCAGGATTTGGAGAAACGATATTATTCGATTTAGATCAAGTATGTGCCATTTTGTTCAATAATTTTGCCCATTTTGAAGGCAATTTCTTAATTTCGCGACTGCAGAAGCTTTCGTCCCGTTGAAATACAGATCAAGGCACGACACGAAACAATATTTCATCGTCCTTCTTGACTTTTCATACATGAAATTCAGTTTGACACTGAAGTTTCTTGGCACGATTTGTGACGTCACACACGAGGCGCGGGCTTCTCAGTGCGTTTGAATTTGGTTGAAATTTAAAATGCTGATAACTTGAAAATGCAGTTTTTTTTTCAGATACGATCTTAAACAGTTTTGTTAGTTTGAACAATAGAATTGTAAACGGATATTTGCGATATTCTGAGTATATTGAAATTAGTTTTTGCGCATTAAATGGTGATTTCGTGAGATGACAGAAAAAATCATCCCACTCACGCGATTACCAACCATTACGAATGTGGAAGAATCGTGGAACCAAATGAAAGACACGATCGTGAAAAGAAACGCCTCTACCACAAATTTCTCGACGATAAAACACTGGCCAATTGGTAAATTTATAAGAATGCCAACTGGGAAGTAAAGAAAGCAGTCGCTGTCACCCAAGCGGACCATTACAAAAATCTCCTCCATAGTGGTGGCACCGGGAGACGCTGTATTCACTTTGGCTTGCCGGCCGCGATGCAGTAGGCGAATGCTCTAAAGGTCTAATCAGGGCGATCAGACCCGAGTCTGCACGGGGACTCATCTGAAGTGGCTAATTGGTCACGAAACCTTACCAGGGGTACACTGGTACCATGGGAACCGGGATAGCCCCTGGACTCTCATACTTCGGGTGAACTCCCGTTGTACGTGAGTACAGCTCGGTTGTTTGCGATTGGCCCCCTAGTGGGAGTTGTGGTTATGCTCAAGCGAGAAGAGACCTTCGGGCCTCGGCGTGGTGTTGCGGTTCAACACGGGTGCCGTACTCCTTAGTTCGGTAGAGATTTAGGTATGTCTTGCATCCACCAGTATGAATGCTAAGCCATGCACTTGGTATAAACCGACACCATTGTTGCTTATCTCAGCGGGGCTCTGATTGTGGTCACAAAATCAATCCGTATCCTAAGAAGACCGTGGGATTAAGTCTTCCAAACAGGTGCTCACGTAAAACCCTCAAGGACTTAACATCCGAAATATATATATATATATATATATATATATCCGCGATCGCTATGGGGTTGTATCGATCGTGGAAAAATTGCGAGAGAGGCGTCTTCGATGGTATGGTCTCGCAATTTGCGCCAACGAGAATTCACTTGCCACTTCACTTGGTGTGAACATCGAAGTCAATGGTAAACGACCAAAAGGCGGACAGAATCAACGGTGGCTTGATACGCTGGATGGGGATTTAAAAATCTCGAGATTGCACCCAGATCAGGTATTCGATGGAGCCAAATGGCGAAACCGATCACAACGAGTCGACCCCGCTTGTGAACGGGATAAAGATTGAAGAAAAAGAAGAAGTATGTTCTAGTCTGTAGCAACACTTTACTTTCAGGTTAACAAGAACAATCCATCCAAAAACAACCTAAACGTTCAATAGTTAATACCCGGTGACTTACCATCTTACTTAACACAAATACATATAATATACAAATCCACAATTGCCTCATAGACTAAACGGATCCAAACCAAACGAAACGAAAATCTCCAGCTCTTCTCTTTACAACAGCACTTGGGAAGCTAATCAAAAAATCGTATCTCATTCGCAAATTAGTTTTAAATCCGCGATTGGATGTTGTGGACGCTCACAGCATTCGGTGTTGCATTCATTTGTTTTTGTTTCACAAAAATCTACAGAGAGACAGTAAAATGCATGTCATTTTGCGGCGATAAATAACCTAAAAAAGTCAAATCATCTTCTAGCACGATTCATCTACTTTCGTCTATCTTAATCATCTCCTTCAATGTAACAGACGGTTTAGCTTTTCCCACGATTTTCCGAGACGTATGCACTTCTCCTCTACTGTTCTGCCCCAAATGCTTTTGAAGAAACCCACTCGTCGGCCATGAGAGAGTGGATTCCACTGCATGGCCTAGCCAGCGATGGAATTATCGCCTCCTCTTAATATGTGACCTATCCACGGCCACTTCCGCCTCCTGACCACGGCCACTTCCGCCTCCTGACCACATTGTATACGCGTTCCAGGCTTGCGCGCCGACCAAGTTCTTCGTTTGTAATAGTATCAGGCCAGCATACTCCGATGATACGACGCAGACAGATGTTGACGAAGGCTTAGAGCTTTTGAGTAAAAGTAGAAGTCCCTTTCCATATGCTATTCCGACAGCAAAACAGAAAGGACACTTGCACAGAAAAGTCTCAACTTGACCTTAGTGTTGAGGTAACTGCGTTGTTAATCTGCCGGGTCACATCCAGTTCGGTGTCGCTGTCCACAGAAATCACGCTTCCATTAATGTAGATTGGGGGAGTGTGTTAACCCGACACTCCTGCATAGAGCACTCCAAATACACTCCCTTTTCACATTGTAGAAAACTTTCTTGAAATTGTTGAAGAGCAGTTGCAGCGAAGGTCTGAATCCCCGTGCACTGTTCCAGAATGATCCGTAGGGTGTTAGTGTGGTCTATGCAGAGGAATACGGGGCGGAAAGTAGCCTGCTCTCTGTCGATAAAGTTTTCGAGATGTTCTTTGATGCGTTCCAGGAATTGAGTTATCTTTGCGACGACCGGGGCACGCAGATACTGCTCTAATTGTCATACTCGAAACGGGTGCCCTTCTTTGGAATCTTAACGACCATCCCCTTCTACTGTCTGGGAAAGGTCCCGGATTTCCAATTTTGCAATGCACTTAACTGCGCCTCTTACGAATATTTTAATATCTAAAATATTTTCTTCCTTATGCAATATATTTTCTAAATAATCCAACCATTCATAAATCCAATTTTATATGTTCAGCAATCAATGGTAGACATGACCAGCTAAGCAATTAGTCGCGAGGATCAGCAAAGTTAGGGTCATGTCCTAAATTGTTATTGTAACAAAAAATACCCCAAAAAAATCTTTAAAAAAATGTCAATCAGTTAATCAAAAAGCACACAGACAAAAATATTCTTGTTTTTCTCTCTCTCTTATCTCGTTATAGTACTACACAACCTGCACCTCACCTTGACAAGTAAGTATTCCCTCGAAAAACCTATTGGAGTTCACAGTTGAATACAGAAAGGGTTCTCTATTTGTTCCAGTGTTCATGTTGTTTTCGGGAGTGTCGTATCTGGTCATGATTTAGTACGACAGCTGGAACAATTGCCAGTCGATCGTAACTCGCGTCCTTTGCAAGATGCTGTTATCACCAATTGCGGGGAACTTATCAGACAGGTGAAAGGTAAGCTGAACAGGTTCTAGTTACAACGGGAACAAATCTTATGAGTCTCTACTTCATTTAGCAAAAAAAGAAAAGAAAAAGAAACGTGCGGCATCCGAGGACGCGAGTTCTGATGATGAGGAGACGGAAAGGAAGCGCAAGAAGGAAAAGAAGAAGAAAAAGGATAAGAAAAAGTCCAAGGAAGAGTAAGTTTCCTTAATTCATTTGCTTGGCTCGTTTTATTTTTATAATGGGGAATATTTTCATTACAAGCTCACCACACAGGCATGAGAAAGAAGAGAAACCTACTGAAAACGAAGAGGATTTGGAGGACGGTGAGTTACACCCGATTGTATCGGTTACGAAAATCGATCCAAATGAGATTCCAGAGGTATGTAAAATTGTGTGGCGGCAGAATCAATGCAACAAGTAAATGAATTTTTAAAACTCCGAAATCAATATTCAGGTTTCCAACAAATTTCTCATGCGAACTGATAAGGAGGAGGCTAAAGTTGATGACAAAGACATCAAGAAAAAAGATAGACGTCGTGACCGCGATCGAGACAGGGAAGGATCCCGAGATCGCGGCAGGCGTGAATCCAACCGTGGCTTTGGGTGGTCTAAAAGGCGTGTCCCTATTTCGCGAAGCGGCCGAAATATGAAGGGCCGTGGTTTATTCGTAAGTTTGGCCCTTTACAATCAATAAATACAAATTTGTATACCATTAACTAATTTCAGCGCTATCGGACACCATCGCGAAGTCGATCTCGCAGCTTTACACCGCCCCACTGGCGGCAAGCTCAGAAAAGAACAATCAAGCTCTCAGACCTAGAAAAGATCGAGGACGAAAAGCGTTTGCGTGAAGAGGAAATAAAGCGGCGTGAAATAGAGCGAAAGAAACGCCACGAAGAACTAGCGCGCGACTCGAAAAAGTCATTCTTTGAACTCTCCCAGGAAAATAGTTACTCAACGAAAGACATAAAGTCACAGTCGGACGAAAAACGAAGTGTGTCCGTGGAAAAAATGGACAGTTCTCGTGATGAGGCTGAGCCAAACTCTCCTTGTAATACTTCAAAGAAGTTGAACGAATCTGTAGATATGAATGCATTAGACTATGAGGACCAAGCAGGAAGTGAGAATGAGGAAAAAGATGCAAATCCGACTGAAAGAAAACACTTAGAATCTGTAACGATTGACCCGGACAATAATTTGCCTGAGAAGGAGAAATCGGTGGAAAGACAAAGGAAGAAGTCGCGAACTGATGAACCGGAAAAGCCCAAGTCGGACCGAAAGGACGAAACTCGACGTCGTTCGCATTCTCGGGACCGTTCAGTCGACAATCGAGCCCGGCGCTCTCGATCTAGAGATCGTCGCGATCGTTATATGTACCGTCGTCCGGCCATGCGATCACCTCGTCGTCGAAACTTTGGCAATCGCGGTAATTATCGTTTCGGAGATCGCCGTCGGTTCCGATCTCGTTCATTTGAACGTTCTCGAATACGTCGCTCGCCAGAACGACGTCGTTCACGTGATCGCGACCGTGAGCGTCGTCGTCGAAGTCGCTCTCGCTCATCTCGTGATCGTGATCGTAAACGCAGATCAACTCGATCTCGTACTCCCTCACGAAAACGCAAACATGACGATTCGCCATCCAAACAGCGATCCCGCACTCGATCTCGTTCGCGTTCAAAATCAAAGGCGTCGGATCAAAAGCCTCAGGATCGTCCTGCTGAAACGGAAGTCCAATCATCGCCTACAAAACAGACCCCGGAAAGCGAAAAGGAACGAATTGCTCGAGAGAAGATGATGAAGCGAGCGGAAGCGCTACAATTACTAAAAGACCATATGCGCAAGGAAATTGCAAAAGAAGAGGAGAAGCGAGCGGAGAAGAAACGCCTTGAGGAGAAGGAAAAGGAAGAAGCAGCCAAAGAATTGGAGAAATTAGAAAAACTAAAACGTGAAACTTTGCAGAAGTTGGAGGAAAACGAGAAACAGCCATCGCGATCGCGTGCAGCATCGCCCGCCTCGGATTCCGGCCAGAGTGCCCATGGTGACGATAGTGGGAAATCGTCACGCAAGCGGAAACGATCCGACAGACAGAAGAAGAGTAAAAAACGTTCACGATCGTCATCCCGTTCATCTTCATCACGGTCCGCAGCAGATTGATTAAATGAAATCCACTTCTATGCGAATACTGCCTAATCGCAGAAGCTATCAACGATCCCGATTGACGAGACTTTTTTACGGTAACACACATACACATGAAATGAAAGACTTAGGCGTATAATTTAGTGGGAAAAAAAGTTCTATTTTGAATACTGTGTCTCGCGCAATCTCCTTTGGTCCTGCTATGGATCGTGCTCCTTTTTTTATTGTGGATGTTTTGTAAACCGATTCTGGCGTAATTATTCTGCATAGTACTTTAATTAGATTGTATATTCTGAGTTCCAATATTCATTCTGTTGTAAAAACCCGAAATACATGTGTTTAGAGAATATAATTATTAACGGAAGGTTTGTGTTTGTTTAAATATATTTGGCGTCTCCTTCGGTTGTGACGGTACGGCAAAAGCCATTTCAGACATGTTCAGAATGGAGATCTCGCAAGGAACTAGCGGATCCTCTTCAGATCGCTCAACCAATCTGAACGGATTACTACCGAAGCCACCCGCCATGCCATAAATTTTGCGGATGGTACCGAAGATGATGTTGGATGAGTCATGAATAACTCGACAAACTGAAATGGCTCAGGCTTAAACAAAGTGTAGAATTCGTGATACAAGAAGCTCGTATGCATGTTATAGACAAGACCGATTACTTGCTTGCCGATCGATCAAAACCGTATATTTTGGACCAAATCGAAGTAAGATGGTGGGACTCTGGAGAGTACTCCCCTCGCTCTTGCCATACTAATAGCAATGTGCTTTTGTACTCTGGAAAGCCTAGCAGGTTCTGACAAACTTCTAACTGCTAGATTTCAGTCCAGGTTACAGCAATGAAGACTTCCAATATAGTGGAGAAGGATCCTTTCTACGATCAATTAACGCGGTTCAGGGGACGCTTCCTGAAGATGACATTGTGATCTGACTACCAAGGTGGTATCTGACAACACCTTGCTCGGACATCTGATGGGGGAAGCACGATCTTGACAACCGTAACGGTAATAGTGGCAGGTTCGTGGATTTCTGTAACTTCCACAGCTTCGTCATTGGTGGCGTACTATTCGAGCACATGACTTGCGATAAGGACGGTCGGGATTCAACTGACGGACGCCATACGAGCAATCAGATCGACCACTTTGCAATCAGCAGTAGATTTAGGAGCTGTCTTCTGGGTGTGCGTAACAAGAGAGGCGCTGACATCGACCGCGAAAGGGATCACCATCTGATGTTCCTTTGCGTGTTGCGTCCACCATTTCTCGCAGAGTTGGGGAGCTGCAACCCCTTAAGCTCAACGTCGACCCCTTCTACGACTCAGCTGTCGCTTAAAAGTGCAAGAACTATCTTGCTGATCGAGCGACAGCTCTACTACATGAGCATTGGGACGCCATCAAAAGTGCTCTTTTCTCGGGTGCTACACGGGTCGTCGGCCACGGTATCTGCATGCTCGCTGCGTCGCAAAAGTAACAGCTAAAATAATCTTAGAACGCATCAAAGGACATCGTGAAAGGTTGGTAGACAGAAAGCCAGCTGGGTTCCGCTCCGGATCCGAGAAAGCTTTCGATAGCCTGAACAGGGAGTGCACCTGAAGTGCTTTATGCAGGAGAGTCATTCCGGGGAAACTAATAGCTTTTTCCACAGTGACACATGATGACACAAAATGTCACGTGCTGTGCCGAGGTAAAATCTCGGGAGATTTTGAGGTCCAAAACGGAGTCGGCCAGAGTATTATTCCTTCTTATTATCAGGCTGTGGATTTGGAAAGAAAGGCAAATAGCGTTGCACTGAAGATAAACATGAACAAAACCAAGCCTGTCTAAAATCTGGAAGTGCAGTTATCCCAACACTAAGGACAAGTTGAGACTGTTTTATGCTAGGGTTCGCTCTGTGTTGTGGGAGTAGCACATGGAAGGTGAACTCCACTGTTACTCAAACGATCCAAGTTTTCGTCAATACATGCCTGCGTCGTATCATCGGAGTACGTTGATCTGGCACTATTTCAAACGGACAACGTGGTCGGCGCACAGGCTTGGTACTCGTATGCGATGCGATAGGAAGTGAAAGAAATTCCAATCATTAGGGAGGGAGGAATATAGGTAAAATCTTGTCTAACAAACCTTTCTCCTCCGCCACTACCAAGTAAGGCGGAAAAAAGGAGGTCTAGTGATGTTGAAATTCAGGGTAAAACAAGTATTCAGAAAAAAGCAAGTGGAAGAAAAGAGTGGGAAGGAACTGGAAGGCTAGAGTGATTAGGCCAGTTGCGCATGGGAAGGTTGAAAGGGAAGGAGGGGGATTTGACTGTAAGGAGTTCCGATAAACTGTCAAACAATTCGTCGTGCAGTTAGGAAAGCAAGCACAGAGGATTTGTACACAAGATACAAAGAAGGGAGATTACATAGGGCAGCTCAATCATAAAAAGAACCAGAGGAGGTGAAGAAAGGTTCGGCGTGGAGTGAGTCTTTTATAGTAATTAAGATCCCACCGCCATTGGACTTATATGATGGATCCCGGTCCTCCGCTGCGGCAGTAATACCCTTCGGAGAGCTCGGAGTTTAAGATATTATTGTCCAGTCAGGTTTCAGAGATTAAAATGGGGTGGTGTTGCTGATGGTGTCGCCAGGTATCTCCTTTTACGGCTCCGAAAATCTTTCTTCCCTCGAAGATATCGATCTGCTTTTCCGACATTTGCGTCAAGGCCTACGTCTCGCATCAATTCAGCAGCACGAGACGAATTAATATCATGTAAATGCGTAGTTTATTGCGTCTGTGTACTTCTGGATATCTCATTATGGAAAGGACCGCATGAAATGCTTTATGAGAAGTAGTAATCACCTTTTGGATTTCGTGTTCTTCGTTTCCGTCCTTCAAAAGTGGAGCTCTTGGATGGACAGGTCCACCTGTTCGAGATTATGCTCTCCCATTGCAATGCTTTGCATACTAGCAACCGCCTTTCGAGTTTGCATCATGTATTCCGTTTTGAATTCAATGAAGTGCTCCCTTCTGTTCACCGCTTCATATGGAACCTCATATAGTGGCTGCAAGGATTTCCGGGAAGCATTCATGTGAACCAAGTCGTGTCTGCAGACATTCAACGTTAAGTATAAGACCGGCCTTAAGGAGGCGTTGAAAAATGCATTCGAGATGTTCCAAATGCTCAGGCTCAGAGGCAAAAGCGACCAAAACATTATCCAAGTACACGAAACAAAAGTTAAGGTTTCGCAAGTTTGCGCCGCATTGCACAGACCAAAAAGCATCCGTGTAAACTCGAAAAGTGCGACGGACATGCATATTGCCATTTTCGGGATATCTTCTGGGATACAAGGATTTGATGGTACGCCTTGGCTAAGTCCAAGGCCATGAAAATACGGCAGTTAGCGAAATTGGGCGCAAAGTCGTGGATGAGTGGTATAGGATAGGGGTCTGGAATGGTCTAACCATTCAGACGTCTGTAATCGACACATGGTCTCCATTCGCCGTTGGGCTTTGGGACCATGTGCGGTGGAGAAAACCAGTAGCTATTTGATGATCTGTAAATCGTTCTTAGCAACAGCGAGCTTCTGGGGTGGTAATGGACGTACCTTCAAAAAGATATGAAAGCCAGTAGTGCGGATGTGATGCCGTTCATCATGCTTAGCTGATTGTGAGAGACTACTTTCGGTAGTTATGTTGCTGTACTTTTGAAGAAGCGCACGAATGCGAGCGTCGACTACTTCTTCAAAAATGATCGAAAGACTGACAGTAGAGCAGGTGGCAAGTTTTTCTGAAGATCTGAGCAAAGTTATGGGATCTATAAGAGACCAATTCTGCAGATCCACTAGCAATCCATAATGGCCCAGAAAGTCTGCGCCTAATATGGGACTACTGATATCCGCTATAACGAAATGCACTAAATGGAAATCTGCAAGTCCCTTGAATGACTTAACTTGCTGATGCTGTTGTTTCTGCTTATGAATCTGTTGTTGCTGGAGCACAACTAACGTTGGATTCACCAACGTATGTAGAGCATCGCCGCTATTGTTGCTATGCAAAACTCCAGCGGATGGCAGAGATGGTGGTGCCTTTAATCTTTCACAAACGAGTGGTGGTGGCGGTGGTGAAAATGCCCTTGATGTTGGAGTTGTGTTTGCTGCTGACAATCCATTCGTGGGGAATCCTCTTGGCAAACAGTTGTTTCTCTGTTTCTTTGATAATTTATTGTCAAACCTCAATGGGTTCGATTCGCGTTTCTTCTTCGGCTGCTGCTTAATTTCCACTGGCTCCGTCTGAATTCCTTGATCCTGAATCGGCCTTGACAACTTGACGAGAATCTGGCACGTTTGGGTCCCTATAATCACGGTGTCGTTGGGGGACTGCGGCGATTGTTTTGTCGGTACAGTCTTGAATTAGTTGTAATCAACGAAAGAAAGTGCCGTGCTGCTTCCTGTACGGAGTCACCAATTGTTGCTTGCACACTTAAATAGCGACAATTACAAAACAATGCCATTTATATTTTTTTTTACCTCTACGGTTGTTCGGCCAGAGTCGTGACTTTCACCCCGCTACTCATAGGTAGGCGAGCGTGGCGAATTGCATCATTCTAGTGCGGAGCTCGAACGAAACCTCGCTAATCAGCTTGCGCCTCCACAGAAATATTTGTCGCTTTATATAGATTCACAAACACAACTTCTTTTTCTTCAGCCTTTGGCCTGTTCAGAGGCAGGCTCGATTCGTATTGGTCGACTGCACCACTTTCCTCAGTCAAGGGCCGGATCTATATGGAGTATATCACCATCCAGCGTATCAAGTCATCGCTGTTTCAGTTGGCCTTTTGGTCGTCGTGTTACACCACTGGTCCAACGTCACATCTTCGTCTACATTACCCGGAGGCGCGGTTCATTGTCTTTAATAGTTAGCCAACTCTCAGAATCATTATTATTACTATTCTGTTAAGGGAAAGTCCGCATCCTTAAAGAACTATAATGCTCCTTTTGCTAGTTATAGTGTACCTATTAATCATAGTATCTCAAGCAAGGCTACAACCGTTAGGAATTTTAGTATATTCCCTACTTCCAGATCTTTCAACTTTGCATCTGGTATTAAGTGTTCTCCCAGTTGCCTCAATATACTTTTCACAAGTACCTGACGCTGTCGTGTATACAGGTTTCATCACACTCCGCACAAAACCTGCAGGCAGTGTCCGTTGATATCCCTAGCTTCTCTAGGTAATAGTTTAGCAGACACTACTACCACTATGATTCGGAGGTTCTTTTTGATGAGGTTTAAGCAATCCTCTGTGCGCTTGGATTCATATCCCCCATAAGCACCCTGGACTGCTCCATTCCTGGTAGGCCCGCCTAAGATAGTTCGCTCAACCGTTCATCTTCATTTTTTAATGGCATCGCCATGAACCCGTATCCGATTCCATAGAAGGGTTCTGACCAGGGTAAAGGCGTCCTTGCTCCCTTCTTGGCTTGTTCGTTCGCTGCCTCATTGCCTTCCAACCCAACATGGCCTGGAACCCAGAGTATCCAGACCGTGTTGGACGAGCCGAGCGTATTCAATCTCTCAAGGCATTCCCAAACCAGTTTAAAGTTCTCTTGGTTTGACCTAAGTGCCTTGATCGCTGCTTGGCTCGGTGAGAATCGCAATGTTCTGCCCCCTGTAGTTCCTTTGCAGATTAAAGGATCTGCCTATGCCATATATTTCCGCCTAGTGTACCTACCCATTGGCTCCAAGTACATTTTTCCTGGCCCAATGACACCGGCACCCACTCTTTCTGCTCCCGGCCATCCTGAATATTGTCCTCCTTGCCTGCATCTGTATGTGCAGATAGAGAGGGGTTAATCCAGGGATACCGTTAGGCATGTCCTCATTGCCCCACTGATACACACGCAGGCCAGTCTTTGGAGTTGGTGCAACTTCTTGGCTTGTGTGCTTAATTCAGCTCTTTCTGCCCGGATTACCGGTAGGTAGTCATTGGCCTTACTATTGCAGTATATATCCAAAGTAGTATCTTCGGGCTGCAACCCCATTTTTTCCTTCTATGGACCTACAAGTCATCAGAGCTCTCGTGGCTTTCCGACATGTGTCTTCCAGAGTAATTTTTTGATCTAGCGTAATTCCCAAATATTTTGCCTCTGTTTCTCGTTTCACCTCCATGTCATGTAACCTTATGGCTCTCAGCTGATCAAGCTTACGTCTGCTAGTGAATGGTGCTATGGTCGTTTTAGCTGGATTGAACTGCAATCGTACCTTCCCGCACCAGACACTAGTAACCCTTAGTCCAGTTTGGATTCTATCACACAGGGTATCTTCATATTTGCCCCAACAAATAAAAACAATGGCTCGCGTAACCCTGGACCTGTATTCCAGTTGTTACCAAGTCCAGGAGTTCGTCTACTGCCATACTCCGCATAAGCGATAGTACATGTGGATAATTATTGAATACAAAGTTCAACTACGAACTATAATGTACACCAATTAGATAGCAAAGTGATTTTGGTTAATTTGCAATTTTTTAACCATTTGATTTGGTATAGCGGAAATGTCGTAATCACTCCCCAACGGTTCGTTACACTTCCGCACTTTGTCAGCAATTCGCCGTACCAATCAAACACTAAACACTCCTGTCAATGCGGATGTCAACATGACATTCCTTCCCCGCCGCAAGAGAGCAAAGAAATTAGAGAGAACGCATCGCAACGCATTTACTAAACAACCGACGGACATGTGAAATTTGGTAATAGACAAACCGGCGTTTTCCACTTTTTAGCCCCCTCCCTTCCCCGATCTGCTTTCTCTTTCCAACCACAGCATGCTGCATCGCACACCGACATTTCTCCAATTAGAGAACACAAATTGCGCACACCTCCGCCACATGTGTGGGTCTTGTTTACACGGCATCGGGCGTCCTCGGCTTCGCTTCGGCCGATTCCTCCTCACACACGCGTTCCTCGGCCTCTTTTCCTTCCAATTCGACGGCGGCACAGTTGTTCAATGGCGTGCTCCGTGCGTGGACCGTTCTGGCCGTTTCGGGATCCTAATCGCGTTCGTGACGTTCCTGTTCATCCCTTCCTCGCGGCTGCGAGTCCGAATTGAGGTCGACCCCGGCCCGACTCATCCACGCGCTCCTGTTGTGTTTGCATCGCTTGTGTTCGCCCTGGTCCCCTGGGATCGTGTTTGTTTTCATGTTTGCGCCGAAGAAGTGACGAAAGCGGAGCGAACAGCTCCCTGTGCCGAGCCCTGCCGTGCGCCCGAAACGCGCTGAAGGACGACAAGTGCGGGGACGAGTGGTTTGGCCTGGAACGGGCCAAGCGGCGCGGGTGGCGTTCCGGCCCGCGGTTTGTTTGTATTTCGGAATTTGGAGTGTGCGTGCAAGGTGGCACTGGTCGGCTGCGATCGCCCGATTGGAATGCACACGTGCGAGAGAGACGGCGTGCAGCGAGTATTCCGGGAATGAAGTAGAAGGCAAGTGGTGCGGCTCGGCTGTGTGCGTGTGTCAAAAACATGCACTGACAGCCCGGAATTCGCCCCGAAGAGGTCCTGGGCGGAAATCCAATGCCGCGGGCGACCCGAGCCGACCCGCGTCGTGTTTACATGCCGACTGGCCTGCGATCGTTTCCGCTTTGAGGCAGCTCGTCGGCTCGCGGCGGACAATCCGCGTTCGCCGGCATCCGTCGCTGTGGAGAGTTTGTTGTGCTGCCGGTGGGCGTGCGTGTGTGTGTGCGTTGTGTCAGCCGGGCTCGTGCGGAATTCTCGCGCTCGAGCGCGACATTCGAGCAGCGAGAAAACAAGAAGACGGCGACGACGAGTGCACGGCCGAAGCGAGCAAAAGGAAGAAAAGTAGTGGAGGAAAAGTGCGGAAAAGTAAATAACGAGAAAATTGTTTAGTTTGGTGTTTTGTTGTTGTCAAAGCGGTCGCGAGCTCGGCCGGTTCATTGATTGTGTTTTGGAAATTGTCGGTGTGCCGTGCGTGGCTCGCCGGGTGTTGTGTGTTTTCGTTCATTGTTTTGTGCCGTTGCGGCCGCTAATGTTTCCGTGAATTGTTGCGGTTCAGTGTTCCCTTCGAGTTACTTTGATCCTCGTCCTGCCTGACAGCGACCGCGTCCTGTCACTCGCATCACTCGCGGTTGGCTTCCTATGAAATATCCGCGTCGTCGTCGTGTCAGTGTCCAAATGTTTAAACATTTTTTATGGCGCTGTTTTCGTTTCAACGACGCCCTGGCATCGTCGTCATTTTTCATGTTTTCGTACAACTGATTGGATTACTTTCGATTTTGCCGGCGCTGACGACAATTAGAGAAGGTAATTGAGCGTTTCGTAGTATGTTGTCCGGGTCCCGTAGGAGACTAATAAGATATCAAGGCTGCGAGCCGGGCGAGGAGGAGGGTGTCAAGTTGGTTCCCTGGTGCCTTTTGCGTGTAAGAATTTCGTAATCCTTGACTAGTTGGAAGTGACATTGAACTGCAGGGAAGCGGATTGAAGGGACGAATTCGCCCCTTGCTGACGAGCGCAAGAGAGACGGCGTAGGGATGTCCTTTTGGCGAGTGTGAGGGAGGAAAGTGCGTTGTGAGTTTCGGATTGGTCCCCGTGGCATTCCCGCCCGAGTCCACTTTCTTCCTGTGCAAGTTGCAGAGTACAATCAACTTTCAAACTTGACTCCTGTACGGCAGTGCGTGGAGCTGATGTTTTTCCACTAACGTAATTCCTATAAAGGACGAATCACTCCAAGTGGATGTCATCTTCTCCTCGAATGCGTCCTGCAGTGAAAGTTTCCGAATATACAATAATCAGAGGCAAAACTCCAAAGAGCGTGGAGAACGTTATCTGTTATTCCTGAACATTTCCATTTTACTTCGTCAAACTTCTCCGTAAGAAAAATCCATGGCAAGAAGTTCACGCTCACAAGACAAGTTCTTAGATTATTTATCGTGTTTTCTCGATGTCCCAAAGTTTTTTTCTTAAAGGAATAAATGCGCTGCTGGCAAGTTTCATGGGAATCTTTTCGGAATGTCAAGAAAATTTGAATCGATAGGTACGTGCCGCTGTTTGACATAATCGCTCCTCGTTGCTATCCCCCTGGGTCCTTAGTGAGTCGGACCCTTTTGGTACTTAAGAGACAATGATCGAGTCCTTCGGAGCATAATCAATTTATATCTATTATTCCATCGAACAATTAGAATTCGAAGGGAAATTCGGGAATTCATCAATTGCTGAATATCCTTTGAGGAGAAAAAATGAATGAGGCTAGGACCTGGTATCTTATGAAAATAGCAACTGTCAGGACTTGCTAATCAGCTTCCAAACCCTTTAAATGTATTGTTTCAGGTGCTTTGGTTTGATTTATTTATTAATTTTATAAGAAACGTGAGTTTCACTGCATTATTGGCGATAGAACCCTAGCCAATGCTAGCATAAAACCTAGTTACTGCCAACTCCACTATATAATCAAGTCCTCCGCAAATATTTGGTGCAGAAAATTGGGAAATGAGCAAGAATGTCGTAGCGAATTTACCACTTCTTGCGTTTTTTAACATTTTGTTTTACCGTCGGCTCGAGAGTGCTACTCAATGCCCCTAATAGCGTTGTTCCACTTCCTCGACATTCTACTCAATCATTCAAATAGAAGTAGCTTAACGATTGGATAGATTTAGAACTAACGCTGTCCTCGGTATTTGCCTTCAAGACAAGGTTCGTCAGCCGTTGAAGTACCTAATTTAATTTCTGCATTTAAAATGTTTGAGGGAAGCGAAATATAATTTAATAAATCTAGAAAAGTGACGTAATCCAACTCAGGAAGGCAAAGAATTTTGGTTGTGGAATCTGACTTTGCCGAATTTCCCTTTAGATTCCCAATTTTTCCAAGGGCGTTTAGCAGGACCACCACACTTACGTGCCATCGCTGTCGGTTCCTATCAAATTCCTCAATTCCCCTGATGATATTCTGAGAAGCTTGTACTCCTCCAGGGTTCTACGACATGTACGTAGTTGTCAGCCATCTTGAGATAGATAGTGCCAATGCATGGCATAACCATGGCAGTTCTTGCTCTTCCTTAATCCTTATCAACATGTACTATTCTCATCATTGGAATACTCTCGCCTGACACTACTATCGAAAAAAAAAACTTGGTCTTCGCAGAGGTCAGTTATCCTTGGGCGATGTTATCGGAAGGCGGAAGTGGCAGCGAGTAGGTCACATTTTAAGGAGGAGCGACAATTCCATTGCTGGTCATGTCATGCAATGGAACCCATGGGTGCGTGTGTGTAGTGGTGGGGGAGGAGCTACACCTTCTGAGCGCTCAGGCCGTTTTGGCCCATTGTACTCGCCACCCCCGTCTAACGGAATATTCCAGATTCGTTAACGTATCGCAGGATTTCCGTTAGTGGATGTCATGCTACCCGTCGCAACTGAAGAATATCGGCACCAAAGATTTGATTCTTGATGCGTCCATAGGCGGGGCATTCATATAGGAATTGCTCCGCGGATTCCGCTTCCTCGTTACAGGAGGGACACGTATCATCTTGGATAATTCCTATTCTGAACATATGCCCAGCTAGTGAATTATGGCCTGTCAGAATGCCCACAATACACCTGCAAGTCCTCCTGTTTTTCGACAGGATCAACTTTGCGGTACGTATGTTCGGTTCTGGCAAAAAAAGTTTGGTGTATCGAGCAGCATTTAGGCTCTGCCACAAGCTATTGTGGGCAGCTTCTTTCCAGTTTTTGAAAACAGACTTAGCCAATACTACTGATACTCCAATTGCTGGTTCCGGTCCCGGCATAGGGGAGATTGACAGCTCTTTCGCTAAAGCATCCTGAGTTTTCATTCGCTCTACGCCACAGTGACTAGGTATCTAGAGTAGTTCCACCGTATTGAATCTAGAGATAAAGTTCAAACGGTTTCTGCATTCCTGAACAAGGACTACTCAACGCCCTCAATGCAGCTTGGATATTACTGCAGATTGCAATGCCCCTGCCCTTCAACCGTTCGTTAATCACCCAGTTTGCCACCCTTAGGATCGCATAAACTTCGGCTTGAAAAACTATTGCATATTGTTCCAAAGGAAAAGCCCACTTCTCGTTTTAATTCGAGAGGTAGACTCCGGCTCCAGAACCCTTTTCTGTTTTTGAGCCATCGGTGTAGAAGACTTCCGTATATCCCGCCACGCATTCCTCTGGGACTTCCCAGTTCCCTCTGCGCTTCAGGGTAACTTCATATCTTCTACCAAACAGATGTTTGGGGACACGAGAATTGGAAGGCATTGTAAGAACTGGATTTAATCCAGTATCCATCCCAGTAACTCTTCCAATGCTTTGTGTCCCCACATCCGTTGTTTCCCCATAGATCTAATCGAATTAGTCTATGAGCTGCTCTCATTGCAGTGCTTTGAATAAATATATCCAGGCGCTGCAAAATGTAGTAGTGCATTGAGAGCTGTGCCGGATGTCGTGCTCATGGCATCAGTGATACCCAGGCCCACAGTTCTTTGCCGTGCGGCTAGTTTACGGTGAAAATCTTTTTGTCTCATCTTAACCCACCACACTACGGAACATCGGCCTAATGATGGCAATGTATCATATATCCACATTACGACATGAGGCCTGAGTCTGCACAGCCCATAAGCTGTGAGAGCTCCTTACCTCTACATGTTTGTTCCAAAGAAGTTTTTTATCTAGAGTGACTCCCAGATATTTCACTTCTTTGGAGAGTTGAAGGGTAGTACCCCTCATTTCAGGGAGGCAAAGTCCATCCAGTTTTCTCCTTTCTGTGAATAATACCATTTTGGTTTTATTTGGATTAACTGAAAGACCATGTCTGAGGCACCAACTGTCTATCAAATTAATGGCACGTTGTATATTCCTACACACCGTTCCAAGATCCCGATCAACAGCAAGCATAGTAGTGAGTCGATCAGCATATTCCACAGAAGTGGCGAAAGCACACCTCCTTGGGGCAGCCTTTCGTTGCTTTTGCACCCAGATAGCGATCGACACCCACTTCAGCGCACAGCAATCTCTGCGTTAGCATAGCATGGATCCACTTATTTCAAGCATCATCAACATCATGCTTTCTGACGGCGTCACAAAGTTTTTGAAAAGGCGTACAGTCAAACGCCCCTTCAATGTCGACGAACATCCCCATCGCGTACTCACCATGCAAAGTTGCATCCTCTATCTTTGTAACCAAAGAATGAAGACCAGACTCACAGGATTTTCCACGCTGGTAAGCATGTTGGTTTTCACTAAGTGGGTGCGACCTAAGTGCGTTTCCACGAATGTGACGTTCCACCAGTCTCCAAACCTTTCAGCAAGAATGAAGTCAAGCTGATCTGTCTGAAGTTCTTTGAATTAGACTACCTTAACCGTTTGCCAAGAGAAAGGCACGTAGCCGAGAGCAAGACATCCTCGAAAAATATTTCTTAGAGGTCAAAAGACAATGTTCCAGTTCCCCTTGCCGCATTTGCGTGTTGAAGGGGTTGCAAAAACTGCCAACTCTCCCCCTGCCACTTCTCTCATCCGTTCTCTCGGGTGGTGTACTTCCAGGAGGTTCTGTACTGAATCCAGTCTGGAGCCCATGAAAGTACTGTCGGGTTTTCTAAAAGAGTCCAACTGGGCCGATTCATCTCTTTCGAGGACTTTGCACAGCCTTGAAGTCTCTTTTTCGCCTTCCAGTTCCTCACAGTATGCTCTAAAGGAGTCTCGTTTCGAACACCTAACGAGCCTCATAAGAGGCTCTGTGAATTCCTGAAATTTAACCAGTCTTCGTTCTTATTACTTTTGCAAGCATGATTCAGAAGTCGCCTGGTTGATTTCCTGACTTTTTGCAGTTCCCGTTCCACCAAGGAACCATTTTACCGCTTTGGCCTCGGGAAATAGGACAAGCCTCTTCATAGCACTCTAAAAGTGTGCAGTTCAGAGTTTTCAATTCATCTTCCAGCGCCAAAGGAGTCCTTAGCCGCCTAGGGAACTGTACTTTAATGCCAAGAAGTTCATTAAATTTCGTCCAATCCGTTCTCCTAAGGTTCCGTCTTTGTACTGCAGACTGTTCGCCCACAATAGTGACATTGAATTCTAGGTACCGGTGATTTGACAGTGAGACCTCGTCTAGCACTCGCTAGTGTGTAATCAACTATAACAACCTTGAAGTGCAGATTGTTAGATCAATTATTTCACTACTTCTTGGCCCCACGAAGGTAGGGGCGCACTCTACGTTCGAAATCATCAGGCCAGCTGAAGTGATAAAATCAAACAGCTTCTCTCCTCTAGGATTGCAATCGAACCCATTGTCCGAAGTTGGCCGACGGGTGAGTTGCCCTCAACGCACTTGGCGCAGAACGGTAGAGGAGGGTGTGTTAAGAAGTCCTGGGGTCGAAGGGCATTTTATTGGACCAGGTACGATGCGATACCTTTTCGAGATCCATGGTGCATGGCCCGAGAGATAGAGCCAGAAGATAGATCATTGAATCCAGATTCTAGGCATTTAAAAATGAGTGAAAGTATCAATCCTTCAGAAACTGCAGGGTTTGCGGGGAACCGTCAAGCGACTATGTTATTATTGGGTACGTTGATGGTAAAGGTAATTTTGTTTACGTTTGAAGGAACAATCCGTATTCGTATGCTACAATGGTTTCCAATAGGTGGAACTTCATCGGTTACATTCCTTACTGAACTATCGAAAAGTTTATCATCACTTATTAGCTTCTTCGTGATGCCAAATCGTTGCTATTTTCAGCACCTTCTGCTTCCCTCACTAGCACAATGGTGGATTTACTTTTGTTATGGCGCAGACTATCATTCGCCCGCGCAGCAATACAGTTCTCATCCCTGTAAGTTCGTCGGTCTGCCTGAACCAAATTGGAGGGTGTCTAGAGACAAAAGCGCGGCGATGATGCTCATCAATAATTTTGTTCGGATTGTTTATAGTCCAGCTGCTCAGCAGTATTCGGTCTCTACAGGGAACGCACGTTCCATGAGAAAATGCGCAAATCGTTAATCCGTTGTCGTTGCCGGGTTCGTCGTTTTAAAATCCATCCTGTCCGAGGCTCCTTCCGTGGCTCCGTAACATCGGTTTTCCGTGTAATGTTGTCAGCCCTACCCAACCAGCTTGGAGGACCAGCTGGTACATTTTGTCCCGTTTTTAGCCGCGGGAGAATCGTCTCCATCCTTCTCTGTCTACAGTTTTTCATGAAGAAAGAACTCCCAGGGATCACCACGTGGAGGTGGAGATAGGGTTTGGTAGAAGAACTGTTGGTGTTGGTTCAGCAGGCGTTTCTCAGGTTTTATGCTCCATCGTGGGTACCAATCCACGTTTCGCCCTGGGACCTATACTACCCTTTGACCGCCCAGGACACATGGATACAGAGAATTTTTCTTGGATTACGGATGGGATTTTGTCGACCCCAGTCGATTTTTTTCTTTGATCTTAATTGCTTAATTGGCAACACGAGACTGGCGACCTTTATTTGAGCCGCTGAACCAGAGAGTTTACTTGAAAGAGGAGAGGAAGATAGAACAGTCTCATCTGCTTGCCTGATATAGTTCAGTGGAGATCTATTGAAGTGTGCAAAAAATGGAGGCGGTATGTTTTCACAAAATGTTTGGCAAGAAAATTTGCCTTTTTATAAAGTGAAACGTTTTGGAGTGGGATGTTTTAACAATTGGCAGTTTTACGAATTTGTGAAGTATTTGTTTTAGGTCTCTGTACGTGTTTGTGGTTACCTTATTTTAGCTCTCTGTACGTGTTTGTGGTTAGTTTTGTGTTTGTGTTCAGCATGTTATTGGGTTATGAAGATACTTCTTGTCCAGAGTGAGGATCCTTTGTTGGTTTGAGGGATGGATATTTTATTGCAGGAGGAGCATCCATCGGAGCGTCTCTATATGACTGATAATCTTGACTGAAAAAAATTATTTGAAATTTCGAATGAAAACGTTGACTCTCTTAAGAGAGACGAGAGGACATGCGATGGGAGAATCTGTTGCGGTCAGAATGATATCGTAGATCGGAATGCAATGTGCATACTAGGGACATCGAATTGGTGGACCATGGGGTAAAAGGAGGATGTTACTAGACTGGACACCGGTTGCTGAACCATCAAAGATGATGAGTACTGCAAAGAGTATGCATTCTGAAATAGTCTCCGCCTTAGGATTTTTTTGTAGTGTATATTGTCCGAGAGAAAGTTGGAAATGTGGAACTTGAGGGTGAGTATCCTTCATAACTTACTGAATTGCTTCAGTATATTGAAGAACCTTGCGGTGGATTATATATTCAGATTCTGTCTGATTTTCTGCCAGTACAAGGTGTGATAATTTGGAAATAAGGGATTGGCTTATGAGCCCTTAATTGGCGTTCCTGCAATTCGACGTTAGTATCCTTGAATATCGAGGATAACAAATCTGTGTTACTGAGACCAGGAACTATTTTGAGGAATGGGGAGGTTTTTGGGTTTAATTTTATGTTTACCAGGAAACGGTCATGGTAGCAAGGAGCACCGGGCTAAAATGAGAGATATCATCTGCGATGGGATATGTTATTAGTCAACAGTCTGAGTTATCCTAAGAAATCGATCGTACGGATAAAAAAAATTTAAAGGAACAATGCGAAAAACGACAAATGCTAACTGACACGAATGTAAATTTCCAGATGTTGGAGGATATCAACGGGAAGGAAGAGCTCGGCGGAGACGTAATTTTTCGGCGATTATTATTATTATTATCCGAGTTATCACAATCTAGGCAGATGCCGGATTTTACTTAATAGTAGCACTAAGTGCCAAGCATTTAGGCTCGATCCGCTCTTGGTCCGACTTCACCCCACTCAGAGGATTGAAAGATCGATCCTTCAAGTTAAGTGGAGTCAGTCCACAGTCTGCCTTATAGACGGCCGTATGCAAGGGACTCGTCTGCTCTTTGCTGTAAAAATAAGCGCGCAGCGTGTGGACTTGGCGTCAACCACGCCCCTACCTCGGATGTCACGAGGCAGGTTCATCCGCTCCACCGCAGACTTTGGATGATGCATTCGGAATTTGGACATAGTTGTCCGTATCCGCCGCTGGACGTTTTCCAGATCGGTCTTCGTCCACGGCAATATTCCGAATGCATAAGCCAGTGAAGGAATAGCGAATACATTCAACGCGCTTATTTTATTCTTCCCCGAGAGATGCGCAGCAGAGCATCCTTCAGATCACAAACTCGAGCATGGGTTCCTTGCAGAATTCCTAGGTACTTGTAGAAGTCTATCTCGGTCATAGCTTGGATGTGGAGGTGACCAATGCCATGTCCGGCATGTGGCTCGTGATGACCTTTGCGGATGGCTTGGATTCGACACTTGTCTAATCCAAATTCCATCCGAATATCACGGCTGAACATGTCTATTATTCGCAACAGACTTCTAAGATGGTCGTCAGTACCAGCATACAGGTTGATCTCATCTAAGTACATCAAGTGTGTTAGTTCGCCCTTAGCACTTAGACCATACTTTATGGCAAAACCATGCCCTCTAACATCATTCAGTAGCTATGAAAAGGAGTTCAGTGCCATACAAAACCAAAGGGGGCTCAATGAGTTCCCCTGGAAGATGCCCCTCCTTATACGGATGGGCTTTGAGGTATTAGCACCCTCAGATGTACGGACTGATAAGGTGGTATGCCACCCTTCCATGACGCCAAAAACTTTATTAGTTTGTAATCAATGCGATACAGATATAGGATATCGATTAGACAGGTATCGGAACGCTATCAAAAGCCTTGGCATAACCGATATAGCAACTAAAGAGGTTTCTTTGGCCTCTAGTTACTTGTCCTATGATTACCGAGCCGACAATGAGTTGCTTTTTGCAACCCCTTGATCCAACTCGGCAGACCTTCTGTTCCTTCGACAGAATGTTGTTAGTCTCGAGGCGCGGATTGACCCTTCCACTAATAATGGACGTTATGAATTTGGAGAGGTTTGGTAAGCAAGTAATCGGTCTTGTGTACGCGGGGTGCTGCACCGTGTCCTTTTTAGGGACCAGGTAGGTAGTCCCCGCTGTGAGATAGGGTGGAAATTCCTCCGGCCGACTAATGACTTGATTTATGCTATGTGTTGTTATTCTTCTTTTTCTTCAGCCTTTGTCTCGCTCACAAGCGGGGTCGGCTCGTCGTGATCGGCCTCGCCATTTAACCCTATCAAATGCCTGATCTGGATGCAATCTCGACTTTGATGTTCAGACCAATCTTGGCAAGTGAATTCTCGTTGGCGCGCATTACGTGACCATACCATCGAAGACGCCTCTCTCCACGATCGGTACAACTCCATATCGATCGAGGATATCCTCATTTCGGATGTGATCAAAACGTGTCACGCCACTAGTCCAACGCAACATCTTCGTATCCATTATTGCAAGACGTCGTTCATTGTCTTTTATAGTCGGCGAACACTCAGAACCATAGAGTGCGACAAGGCGGGCGACATTGCGGTAAATTTTAGACTTGAGACGTTCGTTGATACGTCGATTACAACATTCAGCGCATGTGAAATGAAATTATATGTGCATACCGGCGCATTGCGAAAACCTCTCTTCAGGACTTTCTTAGAAGCTTGTACTCTCCCACTGGTCTGGGCGATGTATTTTTGGGGCGACCTACTCATCGGCCACCCTGGCATGAAAGTCGTGGGGGGGTGTTTAACGTGAGTACCTGCCGTGAAGGCATAATCCCACGGTCCTCTTCGAACATGGATTGATTGTGGGACCACAATCAGAGCTCCGCTATGCAAGCACAGCGATCCTGGTTTATACTGAGTGCAGGTTCAGCATTCATACCAGTGGATGCGAGGCCTATCTATCACCTCTGCCGCAACTAAGGAGTACGGCACCCGAGCTGTATAGCACAACTCCACGCTCGAGCTCCGAGGAGCTCTGCCCGCGATGTAGGCATAACCACAACCACCATGAAACTCCCACTAGGGGGCCAACCGCAAATAACCGCGCCGAGAACATATCCTCCAGGAATTCCCCTGGAGCATATGCTCTCAGAGGGCCATCCCGGTTCCCATGGTATCAGATAACCTCCGGTGAGGCTTCGTGGCAGAGCCACTTGAGATGAGTCCCTTGCAGACTCGGGTCTGATCGCCCTCCTCGAGTACGTGGGGACGGAACTCCCCAACGGGTCAACTGGAATGGCCACCATGGCATAGTGGATTTCTTGCACTTCTTTAATGTGTGATCTATTCATTGCTACTTCTGTCTTCTGATCAACATACGGGTATCTGCCTCGTACGCCAAAGTACCCTGATGATACGACGCACGCCTGGAACTTTCCAGTATCTGTTACACATTCTATGTACTACCCCACTTAACAGTGCAGAAAAAGAACATTAGCATGGAACAATCTCGACTTGATGGTGGTGTTTCTAGATTTTTGACTAAACAACGAAGGCGAATCTAGCGTTGTCAATACGTCCAGCGATAGCAACCGCCTTCCCCAGCCCATTAACGTAGATAGGAAGAGTGCGATGACCAGCGAATTTTTGCAACTCTATTTGCTTCCTTCTCTGGCATAGTCTATGTCTTTGAGGAAGGCCGTCATGGTTTATTGAAGCCTTCTACATCCTCTGGACAAGGCAGCATGAAGAACGTCATCAATAACATGAACAGATACCATCGACGAAACAATGCAACCATGCCGGACTTCGCTTTGGATTTCCTCAGAAATTTTACCACGATGCAGTACGTGACACTTTACGCCATCATATACAGCTTGAGTAATAGCTATTAGTTTCCCTGGAACGCCTCTCCTGTATAGAACAGATATGTAGGTGAAACAGGGCTCTAAACTCCACATACTGGCCCAACATTGTCTGGACGGTGTTGATGTGGTCAGTTTAGGAGGATCCAGAACGGAAATGTGCCTGCTCTCTATCAATTAAGCCTTCCAGTTAGTTGATTGTTCGTCTATTTCGCATCACCGTCGCTGTTTCCACGGTTAAGATGTGAAGGATGTTGGTACGTTTGACAAGATAGATGACCTGTTTCGCGAAATTCATGGATTCTTGGTTCTGGTTTCTAATTACGTAGAACACTTTGATAGGTTTCATTTTCCTTTTAAGGACAATTGTTTTGCATTTTTACCAGTTGAAGTATAGTTTCCGCTTGGTGTCGCTAGATTTGGTCTACATGTGAATTCAGACAAGGCACTCCGCTTCAAGCTCATCAGCATATTGAAGGATCTCTTTGGGTTGGCTATACATAGGAGCGGATAAAGCCTTGTAGGGTTCTCACTGTATTGATGTAAGTAAAGGACAGTTGCCAAATTTTTATTTGGGATTTCCTTTCTTCTAGGAAGCTAAGGATTATTTTGCCGTGGTGTTGTTTAGCTCATGGACAAATAGATATTGCTGTGGAGTGTGTGGATGTGGAGTTGGACGCTTTCTTTATATCAAGGAGGCAGAATATTGTAGTTTTTTTCGATTAATCGTCAGAAGGACATCGGTTTTTAGGTCTGAAGAAGCGGTAGCTATTCGGAAGGAAAGGCTTTCGCTGTGAAGTGGGATGTGATCTGAGTACACTCCCAAATAATTATTGTGGATGGGACCGATTGATATAGATAATTTCTCAATGATTATGGATGGGATTTTGTCAACCCCGCTCGAATTTTTTTTGCTCTGCTTGATTGACAATACGATGTTGGTTATTGGGTTATGAAGGTACTTCGTGTTCCGGATAAGGATCCTTTGTCGGTTTGAGAGATGGAGATTTTGGATCTGTTTTTTTCTGGGACGACGATGGAAGAACGAGAAGACATGAGATGGGAGAATCTGTCTCAGATGAGTTAATATCCTAGGTCAGAATGCGAGGGTATGTGCTAGAGATACTGAATTGGACCTTGGCCTAAAAGGGGATGTTACTGCCATCGATAATCACGAGAATTGCGACTGCTGAAATAGTCTCCGCTTTGCGGTTTTTTTGGGGGTGAGTATCGGTCGGGAGAGAGTGGAAATTCTGGATATTGAGAGCGAATATCCGTAAGAGTTCATAACTTGCTTACTGAAGTGTTTCAGTATATAGACGAACCTTGCGGTGAATTACATAGTTAGTTTCTTTCTGGTTTTCTGCCAGTAGAAGGTGTAACAATTTTGAATTAAGGGATTGGTTCATGAGCCGTTAATTGGCGTTCCTGCAATTCGACGTTGAATATCCAGGATAACGAACTCTGAGTTACTAAGGCCAGGAACAAGTTTGACAAATGGGAAAGTCCTTGGGTTTAGTTTTATGTTTATCAGGAAATGGTCATGGTATAAATGGCATGCATTAAAATTAAGGAGTACCAGGCTAAAATGGAAGATATCACTCGCGTTGGGATATGTTATTAGTCAACAGTGTCTGAGTTACCTTAATAAATCGATCGTTCGGATAAAAAAATTGAAGGGAACAATGTGAAAAACGAGAAATTCTAACTGACACCAATGTAAATTTACAGATATTGGAGGATATCAGCGGGAAGGAAGGGCTCGGTAGGGACTAATTTTTCGGCGATTATTATTGTGTGTTCGTCCACCTCGTTAATCTGTTCTTTCGCATTCGTCTTCTGTAAAAGTGGCTTATTCCTGTTATTGTCCACGGTTTTTTTTTCAAACCCAGGAGTCCAAATATTTGATAATCACTATCATGTGGTGTCCGAAATTTTGCAAGCGCTTGACGGTGGTATCCCCGCAGAATTGAATGCTACTTAAAAGTATACACTTTCCAGGTGTCAACAAATAATGTTTCTGAGCGGGTACATGGGTATTAACAAGATTCTAAAAGGTCTTGTATGTCATTGTCCCTAAAAGTTGATTTCTCTTGAGAAATTCGGCGACACAAACTGGAGAACATCCTTCTTCGCATACATCTTGAGGCATTTCATGTTTAAATCCGTTTTTCAAAAATTATTCCAGTCAAGCACTCAAAAATATAAAATCCTACTTACAAGCTCCACTCAAATTCTTTTACCGGAGTCCATTCCCTTTCTCCTCCGGTCGTGAAATATCCTTGGAAAAGCACACAATTCGGCTATTTTTCATTCAAAACTGAAGGCACTCCTAGGCAGCTAAGAAACGTACCATCCATGGGACCTAAGAATGATACCTGTCTTTTCGCTTGTTCCTTATAATTCCTTTAAATGATAAATTGCACAGAAACAGTAGAAAAGCCGCAAGCCAGGACATTATGATAACGACAACAGTTGCATGAAATATATAACGTTCATGCGGGCACGAGCCTGCAGAGTTATTTGATCCTTTAAGGATATTTCGAGTGCTGGGGAAACCGGAGAAAAGAAAGGAAAGGTGACAAACTTGATGAAGACAATTGGCGGTGACAAAAAACTGGGAACAGAGAGCCAGAATGCGAGCTTAACATGTGATACGAAAATGAAATTTTGAAAGACGTAATAAGAGTAGAATTGTGTTATAAAGAAGGACAAGGGGATGCTAACAATGGCACCAAATTGCTTTTGACATGAATAATTTAACAAGCTCGGAAAACAGGTGCCAGGTAACCTGAATAAGTTTCAGAGAAGTTTGAAAGCTCCAGAATGTTGTTGGTTTTAGTTAATTTCATGCTTGACTTTTCGTACACTCCTGGATGGCTAAGGAGACATGGACAGAGGAATCTATTTAGGATCAAGTTTCTGTTACAGGAATGAAGTAACAAGTGAGGGATCGAAGAGAATTGACAGTGAAACCATGGGTAATTAAATAGCGATGGGGTCATAATTGATTCAGTTCCTGTTAAGAGAGTGTTTGACGTTAGCAGAAACATTATTGAAGATTCTTCAGTAAATATAGCGCCAACGATTGAGTCACTCTTCTCCGGTGCAGTTCGCCCGGCTGGCATCATCTCCAGCGACCAGTAACCTCTCCGTCCAGCAATAAAAGCACAACTTGAAAATTTAGCACGTTTACGCACATGCACACTTAATAATATTCGCGCACGCAATTCAATTTCAATTCGCCGATTAAAATGATTACAACAAGATGCTGGAAATTTTTCACGGAAAAGTGAGCATGGAGAAAATGGTTGAAAATGGCCAAGGGTAGCGGGAAAATCGGGTGGAGAGATAGATGAGATCTTGGTGGATTTTTAATAATGTGCCGATGAGTTGGTGGCCTGCTCGTTGTTTATGCTAACGGTCAGTAATACCAGGCCGCATTGATGATTCAAAAAACTAATTTTAGGCTTTTGACCGTCAAACAGTGAAGTGAAGTTCAGTCTAACAAGCAGTAATGGAGCCGAACAGCATCGTTTGCTGCCATTGCGGCTATTTTTACTCTTATTTCACTATTGCCGTGTACAAACAATGCAGCATGGCCAATTGGCATTGTATCTGGAATTTGGTTTTTGGTATTACACCAGCGAAAAAACGTGGGCATAATCGTGTTGGTGGCATTGAAATTTCAGTAGGTGAATTTCATTTTGGACTGTGGACATGAGGAGAATTCCAAAATGAAATTATGCGTGCAAGTTATGATATAAGAGTTAAGTTTTTGCACTACCTTTCGAATAGTTTTCGTGATGTAATATCTATCGGAGCGTTGCAACAGTAGATGTGTTCGAATTGTCAATTTAGAGGCAGATACGCGGCGAAACCAGAAAGGTGGTTGACCAAGATTGGGCTGGAAGAGCAATAAAAATGGGTGGACATCTCGTTTTGGTGTTTATTACATAGATAAGTTTACAGACGGTTTTATGATGGATTATTTTATGGAGTCTAGTGGATGAGATTGGGTTGAAGAATTTTAAGAGAGGTCCATTCAAATTACTGCCCATTCACGACCATCAACTACATACAGCCATCTCAGAGTGATCAGATCTTTTGGATTCATTATGCACTGTAGAGGAATTAGTTCCAGATTTGTCTAGTCTGTACCGAAAAAAGAGATGCAGTGGAAAAATGCACAACGTAAAAGCTTCTTCTGAAGAGAGTACATCGCTGTTGGGGTCAGTTATTCCCGAAATACGGAACTTATGTAATTTTTAATAAAGGGTTTTAGTCAAGAACGGGATTTGCTTCAAATCAGGCTTAATAAAAATCATGATTTTTTTTGGCTTCTGAAAGATTTTTTTTTTTATTTTTGGCAAAAAATTAAATAAATTATGATTTGTTTTTATTTTTTTTTATATTCAGTGTAGATACGAAATAATGGCGGGGGCGAGTACATCTTACCGTCCCTTGATGCACCACAGATTCGTCGAGCGTTTCCCGCAATTCGAGCACGTGACTGTGCAGCGAATCGCAGACCAGTACTGCTTTATAACTCGCAGTGACACAGTCCCGACCATCATCAGAGAGCGTGTTCGATTTGAGGTCACCGCGGAAACTGGTGACCGAGAGTCGATGGGGGCAGAGGCGGCGGCATCAAGAATATCACGCCGTACTGCAGGCAATAGTTTCAGTACTCAGTGAAGCACTCTTCTCCATCGTCCAGTTGAGGTTCGGAACGAATTCCAAAGAGCGCGTATAGAATTCTCGGAAGTGGATCCTTTGCATAGACCAGGTATTTCCAGGCTCTACGCATCTCCAGCAACTCCGAAAATTCTATCTCAAATCAATGATGAGATTGCATCTCGGTTGTGTGCTGATATGTCACTTCTGCAACTAAAATCACTTGTGTATTGTGATGCAGTTGCGGCTGTCAGACTGCACGGTCAGAAGATTCGCTTTCGCGTTGTTGGTTTGAGTGACCGAAAAGATCTATCATGGAAAATTCGTCTGGAACGTCGGCGGGAATGACTAAAGCAGGGCATTGCTAGACTGGTGCCAACCAGCACTGGCAATGCCAGCAAACGGGTGAAGAATTAAGTGTAGAGGGTTTACAGGAACTATGCCATCCCCAGTGAAACACCCGCAGTTGGACTTCTGGACACAGTAAAGCAGAAGCTTTCTGCCGAATGCGGTCGGTTACGACGGTATGGCGAAAGTCACTCCAGACGTGTCCAGAATGCAACTTACGCGAGGAACCAGCGCAGTTTTTTTCAAATCACTCAACGAATCCCCACAGAGCGTCCAGACAGCACCGTTTTTCGGTGATGGAAGTTAAAGAATATTGGGGTGGACTTTGGTGTTTACCCGCCCAGCATGCTGAGTCGATCAGGAGAGGAATTTCGAAGAGCCATAAACAGCTCGAAGAACTGGAGGGACGCTTGTCTGGATCGGTTGGCACTAGCATAAATCAAGTCATTAGTCGGCCGGAGGAATTTCCACCCTTCCTCATAGCAGGGATTACCTACCTTGTGCCTAAAAAAGACACGCGGCCACAAGACCGATTACCTACATTCTAACCCTCTACAAATTCATAACGTCCATTGTTGGTGGTTATTAGGTCAATACGCACCTTGAGGCCAACAATATTCTGTCCGAGGAGCAGTAGGGCTGCCGAGTTGGGTCAAGGGGTTTCAAAGAGCAACTCATTATCGACTCGGTAGTTGTAGGACAAGCAATTAGAGGCCAAAAAAACCTCTTTAGTTGCTATATCGATTATGCTAAGGCTTTCGATAGCGTTCCGCATACTTGGCTAATCGATGTCCTACATTTGTATAACATCGATCCGAAACTAATAAAGTTTTTGGCGACAGTCATGAAAGGGTGGCATACCACCTTATCAGTGCCTTCATCTGAAGGTACCAATACCTCAGAGCCCATCCATATACGGAGGGGCATCTTCCAGACGGGATTCTTCGAGTCCCCTTCGGTTTTACATGACACTAAACGTCCTTTCATGGCTACTGGATGATGCTAAAGATAAAGTATGGCCTACGTGCTAAGTGCGAGCTGACACATTTGATGTACTTAGACAACATCAAGCTGTATTCTCGTACTGACGACCACCTTAGAAGTCTGTTGCGAATAATAGATATGTTCAGCTGTGATATTCGGATGTAATTTGGATTAGACAAATGTTGAATCCAAGCCAATCACAGAGGTCATCGCGACCCGTACGCCAGACATCGCATTGGTAACCTCCAACTCCACGCTATGACCGAGGCAGACTTCTACAAATACCTAGGAATTCTGCAAGGAACCCATGCTCGACTTGGCGATCTGAAGGATGCTCTGCTGTCCGAATTCCTGTGACGTGTAAAGCTGATGCTGAAATCGCATCTCTCGGGGAAGAAAAAAATAAGCGCATTAAATGTATTCGCTATCCCTTCACTGGCTTATGCATTCGAAATATTGTCATGGACGAAAATCGATTTGGAAAACGTCCAGCGGCAGATACCGACTACTATGTCCAAATTCGGAATGCATCATTCAAAGTCTGCCGTGGAGCGGATGAACCTGCTTCGTGACATCGGGGGTAGGGCCGTGGTTGCTCCGCGCTTATTTTTACAGCAAAGACCAGGCGAGTCCTTTGCATGCGGCTGTCTGTAAGGCAGACTGTGGACTGACTCCACTTAACTTGAAGGATCGATAATTCAATCCTTTGGGTGTCGTTAATGATCGTTCGTCGGGTGAATGTTGCGGCGCCAGTATGCTTTTGTACCCACTTTCGTGCCCACGCAAATGACCAGACCGACAAGGTCAAACCCTACTGTTTCACGGCAATTTTAGACCTCATGTTCCACAAGTGGTCTAAGGCGCCTTTCAAGAGTTCGAATAGAAGATTCTTCATCATCCATCATATTCTTTAGAGCTTGGGCCAACTGGTTTCCATTTTGTTCGGCCTCTGATAAATAAAAAACGCGCCGAGAATCGATCTCATAAACACCAGCCCAGGCAGCGAAGGAAGCATCCCTGACAGAACTTTTACGTCGGAATCTCTGGCACCGTCGGTGGACTGATGACGAGTTCTAGAGGACTTCTCGGCAAGTAACCATCAGTATATCATGTTCGAAGTGGTTGACGGTTCTTGCCGGCGTGCACCATCCTGGCGTTCCCCCTGCATATGACTCGAGGCATAGTCGAGCTGGAGGGCAGTTCGTAAATTCGGTGATGAACCTGACAACGACAGTCTGTGAAGCTTTCTTATCCTGGAGAGGCTTCAGCCGTGACAAGCCTTATATGTGCTGGTGGACGGCAGAAATTGCCGACCTACAGAAGGAGTGTCATAAGCTCTGCCGTTTACCATACCGTTTACACGCCTGCGAGGAGGCATGCACCGTAAATATAGAGTATAGATCAGCAAAAAGGAGAAACCACAGCGCGATAAAAGCAAAATTCGCGGTTGGCAGAACCTGGTTAACTTGTCACCCTGGAAATCCGGGCTCTGCCTAAACCTTGCATATTAAATACCAACCGGATCGACCGCATTGTACGGGCATTATTCCCCAGACATTGATTGCAATTTGATATCAACAGCGCGAACGGGATCGAAGATTGCCGCCTTTTCACAATGAAAGAAATTAGAAGGCGCCAAGTCCTGATGCTTTTCAAACTGGTGCTCCGTCAGCGGCCAGACTTGCCACTCGGGGTCATTCAATGCTTGCCTGAAGTCAGGCATTTTTTCTTGTTGCTGGAAAATAGCGAGCCTTGCGCTAATCAGCAATGGAAAACGGAGACCCTGAGCTGCCGCCTGCAAACCAACCGCTGTGAATGCTTGATATGGCCGGGAAAGTACTCAAAAAGCTCATCAGGAGTAGACTCGCTGAGACTCGCTCGTTTACCACGCAAGCAAATTGAAGAGAGCTAAGGAGGGTTGGATAGAATCAAAATCAGAGGAAGAGCGAAGATACAATCTGACAATTTTGCTGTTCGATTGGTGACTTCGAGGTAAAGCGAAGACCAAAGCGGAGCAGGATAAGGAATGTCCGTTAAGAGAGTAGTAGAAAGAAGTGGGTGAGGATTTTAGGGAATGGCACATAGAGTAACACTTTCTGATGTTTAGCGCTAAACCATTAGTCGAGCACCAACGAACCAGAGTGCCTAGGTTAGATTGAAGGGAAACACAGTCCATAGGTGACGATATGGCGGAAAACAGCTTAAGGTCGTCTACATAGAACAAACAGGAACAAGTAGGGGGGGGGGGGGAAGGTTGTTAATAAAAGAATAAAAATAAAAAAGGGCCAAATTTAGATCCCTGCGGGACGCCAGAGGAGGAGGAGAAAGAGCGGGAAGTACAGCCGTCAAAAGAGATGCGGCAGGATCGGTTGGAAAGGTAAGAAACAAGCCATAAAACAAGTGGTATGGGAACCCTTAGAGACGAGAGTTTGGATAGAATTATCTTGAGATTTACAGTGTCACAGGCTATAGCGAAATCAGTGTAAATGGTATGTACTTCTTGCCGTGAATTTAGACATTTGGCGACAAAGTTGGTAACGTGAAGCAGGTTGAAGGCAGTGGACCTACGCTCAACAAAGCCGTATTACTCTTTCACTATGTGGTTGGCAGAGAATTTAATGGACGGAGGGGCTAACTGGACAGGAAAGCGGGAGTTTCGAATGTGAGATCAAAAAGGTTTGAGGTTTCCACGTTTTAGTGAGCCTTCCACACTAGTCAAATATTCGTTTCTAGACTTACGTATTAAGGCTTTGACCGAGGAACGTAGAGATATGAAAAAAACTAAGTCAGCATAGGTTCTACAAGACAGGAATTTCTTCCTCGCAGTCTGTTTTTGACGTAGTTTTTCGTGGACTTCAGTGGTGAACTAGACGGGGTAAGAGTGTAAGCACTTAGGAGAGGAGGGAAAGTAACAAAGAAGATCAGATAAAATGGTATAGAAGGTGTTGAGTGCTTGGTCACGCGTAATTGGAGAGAGGAAGGGGATTGTCGGACTGATAGTTGATTTCCGTCAGGGCTGAGTTCAAACCTTTGAAGTTCGCGTTACGAAAGTTGAACTTGGAAGGCTTGCGAGCGACAGGAGAGTGGAGTCGGGATATCTGAGCATCGAACTCGAGAGCAGGATGATGGGCGCCAGGGGCAACGTAAGACGGGCGGGACTGGTCGTGATGGTGATCGAGGGTGTGATCTCCGTTTCCCTCCTTACTAAGTAACTTTACAGCCGCGAGGGCGAATATTTAAAGGAGGTGGTTACCCGAGAAGAACTTCAACGTATACTTACCGAGTGGCAAACCCTTGGTAAAATGAGCCAAAGGGCAGATGGACTGCACCGCTCATCGACAAGTTAGATTCATGCCTGAACCGAAAGCATGGTGATATTGACTATTTCCTTACTCAACTTCTAAGTGGAGTCCTACCTGCACAAGATTGGGAAGGCATGATATCCTGATTATGTATTCTGCAACGGAACGGCGGACGATGCGTAAGACATCCTTTTCTCTTGCGGAAAATCAAATGGCTTTCGTCAGTAGTTTTATGTGGACTCAGGGGAGCTGATCTCTCTCCAGACAACATTGTCAGAGAAATATTAAGGAACGCTGGCGGATGGAGTCGTGTTGTACATTACGTTCGGGGTTTTCTTGTTGCGAAGGAGACTGACTTCGACCAGTGGAGGGACCGGATGTCAAAGGATTCCCTGAACTAACAGCTCCCTTCTTCCTCTCGTCTCCCGTTGGTGAAAGGAATTCCCTGATTTGAAGCCTCCCTAAGTAGAGAGGGCTAGTTCTCTTATGACAGGGAGGTATTTATTCAGTACGGCATACCGTTGCAAGAGTCCAATATTCTGTGTTTAAACGCATTCACCTACCCTACTCCTAAAACAAAAAAGACCTGAGTCTGCAACGGTCTCATCTGAATTTGTTTTTGCCACGAAGTCTCACCGAAAGATATCTGGTACCGTGGAAATCGGGATGGCCCGCTGAGAGCATATGTTGTAGAAGAATTTCTGGGGGATATGTTCTCAGCCCGGTTATTTGCGGTTGGCCCCATTATGGGAGTTTGATCGTGGTTGTGAATGTGCCCATATCGGCGACCGAGCTCCTTGTGAGCTTAAGCGTGAAGTTGCACTGTGCAATTCCCCCCTTAATTGTGGCAAAAGTGTTAGGTAGACCCCACATCCACTGGTATGATTGCTGAGCCTGCACTCAGTATAGACCAGTGCCGCTGTGCCAATCACGGTGGGTCTCTGATTGTGGTCTCCGAATCAATTCGGGGGATTACGCCTACGTGCCAAACACTACGTTTAACCACCTGGACCTTCATGCCCTTTGGAACCCTTCAAAAATCTGGGAGCTATGACAATATTGTGGTGTATGGCGAATGGTACTGGTACCACTGATAACTGAAATCAAGCAGCTGCGGTTTACCCCTCATCCCGAACTGAAGTTTAGCTCCTAGAAATAAGCCGGAGATAAAGGTTTAGTGGTATGACTTTAAGGAGGAAAAAGCAAAAGATCACTGCAACCTCTCAACCAGATAATCCCAGCGATGTGTCAACGACAACAGTTACTTCTGTTTAACTCTAACATGCTAAGATTTTGCAGCCTGTTTTCTCTTTTCATGAAATTATACTTCGCTGCACATATTTTCGAGTGTATTTTGGAATTCCCAAACATTAAAACTTGTATTGGGCTTAAATTCGATAAGGGTTCAAGTATCATTCTCCGTTCCAAGTTGGCTTCGCCGTAATGAATCGGTTTGCCGATGACAAATAGGAAAATGTCCGCCTAATTCTGGAAGATAATAGAATGCATATTTGTTCAGTGTTGTTGGAATTATGTCTAGGTGTCTGCTTCGACAACAATTGCGTATAGTGCACCACCTAATCTCAAGAAAAATGTTAGTCATGGTGGAAAAAAACACGACAGAGCCAAGATTGATTAATGCAATATCAAATGATAAGCGAAAATATCAGGTGCAAGTAGGAAACTGCGCCGCACTTGCTGCCTAATACCGAGGTGTGCGGACGTTAACCTTCTGGAGCAATGTGAAGATAGTGGAGAATGTCTGGATAACCGCCATTCACCAGTTGCTAGAGGAAATCACGTTACCTAATTCATCTTCCATACTTTTATTGGAATCCAGTTACCATGGCAGCATTAGATACGCAAAATCTCATTTGAATACATGTTGCTGGGCACGAATAACGTGTTATTGTTAATATAAAAATTACTTTGGCATTATAAAATCAAAATGGAAAAAATGTGTGGTGTCTGATATGACTCCAATGAATTCCGCCACCACCCTTCCAGCAAAAAAAAACCAATTTCTATTGCGCAACAGTCTGCGTTTTTGTCTAGCCAACTATTTGCTCTATTCCCGGTGATGGCCTTCTAAACTCTTTTGGATGTGCGCGATAAGAACCTGGGCAGATGCAGAGCGGCGCAGAGGAAAACTGGAAATATCAGTGCGAATTATGCGGCAAATTAAGACAAATTCATGGCCAGACTAGCCATAAAAATAGGCTGACATTAGCAACAAAACAAACACCGCAAAGCCACCATAGTTGGATTTGATTTGCATATTCCGACTACGCCTAAATTATCAGCGCGATCTTTGCGCGAAATCTGGCCGTCGCACTACTAGAACAAAACTTGTGAACCAAACGATCGGTCATCGAGCAGATGCCATCCACAGAAAATGTTTAAGGCAATCTTGGACCCCATACACTTCTCCCAGAGAAGATTGTGACGAATACTAATCACGATTGAGTGCAACAAGAACAACTCAATTTCGGGGACGACCTAAGACCTCTGCGCGATTCTGCTTGTGCGAAAGAAGCAATTTAGCAAAAACGAATACTAAGAAGCGAATCGAATTAAGGCTAGAGCCATGCCTCTAATGGTTTCCGTTTCGCTCCTCCGCGCCTGCAAATGCCATGTTCCTGTTTCATAGCATAGAACTATTGAGTGTCCCCCTCCTGCTCGCTATTACCCAATTTTCATTTTGGCCATCGAATGACCAACTGGCAGCAAATCTACTATTGGCAAATTGAATCCATCTAACATTTTCGCGGACATTGCAAGCGGTCATGATCGGTACAGTGCGAGATTGTTGCGATGGCCATCGTGATATTGGGGATAGTCGTCATCATCATCATCATCGGTACTGCCATTATTATCAGCGGCTCAAACATTTTAGGCAGCAAACATTAGCTAGCTTTGATGGTACATAGTCAGGGTTAACAATTAGTTTTGGTTTTGATTTCTGCTAATAAAGTTGGCGCAATTTGGTTTGATGAAAGTGATTATCAAACTTTTAAGGTCATCTAAGCTTCAGTTCCCGTGAGAGATGAGAGATAGCATGAGGAGCTTACATTGATCAATAAACGCTTTGCATCTACTTTGCATCTACGCAAGATTTAGGTTAGGGAATCAATACCACATGCCAGGACATCATCGGTCCATATTAAAGAGGCTTCACTCCAGGCAAATCAGCGATGAAAAAAACTGTTAAAATATGGCCATATGAACAACTCCCAGGGCATTTTTTGAAATTTTTTTTTGGAGATCAAAAATCATTGCACATTTTCGACCGCGATGGGAGTTGCGCGCCAAAAATTCCGCACATAAGAGCTAAGCCAAAATATGCAATCTTCCAAAGTCATCAGCAGAAACCGCTAACGTACACGATTCGTTAACGTAAATCCGTGCCTGCTTACTAAACCACATTCGTGCAACCTTCAATCGCTCACCCTGTGTAACTGTCGTTAGATATTACTTCGCAGGGCCGGTTGACAGTTATGCTGTCATTCCTGTATGGCTTTCGCTCGCCTTTCTCTTTTTGCTATACGGAGCTCTATTTGCACATTAGTTACGAATGTCGATATTTCCTGCCTTATGTCTTCCGATTGAAGCAAGATTGATGCACGCTCGGAATGTTGGTCCTCCACGCCACGAAGCGACTGCGATAGAATATTGTATGCTCTGCGTCTTCTTTCTCGCCGGGGCAGGTTGGATATGCTGGCGAGTCGCCATGCCCAAACCTATGTAGATATTGTATTTGCGGTACCCACCGTGATAGGGTAGAAACTGCGTCAGCTGGTAACCACAGGTTCCCTGGCAACGATTAACCGACATGCAGATGATCGGAATCAGCTTATGTGTCCATCGTTTAGCCACCCCATCTGACCATTGATGATGCCCTTTCCTCGCTCTTGATCAATTGCACATCGTCTTGGGTTGTTGTTTTCTTGATGTAGATTCGTGACATCTCTTCAGGCAAGATGCCTCCTGGCAACAGCCCGGCTATAACTAACGCCGCTGATTTTGATCGAAAGCTACACATCAATTTCTCCTGATTTCCTTAATCGTTAATGTTGCAGCCCATACAGGAGCGCCATAGAGCATGACTGAGCTAATGACTCGAGATAGCAACACTACTGACGTAGTTGGGTCTACCAATATTTGGCGATTGTGCTGCCTTTTTCTTGCATGTACTCTACATACACTTTGAATCTAAGTCTATTGTCGAGCGTCACACATAAGTAGTTAACCGACTCTTTGCTTCTTATGGTCTAGCTTCCGACCTGAATTTTGAAGTATTCCAGGGTCTTCCAGCTTGCTATCAACACGGCTTTTGTTTTGTGATCTGCGAGCCCTAGTCCGGCAATTCCCAGCCAACTCTTGATTTTCCAGATCGCTTTAATGGCTGCTTGCTCAATCTCATGGATGTGCTTTGCAACTACGATCACAGCAATATCGTCGGCGGAACTTACTATTTTTACCCCTTGAGGTAAATTGAGACGGAAGACTGTCATACATGATATTCCACAAGTGTGGACCCAGTACAGACCCCTAAGGAACTCCAGCTGAGACACGGTAGTAATATGTGCCTTTGCCGCTTTCATACTTTAGCTCACTCTCCGTTTCTCAGATAGCGTGGAGTGTACATTCGGATGAGGGACGTATTAATGACCGACCAGTGTACTGAGTTGAAAGCATTCTTCACGTTCAACGTGACCACTGCACAGTACTCTTTTGACCCCCATCACTATCTCTCACCTTTTATGACAGTGGCTGTGTGTATACCATCACCTTTATTGCATCGACGGTGGAGCGACCTTTCCTGAATCCAAACTGCATTTCGGAAAGAGCCCTATCATGTTCAACTTTCTCGCGCAATCCCCCCAGTATCTTCTCCATCGTATCTATTATAGAAGGCATATTGTGCGATATGATGAGGGACGGCCTGGCTGTTGGTTTCCTTTTGGCAACAAAACTAAACACTACTGTTTCCATTTTTTAGAGAATATCCCTTCGTCAAGGTATTTTTGTATTGCTTGTATAAACATGTATGGTCTCGTGTGGGTGGCCGCTTTCACTGCTTTATTGGGAATACCATCAGGTCCCGGTGTTTTCTTATCCTTTTTTTAATACCTGGAGTAATTCATCTTCGGTGATACGCGGTATGGTCTGCAGGTGCATCGATTACTTCGATGACTGTATTCAATCTTTGTGGGAACGGTGTCTTCACTATCGATGCCAGCATTGTCGGACAAGTTACTTGCGACGATTTCTTCCCCTCTACTTCAGACATCAACCCTCTATAGGCTGTGTTCCAGTGGTTTACGTCAACTTCGTTGCAGATATTTTTAAAGCTTCTGTTTTTGCTTTGTTTGATTGCTTTCTGCAAATCAATTGTTTGAATGTGGAGAACAACTTCTGGAAGTCCAATCTTCTCCTCGAACGTTGGGCGATTCTTCGGGCCTGTAGACATTTTTCCATCGGCGTTTTTATTTCCTGACTTTACCAGTAGAATGGTGATGTTCTTCTGCTGGGAACTCTTCTCGTCATTGCTGCATCGCATGCGTTGACAACAGACTGAATTAGCTGTATGGTCAATTTTTCTGCTGATCTTTGGTTCATACTGGCGGAGTTCATCACCAAGTCAAACGCATCTTTATCGAAGAGGCTATTCTTCCATTTTGGACCTGTCACTTTGAAATTGTGCGCCATTCTTTGCTTTTTGCACACTACCGCCTGATGATCACTTTGGTTCAGTTTTTCGCTAACCCATCACCTCGTCTTAGGCAGAAGGGAAAAGCTGGCGAAAGTGATGCCAATGATCGAACCCATATCGGGTTTACGGTTTATGTTTGCCTCATCGTTATTTGCAATTTCTAATTCCAAAAACGCAAACGTTTCCAGTAGCCTTCGACCTCTGACGTTAGTGTGCCTGCTACCTCACTCGGTTGTCCACGCGTTGAAATTACCGCCGATAACAAGTGGACCTCTATTGTTTACGTCTGTCATCACATTGTCTACAATTATCTGGAATTCTTCTATTGTCCAACTAGGTCTTGCACAGCAACTGTAAAAGTTGATGCCGCTTATTTTAGCTCAGACGAAACTCTCTAATCGCTCTTCGATTTCTAGGAACGCTTGCTCCCCGCATGCTTACATAGCGGCCTGGTTGTTCTTGTCATGAATCCATGCATTATTTTCTGGGTTTTGGTATGGTGCGCTGATTAGAACCACGTTCGCTCTCTCGTCTATTACAGTTTGTCCCAGAAAACCCTGAGCCGCCTCGCAATGATTGAGTTTTATCTGTATTACCTTGGTGTTGATTTCGTAGTATTCAAGGTCCTCCTTGACACCGGATATTTATTACTGCCAGGGAGCGCTAATACTATCAAGTGCATCTCTCTTTGGTTGAAATCGTAGTAAAAACGTTAACGAATACTTGGAAAATAGCGATAGGTTGCATTCCTCTTCTGATGTTCCTCAAGGTTCCATATGTAGCCCCTTACTATTTCTGTTTGTGATCAATAATCTCTCCTCTATCCTCACCCGCCCGTGTTTACCCCGTATTTGGTTTACGAAGACGACCTTAAACTATATGCCTCTGTTTTGCCTCCGCTGGACTGAGCTCTTTTACAGTCCAACCTTGGTGCTCGGTCTGGTTTTATCTTACCTTTCTGCTCCGACTTTACTTCAATCCGGCCCTCCTTAACACTTTTCAATTCCCTTCATCCGATATCTGTTTTTCAAAAAGAACCTTCCGACTGTAGACTTCATGGATCCACACCCTCAATCTCCCTTCCCTGCAACAACGTCGCATCCCCCTTGACATGTTTACCCTTTTTAAACTCTGTAATTGCCTGATGGACTGCTCTGCCACTTTCGATATTATTTTCCGTATCGCCTCCCGTAGTACACATAGCGTGGACATTTTTGAAGTCCCCTTCGAAGAGCTTGATATCTATTTTTACTTACTGATCCCGAGACTATGCCAGTCCTACAACGCCCTACAACTTAAGTCCTTTGGCTCTGTCTCCTTTCTTAGTTTGAAGCGTAAGGTAAGCCACTTACTTGCTCCTCCCTTTGAGGACAGTATATAACTAGAAATTTACTTTTCTGTTTATTGTTCATTAAAAGAAATAAATCCTCACTTAATATTGCCTTTTACCTCAGCTGACAGTGACCCATGGGTTTTGGAGTCCCCACTCTTTCTCGATATTTCATGGCTTAATTTTTGAAAGTTCTCTCTTAACGGGTCTTTCGGAGAGTTAAAAGGAAAAGAGCGCAATGCTGACCACATTGCCTCCTAGTGTCCAGTTACGGTCTTGAATGAAGTGCTCTAACACACTTCAAGGCCCTGATCCAACATGGATTGTTGCGCCAACGATTATTATTATTAAAAGGAAGAGAAGAAGGTGAGACCTCAACAATTTAAATGATTCGATTCTACTATTGTATCCAAAAAATAAGACCAACTTAAATTTTTCTCATAAATTTTGTATTTATTTGTCCACAATCAGGGAAGACCCTTTAAAGTAATTACCTCCAGACACTACACATTTATGCCAGTGTTTTTCGAGTCGGCAATGCATATCAGATAAACACTTCCAGGTATAGCCTTCAGAGCGCGCGTCGATTTACGTTGGATCTTTTCAATAAACTCAAAACGATTTCTCCGAAGCGGCTTTTTGAGTTTTGGGAACAGCCAGATGTCACACGGCGCTAAACCAGGCGATTATGCCTTCGATGGGGTGTTGGTAGTCAGAAAACCATCTCTTCGCAGACTTTCAAGCGCCTATTTTTTTTTAAATTGAGGTCCAAATTCTCTTTCAAAATGGTCTTTATCGATCCTTTTGAAATGCCAACATCATCAGCAAGATCTCTAGTTGTTAATCGACGATTTGCGAGCGCCATTTTTTTTATTTCTTTGACATGGGCATCATCAGTTGAAGTCGATGGTCGACCAGGACGTGTTTTATTTTCAACAGGTTCTCGCCCATTTTTGAAATATTTATACCACTCGTAGATGTTCCATTTTTACATAGTCTGCTCCCCGAAGGCTTTCTACAACACCCTGTACGTTTCCGCAGATGACACTTCTTTTTCTTCAGCCCTTGTCCCGTTCACAAACGGGGTCGGCTCGTCGTGATCGATTTCTCCATTTAGCTCTATCGAATGCCTGATCTGGGTGCAATCTCGAGGTTTCTTAATCCCCATCCAGCATATCAAGCCACCCTTGTTTCGGCCCGCCTTTTGGTCGTTTACCACCGACTTCGATGTTCAGACCAATCTTGGCAAGTGAATTCTCGTTAGCACGAATTGCGTGACCATACCATCGAAGACGCCTCTCTCGTAATTTTTCCACGATCGGTGCAACCCCATAACGATCGCGGATATCCTCATTTCGGATGTCATCAAAACGTGTCACGCCACTAGTCCAACGCATCATCTTCGTCTCCATTATCACAAGACGCCGTTTATTGTCTTTTGTAGTCGGCCAACACTCAGAACCATAGAGAGCGACAGAACGGACGACATTGTGGTAAATTTTAGATTTGTAAACAAAATTTAATACAAGATCTCTGCTCAACTAATTCAGACATTATAAAAATCCACGGAGTAACTTTTTTCGTCTTACAGAATCAAGGACTAATGAGATTTCTGAAAAAATATCAGGCATAATGCTGTCGGGAAATTCAAATTAAAAATTCCTCTGGTTTTTTTTTTTTCTCAGAACAAGGAAATTGACGTTTCTTCTGCAGCATTTCTGTCACCTCCTTGCCTTTGCTCTGAACAGCTAAATAGCGAGTCAGATTTATTCGAAATGGAAGGGTTTACAGTGTGCATCGTTGGTAAATATGGGAGAGAGGACTTTTGGGAGCCGAAACTGTTATGGAAAACAGTGGGCCAAGAAAAGACTTATATGATATAATAATTTATGGGACGAAAATTGCAGTATTCGTTGAGATTTATTTAGAGGACCCACTGAACATTACCAAGCTGGATGCCAGTGAACTGTCAACATTTTGAAAAGAAGCTTTTTTATAAGTATCTCCGTGGTACTTTTCGAAATGACTTCAACATCTCACCCGATAACCTCAGAAAAAAACTATGTAGTAATTGCGACGTAATAATAGCTATTGTTCCTCTGATCACATTTTTTCACGTATTCGAATTGTGTAGCAAATGGGCTCCAATTGAGTTTTCTCAGTGTCAACAATCTCCTTTCAAACACTCTAAGCAAGTTTACCACATTTTTATATGATGGGTGGCGTAGTTGTTCCTTCATTTTTCAAGTTGTCACGTCAGTACGTTTTTACGATGAATACGTATAAAAGTGAAGAAATTCACCAAGTAGTAGATCGTGCATGCAAAACCTAAAGACCTCTACCTCTGAATTTTGACGCAAGTAGAATCCTGCTTCAAGCTATGGCAGGAAGTTTGGTTGAATTGCAAGGTGTCAGGTCTCACCCTAATGTTTGTATTTGGCTTGTTTTGTTCGAGGACTGGGGGATCCACTTGATATCGGACCGGACCTAATGGGGGAGCAACTTACTCCCTCTTGTTTTGGGCTTAGTACTTAGGCTTTAAACAATTTTTTGTGCTCGTCCTTGTAGATTTCACTAGCACAGCATCAATTGGAATGATAATGAAACCGAGGTTGAGGTTCTTTAAAAATCAGTCCTGTTCTCAACTGGTTACCGAAATATGGTTTTTGTCACAAAGAAAACATTTTAGCATTCTTGGAATATTGGCTAAAGAACTACCCCATATGCTAGCTATTGTACCTGCTTAAGTATTGCGAACAGATTTTCCTAAATTCATCCAAAATGCCCTCATGTCTGTCTCAGCCTTCCATTCAGGCGCCATATCCCCTAATCGTTTGTTTGGTTCACATACGAGAGTGCTATAAGTGAACCCTTATGAGATAATGTGTTAACTTTCAAGGGAATGACTACTTTGAAACCCGATGATATAATATATTCCGTAATAGGTCCAAATTTAACGATGAGGCATATTTCCACTTCAATGGATATGTCGACAGCTATAATGAGGGGATTAGGAAGGTAGCAGATCCAAACGCCATCCTAGAAAAGTTTGTTCCTTAAGAAATGGCGGTTTTGTGTGATATTCGCGCATTTGAGAGATTCAGATGGGAAACTTGGGAAGGAAGTGGTTAGCCCGGGAGAAGTTAGATGGAAGTTCATGAATGGTATATGGATCTAGAGATATTACAATAAAGGTGACTTAGTTAGTCTAGGGTTGGGGCCATTGTAGACTGCTGGCAGGGCTCTATAGAGATTAAACCCTTTATTTAAATTTGCTTTTGATCTCCGCCTGCAGCCAGACAAAGTCAAAGAAATGGTAACACAGTCTATTCCCCAACCACGCCATATTGCCAACTACAAGATATTTGTTGCCGGCCGATGCTTATTTGTTGTTTACAATCAGAAATCAAAGCAAGTTTTGATTTGAAGCAGTTTGTCGGCGTGCAAGGAGCACTGGAGCGGATGGCGGTGGTGTTGTGGTATAATGACCAGTTTTTGCATTCCCGCCACTCTCGCTTTTTTCTATGATTTGGTGGTAGATGGCAAAACTGCGGTCCCGGGGTATCTACACATGTACATTTTGTGTTTTTCTGAAGTATCTTCGTTACTGGTCTAGACCGAAAAGAGCGAATGCAAGAGAATATCTTGTGCTGATAGTGGCGGTGAAAACGTGGGGAAGCTTCACCTCATAAAATTGGTAGTTAATGGAAGGTGACGAGCAGGCGGCAAGAAGTATAATAAGTTAAAGAACTTAGTTATTTACGTGGCCCTGGTCTTGGGCTAAATATATTTGGCTGAGTTTCGTATTCCATAAAAAATTAAGTAATGCCTTCAGGATACTCGGGGGAGCGGTGCCGCGTAACCTAACTCAATTTATCTTAAATGATTCGACTAACCTCGTGATTCATTGGAAAAGTAATCTTCTGTTCTTTGACCTGATCAGCGTAATACCAAGAAAGATGACCCACATGCATAATCAACTACAGAATGCCCATATCTGTTTCACTGTTCTCTTCTATACATTTCTTAATTTAACTTGATTTCAGAACTATTGTGTAAAATCATTTAATGCTTCTTTTTCGATGAAGAGAAGAGGAAAGGGATGTTTGGATGGGATTTTGAACGTCATATATGAAACTATGGGGGTGGGTCGAACTTCCAAATGGTTAAGGAAAAACTTTCCTTTGGTTGTAATCTAAGTGTTACATAAGAGGAGCAGAGAATTTCAGAACTGAGGAGATGACAATATAACCTTTACATAAGGAGAGGACAATTAGGAAATTACTGGATAACCACATCACCTACCGATTGTAGAACGCGCTATGGTTTAAGGAAAATTGAATGCTTCATCTTACGGAGTGGTCGAAGTCCTGCGGTTCGGGCTACACTTGAGTACAGGTTTAGCCTCCCAACAGACACGAACTACTGCAATCTAATTTCGATTCCTTATTTTATCCTTGGTCAAAATCCGTTATTTGTTGAATAAAGCAAATAATAAACAATAGTATCTGTCAGGGCCAAATACAGTTTTTCCGCCAAGCGTCCCTAACCTAGCCCAGCCTATATACCCTTCAGACAGTACCTCTCTCTGGAGGAATACAATCTGGAAAATGCCGATATCTGTGGAGAAGACTTTAACGCCAGGGCCCTCAAATGGGGCATGCTTCAACCAGATTCTCGAGGAACACAGATTTTGGAAATGGCCGCCAGGGCAGGATTCATTGTCCTAAATATCGGTAGCACTCCGACGTTACGACGCCCTGGTTGCGAGGGCACTATCCTGGGTAGTGTTACTCAGTTCTTCCAAAAATAATATCAAGGATTGGGCGCAGGAAAAACTGATTTTGCTTATACAAAACGACTATTGAGCTGGTCTTATAATGCAGGTATGATCCACGAGTATTTTTGACCAATTCACTGAAGTTAATAGAAGTATTTGACTTGGGTATTTTGCAGAGATTCCGACTTTGTAAGGGAAAGAGGGAAGTGTATGATGTAACGCTGAACTATTGCTGAGCCCTTGGCCATCTACGTATGTATTGGCTCAACGAATTGAAATTTAATATTTGGTAGGAGAGTCCAGGCCATCGAACAGCTTTGGTTGCTGGAAAAATCGTTACAGGGCATCATGAGTATCATGAGCATCGTTGCTGCTATCTTTTGAGTGACTGTTGCCGTGCTGCTCTTCGGTGTTCTGTATCCTTTTCAGGTAGATTCATTCTTCTCTTCTCGTACAGACATTCCGCTTTACTTGCCGGAAACCATTCTCGTAATAACAAGCACAGGGAAGGCAACGTGTTTGCTTGCTGCCTTGTTGTCGGTAACAACGTAGAGTGAACTACTCCGGTTACAAGTAGCCTGTGTTTGTATCCTGGGCTTCCAATGTTAAGCACTAGTCATGCTAGCGATACGCTAACACTTACTACTTACTCAAACGCATAGTCCAGGTGTCTCTTAAAATCTACCATCGTGTCAATTGCCAACGCCAGATACTACTAACCGCCTCTGAAATAATGGTTTGGCAACAACTACGTTTTTGTTGCGGTTTGAACATTTTCAAGTTGTTCTGGGACAACAATTCATCATCAACGGCACAACAACCGTTATCCGGTCTAGGCCCGCGTTAATAAGGAACTCCAGATATCCCGGTTTTGCATCGAGGTCCACCAATTCGATATCCCTAAAAGCTGTCTGGCGTCCTAACCTACGCCGGCGCTTCATTTCAGGCAGGGTCTGCCTCCTCTTCTGTTTCTACCATAGATATTGCTCTTATAGACTTTCCGGGCTGGATTATCCTCATCCATACGGATTAGGTGATCCACCCACTCCAACCTGTCGAACCGGATTATATCCACAATCAGAGGGTCATGGAATCGCTCATAGATTTCGTCGTAGGCTACGGATTCGTCCATCCTCATATAGGAGGCCAAAAATTCTTCGGAGAATTCTTCTCTTGAACGCGGCCAAGATTTCGCAGTTTTTTTGCTAAGAACCCAAGGGACCGAGGAATACATAAGAACTGGTAAGATCATTGTCTGATACAGTAAGAACTTTGGCCCTATGGTGAGACGTTTCGAGCGTTTTTGTAAGCTAAAATAGGCTCATCATCATATTAAAATCGATCCGAAAATTCGGTCTTCTTACGTTTATATAGGGTGTGAAAATTATGGGACTTCCGGCCACGAAGGTACCAGATTACAGCCAAAAAATCTAGTTTATTCTGGTTTCTCCGCCTTTTTTGTTGTGATTAGTGAATAATGATTAGTTATAGATTCCCAGGACGTGAAGTATACATTCGAAAATTTTACTACTTGGGAGGGACGGCGTCAGGGAGAGATTGCTTTATTGCTCAGTGTTCCCAAAATAATAATCTCGGATGCTGTTCGACGATTTCCACAATGGTGGTCGCCTCTAATCTGAAGAACAACTAACCCTGGAGCTACACATGGTCAACATCTGTTATCGGTGAACACGCCCAGAATCCGCAGTCGCTCATGATGTGGACGAAATTCGTATCATCATTTTAACAGCAATGTATTGACAAATTACCCCTTGTTTTTGTGGATCAAGGGAACAAAATTAAGTAAAATTATACGACACAGACATTTCACTAAGATTCAGTGTCGCCCTATAAGACGAATGCTACACAATACTAGTGCTGGACCTATTATTTTGACTTTATTGCGCTAGTAGAATGGAGCAAGATCTCAATCCATTGGAATAAAGCATGTGGGTGAAGGCAGAACCAGCGCTAAACGTCACAAATGCCTGAAGTATTCAGAAATTATTATAAGTTTACTAAAACTTTGAGCTCTGCCACTGAAGACCAGGCGGACTCGGACTGGCGATGTACTTGTAGATCTCAGTTCGAAGACCGAAAAGAAGAGTATGTTCGGCGGGACAGTCCAGAGCATTCTAGGCACGAAGGCAGTGGTTTCCAGCCTAGAACCCATGTGTACCGTCGAAATAAGCGATCTGGATTGTTTCACAAATACGGGTGCTCAGAGGTGGCGGCGAGGAAGATGGGGCGGCAACCCTATCGGCCAAACCAAAACCAAGTGGTCGAGGACAACCTCCATAGTGGTGGCACCGGGAGACGCTGTAATCACTTTGGTTTGCCGGCCGTGATTCAGTAGGCGAATGCTCCAAAGACCTAATCAGGGCGATCAGACCCGAGTCTGCACGGGGACTCATCTGAAGTGGCAAATTGGTCACGAAACCTTACCAGGGGTATACTGGTACCATGGGAACCGGGAAAGCCCCTGCACTCACACACTTCGGGTGAACTCCTGTTGTATGTGAGTACAGCTCGGTTATTTGCGTTTGGCCCCCCTAGTGGGAGTTTCATGGTGGTTGTGGTTATGCTCAAGCGAGAAGAGACCTTCGGGCCTCGACGTGGTGTTGCATATCAACACGGGTGCCGTACTCCATAGTTCGGTAGAGATTTAGGTAATTCTTGCATCCATCAGTATGAATGCTAAGCCATGCATTTGGTATAGACTGGTACCGTTGTTGCTTGTCTCAGCGGGGCTCTGATTGTGGTCCCAAAATCAATCCGTGTCTTAAGAGGACCGTAGGATTAAGTCTCACGACAGGTGTCTACGTAAAACACTATGGGCTTCACTGTCTCACCAATACGGACCAGGAGGTGGAGGAGACGTTAAGAAGGGATTGCCTGGATGTGGGCAACCTTAAAGTGGGAGTTACTTCTGTCAACTCTAGAGGACAAAAATTGGCCATTGTCACTGTCGCTGAGAAGACAGTAAGCCAACTTCTTCATTGCGGTTCGACAAAGTGCTGTATCCTTTGCAAGCATCGCGGTCTGCAAAAAGAAGATGCGGCTCATGTTGCCGGTTCTTGGCTTTGCCAGGTCTTCAAGGATGAGTTACAGAAAGCGAAAATTTAAGCACCATGATTCACATCCTGCAACCAAACATGCATAGGAGTGCAACTGCTCACGACCTGATGGGACAGATGATCCAAGAAAGAAGAGTTGATTTGTTGGTTCTCAGCGAACAGTATCGAGATAGAAGGTCACCATTGTGGTATGCCGATATATCTGACACTGCTGTCATCTGGATGAGAGACACGGTTAACTTGCAAGTGCTGGTGCATGGTCGAGGGGACGGCTTTGTTTGGGTTTGTTGTGACGTGACGTTTTTCGGCATTTACCTCACGCCGAATGAATCTATACAAGCTTTTCGGAATAGGCTCGTCGCCGTGGAGAACGAGATTAGAAACACGGAAGGGAAAATTTTAGCCGAAGGAGACTTTAATGCCAGAGCCTTCGAATGAGACATGCCTCAATCAGATTCTCGAGGCACACAGATTTTGGAAATGGCCGCCATGACAGGACTCATTGTCCTAAATACTGGTAGCACTTCGACGTTACAGCGCCCTGGTTGCGAGGGCACTATCCTTCATGTAACTTTTGCTACGGAGTGTTTAGTGCCAGCGGTCAAATGATGGAAGGTACTGGACGAGTTCACGGCCAGTGATCATCAGTACGTTTCCTTTGAAGTGACAAACGGCTCTTTCCAATGTTCTGCTATCTGGCAAACACGGGAAAATTGACGTGGCAGAATTTTATTCGAAGCTCTCTCAAGGGGGGTAAATCAGCGACAAGACCCAGACGCAGACAAAAGAAATGCAATCGCAAGTTCATTCAACAATGAGCCTTATTCCCACAGCTTGTAATGCATCGGCTTCCAAAAGAAAACTGCGTCCAGAGAAATTACTCGTGTACTGGTGGATGGTTGAAATTGCAAGCCTACGAAGGAATTGCCTTAGACCTCGGCGAATTGCTCAGCGCACAAGAGACTAAACGAAGTGACGATTACAACGGCAGAGTATAAGAGTGGGAAGAAGGATCTCCGCAGAAGCCAATCAACGACGTAAACAGAGAGCCACGAAGCCTCGGGTATATAGCAGGTTTCCAAAAAACTCGGCGCCCATCAGTTGCCCTGTTCTATGGAAGCCGTGAAGATGGAAGAAACCGTGCAGACCCTTTTTCCTGTTCACCTCATCCCTCACGGATATATCCTCGGTCCGGACCTTTGGAACACCTTATAAGATAGCCTTCTATGACTCGAGATGCCTGAGTTGCGGTTCAGTCCGTCCTGCTTTACCGTTCTGAAATATGGGCTAACTCCCTCAGTAAGGAAGCGTACCGTAAGTGCCTATCGCAAGTACAAAGACGAGGGGCTCTGCGTGTTGTGTCCGCCTATCGTACCATCTCGGAGCCACCTGTAATATTGATAGCTGGAATTTTTCCGATCGCTCTCCATGTTGCCGAGCGGAGGTTTCTATAATATATCTCAGGAAAGGCGAGGGAAATAAGGAAGCTGTCGCGCATGGCAGCAATCTTGGGAAAGAGAATCGAAGGGAAAATGGACCGCGCTTCTCATAAAAGACATGCGGCTGTGGGTCAATCGAAAGCAGGATGAGGTTGACTATCACCTGACCCAGCTGCTCAGCGGACACGGGTATTTTCAATCTTAACCTTAATCAATCAATCTTAACCACACAATCGAGAAATCATGGTCGCCCGACTGTATTTATTGCAAGGACGTGATGGATGATACCTGCCACACCTTTTTTTGTTCTGCAGAAGGTGGGAGCACCATCGCTTTTGATGCTTTCGATGGAAAGTTGTCTTAGGTCCCCGGACAACATAATTGAGGCCATGCTGCAGAGTGAAGACACGTGGGGCCGAGTGGCACGTTATACTCAAGGCATTCTTACGACGAAAAAGAGGAAGATGCATAAGAGAGATGTCAGTGTAGCTGAGGCTCCCTGAAGCAACGGGGTTTTGCTCCTATACTGAATGGGCCTGCCCTGAGGTGTCAACCCCCCGCACTGTATTATACTTTTCAGTTTCTACTTTGATGGTGAATGGCATCCGAAATTGACATAAGTGCTGTTTTCTGCAATTTTATTTTATTTACCCCGAAATAGCAAGTAAACCACACCTCATACCCCCTCCCCTTTCTGAGCGATGTCCTGCCGGTTTGCTGCTCCCTTCAGGATATTCTGAAAAGCTTGCACTCCTCCCCCATTATTTTGAATCATTCGTTTCTGGGGCGACCTACTCGTCGGCCACCTTGTGATAGTGGCCTTCGTGCCCTTTCTTTATATGTGATCTATGAACTGCCATTTTCGCCCTCTGATAAACAAATCTAGTGGTATCTGCCTCTTGTGTCGACGAAGTTCTTCGTTCGTAATTGTGTCGGGGTAGAGGATCTCGATGACACGTCGCAGATTTGCCGAAATTAAGCTTTCTTAATGATGGGAAATTATGTTTTTAAGTCATTTCTCATTATTCATCAATTTCAACTGCTGAAGAGAAGATACTTCCTTGCTTTTGAAAGGAGAGTCGGCTCTATGTTCTTCTTCTTCTTTTTCTTCAGCCCTTTTCCCGTTCACAAGCGGGATGGGCTCGTCGTGATCGGTTTCGCCATTTGGCTCTATCGTATGCCTGATCTGGGTGCAATCTCGAGGCTTTTAAATCCCACCAACCCCCTCTCCCAAGGTCCTTCCTAATATTATCTTAGTTGCACTTGTCGGCAACTTTATTTATTCAATGATTATATGGTGTATTGATGTTTACGATGCAATTGAACTCTGTGACAAAAAATTAACCCCCACCATAAACTCACTATCAGCAACACTTGAATTTATTTCAAAGCTATAAATAAATCTCAATAAACTCCCGAAAATATTTATTACTTCCCAAAACACTGAGGCTTCCTCAATACTACTATAAACTGGATTTTGATCAGTTGCAAAGCAAAACAAACCGTGGCAAGTGCAACAAAACGGTTCCCAGCTAAAACATGGCCAAAAGAAGCAACAAAACCACAACAGCAACAATGCCGCCGACAACATTTCAACGCAATATGCAAAAATAATAAATGACCTAGTGCAACAGTGAATCCAGTGTGAAGCTGGTGATAATTCCATTTCATGTCGGTGAATTTTAAAATGTGTGTTTACCAAATATCACATTTTTATTGGCAATGGCTGATGGGCCGCGCATGCAGCGGTAGTGAACGTACTGTATTGGAACTGGCCAGAGATACACCTCTGCCGGGAGATGAGTGCATGGTTCCATAAAATGTCCGACTTTGTGCGGCGTCTTGCTCATCGTTTTTCACGTTATTGTAAAATATACAGCGCCATCAATTCTGATTAGTAACAATTCGCTAATTTCATGCGTGGATTCGTCAGCGCTTGGCGGCCGGGTGACGTGAATTGCAACAAGTGATACAGCGGAGGCTGCGACAGGGAAGGGACGAAATTCCCGGGAGTTTGGAAAGTGCAAATTATCCAAAAGATACATTCCCGAATGAAAAAAGTCGCGAAACGTGTAAATACACGGAATGGGAGACAAAAAATGTCTCGATGAAATGATGATGCTATTAAACTTTTCCTTTGATTGATGATGAGTGAAATGAATGCAAGAAATGATTTATTTACTTTGGGGATTTGTTTACAAAGATGAAAGTGAGGGAAGGAGCTTGTATTGAGTGGGACAGTTTATTGTGATTTAAGATATTACTTTATCTTATTATCTCACTTAATTTCTGCGAATATGTATCAAGTGGACGTTAATGTAGTATGATTTCATCGTCCCCATCATATTGTAATATGCGTCCCCCGGTCTGTCCACAAGACCATCCAAACTTTGTCGCCTATCGGGTAGTAGGATGGCTTGCCTATGTAGGATATAGTGCGTCAACTACATCTTGGTATCTTGACGTTCAGATCCCACATTACCGTGGCAATGTCGCCTTTGAGGAGCCTCTCTTGAATTGTATGTAATTGCTCATAAAAAGGATGCTTCTCCTCTATATCGGATGCTCAGCATGCACTCAGTATAAACCAGTACCGATGTGTCAGTCAAGGCGGAGCTCTAATTGTGGTCTCCATGTATTGGATGTAGCACTACAAAATTGTGTGAACCTGGACTGAAACCTCGCAATGAACATCTGATCAAAAACTTGCAGCAACAGTCCGATGTTGGGTTTACGTCCGCTACTTGGCTTTCCGGATCACAAAAGCACAGTGTCCCAAAAGGGTGAGTACTTTCTAGACTCCCACCATCTCACTTCTCTGAAGCCCAGAATCTCTAGCTTATATCGCTGAAATTCTTGCTGAAGTTGAAGAAATTGGAGGTTCCCGATACCCTAATCCTAATTCCCTAATCCGATCATAGTGCGTTTTCGATAGTCAAAGGTCGTACGGAAAGGGGGTTGGTAGATATCAGTGGCCGCTCCGAGAAGCCCAATTAGTGCTGTGGTGTGGTGTGATGTCACAAACTCGTGAGACTGTGATTGCTGTTATGGGAGCAGGGAGGCAGAGTGCAGCCGGCCCAGATCTCTAGAACCAGCTCATAGCTTTCATGAAGGAAAACAGCTCTCTCACCCTGCAGCTAGAAATTTGTCTGAGGTCCACAAAGAATGGTTTACCCAGTGTCCGTAGCCTGACTTTAGCTAGAACTGGACAATTGCAGAGGAGGTGACTGGGGCTTCCCGTTCTTATCCGCAGTTTTGGCAATGCGAATTGTAGGTTATGCCGAGCCTGGCGACATGTGCAGATCATCGTAATCTTGTACGCATTTGCACGCCTCTGGCACAGGAGCTCTCATGATCGGCTTCTGCTATAAACGGGCCAAATCCTCCTTAACTTTGAATAGGTGGTAAGCCTTTGAAGTCTAAGGCCCGCGGTTGCTAAGTAGTACGAATAGATTCCACCCTTGACAGTCGCCAGCGAGACACCGACTGTACCCGTCGAAGGGCTGCCAACAGCAGCCTGGCTAATCCACCAGCCTGGCGAATATCGTCGCTGAGTACAAGGCTTTAATGGCCGCTTGTTTGTCGGTCAGAATGGTTAAGTTACGCTTCACACTCGGATCACGCTTCAGCCAGCGACGGGCTTCCAGTATCGCCAGTACTTCCGCTTGGAATACACTGGGGAAACCAGAGAGACCATACGGCTCGGATATACCGTGTGTATTCGAGAAAACCGCCGCATCGACTTCACATCGACTGTCACAACCTTGCGACACGCCGCTGGTTTTCCACTCTGCCCTGGTTGGAAAATCTATTGCATTGTGGCAGTAGGGATTCGCTGTCTAGCATCCGGACTCACGTAGTCTGGCGACACTGCACGCTATAACGTATTTAATGTAGAGGTCTAGGGGAATGAGATGCAGGAGTATATTAGAGCATCTGCCGGGCAGGATTGCAGAGTCCCAGTAGCACCTCCATACGCGGTTCTTTGAATCCTATCAAGCTTCGTTCTATTTTACTTTTTGCTCATAGCCTGCCACCATGTAATAGAGTCGTACGTTAGGATGGGACGCACCCTACTTTTTGCAGAGGTTCTCTTGTAGGCATAGAAAGCTATACAGGCCTTCTTAACTCTCAGTTCTATATTCAATCTCCAATTAGTTTTGGATCCAGGGTTACATCCAGATATTTTACAATGGAGGAAAGAACCAATCTTTGTTCATTTAGCCTTCATAGGTGGAATTCAGGTACCCTTGTGTTGGTGGTGAATAGCATCAGCACCGTTTTGGTTGGGTTTATGCCGAGTCCGCTCCTTCCATGATGTCGCTCATAATGGAGAGAAACATCCCTGACAATATCACCAAGTCATCGGCATACGTCACTACTTTCACCTCGCTACTGTCCAATATTCGTAAAATTTCGTTCATCACTGTTGACCAAAGCACCGGAGAAATGGTGCCAACCTGGACGTGCCTTTGCTCACAGCTCTGGTCAAACGGTTAACTTCTTAGCATGGATATAATCCAATGCGTAAGATACAACTGCAATCCAATACTAGTCTAGTCTTCTTTGATGTCATTGGTGCTAACGTTGTTGAATGCTCCCTGTATATCCAAGAAGGCAGCTAAAGTATAGTGCTTGTACGGCACTGGCAGTTCACCCTTGCCAATTACCTCGTGGAGAGCTGTTTTTGTGGATTCGTCTTTGAGGCAGGCATGCTGGGACTTAGAGAAAGGCATTTTGTCTATAATTGCCCTTCAGCAGATGTCCAGGACGCGCTCTAGTGTCTTCAACACGAAAGAGGTGAGGCTGATTAGTCGAAAGTCCTTCGCAGACTTATGGCCGCGCTTGCCTGCTTTCGGTATGAAAACCACTCGTGCGCGTCTCCAAGAGTGTTGTAAGTATCCTAAAGGGTTGCAGCTCCAGTAAATCTCAACAAGCTACAGCACAATCCTTTCCTGCTGCTTCTGTAGCATGATTGGCATTTGGCGTCGTCCGGTTGTGCAAAGCGGAACACTTTCACCTTTGCGTTCCTGACTCCGAACCGCACTGTATCGTCTACTTTTCCCAGTGCCTCTAGGCATTCTCCATTTATAATAAGTAGAAGAGGTTGGACTAGGGTTCCTCCTTGATAACTACCCAGTGGTCCATGGGAATCCTGAGGTTGTGGAGGTGCAAGCATTGGACGAACTCGTCCTTATTCATGGGGATCTTCGGCAACCAGATGCGAGCGGCCGGTTTCCTGGGAATTTCGTCGTAGGGGATAATTTTGAGCTTTGCGCCCTCCCAGGCGTCGCTGATCTTAGCGACGCACGAACCAAGAGACTCCCTAGAGAATTGCTCCTTGCAATCTATAACTTGAAATCCACGGACCACCTGAGATGAGTCAAACCAAGGAATGGATCCCGTGTGTTCGTCTTTTTCGTCCAGGAGATGCTCAATAACCATCTCCGACAGCCTGTCCATCTTTACTTTACAGGAATCTCCCGACGGCGAGGGTTTCGGGTGAGGAGTGCTATGTTCGGCCGTGGATTCCAGGCGGTGCTTCGGCTGGCATCGAGTGTACTGCTCTCGACGGTTATTGCCTCCTGGCTGGATACCAGCAGCTCGTCTACCGCATCATCACCTCTGATTCTATCGTCGGTTTGTTTGTTTTGTTAATAATTGGGTCCATGGCTTGGTCCCACGAGTAGTCCAGGAAGAATGTTCACCCTGGCTAGCCCGGCCACCAGGGTAAGGATCTTATTTGAAGGTATTCAGAGTTCGCATACTACTACATTGGCCACGCAGCCCTCGTCGTATGCTGTTCCACCTTGGCTAGGGTTCCTATAAGCACCTTCTCCAATACAGGATAACGATCCCGGCGGTGTTGCTTCGACCTTTCGCCCGTATTTCTGTGTCCAGGAGTAAGCTTACCACCAGGTTCATGCTAGAGGAAAACATAGTTACCTCTGCGTATCTTCCCTATGATTCTCAGTGCCTTCCATTGTAGAAATCGTCATGTGATCGCAAGGGTAGACGGCCAGGATTCTGGAAATGCAATAATTTTTATGCATCGATGCCAGGAACGTGTGATATCGCGGAAAATCCGTCGTGGAACAGGTTGACTGGAATGAAATCAAATTGAAGATTTCTACGACCCCCGGGTCGACAAAATTCCCAGAAATGCAAAGCCGTCGGTTTCTCCGATTAATACTTCGATTGAACAGGAAAGCGGCCCAGATTCCCGGAATGCAAGAATTTTCATGCTAGGATGCCGATGGCAAGAAATATCGCGGTAAATCTGGTCGCAATCAAAGAAAACTGAAAGTTTCTTCGGCTCCAGGTCGACAAAATGGCCACAAATGCAAAGTAGTCGGATTCTCGGAAGCGATATCTTGATCGAAAGGGTAAACGGTCCAGATTCTGGAAATGCTATAACTGTCACGCTAAAATGCTGAAAACACAAGATATCGTCGGAAAATCCGCTCCCTGACAGGTCAGCCGAATTAAAAAAAATGTAAAACTTCCACGACCTCCGGGTCGACAAAATGAGAAGACAAAAAAGCAACTTCAGCGTTGATCGACAGGGGAGGCGGCCCAGATTCTCGGAATGCAAGGATTTTTACGCTACGATGCGGCGAATGGGAGACATTCTGGCACATTCGGCGCAGGACAGTTTGGCCAAAATCTAAAAAAATCCCTACGAATCCCGGGTCAACAAAGTGAGCAAGAATGTAAATTCGTCAGATTTTCGGGGTCGATACCTTGGTCGAAAGGAGAGACAGTTGGGAACGCGAGATATTTCGAAAAATCTGCCGGGGGTAGGCTGGTCGGAATTGAAGGGAATCGAAAATTTTCACGACCAACGGTAGGCAAAACTTTGTGATGCCGCCACAGAGCATGGTGTAGATAATACTTGAGTTAAACGGATCTATGCTATGTGTACGTGTGTGTATATGAGGATAAGGAGAGGCAGAGTCTCTGAGCTCCCTAATCGTTTTGGTCTATTGTATTGTACTCTTTCGTATAACATAATATGTCAAATTTGCAAAGATTGCTCTCCGTTGAAGTAGGTGAAAGCATCGAGGGGTTGCCGCGAGAAGATGTGCCACCTCCACTTCTACGGAGTATGTTGATCGATTCATCGCTTTGCGATTTGCAAAATCTGCCAGCTGACGTGGTCGTGTTTCCTTTCGACCGAGACTTCGGTAAGGTGTGTGGCAGTTCCTTAATTATTTCAAAAGTCGATTCAAGAATGTAAAACCTGTTTGAACTGTATTTTTAGATTCAGTACGGTGGGACTATTCTGTATTCCTAGTCGCTGTGGCTTCGAGGGAAATGAGATCTCGAATGTCTTAGCAAAAGAGGGTTCAATTTTTCCCATGTCGGGACCGAAACCCGTCACGCTGACAAGTTCCAAGCCAAATCGCACACAAACAGATTGACATCGCCCGATGTCATATTTTCGATGAAGATCTTGAATGTCAGAAATACTTAAAATGGAAAAGAAAAAAACAAACAAATAAATGAAATGTGTCAAGCTAAACCTCCCGTGACTTCTGAAGCATTCTGCCTAACTCGTGGATTATTACAGTTCGTTTGTGCCTTATGGGTCTGAAATGTTGCGCAGGAGTAGGCGCTTGACACATTGGGCGTCTTCTGGAAACATCAATTAATATAACGCCTTCCCTTGGCATACCATATATATACTTAGATGCATCATTATATATTATGCTGCCAGTTAACTTGGCTCATAGTCAAATGCTGAATACTTTTCCCAGAGAATTGTAATTCCGGTTGGGTTATTTTCTTGTTCCTTATGTTCTCCATCTGTGAGTCATGCAGCCTTCTGGCCTAAGTTAGCGAGTTTTAAGCGCGGTAATTGTTGGTAATCTAGAAAAGGGTTAATTACTAGGATTATGTGAATGAAGTGCTCAAACACACTTCAAGGCCCTGGTCCAATGGGATTGTTGCGCCAACGATTATTATCACTAGGATTATGTAGAATTGAAGAACCATTTACTCTCTAGTTTCATACATCGTCTACTATTGAGGCCCTGATTTTATGAATTTATAGGTTGCTTGTGTTCGTACTGTCGTTGACGTCTGTAGGGCAAATCAAAAAACACACGCCACGAAAACTGTTAACAACATTTATTACTAAACAATGGCCAAATACAATTTATGAAAGCTCGTTATGAACGCGTGCGAGTTATCCGGAGGTTACGTTTCGACTCCTCTCGATTCCTCTTCTTCGACTCGATCATCGTGCCTCTGGCGGATAACTCCCCTACATCACTCCCTCCGCAGTGATGGCGTCCATCATGATGTTTTAAACACCATGACGTCGACGATTAAATGTTGACGCATTTCTCGCATGTGCTCCCGCAATTTGTTGACGAAATCACACTGGTTGCCGTTGTCGTTACTGTCAACGAACCATTCGCCGGGTAATCGGAGGGTGGTTCCGAATACCAACTCTGCAGGCTATGCGCCGAGGTCTTCCTTGATACTATTTTGAAGACCGATTAATACCGTCGGCAGCAGCTGGATCTAATTGGTTTTATCTTCGTGGCAGATTATAGATGCTTTTAACGACCGATGCCACCGCTCAATTGCTCCGTTGGACGCTGGTTGGTACGGGGTGGTGCGAGTTCGTTTACAACTCCAGTGACTTGAACAAAACGGACTCGAACTGTGCGCCTTGATCCGTGGTAACGACCGCTGGCGCGCCGCAACGAGATACCCACGTTGCATAGAACGCGTCAGCCACTGACTCTGCCGACATGTCCTTAAGGCGGCAGCCCTCAGGCCAACGTGAAAACCTGTCCAGCATGGTGAGGCAGTTTCGGGAACCGGCCGATGGCGCAAATGGTCCGATGATGTCAATATGTAAGCTGAAATAGGCTCTGTTGGCTGACAACATCCGTGCGTGGATTTCAGCATCGAAGGCAGTTTGTACGTCTCGGGTGGTTCTTCCCATGATGCCGATATCGTCACCGTAGGCCAGTAGTTGGGTGGACTTAAAGAGGGTCGTACTTCTTACATTTACCTCAGCATCACAGATCACTTTCTCGAAGGGCCAGGTTAAAGAGGATGCATGATAGCGCATCCCCTTGTCTTAGATCGTTGTTGATGTCGATTGGTCTTAAGAGTGATCCTGCTGCTTTTGTCTGGCCTCGCACTTTGGTCAGGATCAGCCTAGTCAGTCTTATCAATTTCGTCGGGATACCGAATTCTCTCATGGCCGTGTACAGTTTTACCCTGGCGATGCTATCATAAGCGGCTCTAAAGTCGATGAATAGATAGTGCAACTGATGTCCATATTCCAACAGTTTTTCCGTCGCTTGCCGCATAGAGAAAATCTGATCTGTTGCTGACTTGCCTGGAGTGAAGCCTCTTTGGTATGGGCCAATGATGTTCTGGGCGTATGGGGGCCTAGCAAGATAGCGAAGAATATCTTATAGATGGTATTCAGCAACGTGATATCTCTGATGGTTGAGACAGATAATGCCTCTTTGCCAATCGTCAGGCATTGATTCGCTGTCCCTTACCTTGAGCACAAGTTGATGAACCACTTGGTGTAACTGGTCGCCACCATATGTAACCAATTTGGCTGTAATTTCATGGGCTCCTGGCGACCTATGATTTTTTAGCCGATGAATTGCACGGACTGTTTTTCCTATACTTGGTGGTGGCAATACTTGTTCGTCGTCTTCAGTTGGCGGGACGTCCAACTCACCGATATTCTGGTTGTTCAGTAGTTCATCAAACTACTCAACCCATCACTCCAATATGCCCATTCTGTCGGAAATCAGATTTCCTCTTTGTCTCGGCAGGATGAGTATCGAGGTGTATAAGGCTTCATCCTGCTGACTTGTTGGTAAAAGTTCCGCGCCCGGTGCGGTTGCTTCCTGTACTTTTCGAGTTCACAGACCTGTTGGTTCTCCCAGGCTTCCTTTTTCCGTCTGTGAAGTCGCTTCTCCGCCCGCCGGAGTTCGTGATAAGTCTCTGCGCGTGCCCGCGTTCTTTGAGAATGCAACATTACTCGGTATGCAGTATTCTTCCGTTCCGTTGGTAGCTTACATTCATTGTCAAACCAGCCGTTCTGACCCCTTTTGCGGCTGGGGCTAAGTATGTTTGTGGCCTTATCAATGATAACGTTCTTCAGGTAATTGTGAAGATCAAATGACGTATGCTAGTGTATATTGTGAGGAGTTCGCGGTCGTACGTGCCGTAGTTCCGCTCGGCCTTTGACAACTTCCGCTGGAAGTAAGCAGACGGCAGCCATTGACCGGTCTGCTTCTGCTCGTGGACAGCTCCGACCGCTACAAGTTCTCCAGGTTGAAATGAATTGATTAGTATTGATCGCCTCTTTGAGCTCTCATTTACCTGGATTTTTGAATATAAGATATAAGGAATGATAAGCGAAACGAGTAATGGACCACGTCCAGTTTTAGGAATAAACGAGAGATATGTACATGAATTAACTATGATCAGGGAAATATGGATCTCTTAGCGTGCTTGATATTACTTCGACACAAAAATTAAATATCGGGTCCATGAGGGCACTAGCTAAAGGGTTTAGTTAAGGCCGTCATCCCGTATAAAGTATTATAGAACAAAGTACTCATGGTTCCTGCTTTTACCCTGAGAGAGGGGGATGTTTTTTCGATTTTTTCCAACTTCTAAATTGTAGTTTTAAATTGAACGATGGCCAAGATAATGAAGATTCAAACTATCAATGGTCAATTTGCCACCTGTATTTTTCAGATGGCAGTCTTATCACATATGGTGTCTAACATGTTACTAACACTGGGAGGGCTAAGCTACAACCAATCCATAATACAATGGCACCGTAGTCAATCGAGTGAAATTGCAATTCATCAACTGAACGATTCATTACGAAACTTCCCAGAGGAGAAGAAATTTGTAATTTGATGTTCAAGTCAGGGTTTTTTTTTCCAAATTTGCTATCCTAGATTGCTTCAAGTACATGTATCTTAGTCCGGGTAGAGAGGCATGAAAAGAGGTCGTGAGGTTACCTATCTATTGATTTTTGCTTTTTTGTAGGTGCCATTGAGAGACACAGTAAACACCATAACATTGTCTGATGGTTCTCCATCGATCTTCAGTTCGAATTGAAGAGGTAGATCAATAAAAAACTAAATTACAAGTAATACCCACCAACACTAGCTTTCTATCTGAATAACACCATTAACCCTGAGAAGAGTTTCTCAAATAGCGCGATCACCTCTGTGCAGCTGCACTGCAGCCATTTTCCTGATCTTCATCTTCTGATCGCCAATTGATTTTGAAGGTTAGTCAGGTTTTACGATCAATGCTCACATAAGATCCAAGTACATTGGAACGATACGTGCCCATGTAAAGCTGGGTCTGACGAAAACTCAAGCTTCATTAGCCTGCAGAGCCCCTGCGTCACCAGCGTTCCCATTCTCTTTGCTTCTCGTAATTTCTTTGAATACCAAACGTTCCTCCTAAACATCTTAATTACAAATTTCCTCGTTCAATGTTTCTTGATCTTGCACGGCGCACAACGAACGTTATTTAAATTTTCTTCTTCTAA